>NC_079190.1:355285204-356485204 GCF_029499605.1 Hyla sarda | reverse complement strand
CATAACCCCTAAGATTGAAAGATAAATATTGAAATCTTAATGAAGCATGTATGTAAGCTAGTGCTAACATCCAAAAATGTAAGCCCAGCAGCATCAGTAAGCCAAGTAATTCCTGATACACACAGTCAGGAGCAGGCATCAGCAGTACACAAGAGGGTTTCATAACCCCTTACATTGAAAGAACAATGTTGAAATCTTAATTAAGCATGTATTTAGCTAGTGCTAAACATCCAAAAATGTAAGGCCCAAGCCCAGAAGCATCAATAAGCAAATTAGTCCCTGAAACACACAGTCAGGAGCAGGCATCAGCAGTACACCAGAGGGTTTAATAACCCCTAAGATTGAAAGATCAAAAATTTAAGGGCCAAGCCCAGAAGCATCAGTAGGCCAAGTGATTCCTGAAAGACACAGGAGCAGTCAGGAGCAGGCATCAGCAGTACCCAAGAGGGTTTCATAACCCCTTATATTGAAATATCAAGCTTGAAATCTCAATTAAGCATTTATTTTAGCTCGTGCTAACATAACATATTTGGAGTTAATATCCCAGTCCAAGCAGCATCAGAAAATGATATATCGGCTGAATGACACAGCTTGAAGGTGGGGAAAGTGTCTGAAAGGTACAGCCTGAAGGTGGCTGAAGCATGGGGAGACCATATAGTGGCTAAATGACACAGCGTGGAGGTGTTGGCAGCATGAGGAGACCATATAGTGGCTGAATGGCACATCCAGGAGTTGGCAACAGCATGAGTAGACACTAGGCCTTCATAATCCCTAAGATTAAAAGATGAATTCAGAAATTTAAACCGAAGATTTTGGGTAGCTAGTGCTACCATACCAAAATTTATATTCCCAGACCCAGGCCCAGCAGCAGTGTCAGTAAACCATATATTGCCTGAATGACACAGCCTGGAGTTGACCGAAGCATGAGGAGACCATTGAAATGTATAATTTTTTAATTAAAGATTTGAAATTTAAATTAAGAATTTTGAAATTGAACTTTTAACTCCCAAGTTTTAGTGTCCCGGGCATCGGCGTGTGGGTACAAAGGACCTAATCTAACAAGGAGTCACATGTCATATGGCAGCACAATGACAAAGCCTGGAGGTGGCATCAGTAGGTGGAGACCATATAGTGACTGAATGACACAGCCTGGAGTTGGCTAAAGCATGAGAAGAGACCATATAATGGCTGAATGGCACAGCCTTGAGTTGGCAGCAGATGAGGAGAAAATAGGGCCTCACAATCTGTAAGAATAAAAAATGAATTTTGAAATTTCCATTGAAGATGTATGGTACCTAGTGCTACCATAAACACATATAGGTAATGTCCTAGGCCCAGCAGCATCACTAAACCATATAGTTTCTTAATGACACAGACAGGAGCAGGCAGCAGCATGAGTACACAAGAGGGGTTCACAACCCCTAACATTAAAAGGTGAATGTTTAAATCTCTATTGAAGATGCATGTTAACTAGTGCTCCCATCCCAAAAGTTTACCCATTAAGGACCTGGGGTTTTTCAGTTTTTTCATTTTCATTATTTCCTCCTTACCTTTAAAAAAATGTAACTCTTTCAATTTTGCACCTAAAAATCCATATGATGGCTTATTTTTTGTGCCACCAATTCTACTTTGTAATAACATCAGTCATTGTACCCAAAAATCTACGACAAAACGGAAAAAAAAACCTTCTCTTTATTCTGTAGGTCCATACGATTTAAATAATACCCTACTTATATAGGTTTGATTTTGTCGTACTCCTGGAAAAAGTCATAACTACATGCAGGAAAATTTCTACATTTAAAATTGTCATTTTCTGACCCCTATAACTTTTTTATTTTTCTGCGTATGGGGCGGTATGAGGGCTCATTTTTTGCGCCGTGATCTGAAAATTTTAGTGGTACCATTTTTGTATTCATAGGACTTATTGATTTTTATTCATTTTTCATGATATGAAAAGTGACCAAAAATAAACTGTTTTTGAATTTTTTTGCGCATACGCCATTGACCGTGCGGTTTAATTAACAATATATTTTTATAATTCGGACATTTCCACACGCGGCGATACCACATATGTTTATTTTTATTTACACTGTTTTTTTTTTAATGGGGAAAGGGGGGTGATTCAAACTTTTATTAGGGAAGGGGTTAAATGATCTTTATTCATTTTTTTTTCATTTTTTTTTTGCAGTGTTATAGCTCCCATAGGAGGCTATAACACTACACACACTGGTCTTTTACATTGATCAATGGTTTCTCCTAGGAAATCATTGATCAATGAATCTTCCGCTTCACTGCTCATGCCTGGATCTCAGGCACTGAGCAGTCATTCGGCAATCAGACACCAGGAGGCAAGGTAACGGACCCTCCTGCTGTGTCACAACTGTTCGGGATGCCGCGATTTTGCCGCAGACAACCCGAACAGCCCCCTGAGCTAACCGGCAATGACTTATTTTCACTTTAGATGCGGCGTTCAACTTTGTATGCTGCGTCTAAAGTGTTAGTAGCATGAGGCACCGCGATCAGTGCCGTGTGCTATTTAGCCACGGGTCCCGGCCATTGTTAGAGGTCGGGCCCGACCCGCTATGACGTAGGGCCACGCCGTGGCCCAGTGTTATAGAACAGGAGCAGATTCATGATGTACTGGTACCTCATGGGTCCTGTAGGGGTTAAGGCCCAAGCCCAGCAGCATCAAGTAAGCCAAGTAGTTCCTGAAACACACAGTCAGCAGCAGACAGCAGCAGTACTCAAGAGAGTTTCATAACCCCTAAGATTTAAACATCAATGTTGAAATCTCTATTGAAGAGTTATGTTATCTCGTGCTTTTATCAAAGAATTTAAAGCCCAAGACCAGCAGCATCACTAAACCATATAGTTGCTTAAAAATACAGCCTGGAGCAGGCATCAGCATGAGTTTACAAGAGGGCTTCACAACCCCTAACATTAAACTGTTAATGTTGAAATCTATTTAAGAGATGAAAGCATAAGGAGCCCATATAGTGTCTGAATTTTACAGCGTGGATTTGGCCGAAGCATAAGGAGACCATATAGTGGCTGAATGAAACAGTCTGGAGGTGGCAGCAGCATCAGGACTCCTGAACGTGACCCGGTGACAGAGTGGTACGGTGGGTGGCAATACCAGTACCCAGTGATGAAGGTGGCTGGAATGTTTGTAACTGGGGAGGAGCGCCTTAAATCAGTTTGGCACTATCTATATTTGTGAAGTGTTGGTGTAGTACCATGGTCAATCTACTCTGATGCATCTGGAATTGGTGGGTGGAAATCCTGGCTGATCCAAGCCTGATTCATCTTCACAAAGGTCAGTCTCTCCACATTTTCCGTGGACAGATGACTTCTCCTTGGGGTGACTATGGACCCCGCCGCACTAAACACCCACTCTGATGCCACACTACTGGCCGGGCAGGACAGCTTTTCCAGGGCAAACTCTGCTAGTTGCGGCCATAAATCAAATTTGGATGGACGATGGCGCTGATGGACGATGACGCTGACTACGTAGGATCTCTCTGTAGTAGGTCAGTTTGTCCTCTCTCTCAGTGGGTGTAATAAAAGACCTCCATTTTGTGCCGGTAGCAAGGGTCCAATAAGGTGGAGAGCCAGAAGTCATCCCACTGCTGAATGATGACAATTCGGCTGTCACTACGCAAGCAAGTGAGCATGCATTGTGCCATTTGTGCAAGTGACTCAAGTGACTCAGAGGGACTCCCTGCCTCCATCTCCACTGCATACTGCCACAGTGTTTCTGGGTCCTCTGTCTTGCCTTCCTCATAACCCTCTAGCTCCTCTAGTTGATCATGCTCCTCCTCTCCTGTCAGATGACTAGAAGCACCGCCCATCTCATGAAATCTAAACTGTGCTCCACTCTGCCCCTCATCCTCCTCCAGTTCAGCCCTCACAGGGCTCATGTGGCCGTGAGATGTAGCCGCAATGTCTCCATTGCCCTGACCAGCCATTGTTTCCAACATTTGCTGTAGGAAATGAAGCAGTGGAGTGACGTTATTCATCCCGTAATCCTGGCGATTTACATATAATGTCGCTTCCTCAAAGGGCCTGAGCAAACGGCAGGTGTCACGTATGAGCTGCCACTGGTTCACATTAAAGTTACACAGGGAAGTACCCGTATCCGCTTGGATCATCAAGAAATTGGTGAAGGCTTTTCTCCGTTCGTACAGTTGGTCCAACATATGGAGGGTGGAATTCCAGCGTTTGGCAATGTCACAAAATAGACTATGTTGGTGGATACCATTCTGATGCTGCAGCTGAAGGAGGGTGTGCTTTGCGATGTACTAGTGGTTGAAGTGCATGCAAAGTTTCCTTCCCATTTTTAGGATGTCTTGCAAATGAGGGGACCACTTCAGGAAGTGCTTGACAACCAGATTCAACACGTGTGCCATGCAGGGCACATGTTTCACCCTTCCTTGTCGCAGCGCGGCCAAGATGTTCTTTCCGTTGTCGGTCACCATGGCTCCCATTTCCAGATTTGGTGGAGTAAGCCATACTCCGACTTCTTTACGAATTACTTTTAGCAGTTCCTCCCCTGTGTGACTCATTTTGACACCGCTGTGCCCTACACACATGGTATGCTGAAGGGCACTGAGACATGTCCGGGCAGTGGAGGATGAGGACATGTTGGAGGATGAGGAGGCGGAGTCGCACACTGTCACCGGACCAACGGGCTGAAAGCGTGGGGGAGGAAGCGGCATGACCTTTCAAAGTTGGGGTTGTGGCTGTGCAGGAACCACATTCACCCAGTGAGCCATAAATGACATGTACTGTCCCTGACTGTAGTCACAGCTGCAGACGTCGGTGCAGCTGTGCACTTTGGTACACGCTGAAAGGCTCAAGGACTGGACCACCTTCTCTTCCACAAAATTGTGCAGGACTGGTACTGTCTTCTTCGCAAAGAAATTACGGCTTGGCACGCTCCACCTCTGCTCGGAACAAGCCATCAGTTCTCTGAAAGGGGCAGAGTCCACCACTTGAAAAGGGAGGGACTGCAGCACCAGCAACTTAGACAGGAGCACATTCAGCTTCTGCGCTGTTGGATGAGTGGGCGCATACTGTTGTCTCTTGGACATGGATTGTTGGCAGAATGGCTGAGTGAAAGTGGGTGAAACAGGAGCATCTGGAGTGACAGAAGTAGGGTATGACACACAACTCCCTTCGGCTGAGGTCGTGGAGCCTTGGCTGGCTGAAACAGGGAGCGGCGTGCCACTGGGTGATGCAGCAGGCTGGACCACTACATCGGAGCCACGATTCTCCCAGGCCTCTTTATGGTGGCGAAGCATGTTTTGACGCAGGTCCGTGGTGCCAACATTGGGATCCTGGCCACGCTTCACCTTCTGCCGACACATCTTCCATGTGGCTATGTGAACCTCCTCCGGATGCTTGATGAAAAACTGCCACACCGCTGATTTTCCCACCAACAGTCCACACTAATTGACTGCTACTTCCGCCGTCTCCAGGAACCCCTGTTCCACTACCTCAAAGGAAGGCAGGCTGCTGCAAAGCAGGAGGTCTCCCCCGGGCACGTTTGGCTCCAGAATTTCCACTTCTGCCACCACGCTGACTGCCAACCATGGTACCGCCTTGCTGGCTCAGCTGCTGCCTCAAGGGCAACCTGCAACTCTCTTCTCCTGATGATGATGATGAAGCCCCTATTGCACTCGGCTGCCAATCGCGATCGGCTTCATCCTCATCGAGTTGTGTCTGCACATCACTGATATCCTCCTTAGGTTCCTCAACAGTGTCTGCTTCTAAACCCTGAACCCTGGTAACACCGCCTGCCACGTCACTCTCCTCATCATTACTTACCCGCTTAGCGGAGGAAGTTGCACATGTCTCTTCCACTTCTTGGCTGGGCAGTAGCTGCTGACTGTCCTCTATTAGATCATCCTCACTGAATGATGGAACTGAACCCACAGCATAAGATACTTCTGTAGAAGAGGGAACAGCAGAGGAAAGAGGCAATGGGAGGAGAGGGACTGCTCTCGGGCCATGCCAACCGAGGGTGTGTCTGAGGAACCCACCGACTGTTGACTGGGGGTGTCAGATGTCACTTGTGATGAAGTGGATGACCGTGTTAACCAATCGACAACGGCAGATGGGTTGCTGGTCAAGACACGACCACTAGCTGATAACGGGAGCTCAGGCCTCTCACTGCGACTCCTGCTGTCACTCGCCCCTAGTCTGCTGCGACCTCTGCCTGAAGGATTTAGGCCTCTGCCACTCCACTGTGCACGTCCTGGCACTTCTCTGCCTGACATACTTAGTGCGTATTTGAGGGGAGTACAATACGCTTCACTACTCTTAAAACAGTATTTGTCAAGAACAGCAGCAGGTGTACCCTTTTGGTGGTCCTTTCACAGTATCTAGTCCCTTGATAGATTAACAGGAACAAAATAGTATACTACTTTGATGTAGTTATGTGGTATGCACTTATGAGGGCAGAAAAATGCTCTACAATGAGCCTAAAACTCTGTATTTTTTTTAAACACCAGCTGGTTATTATTTTTGGCTGTCCTTTCACAGTATATAGGCCCTTGACAGATTAACAGGTACCAAATAGTACACTACTTAGATGTACGAATGCGGTATGCACTTATGAGGGCAGAAAAATGCGCTACAATGCGCTGAAAAACTCAGTATTTTTGTAAAACACCAGCCGGTGATTACTTTTGTCTGTCCTTTCACAGTATGTAGGCCCTTGACAGATGAACAGGTACAAAATAGTACACTACTTTGATGTAGGTATGTGGTATGCACTGATAAGGGCAGAAAAATGCTCTACAGTACACATAAAAAAGTATCTGAGTACATCACCAGCCGATGAGTACTTTTGTCTGTCCTTTCACAGTATGTAGGCCCTTGACAGATTAACAGGTACAAAATAGCACACCACTTAGATGTACGTATGCGGTATGCACTCATGAGGGCAGAAAATTGTGCTACAATATGCCTAAAAACTCTGTATTTTTGTAAAACACCAGCCGGTGATTACTTTTGTCTGTCCTTTCACAGTATGTAGGCCCTTGACAGATGAACAGGTACAAAATAGTACACTACTTTGATGTAGGTATGTGGTATGCACTGATAAGGGCAGAAAAATGCTCTACAGTACACATAAAAAAAGTATCTGAGTACATCACCAGCCGATGAGTACTTTTGTCTGTCCTTTCACAGTATGTAGGCCCTTGACAGATTAACAGGTACAAAATAGCACACCACTTAGATGTACGTATGCGGTATGCACTCATGAGGGCAGAAAATTGTGCTACAATATGCCTAAAAACTCTGTATTTTTGTAAAACACCAGCAGGAGATTACTTTTGTCTGTCCTTTCACAGTATGTAGGCCCTTGACAGATGAACAGGTGCAAAATAGTAAACTACTTTGATGTAGGTATGTGGTATGCACTGATAAGGGCAGAAAAATGCTCCACAGTACACTTAAAAAAGTCTGAGTACCTGAGTACATCACCAGCCGGTGAGTACTTTTGGCTGTCCTTTCACAGTATGTAGGCCCTTGACAGATTAACAGGTAAAAAATAGTACAGTACTTAGATGTACATATGCAGTATGCAATGATGAGGGCAGAAAAATGTGCTACAATGCGCTGAAAAACTCTGTATTTTGTAAAACACCAGCCGGTGATTACTTTTGGCTGTCCTTTCACAGTACGTAGGCTTGTTACAGATTAACATGTACAAAATGGTACACTACTTAGATGTAGGTATGTGGTATGCATGTATGAGGGCAAAAAATGCGCTACAGTACACTTGGAAAATGTATTTTCATAAAACAACAGCCAGTGATTACTTTTCCCTGGCCTTTCACTGCATGTAGGCTTGTTACAGATTAACAGGTACAAAAAAGTGCACTACTTAGATGTAGGTATGTGGTATGAATGTATGAGGGTAAAAAAAATGTGCTACATTACACTTGGAAAACGTATTTTTGTAAAACACCAGCCGGTGATTACTTTTGCCTGGACTTTCCCAGTATCTAGACTTGTTACAGATTTACAGCTACAAAATAGTACACTGCTTTGATGTAGGTATGTGGTATGCACATATGAGGGCAGAAAAATGCACTACATCCCGCTGAAAAAACTTATTTTTGCACAACAGCAGCAGTAAAATGTATATTAAACCCAAAATTGCACTCTATCAAAGAGTATTAAGTATGGAGTGAACTGCTGGTTATTATACTGTCTACAGGCTAGTATAAGCAGCACATGATTTCTTGTGGGAAAAAGACACAGAATTGCGCTGAAAAATCATTACTGCCTCCTGTGATAAGGTTCATGACATTAAGGCAGCTTGTTGAAATGTATGAGGCAACAAAAAGCTCTCTGCCCCCTCTGATAAAATGTTGAATAAAGTGACTGGGAGGTTAATGGCTGGCGTAAAAATCCTTTTCAGTGAGAACAAGCACTGCTCTATGTCCACAACGCTGATGTGACTAGCAGTTGGAAGTGGAACGCTGCGGTATGATCAATTCAGCGTGTCTGTGTAACACAGAGACACGCAGTATGTCCTATCCCTCTGCACTGTATGTTATGAAATGAGCAGCCGCAAAATGGCTGCCGATTATATAGGGCTGTGACATCACATTGGTGACTGAATGCTGATAGGCTGCATCCTGCATGTGATTCAGCGTCATCCCGCCTACCTCCCGCCCCACCTGGCCTTCCCGCCTTCCCAGCATCTCCTGCCCCATGTACTGACATGTGGATCCACCATTTTTGGTGTCCTGGCGCCTGGGATGCTGTAAAATGGAGTTTAATGAAGCGATTTGCACGATAGAATCACAGCGATATTCATATTCGTTGCGAATCGAACATTTCCTGAAATTTGTAACAAATTTGGGTTTGTCTGCTTCAATTGACTCATCTCTAATCATAAGAATACTGATTCTATAAGGACTTCTCTGTTTTTCGTTGTTTATGGACATCATCTTTGTTCTCCTCTACCTATTCCAGTCTCTTCTGGCAGGCCAGCCGTTGATTAACTTGTTTGTGACTTCTCCTCCATCTGGCAACAAACTCGGCATTCCCTGTCTCAAGCCTCTACTCACTAATTTGCACAAATAATGAGGTCCTCTTTGCTTAAAAATATCAAATCCTCTTTGCTTAAATAATGAATATAACTCCAGCTGACCCATACCAGTGTAAAGAGGTGCCTTAAAAAACTTGGTCAGCTGTTGTTATGGTCATTAAGCCTCTACACGTATGAAAGTCCAGGCAGATAAGAAAAGAAGACCTCCTCCGTCCTTCTCTCCCAGCGATATAGTTTGGTTATCCTCCAGATACATCCTTTTCAAAATTCCCAGTTACAAGTTGGGTCCTTGTTTCCTGGGTCCGTTCGAGGTCTTGCAAAGAATTAATCCAGTCTCTTACAAACTCTGTTTGCCTTCTTATTTACGTATTCCCAATTATTTCCATGTATCTCTCCTCAAGCCTCTTGTCATCAACCTGTTCTCTCAAAAGAAGTTTCTTCCCACACCTGTCTCTTGTTCTTCTTATGTCTATAAAGTCAAAGAGATTTTTATCTCTAAGACCGTGAGAGCGTGTTAGGATTCGTCAGGCTGGAGGTGGATCCTCTGTATCAGAGAGGGATTGGTGTGGACCATACCGGTGGACCGGTTCTAAGTTGCTACTGGTATTCACCAGAGCCCTCCGCAAAGCGGGATGGTCTTGCTGCGGCGGTAGCAACCAGGTCGTGTCCACCGGTAACGGCTCAACCTCACTGACTGCTGAGAGTGGCGTGGGACAGGAGGACTAGACAGAGGCGAGGTCAGACGTAGCAGAAGGTCAGGGCAGGCGGCAAGGTACGTAGTCAAGGGCAACGGCAGAAGGTCTGTTAACCCTGGTAAGGCAAACACAGAAAACGCTTTCACTGGCACTGAGGCAACAAGATCCGGCTATACTGGGAAGGGGAAGTGAGGATTTATAGGCATGGAGCAGATGGGAGCTAATTACACTGATTGAGCCAAGCACCAATTAGTGGTGCACTGGCCCTTTAAATCTTAGAGAGCTGGCGCGCGCCAGGAAGTGACAGCCGGGGAACGGGACAGGTGAGTAGATTGGGATGCGACCCGCGAGCGGGCGCGTCCCGCTATGCGGATCGAATCCCCGCCAGCAGTGTCAGTGCAGCGCTCCCGGTCAGCGGGTCTGACCGGCGCGCTGCAGAGAGGAGAACGCCGCGAGCGCTCCGGGGAGGAGCAGGGACCCGGAGCGCTCGTTGTAACAGAGGGATACAATTCTTCTTGGTTGACTGGAAGGGATTTGGTCCAGAGGAAAGATCTTGGGAGAGAACATCCTGGATTGTAACCTACTCAGGCATTTTTTTTACCTCAAAAAGAGGGGGAGACCAAAGAGGGAGGTACTGTTAGGTGCAATGAGCGCTTTTCTTCTCACTCCTCCTACTCCTCAGCCGGCAGGGCCGGGATTCTCATTGCGGGATACGCCCGAATGCGAATCCCAGCCCGTCACTTACCTATGCTCTCCACTGTCCCTTCTGTGCTTTCTCAGTGCCGGAGCTCTAAGATTTAAAGGGCCAGTATTATTATGCACTAATAGCAGATGACAATGGCTTTAAGTACTCAGCCTAACTGTCCCCTATACGCTTTAGAGTTGCTGTACACCACTGCAGCAGGACAGAATGGCTGTGTAGTAGAGCCCAGTACAGTATTATTAGGCACTAATAGCAACCAACTGGAGCAGTAGAATCACTGTGTGTTACACCCAAAAGTGTAATTTCTCTCTCCCTTATTGTTTACCCCTGTACCTCACTTATAAGTTTCTGCACCTCCCTTCACTCCACACTGCTGGATCACTGCCAGATCTTGGTTGCCTTGTGCCTTAGTGAAAGTTTATTCTGTTTTGCTCTGCCGTGTGACTTGACCCTATGCTTTGTTCCTGACCTCCTGCTATCCAGACCACATCTTGCATAATCCCTCCTGTGCCTCGCATCACCTCAGCTGCCTGTGTGGTCGAGTTGTGCCAGGGGTAGAGACCTGGGTGCTGCCTGCCACAGCAAGACCATCCCACTTTGCGTCAGGCTCTGGTGAAAACTAGCGGCACCTTAGACTCCGCTCCCTGGCATGGCCCACGTCATCTGCCAAACAGGTCAAGCGGATCCACTACCTCCGTGAGTGTCCTGCCTACTGCTGTGAGTCTTTACACACCACCTGTGTAAGCACAGGTTACACTTATGAGAGGTGGACAATACGCTCTGCTTAAAACTGTATTAGGCTACAAAAACAAGGGTGAAGCTTTGGCTGGAGTAACAAGGCCCAAATTAGTTTTACAGGAGAAAAAAAAAAACGTACCCCACCTATGTCCGCACAGGTTACACTTATGAGAGGTGGACAATGCGCTCCACTTAAAACTTTATTAGGCTACAAAAACAAAGGTGTACTTTTGGCTGGCCTTTCACAGTAACTAGGCCCAAATTTGTTTTAGAGGCCAAAAAAACGTACACCACCTATGCACGCACAGGTTACACTTAACAGAGGACAATAAGCTCTGCTATGCAACCTATATTAGGCACTGTAATCAGATGACTATGGCTTTTCGTGCTCACCCTAACTGGCCCCTGTTAGCTTTACAGTTGTTGTACATCTAACTGTAGCAGTACAGAATCTCTGTGTAGTAGAGCCCAGTAGAGTATTATTAGGCACTAATAGCAGGGGACAATGGCTTTTAGTGCTCAGCCTAAATGGCCCCTATAAGCTTTAGATTTGCTGTACACAAATGCAGCAGTACATAATTGCTGTGTAGTAGAGCCCAGTACAGTATTATTATGCACTAATAGCAGGTGACAATGGCTTTTACTGCTCAGCCTAACAGGCCAATATAAGCTTTAGAGTGGCTGTACAATGGCTGTGAAGTAGAGCCCAGTACAGTATTATTAGGCACTAATAGCAACTAACTGCAGCAGTAGAATCACTGTGTGTTACACTCAAAAGTGTACTTTCTCTCTCCCTTCCATGTCATTGCTTTTCAGCAGTGATTTGGGCTTGTGATGAATCACTGCTGTCAAGCTGTTTTTCTGTACAATGCACACAATGCTCTCTGTCCCTGCAATGAAACGCTCTCTCTGAAATAAAATGATGGAATGCCTGACCGCAAGATAGCTGCAGATTATATGTTACGCCGAGCGCTCCGGGTCCCCGCTCCTCCCCGGAGCGCTCGCTTCACTCTCCCCGCGGCAGCGCTCCGGTCACGTCCTCTGACCCGGGGCGCTGCGATTCCGCTGCCAGCCGGGATGCGATTCGTGATGCGGGTAGCGCCCGCTCGCGATGCGCACCCCGGCTCCCCTACCTGACTCGCTCTCCGTCTGTTCTGTCCCGGCGCGCGCGGCCCCGCTCCCTAGGGCGCGCGCGCGCCGGGTCTCTGCGATTTAAAGGGCCACTGCGCCGCTGATTGGCGCAGTGGTTCCAATTAGTGTGTTCACCTGTGCACTTCCCTATATCACCTCACTTCCCCTGCACTCCCTTGCCGGATCTTGTTGCCTTAGTGCCAGTGAAAGCGTTCCTTGTGTGTTCCTTGCCTGTGTTTCCAGACCTTCTGCCGTTGCCCCTGACTACGATCCTTGCTGCCTGCCCCGACCTTCTGCTACGTCCGACCTTGCTTTTGCCTACTCCCTTGTACCGCGCCTATCTTCAGCAGCCAGAGAGGTGAGCCGTTGCTAGTGGATACGACCTGGTCACTACCACCGCAGCAAGACCATCCCGCTTTGCGGCGGGCTCTGGTGAAAACCAGTAGTGGCTTAGAACCGGTCCACTAGCACGGTCCACGCCAATCCCTCTCTGGCACAGAGGATCCACTACCTGCCAGCCGGCATCGTGACAGTAGATCCGGCCATGGATCCCGCTGAAGTTCCTCTGCCAGTTGTCGCTGACCTCACCACGGTGGTCGCCCAGCAGTCACAACAGATAGCGCAACAAGGCCAACAGCTGTCTCAACTGACCGTTATGCTACAACAGTTACTACCACAGCTTCAGCAGTCATCTCCTCCGCCAGCTCCTGCACCTCCTCCGCAGCGAGTGGCCGCTCCTGGGATACGCTTATCCTTGCCGGATAAATTTGATGGGGACTCTAAGTTTTGCCGTGGCTTTCTTTCCCAATGTTCCCTGCATCTGGAGATGATGTCGGACCTGTTTCCCACTGAAAGGTCTAAGGTGGCTTTCGTAGTCAGCCTTCTGTCCGGAAAAGCCCTGTCATGGGCCACACCGCTCTGGGACCGCAATGACCCCGTCACTGCCTCTGTACACTCCTTCTTCTCGGAAATCCGAAGTGTCTTTGAGGAACCTGCCCGAGCCTCTTCTGCTGAGACTGCCCTGTTGAACCTGGTCCAGGGTAATTCTTCCGTTGGCGAGTATGCCGTACAATTCCGTACTCTTGCTTCAGAATTGTCCTGGAATAATGAGGCCCTCTGCGCGACCTTCAAAAAAGGCCTATCCAGCAACATTAAAGATGTTCTGGCCGCACGAGAAATTCCTGCTAATCTACATGAACTTATTCACCTAGCCACTCGCATTGACATGCGTTTTTCCGAAAGGCGTCAGGAACTCCGCCAAGATATGGACTCTGTTCGCACGAGGCGTTTCTTCTCCTCGGCTCCTCTCTCCTCTGGTCCCCTGCAATCTGTTCCTGTGCCTCCCGCCGTGGAGGCTATGCAGGTCGACCGGTCTCGCCTGACACCTCAAGAGAGGACACGACGCCGTATGGAGAACCTCTGCCTGTACTGTGCTAGTACCGAACACTTCCTGAGAGATTGTCCTATCCGTCCTCCCCGCCTGGAAAGACGTACGCTGACTCCGCACAAAGGTGAGACAGTCCTTGATGTCTACTCTGCTTCTCCACGTCTTACTGTGCCTGTGCGGATGTCTGCCTCTGCCTTCTCCTTCTCTACAGTGGCCTTCTTGGACTCTGGATCTGCAGGAAATTTTATTTTGGCCTCTCTCGTCAACAGGTTCAACATCCCGGTGACCAGTCTCGCCAGACCCCTATACATCAATTGTGTAAATAATGAAAGATTGGACTGTACCATACGTTTCCGCACGGAGCCCCTTCTTATGAGCATCGGATCTCATCATGAGAGGATTGAACTTTTGGTCCTCCCCAATTGCACCTCGGAAATTCTCCTTGGACTTCCCTGGCTTCAACTTCATTCCCCTACCCTGGATTGGTCCACTGGGGAGATCAAGAGTTGGGGGTCCTCTTGTTCCAAGAACTGTCTAAAACCGGTTCCCAGTAACCCTTGCCGTAACTCTGTGGTTCCTCCAGTAACCGGTCTCCCTAAGGCCTATATGGACTTCGCGGATGTTTTCTGTAAAAAACAAGCTGAGACTCTACCTCCTCACAGGCCTTATGATTGCCCTATCGACCTCCTCCCGGGCACTACTCCACCCCGGGGCAGAATTTATCCTCTCTCTGCCCCAGAGACTCTTGCCATGTCCGAATACGTCCAGGAGAATCTAAAAAAGGGCTTTATCCGTAAATCCTCCTCTCCTGCCGGAGCCGGATTTTTCTTTGTGTCCAAAAAAGATGGCTCCCTACGTCCTTGCATTGACTACCGCGGTCTTAATAAAATCACGGTTAAGAACCGCTACCCCTTACCCCTCATCTCTGAACTCTTTGATCGCCTCCAAGGTGCCCACATCTTCACTAAATTGGACTTAAGAGGCGCCTATAACCTCATCCGCATCAGAGAGGGGGACGAGTGGAAAACGGCATTTAACACCAGAGATGGACACTTTGAGTATCTGGTCATGCCCTTTGGACTGTGCAACGCCCCTGCCGTCTTCCAAGACTTTGTCAATGAAATTTTTCGTGATCTGTTATACTCCTGTGTTGTTGTATATCTGGACGATATCCTAATTTTTTCTGCCAATCTAGAAGAACACCGCCAGCATGTCCGTATGGTTCTTCAGAGACTTCGTGACAACCAACTCTATGCCAAAATTGAGAAATGTCTGTTTGAATGCCAATCTCTTCCTTTTCTAGGATATTTGGTCTCTGGCCAGGGACTACAGATGGATCCAGACAAACTCTCTGCCGTCTTAGATTGGCCACGCCCCTCCGGACTCCGTGCTATCCAACGCTTTTTGGGGTTCGCCAATTATTACAGGCAATTTATTCCACATTTTTCTACCATTGTGGCTCCTATCGTGGCTTTAACCAAAAAAAATGCTGATCCCAAGTCCTGGCCTCCTCAAGCAGAAGACGCCTTTAAACGACTCAAGTCTGCCTTTTCTTCGGCTCCCGTCCTCTCCAGACCTGACCCTTCCAAACCCTTCCTATTGGAGGTTGATGCCTCCTCAGTGGGAGCTGGAGCTGTTCTTCTACAAAAAAATTCTTCCGGGCATGCTGTCACTTGTGGTTTTTTCTCTAGGACCTTCTCTCCAGCGGAGAGGAACTACTCCATCGGGGATCGAGAGCTTCTAGCCATTAAATTAGCACTTGAGGAATGGAGGCATCTGCTGGAGGGATCAAGTTCTCCTGTTATTATCTACACCGACCACAAGAACCTCTCCTACCTCCAGTCTGCCCAACGGCTGAATCCTCGCCAGGCCAGGTGGTCTCTGTTCTTTGCCCGATTTAATTTTGAGATTCACTTTCGTCCTGCCGATAAGAACATTAGGGCCGATGCTCTCTCTCGTTCCTCGGATGCCTCAGAAGTTGAACTCTCTCCGCAACACATCATTCCACCTGACTGCCTGATCTCCACTTCTCCTGCCTCCATCAGGCAGACTCCTCCAGGAAAGACCTTTGTTTCTCCTCGCCAACGCCTCGGAATCCTCAAATGGGGTCACTCCTCCCATCTCGCAGGTCATGCGGGTATCAAGAAATCTGTGCAACTCATCTCCCGCTTCTATTGGTGGCCGACTCTGGAGACGGATGTTGTGGACTTTGTGCGAGCCTGCACTATCTGTGCCCGGGATAAGACTCCTCGCCAGAAGCCCGCTGGTTTTCTTCATCCTCTGCCTGTCCCCGAACAGCCTTGGTCTCTGATTGGTATGGATTTTATTACTGATTTACCCCCTTCCCGTGGCAACACTGTTATTTGGGTGGTCGTTGATCGATTCTCCAAAATGGCACATTTCATCCCTCTTCCTGGTCTTCCTTCTGCGCCTCAGTTGGCTAAACAATTTTTTGTACACATTTTTCGTCTTCACGGGTTGCCTACGCAGATTGTCTCGGATAGAGGCGTCCAATTCGTGTCTAAATTCTGGAGGGCTCTCTGTAAACAACTCAAGATTAAATTAAATTTTTCTTCTGCATATCATCCCCAGTCCAATGGACAAGTAGAAAGGATTAACCAGATCTTGGGTGATTATTTGCGACATTTTGTTTCCTCCCGCCAGGATGACTGGGCAGATCTCCTCCCATGGGCCGAATTCTCGTATAACTTCAGGGTCTCTGAGTCTTCCTCCAAATCCCCATTTTTCGTGGTGTACGGCCGTCACCCTCTTCCCCCCCTCCCTACTCCCTTGCCCTCTGGTCTGCCCGCTGTGGATGAAATTTCTCGTGACCTTTCCATCATATGGAGAGAGACCCAAAATTCTCTCTTACAGGCTTCATCACGCATGAAGAAGTTCGCGGATAAGAAAAGAAGAGCTCCCCCCGTTTTTTCCCCTGGAGACAAGGTATGGCTCTCCGCTAAATATGTCCGCTTCCGTGTCCCTAGCTACAAGTTGGGACCACGCTATCTTGGTCCTTTCAAAATTTTGTGTCAAATTAATCCTGTCTCTTATAAACTTCTTCTTCCTCCCTCTCTTCGTATCCCTAACGCCTTTCACGTCTCTCTTCTCAAACCACTCATCCTCAACCGTTTTTCTCCCAAATCTGTTCCTTCCACTCCTGTTTCCGGCTCCTCGGACATCTTCTCGGTCAAAGAAATTTTAGCTGCCAAAAAGGTCAGAGGGAAAAATTTTTTTTTAGTGGACTGGGAGGGTTGTGGTCCTGAAGAGAGATCCTGGGAACCTGAGGACAACATCCTAGACAAAAGTCTGCTCCTCAGGTTCTCAGGCTCTAAGAAGAGGGGGAGACCCAAGGGGGGGGGTACTGTTACGCCGAGCGCTCCGGGTCCCCGCTCCTCCCCGGAGCGCTCGCTTCACTCTCCCCGCGGCAGCGCTCCGGTCACGTCCTCTGACCCGGGGCGCTGCGATTCCGCTGCCAGCCGGGATGCGATTCGTGATGCGGGTAGCGCCCGCTCGCGATGCGCACCCCGGCTCCCCTACCTGACTCGCTCTCCGTCTGTTCTGTCCCGGCGCGCGCGGCCCCGCTCCCTAGGGCGCGCGCGCGCCGGGTCTCTGCGATTTAAAGGGCCACTGCGCCGCTGATTGGCGCAGTGGTTCCAATTAGTGTGTTCACCTGTGCACTTCCCTATATCACCTCACTTCCCCTGCACTCCCTTGCCGGATCTTGTTGCCTTAGTGCCAGTGAAAGCGTTCCTTGTGTGTTCCTTGCCTGTGTTTCCAGACCTTCTGCCGTTGCCCCTGACTACGATCCTTGCTGCCTGCCCCGACCTTCTGCTACGTCCGACCTTGCTTTTGCCTACTCCCTTGTACCGCGCCTATCTTCAGCAGCCAGAGAGGTGAGCCGTTGCTAGTGGATACGACCTGGTCACTACCGCCGCAGCAAGACCATCCCGCTTTGCGGCGGGCTCTGGTGAAAACCAGTAGTGGCTTAGAACCGGTCCACTAGCACGGTCCACGCCAATCCCTCTCTGGCACAGAGGATCCACTACCTGCCAGCCGGCATCGTGACATTATATAGGGCTGTGACATCACAGGGGTTTCTGGCTGCTGATTGGCTGCATGCTGCATGTGATTCATCCCGCCTACCCGCCTTCCCAGAGTTCCTTGCCCCATGTTCTCACATGTGGATCCGCCATTTTAGATGCCCTGGAGCCTGGACCGCACTAAATGGAGTTTAATGAAGCGATTTGTGTAATCGAACCATGGTGATATTCGGAATCGTTGTGAAGCAAAATTTTCCTGAAATTCGTAAGGAATTTGGATTCATCAGATTTGATTCGCTCATCCCTACTTGCTACAGTTAGCCAACTCACTTGTAAAACACACAACAAATATGAATGAAATTATGCTAATCTACCTTGAATTACGGAAAAGAAAATGGGAAAAATGATTGCATTGCCAAGAGGAAAAAGACAAAGCTAAGTGATAAAGTGGTATTGAATTATAAATATATTATGGAAAAGGTGGTATGGATCAGACAGCTCAGCATCTCACAGCTCCGTTGCAAAAAGCAAGGCAAGTGTTCTTGTACTTGTTTAACCATGCAATTGTATGTATTTTTTTAAATTTTGTATATAGAGCAAAAAAAGAAAAAAAAAATGCTGAATCAATAGCACACCGTCAGTTGAGGATGGGATTGGTGAAAAAATATTCTGTTAAAGGCTTAGCAAGCCACCTTATTTCCTTATACTTCGGAACCCCAATTTTCGAGAATACAAAAATCAGCAAAAAGAAAAAAATATGTGTAGTGTGTTGCAAAAAGTGAAACAATAGCTTAAAGGGAATGTGTCACTATTTTATTTTTTTAATATATATGTGGTGTCCGGGTACCGCATCCTATCTTGTACCTTTGTATATAAGTCCCCATAGCCAGAGTTCCTAGGACGTCGGGGTTCTTCTTAACTAGCCCGCCCCTAGTCACCTCTCATCTAAGTATTAGTTATCTAATAATTCTTCAGGATTTGTATATATATAGGACCTGCGGATCACGTGACCGGGTGAACTCTATGGTTTTATGCTTGAGGACCTTTGGAGGTTCCTGTGATGTTTATCTCCCATCACTCCTTGTAACGGTGAGTGACAGATGATTGGACCAGTAAAATCGGCCCTGCCGCGGCCCATATAAGGGAGCGACGGCCATTGCTCACTCTCTTTCCTCGTGGGCTGTTGAGGGAGAAGGATCTGCGCTGCTACCATTAATCTGTAGCAGCTGTACTTTACCACTGTTCAGTCACCAACAAGATTGCGCAGCACAGTGGAATTCCTCCCCCTTCTCTTGCACAGACACAAGAGGAAGGGAGGTGTGAGGTCACCAGCAGGGTGAGGGGTGGGTCAAATTTGCAGCAGCCAAGTTTCAAGTTGCTTTCTCTTCACATTCTCATTTTTAGGTCCCTCTACTGGTCAACAGTAGAATATAAGAAAACAATAATTATTTTCCATATTTTCTGACAAGTGAATTTTTTTTTAAGATTTTGAAAAATATTTAAAATATATAAAGAAATATGTTTAACCTTTAAGAAAAATAAATTATAATTTGGTGACACATTCCCTTTAAAAAACAGAAGAAAAACCACTGCTTGCAATGTGATTTTAAATCTTGTTCAATTGTCTGCCTTTATGCGAACTTATTTCATATTGAAAAAAAGTATTATTACAAGTGACAGATATTAAATATGCCCATAACTTTATTAACCCAAACTATGAAACAGAAAACATTTTTATGATGAATGGTGAAAAGCATAAAAAATGGGAAGGAAGGTTGAGAATACATTTTTTCTTTAGGAAAAAAATAGATATATTTTACAATAAAAAAGTGATATCAGCAGGAGTTTTATATAGCATTAATCCATTTTGTATTTGTTTTAGTTCTTCTTTAAGTTTTTTGACTTAATGACTTTGAGCACAACTTTTGCACAAAAACACCAACCTGAATGTACTTTAAGAAGCACAATTTCAGTGTAACTATTGGAGACAGTTTATTTTTGTTACTAGATGTTCATTTTCAAGGGTGGACAGTTTGATCTGCAGCTTCCAAAAAATAAAGAAATCTAGATGGAACTTGATATGATCTCTCCAGCTTTCTATTGCATCTAATGCTAACAAATTTGAGAGAGAAGAAAAAGAGATTGATTTGTTTTCAGTCGGCTCCTTGAGTTTGCTTAACATACAAAACTCATTTTCTTTCTGCTTGCAATATTGATCAGCAGAGAATGTGATAAGATTACAATAATCTTTACCTTGAAAGAGCCTCCCTGCAATCAAAATGAAGAGAAAATAGATTCTTCTTTTAAATGATACTTATTGGGTATATTTTATAAGCATAGCATAGGCATTGAGAATTTGATGTGGGTTAATATAAAATAAGTAGAGTATATCACAAAACTATATATAATGCAATTTCCTGTGCTCAAAACTAGAAGTATATTAAAGTTGGATTCACAAATACATTTTTTTTAAGTTTTTGCCTTTTTTAAATTTTTAAACCAAATCCAGGAGAGGATAAAACAAAATGTAAAAAAAAAATAAAAAATAAAAACATATGAAGGAAAGAATTATACCCTTTTTCTCTTTGGAATCTGTTTCTGAGTTTAGCTCAAATAATTGTACCAAGGGGTTGTCAAAAGAACTACACTTATCCCCTACACTTTTTCAAAGAATAGGGGATAAGTGTCTGATTGTGTGTGTTTGGGGGGGGGGGGGGTTGACCACTAGGGGCTTCCGGCGATCTCCAGAATGGTCGGTGCAGAGCGGTTCCCACCCTCATGGGAAAATAGACATGAACAAATGTATTATTTCACCAATGTAAACAATCTCTTGCTGCTATGGGTATAAGAAAAGTCATGTCTATCATACGGATGCAAAAGTGTCCTATTAACCGTGTTATTTCATGAACCACCCCTGACCACTTATAGTTGAATACCTATACTGTGCACTCTACTTGGTTTTGGTTGCCATTTGCCCTATTGACTGGTGGAGTGTAAAGGAAATTACAGTCTTTGTCTCTCTCTTTCTCTCACTCTCTCTCATTTGTATTAAATTGGTATAGTAAAAAATTTGCAGATCTTTATTAAATTTAAGGAAAGGTAAAGATGGAAGCATTTGAATACAGAATATTTTATCTCAAATTAAATCAATAACTGCACCATTTCCTAGTGTTCAATAAAGTACAAGTTGGAACAGTATTAAATCAGATTTCCAAAATACACGTTTAGTTGAGAATATGAATATTTATATAATTTACTAAAGGTGGATGAGCGTATCATGAAGGGTTACCTGTTATGTTCTTCTCTTAAGACAGATGAAGTATAATAAAGGAAAGTATTTTCTCTTGCAGATGTGACCTCAGCTTATCATCGTGCATTCATCTTTGAAACAGGCCGCATTTACAAATGTAAATCACTTCCAGTATAAAGACGTCTAATTGGAAGCATTGGACACATTAAATATATATTCTTTCCTGCACAAATAACCTTAAAATCACTGATCGGGACGATACACGTAAAGTAAATTATGTCTCATTTTAACACAATTGATCAATCAAAGTGGACAAAATAAGTGTTTTCCACAATATTTTCTTACCAAGCGCTGCAGCTGTCACTTGGGAAGTTATCAGATAATGTTTAAAGGGGTTTTCAGTGTCTTTTTGATTGATGTTATATCTACAGGATACACATCAGTCGCTGAGTTGCAGGGTGCCAACACCCGACACTGCTGTCAATCAGCTGTTTTATGCACTGCACTATACAGCGAGCCTTGTGCCATTTATTGTATAGTGGGGTTTCTGGGTACCTGCAACTTGGCTCTCATTCTCTTTAGCCGAGCTGCAGTTACACGTGCCATCGCTATATATTAAACAGCACAGGGATTCATGCTTCATTCATTCTACAGTGTAGGGTGCCAAACAGCAGAAGGGCTCAGGATCCCTTGCAAATCAGTGATTGATGGATCATGTGGATAGGGTTCTTAAAAATTAAAAAAGCCCTGGAAAACCTCATTAAATTATTGTTACATAAAGATCCCGATTTTATTATACTGTGTTATTATGTTCAGAAAGATAAGAATGTACTAAATATTAACTCCCATCTTTTTTTTTTGCCACCAATAAAATGTTTATAAGCAGTTCTATTCATTGTACTAAATAAAAATGAGCAAAACAATTCAGATTTTGATTTCTTTGTGATTTATTTTGGGTGAATTTATACAAAAGCAGGGATTTATGTCAACAATACCACTCTTGTCCATTTTATGCTTGTTACTTTGTTCACATTCACAGAGTAGAGCACCCAGCTCAGTGAATGTGTACTGTCTAGAAGAAAGTGGAGATGCTGTATGCATTGGCACTTACACTCTTACACTTGCTGGGTCTGGCACTCTGTACCAAGCCCCGTGTGTGTTCAGTGAGTAAAAGGCATACAGTGCATGTCTCCTGCTGAATACACAGTTTTCAAGGCTCTCTAGTGTAGGATGCCAAAGAAATTATATGGAGTACCTGCTTCTCTACAGTTAGCAGTAACACACAAGTCATCACTGCATATTGTTCTTGGGCTCCTCACACTGAGCAGTAAATATGCAATATTCAGAGATTTGCACATTATTAGTCTTATAAGCAACTTTATTGCAACACTTTAACTCTTTGGCAACATGGAAATACTTGGGAAGTATGGTGCAGGCTCAGGTGATGAACCTGCTCAATACATGATAGGTGTTGGCTGCTATTAGCAGCTGATACTCTCTGTCATTGGCCATGAGTGGGGATCCCCAACGCTTTAAAGCCCTAGATGCTGCAGTACAAAGAAACTGTGGTTAGAACACAACCTATAAATGGTATTATACAAGTCATAGTTAAAGGGGTAATCAAGCGATAAAAGCACAAAGTTATTTTCAAAATCAGCACCACCCCTGTCCTCAGGTTGTGGTATTACAACTTAGTACCATTTACCTCAATGGATCTGAGCTGCAATACCCCACACGGCCCGACGACAGAGGTGGTGCTGTTTTTGCAAGAAATTAGCTTTGTGTTTCTATCCCTGGATAACCCCTTTTATTCAATATAACATCAAAGCAGAGCAAATAGACACATAGGGGGAGATGTATCAAAACCTGTGCAGAGGGAAAGTTGCCCAGTTGCCCACAGCAACCAAGACCTCTGTAAAATTAAAGAAGCGATCTGATTGGTTGCTATGGGCAACTGGGCAACTTTTCCTTTGCACAGGTTTTGATAAATCTCCCCCATAATATATCTTTATTACTTTGACAACATGATTGCAATGAATTAACATGCATTCTTGTCATGTGTGCCTCCAAAGTCAATGTCCTGCACAATTTTCTCCACAGCAGGCCAAGGCAACTGTACGACTCCCAGCAAGTTTCATGCTAGACTCCGATTAATGAGACTTGTGCACAGAACTCACTGGGAATTATAGGTTGGCAAATATTGCATAGAGTTTATATAATTAATATTTTACTTACTTTGGATATACTCCCTTGCTATTCATGCATAAATCTATTATTTGCCTTTATTGCTACAGCAGCGGTTGTGACAATACCCAATTTTTCATCCAGGTGTACATGCCTAATTTTTCTAGCCTGTGCTGCTGCACTTGTTATGGTGCTGCAATTTTTCTGGCCGCTGCTACAGAAGCGGCTGGAACAATACCAAATTTTTCAGGCATGTGTACATGCCTAATTTTTCTGGTACTCTCTGCTGACATCTCTGTCCATTTTAGCAACCTTGGATATTAGATGTTTGCTAAGGGTAGCATGGTGGCTCAGAGGTTAGCACTGCTGCCTTGCAGCGCTGGGGCCTTGGGTTCAAATCCCACTATGTTCTGTCTCAAAGGGGCTCTAACTATGTGCTGCCTAATATGGGGGAATCTTGTGTGCTGCCTAAAGGGGAGCTCTAACTATGTGCTACCTAACATGGGGGATTCTATGTGCTGCTTAAAGGGGGGATCTAACTATGTGCTGCCTAATATGGGGGAATCTAACTATGTGATGCCTAAAGGGGGGCTCTATTTGCTGCCTAAAGGGGGCTAAAGCATGTTATTCCAAACCATTTAGGAATGTTAGGTGATTTATGCTCTTTATGGATTAAAACCAGAATCTTTTAATAGTGTAATAAAATATTCCCACTCAATTGATTAAAAATAAATGTCAGAGTGTTGCTTGAACAGTGAGAAATAACCAGTGGGGGACCCCCTATCTGATAGTGTAACTGTTTTAGCGGCGCTGCAGCCTGCCGCAATGGCAACACTATGACGTGCGACTTAAAATATAAGCACAGCCACCCCCGACATGTTTCGCTGTTGAGACAGCGTTATCAAGAGGTAATGTGGCTAGCCACATTACCTCTTGATAACGCTGTCTCAACAGCGAAACATGTCGGGGGTGGCTGTGCTTATATTTTAAGTCGCACGTCATAGTGTTGCCATTGCGGCAGGCTGCAGCGCCGCTAAAACAGTTACACTATCAGATAGGGGGTCCCCCACTGGTTATTTCTCACTGTTCAAGCAACACTCTGACATTTATTTTTAAGCAATTGAGTGGGAATATTTTATTACACTATTAAAAGTTATATTTTAGGGGACTTATCAAGAGGGGAGTTAGTGACTCCTGGGCTTCGGCCCTGGGGTTTGTAGTTATTGTGTCTTAGGACCCCTCATTCCCCCGTTGGGACTTTTTGAGTTTGAAAAACCAGAATCTGCATCAACTATGTAATTTTCCATGGGAGTTTTGCCATGGATCCCACTCTGGCACGCCACAGTCCATGTGTTAGTCCCCTTGAAACAACTTTGAAATCACTATTGTGGACAGAAAGAGTCCCTGTGGGTTTTAAAATTCGCCTGCCCATTGAAGTCAATGGTGGTTCGCCCAGTTCGCCGGTTCGCGAACTTTTGCGGAAGTTCACGTTCGCGATTCGCGAACCGAAAATCTTATGTTCGCGACATCACTAGTGGGGGTGTCATTGGGAAAGGAAGAAAGAGAGAGTGGGAAGGAACTATGTACTATTCAACATTCCTTAACCATCTCCACGTGTGCCAGATGTTAAGGAAGGATGCTCTAGTGCGAGACTCCCAGTGGGAAATTTCTTTCAGATGGTATAGCCAATCCACTCTATTGACCCAATGCTGGATTTCTGGGATATGAGTGAAAAGCCAATGCTTGCGTAACAGAAGTCTGGCCACGGCGAGGAGGAGGTCAAAGGGAGGGGTGTCTGGATGTGTTGGGAAGAGGTGTTAACAGAAAGAAGGGCGATGTGAGGGAAGCATTAAATAGAGGAGCAGCAGATGATGTTGCATCTATGGAAGATGTCTTTCCACCAATGTTAAGCGAGAGGACAGGTCCACCTGACATGGAATAAGGTGCCTCTGTTTTTTAGGCATCTTCAACACAGATCAGAGTTGGTGGGGGAGTAATAAGAAGTGATATCTCGGGTTCCATACCAGCAGCTTTCTATCTTACTGCAATTTTCCTGAATTCTCAAACATCTGAAGAGTCTGTGGGGCATTTTATATATTGTCGTAGTTGTCTTGGGGGTAAAATTCACCCCAAGGTCAATTTCCCATTTGGACAAGAATGCAGGGGGAGAAGGGATGAGGGAGAGGTTTTTATATATGACTGAAAGAAGTTTGTAAGGACTGTACAGAGGCTGCAATTTTACCAAACCATCAGAGGGGTTCGTTGAAACACTCTTTCTTCACAATTTCGTTGAGAGACAATCTCAGAGAACCCATCAAGAGAAAGTTAGAGGGAGGTAAATGGAGTGTAATGGTCAAAACAGAATCCTCTGCTATGTAATGATCCTCATTAAGGAGTTGTGATAAAGGGATTGCTGATGACCGGAAACTCCCCTGTCTTACATCAACCAATGCTATGCACCTTGCTCTGTAATGTCTTGCTTAAAGGGGTACGCCGGTGTTTTTTTTTTTTTTTTTTTACTATATGGCATCTTCTTTGTAAGTTTTTTTTTTTTTTTTTTTGCAATATACATGTGTTATATGTTTTGGCAGCATGTATGTGTTTTTCTTACCTGTTTGTTGGGCAGGAAGTTCTGTAGTTCATAGGGTTTTCTTTTGCTGATGTCCACAGTTCTGAGTCTGTTGTGGACAAGATGTCACAGCTTTTTTTATTTCTCTGTCTGCATGAGAGGAATAAGCCACGCCCCCTCATCTCATCCAGCTGAGTACACAGCTCCCTACCTCCCCTACCCCCTGCTCTGTATTCTAAGGACACAGGACTGCACAGGAGAAGGACCTCACAGAGAAGATGTGTTATCTGAAGGGGAGGATGAGAAGGTGCACGGGCTGGGGGTGTATGGACTGCAGGGGAGTAAATCTCATACTGGGAATGATCTGTATGGGGGAGATTTATCAAAACCTGTGCAGAGGAAAACTTGCCCAGTTGCCCATAGCAACCAATCAGATGGCTTCTTTCATTTTTCACAGGCCTTCATAAAAATGAAAGCAGCAAGCTGATTGGTTGCTATGGGCAACTGGGCAAGTTTTCCTCTGCACAGGTTTTGATAAATCTCCCCCTATATGTGAAGGGTGGACTCCTGAATGACACATGCTGGGAGTTGTAGTCCCTGTTGTGTGTGTGTATGCTAGTGTTTACAAACCAGTGTGCCTACAGCTGTTGCAAAACTACAACTCCCAGGATGCCCTGACAGACTTTGGCCCTTCTGGGAGTTGTAGATTTGCAACAGCTGGAGGCACACTGATTGGGAAACACTGTTCTAGCCTATTAAGCATACACATCATGTTACACCAGTGTTTCCCTACCAGTGTGCCTCTGCTGTTACAAAACTACAACTCCTAGCATGCCCAAAGGCTGTCAGGGCATGCTGAGAGTTGTAGTTTTGCAACACCTGCAGGCACCCTGGTTGGGAAACACTGGTGTATGCCCTATAGAGGTGTGGTGAACTACAACCCCCAGGAGACTACAGAGGCAGCATGCTGGTGTTATACCACAGTCTGAAGACTCCTGAATGACACATGCTGGGAGTTGTAGTCCCTTTTGTGTGTGTATGCCAGTGTATCCCAACCAAGGCTGATTATATTAGTGTGCTGTGTATAAGGGGGCCGACCCGGGAAAATAGTAGGATGGGTAAAGGGCGGAACAAACAAACAAACAAAAAAAAGAGCCGCCCCTAACCAGCAAGGCATGTGGCATGCTGGGATTTGTAGTTTTCAGCACAGCAAGAAACAGGAAATAGAATCAAAGATAGGAAAACAAAGTGGGGGATAAAAAGACAACAAAGAACAGAAATAGAGTAGGCTAAACAACAAGAATAGAAATGAAACAAAATAAATAGGGTAAGTCAAAAACGGAAAAACACGTTGACCACAGGAGTACCCCTTTAAGCATGTACACACTTTGGTGCTAAGCGATATGCCTTTATACTATGTATCTTCATATAAGAAGTAGCACGGCACTGCGTTATTGGTGGAAACTAACGTGTTGGATATGCGTCGGTGTAGCTGGGTGCTGCTGGTGCTGCTCTGACATAATGAGATATTCATATGATATTCCAAGAGAAGAGAAAGAAATCGGCAACTCACCATATTAGCTGGTATGTTCTTCTTTTATTGAAGCATACTCACATAAATATAACAAAGGGAGAGGGTGGTGGGGGGATAGTGATATGCGTCCGAGCTCCTGTTTCGCACACTAAGTGTGCTTCCTCCGGCCATGTCTATTCCTGTCTGTGCTCCATATAAATACACAGGTGAGTGCAATGATCATCCAATCACATCTTCGGACTACAGTCATGTGTTCAACTGACGTGAATAGTAAGAAGGTGTGTTCTAGCTAAAAACAAGCTGATAGTTCAGTCCTATCATTTAACCCTATGCTGCCTGTTGCGTGCGTCTTTAGTATCCATAGAGTTTCTGCACGCAATAGTTTTTGGTTGGTGCGCTCAAATTTACTTGATTTTACTCGCTCCAAACCCAAAAACCGCAGGACTTCTGCATTATTACCATGCGCTTCTTTTACGTGGGCTTGAAGACGTGATGCGCCTGGTCTCCCAGTACATATTGCATATATATATGTTCTCTAATACGTATCTGGAGTTGGCGTTTTGTCTGCCCTATGTAAAAGAAGTCGCAGGGACATAGGATAGCATAAATAACATTTTTGGTGCGACAGGTAATAAGGTCCTGTATTGTATGTTGTACGGGTCCCAATCTTATATATTTAGTTTCATGGCTTTATTTGCATTGATTGCAGTTTTTACATTTATAATTACCTTTTGGGTGTAATTTCATTTAGCCATGTATTGTTTTCTGATGGTTTTCTACTGTTCGTTCTGCCTTTATTAATGGTGATGTTTCTTTTATATGTTATACGGGGTTTATGTTTAGCTATCGCTTTCAGATCTTCATCTGCCTCGATCAGAAACCAGTTTTTTCTGATTGCTCTTTCCACTGTGGAGTTCATTGGTGAGTTCTGGAATGCAAATGTGAATCTTTCCCTTGTTACTACTTCTTTGTTTTGTGGTTTTTTATCTTTTAGTATCTCTGCTCTATTTAGATTATCTGCTTTCTCTCTACCTTTTTTTAATAATATATTCTGGGTAGGCGCGCTGTCTAAACCTATTTTCTAATTCCTATGCTTTCTTTTTAAAGGTGGTCTCATCACTATTATTACGTTTTAATCTGACAAATTGTCCATAGGGGATGTTGTGTTTGATGCTATGCTTATGTGAGCTGTTAAAGTGTAACAGTGTATTCTTAGCTACAGGTTTTCTATAGCTTTCTGTGACTATAGTTCCTTCCTTATTTATAAGTTTCAAATCTAGGAATTCTAAGCAATTTCCTCCATAGAGGCTGGTGAATTGCATGTTCACTGTGTTGTTATTTAAATAAGCCACAAATTGATTAAACTCTGTTTCTGTCCCTTGCCATGTAATTATGATGTTGTCCACATATCTGTGGTATGATTTGATATGATGGAGAAACGGATTATTGTTACTGTATACATATGTATTTTCAAAGATTCCCAGAAACAAGTTGGCATAAGTACAGGAGACCGGGGTGCCCATCGGGGTCCCGGTCTCCTGCTTATACCACTGTTCCCCTGATAGAAATGTGTTGTAATTAAGAATAACCGCTAAGTCTTCTGCAATGAACTCTATTATATTTTCTGACTCCTGCCAACATCAATATTTCTCTGATAGCCTGTATACCCGCATTATGTGGAATACGGGTATACAGGCTAGTGACATCTATGGAGCATAGCTTGTAATCTTTTTCTATATGCATTCTATTAAGGATCTGCAACAAATGTTTAGTGTCTTTTATGTGTGACAATAAAGATCCCTGTAAGGGATTAAGTATCCAGTCGAGGTACTGGGACAGGAACTCCGTCGCTGAGCCGATCCCGGCAACTATTGGCCTTCCTGGGGGTCGGTTCAGCGACTTGTGTACCTTAGGTAGGTGGTACCATCGTGCAGGTTTTACATGATCTGGTAACAGTTTCTCAGCGTTTTTTTTTGTGACAGCACATTTTTGCTTACATATTTGTGTAAGAATGATTTAAGTTTGGTGAGGGTCTTAGATGTGGGGTCTGCCGGCAAGGGGGTATATGTGGTGGCATCAGCTAGCTGTCTAGCAGCTTCCTCATTGTATTCTTTGGTGTATTGTACCACCACACTACCTCCCTTGTCGGCACGTATCACAGTAAGGTCCTCTCTTTTCTTCAATTTTTTAAGCGCTAGGTTTTCCTGTTCTGTAAGGTTACAGGGTGGAATAGGATGGATGATGGCTTGTATATCATTCATGACGGCTTTAGTGAAGGAATCAATATTACTACCCTGTATCACAGGGGGAGAGAATCTTGATTTTTTGCCTTTCCTAAATTGACTATCTTTCATAGATTCAATAGATATACTCTCACTGACATTGTCATCAAACTCAGTAGCCATCATTCTAATATTCTCACAATCCTGTTCACTCAAGTTAGGAGGGAAGAAACCCAGGGGGCCTATAGTGATCTGACTATCAATCTGTAATATGTTGCTGGTGCTGAAAATATTTATTAGCAAAAAACTTATGCAAGTTAATGTCCCGAATTCCTCGAACCAGATCAATTTCAAATGCCACTTCATTGAAACATTCTGTGAGTCCAAAGTTCAGTCCTTTAGATAATAAAGAAATGGTAGCGGCATCTAATGGATCATCTGTAAGATTAATCACATTGGAGGTCAGTTCTTGGCTCTCCAGATGGCTGCTCTCTTCTTCTTTTGTTCCTGTATAAGGGGGTCTGAGTCCACGTCTTTTTGTACTGGTTCTCCCTCTCCTTGTACTTTTTCGTCTAAAGGGACCTTATTGTCTAGGTTCTTATTCTGCTCAGGCAAGTTGTACATTCCGATTCCTGTGGCTTGTCGTCCCTTTTCTTCACTGTTAACACTTCTTGTCTTTTTATTTCTGAATTTGTTCTTTCCTGGCTTACTGTCGAATTATTTGTTCTGCCATGTAAACTCTTCTCCATTGTCATAGTCTCGTTCATCCCTTATGAACTTATCTCTTTTCTTAATCTTAAGATCCTCTTGTGTAGTATCTTGGTGAATGTATGGTAATTCCTGTTTTGTTATAACAACTTTCTTTCAAAATTAAGAAAAAAAAAATGTAAATACCAAGAAATAGCAAACTTACCTCAAGAAACACTTTTTTTTTTCAAGAAGTCCACATTCAGTACCTCTTTAACCTTAGAGGTGCCAACAGCCATTATTCTGTTTGTAATTTTGCAAGAAACTGTACCACACCTCTAAGTTTACTTACTTTTATTTAAAGGACTGTTTCCTTTTCCTCATTTTTGTGTCCTGCTAATTGACTTTACATCAACCATCAAGGACACCCCACTTTCCAGCCAACGAAGACTCAAATTGTGTGTCCCCGGGACATTAACCCAGTAAATATCCATTAAGAAATCCCTTTTCACTGTGCTAATGGAAGATATCTCATGAAAGCCGTTATGTTAAGCAAACTCATCGTGTGGCCTGTTGTGGTAAAACATCACAGCCATTCCATTGGTAACAAATCACTACACAGTTTTCTTTTGAATTCAGAGATTTACATATTAAGACTTACATCCATTGGAAAGGCTTCTGACACACTATAGTACATAAAGTCCATACAATATGTAATTATTTTAGCTTAGAAGAAGCCAATAAAAGTACAAAGCGCCATGGAAAATTACACCATTAACTTATTAATGTGTTCTACTACATAAGTCTTCATTATTTCAAAGACAGACCCTCCTGTGCCTTGTTGACCTCCCATAACTACAATGAACAGAAGCCAATGACTTTAATGAATGACCAGCCAGGCAATTATAATCATTAAAATACACAAACAGGGAGCACTAAGTCTAAACTACTTTCTTTTATGTAATTACATAACTACTCAGCTTTTTCCGGGAAGAAAGGCCAACCAGTAAGGTGCACAAGAGCAAGAAAGAGAAATAGTAGCAAATGGACATTTCTGATGCCCTGCAATTTAATCATAATGTACATTTAAAGCCATTATCCACTCCATGCGGCCTGCTTTGCTTTTACACACACATTTAATTGGTAAATATTGCTTTAACATTTAGCTGTTTATGGGAATTGAAATGGAGCAGCACTTAAGCTCTTCTTTTCTGGACGGCATAACATCATCTCTATAATAACTGATGTTTGTTCAGCAGAGAAATTTAAAAAAAAAAACCACAAAAAGCAGGGGCAGCTTCTCATTATACAATGGAGATGGATTGTTATGTGTAAAAATGGCTTATTAACATGTGAGTACAGACAAGATAGTAAATGTTAACTTATTTACATTTAATTCCCATTCTGTTTTTTGAGTTTTTTTATTTTTTTATTTTTTGCTTATACAGGGCAGCATAGGCCATTGTTAGAGAATAATGTAGAGGTTTTTGTGTATGTCTTGTACTTACCTGTTTTAGCTGATGTGGCAGGCATGGGTTTTCATCCATATTGTTTTGTATTTCCCAACTGAATACAGTATATTTCCTGATGTTACCTACCTTTAACATGACTCCTCTGGATTTGCAGAAGTTAAAGGGTGGCATGTTATCACTGCAATTCTGTATTGAAATCACCTGGTGATCTAATCACCAGGCTCCATTCCAGAGATGAGATTCACAATAGGTTGGGGTCAGTTCACATTATGTGCAATTGTGATGTGTTTTCCTATTCAAAGTGCATTTTTGTTTACATAAATACTGCCATGAGGCAAAAAGCATTTTACCTTGTTTTGTTTACGTTTTTCTGTGATTTCTGAAATGATGGTAAAAAATTATGTTATTACCTTGGTATGTGCATCATAGAAATGCTATTTCGGTAAAATCTCAGCAAACACGCAGCAAAAACCCCAATGTGTAAACGTCTCCTGGGAATCATCAGATGTAACTGTATGTAATCACTAGTGTTGCTCGCCAATATTCGCAATGCAAATTTTATTCGCGAATATCGCATATTCGCGAATTCGCGAATATTCGCGAAAATAGCACTATATATTCGCAATTACGAATATTTGTTTTTTGTTTTTTTTTCACAGTACACATCACAGTGATCATCCCTCTCTGCTTCCAGCTTGTGTGGTGTAAAGAAGGCTCTAATACTACTGTGTGAGACTGGCGTACGAATTTTCGCATATGCTAATTTTTGAATATGCTTATTTTCTCATATGCAAATTTTCACTCATGCTAATTTTTGCATATGCAAATATTCGCATATGCAAAAATAAACGTGAATATTACGAATATGCAAATTTAGCGTATATATGACAAATATTCGTCCATATATTTGCGCAATATCGCAAATTCGAATATAGCCTATGCTGCTCAACACTAGTAATCAGTTACATGGTCTACAGAACCTGTGTACAGCTGATATCTACCTCTATATTGTCACTTGGCCGAAGGGGGGGTGTAAATAAAGGTACTCATTGATAATATAGGTCTCATTAAACAGGATATGGTCAGTAACCGTATGATGTTAATATGTACGGTCACAATACATATTACCATCTTACTGTTGCTGACCAAATCTTGTATACTGAAACCAACAGACCATCAAAACCTGTGTAGAGGAAAAGTTGACCAGTTGCTCATAGCAACTAATCAGATCACTTATTTCATTTTTGAAAAGGCCTCTAAAAAATGAAAAAGCTATCTGATTGGTTGCTATGGGCAATGTCCCCCCGTAGCCTAGCAATAATGCACTTCTTTTCCTCCCAGTGTGTTGCTGTCTCCGACAAGTGGGGGCCTAATTTCCTTGTGCTTGGTTATAGGAACAATGATTATAAACCCAATCTGTACATTTCCCATTGTGCAGGTGTAACAGAGAATAATTAGAAACAGTGCACAATGCAGAGCTGCATGGACAAAGTCTATATTGCTATTATTTTAAGTACCCAGTTAAACTTCTATAGAGAGATTATACCAAACAAGGTAACTTTAATTCCTAATGGATGTACAGCTAAGGTGTTAATACCTGCTAGTATTCAGCATTGTGCTGTGGCACTGCCAGTTCAGCTGAGGGTGTTTCTGCACAAAACTGAGCATTTAGATTCATTGCTAATTGCCAAAATTATCCCAGAACAAACAAAGCCAGCAAGAACCTATTTAGCTGAACAGATGTTCTACAGGTAAGCACAGCAGCTCTGAAAACATACCCATCCTTCCCTGTGTTCATTCTCATCAGCAAGAAAAAGAATTCTCACTGAATGCCAATAAAATATTCCCATGTCTAAATAAGGAGCAAGAGGTTTTACTTAATTTACATGACACATTACATTATGGAAAATTGAATTCATAAAAAAAGAGTCAAGAGGATAAATTTAATATTAAAGAATTGTAGTTTCTTAAAGCATACCCGTCAGATCCAACAACATTTTTTTAAACAAATCACTCTGTACCTAATCCTGACCATGTACATCTAATTTTTATGTGTCTAGCACCTTTATTTATTTATTTTATTAAACTTTTAATTTAGTTCACTAGTCTGAATTCCTCTCAAAGGGAGTAGGCATGGCCTCACTGTGCAGGTCTCTGCCCCCTCCCTCAGTATGCCGTCTGCTTACATGTCCTCACTGACAGTAGCGGGACACAAGCGGACAGTGGGAGGATTTTTTTCCAAGCAGGCAGGGGAGGCAATTGTTTGACTGGCCTTTTCAGTAGGAAATTCTGAAAAATTTCTAATGAAAGCAATTGCAAATCCTATTGGTTTTGCATGCTTTACAACATATCAAAAGTTTTTGTATCTGACAGTGCCCATTTAACCCATTAAGGACCCAGCCAATTTTCACTGTAAGACCCGGCCATTTTTTGCACATCTGACCACTGTCACTTTACTGTATTAATAACTCTGGGATGCTTTTACTTTTCATTCTGATTCCGAGTTTTTTTTTTTTTTTTCGTGACATATTCTACTTTATGTTACTGGTACAATTTTGTCGATACTTGCATCTTTTCTTGGTGAAAAATTCCAAAATTTGATGAAAAAGTTTTTAATTTAGCTTTTTTTAACTTTGAAGCTCTCTGCTTGTAAGGAAAATGGATATTCCAAATAAATTATATATTGATTCACATATACAATATGTCTACTTTATGTTGGCATCATAAAGTTGACATGTTTTTACTTTTAGAAGACATCAGAGGGTTCAAAGTATAGCAGCAATTTTCCAATTTTTCACAAAATTTTCAAAATCGAAATTTTTCATGGGCCAGTTCAGTTTTGAAGTGGATTTGAAGGGCCTTCTTATTAGAAATACCCCATAAATTACCCCACTATAAAAACTGAACCCCTCAAAGTATTAAAACATGACATTCAAAAGGTTTGTTAACTCTTTAGGCGTTTCACAGGAATAGCAGCAAATTGAAGGAGAAGATTCAAAATCTTCATTTTTTACACTCGCATGTTCTTGTAGACCCAGTTTTTAAATTTTTACAAGGGGTAAAAGGAAAGGAAATCTTCCTTAAATGTGCAACCCAATTTCTCTCGAGTAAGGATATACCTCATACGTGTATGTCAAGTGCTCTGTGGGTGCACAATGCACAACAATGGGATTTTGGAGAGTGAGTTTTGCTGAAATGGTTTTTGGGTGCCATGTCACATTTAAGAAGCCCCTATGGTGCCGGAACAGCAAAAAAAAAAAAAAAAAAAAACACATGCCATACTATTTTGTAAACTACACCCCTCAAGGAAGGTAACAAGGGGTACAGTGAGCCTTAACACTCCACAGGTGTTTGACGGCTTTTCATTAAAGCTGGATGTGTAAATGATTTATTTTTCCACTAAAGTGCTAGTTTTCCCCCAAATTTTCAATTTTTACAAGGGGTAATGGGAGAAAATTCCCCTCAAACTTTGTAACCCCATCTCGTCTGAGTATGGAAATACCCCATGTGTGGACGTCAAGTGCTCTGCTGGCACACTACAATGCTCAGAAGAGGAGGAGCGCCATTGAGCTTTTGGAAAGAGTATTTGCTTGGAATGGAAGTCAGGGGCCATGTGTGTTTACAAAGCCCCCTGTGGTCCCAGAACAGAGGACTAGTGTTGGGCGCGAATATTCGCATTTAAAATTTTTATTGTGAATATCATAAATTTGCGAATTCGCAAATATTGTGAATATATTCGCTATATATTCGAAATTGTGAATATTCATTTTTCCGCATATGTGCATATTCGCATATGTGAATATTTGCATATGTGCATATTCGCATAAGTGAATATTCGCATATGTAAATATTTGCATATGCGTATATTTGCATATGTGAATATTTGCATATTCCTTCTTTTCACTTGTGGGCCAATTAGAATGATGCAAATACACTTGACAGAGGTTATCAACAACATCCCTAGTAACCAATAGTAAAGTTACCCACTGTTTTCTTCCTCGAATACGCGGATATGCAAATATTCACATATGCAAATATTCGTATATGCGAATATAACGAATACGCAAAATTTGCGAGTATTGGAAGAATATTCGTCTATATATTCGCAAAATATCCATTGTTGTCCATTGTTCTGGCACTATGGGGGCTTTGTAAACACACGTGGCCTTCAATTCCGGACAAATTTCCTCTTCAAAAGCCCAATGGCGCTCCTTCTCTTCTGAGCATTGTAGTGCACCCACAGAGCACATTACATCCACATATGGGGTATGTTCTTACTCAGAAGAAATGGGGTTACAAATTTTGGGGGGCCTTTTTCCTATTTTCCCTTGTGAAAATGAAAAATGTAGGATAACACCAGCATTTTATTGAATTTTTTTATTTTCCTATCCAACTTTAATGAAAATTCTTCAAACATCTGTGGGGTGTTAAGGCTCACTATAACCCTTGTTGCATTCCTTGAGGGGTGAAGTTTCCAAAACGGGGTCACGTGTAGGTATTTATTTTTTTACGTTTATGTCAGGACCTCTGTAAAATCAGCCCTGTGCAAATCACCAATTTAGGCCTAAAATGCACTCTCACTCCTGAGCCCTGCTGTGCGCCCGCAAAGCATTTTACGCCCACATATGGGGTATTTTCGTACTCAGGAGAAATTGCAAATATTGGGGTGTCTTTTTTACTTTTACCGCTTGTTAAAATAAAAAGTATGGGGCAACACCAGCATGTTAATGTAATTATTTTTTTTACACTAACCTGCTGGTGTAGCTCCCAACTTTTCCTTTTCATATAAGGAGAAAAAGCCCCCCAAAATTTGTAGTGCAATTTCTCCCAATTACAAAAATACCCCATATGTGGTCCTAAACAGTTTTGTTGAAATACGACAGGGCTAGGAAGTGAGAGAGCACCATGCGCATTTGAGGTCTAAATTAGGGATTGCACAGGGGTGGTTTTGTAGTGGAGTTGAAGTTTTGCAAGATCTAGAGGGCCACAGTTTAGAGACTACTGCACAGTGATCTCCAAACTGTAGCCCTCCAGCTGTTGCAAAACGCAAATCCCAGCATGTCCAAGCAGCAAACAGCTGTCTGGGCATGCTGTGAGTTGTAGTTTTGCAACATCTGGAGGGCTACAGTTTAGAGACCACTGTATAGTGGTCTCAAACTGTAGCCCTCCAGATTTTGTTAGGCAACTCACCGGCTTCCGTAGCAACAAGGGATCTGCATTGCCATCCTCTGTTGCCACCGATCACCGCCCACAGCTGACGCCAATGGGTGAGTGGACCTTCGGCACCGGTCCTTGTCGGTTTCCCCGTTCTGCCCAGCCTACTGTGGGTGGGCAGAATGGGGTAACTGAAAGTTAACCCCCCCCCAAGCCCCAGATCTGCTATTGGTCTTTGCTTCTAGATGACCAATAGCAGGGATAGAAGGTGTGGAACCCCTTCCACCCCACTCCTGTCCCTTCAGGGGGATGGTTGGTGTCTTGGACAACCTCGATTCCCCTTATTTTCCAGGTCACCGGGTCACCGGAGACCCGTTTGACCCGGAATTGTCGCAAATCGCCGGTGTGAATTCATAAGCGATTGGCGGTGATCGTCGACATGGGGGGGGGGTCTGATGACCCCCCCCTGGGCATTTGCGCAGGGTGCCTGCTGATCGATATACCTTAAGTACCAGGGTGTCAAGGCGTACCTGTACGCCCTGGGTCATTAACAGGTGAAGACCTTTAGATCTTGTACCTTATATAAATATACAACAAATGGGAGGAGTAATATCTTTATATTACAGATACTGCATCACATAGAGGTCAGCCTCATATTATACCTCATGGGGGAAAATTATTATTTTATCTATACAGCTTTTTTGCGACTACTTGCCTTACATTATGTTATCAAATCTCCAGTCAACAGTCTATCACCAAAAGGTACACTACCCAAAAAACTGGAAAGCAGTGGAAGCACTTTTAGGCTTTTCTTATGGGTGTATTTTTTTTTTTTTCATATTAAACCAACAAAAGGAAAGCACTGAATAGGGGAGCTTTTATTTAATTGTTTATTGCTAAGCAAGACATTGTAACTTGTGTCTAAGTCTAATAGGATACATTTACATACAAATACAAGCATTACAGCCTTATGTAATTAAAACATATTGTGCCCTGCATTGCCCAAGACAGCTCCTGCTGGTAGAAGAGCACAGTGCACCAACAGAACTGTCAAGTTTTAAATGGGGCATCAATTTTCTGTACATGAAACCCTTAAAAATTATGTAATGTACAAATGTACAATGTGTTATTTGAGGGCCATGTCTGTTTTCCGACACTTCTGAAGACTTATGGATTTATGTGAAAACAAAAAACAACACAGCAGGGCTCCATAAACTTCATAATTTTAGGAAGAAAACTTTTGTAATGGTATTCATAAATGTGCAACAATATTTATGTAAAGAACCTGTAGTACTAACAGATGCAACTATGTGGTGCAGTCCACAAAGATAAGACTGCTTTTGTTTATTTGTAGTTTTTTTGTAGGAGAATGTTATATTTTTTTACCTTCAATTTTTGTATTGACGAGAGATTAAAACCACAAGGGAAACCTAAAAGATGAGATCTGGCAGCAGTCCAGCTGGCTTGGTACTGCAGGAATCAAGATGGCTAAGCACCCTTGTGTCACAACCAGCATGACTAGAACTATTTTAAGTATGCTCTACCTCAAACCTCTCTTTATCGTAAATGAAAGAGTGCCTTATCTTGTATTGAAAGATGTGTTGACACATGGTCATTGACACAGGTTAAACATTTTCTTATTATAAGCCTAAAATAGGGTCTCAGTTAATGGCAAAGATCCCTATTTTAATAACAGAGCTGCTGCTGTTTTCTTTGCCCAATTGTGTCGTAAGTAGAAGTTTAGCAATCCCACTTTGAGAATCATTATTCTTCAAGGAAGATGCTAGAATGTTACAATGAATAATGCAAGATTATGTTACTAAAAAGGAAAGAAAATAATGACGGCTTATGGTAGATCTTCAATAATTAACAGTCATTTACAGTGGGAAGATCCAACAAGATGATACAATAAGATGGAGGGATTTTTAACTATTCATGGGTCAAAGGCTCTCCTATGTCAATTGATATACCAGGTTACATTGATGACATGGTAACCCCCAAAAAAATTTCTTACATCGGTTTGTAAAATTAACACCATATCATTAACAAAATGATGGACCAATAACAGTCATTATAGTAATCTAATGTTCAGAATTATATTTTATTGAAACCTATTGCATTGCCAAAAGATACAAATACTAAGAATCTTTCCCTTGAATCGTAAACATTATTTCCTTAGTTGTTAAGCCAAGTGCTTGATTCCATCACAACGTTCCAATTATTTCTGATTTGTGATACACTTAACATGTACTGTGACAACCCAATAACCTAGTTGATATAGACCCATGAAAAGAAGGCTATGAGAACACATTTGTTGCCTTGTGGTTAACAAATACAGCAAATCCAGTAGAAAAATATAATCAAGTAAACATTTAACAGTGTCACTGGTTTATTTCAGAACTTTATTCTCTACCCAAGGGATAGGAAATGTGCCTGTCTCTAGCGTATTTGTAAACTGAACTTCTTCTCACATGATGTTTAAAGGTGCTTTATCATCAAAACAGGATCTGAAAAAGTGTTAGAGAGCTATTTGCCACTAAAACTCAAGGGTTTAGCCACAAGGGTCCTTTAGTTACGCTACAAACCCAGTAATATTTTCCTGAATCCTATTTTTATCAATGAATGAAAGATGTTTGAAAGTACATAAAAGGATGGTTATGAAAACTTAAAGAAAAACTAGGTACAAAAAAAAAAAATGGATACATGGTTCTTGTAATAATTCCTTAGAGAAAAGAAATGAAGAAACCACCTGGACTTCTCCAGATCCTTCTGGCAGACATTATTATCTAAATATAATTAACATAATTTGTTAACATTATTCATTATTTGTTTATTTATTATTTTTTTTTGTCAAAATAGCTTGCAATTTATGGATTTCACAGTGGCCACTGAGACAAACAAGGTAGGTTTAAATTTCCTGTTGTCTGCTGTTGTTTGCCTGCTTTTCTGTGCAGACTTGTGCATAAGGCAGAGCGAGCAGGCTCATCTCATTATCATTAGAAGGAAGGAGAATAATCACATCTCAGTTATATTGTTGGAAACTTAGATAAGGCAGGAAAGCAATATTATACATTTAACACAAAGATAAAGTTCTATATGCAGATTTCCTACAACTCTGTTTATTGGGGTAGGTAAAGGCTGTGCTCCATCTAGTCCTATAAACTATGATTTTTCTCTTAATTTACACCGATTAAGTACAACTTCCATTAAGTACAGTGACCCTGCTATACTATCTAAACAGACAATGCAGGTAGATTTTAGGTACCAAATGAGTATTTAAAAATAAATGGCGACACTAATAAAAACATAAACAGATTTTGCCCTCTAAAGACTGGCATTAACTATATATATTTTTTAACTATAGAATATACCCAGCCATAAACACTTTAAATGTACATTTTCATAGTGCCTTGCCTGGGTGCGGGCCCGGAGATTGTGAGGATCCTGGTGGCTAGACCCTGAGCGATCAGGCATCTTATTCCCTATCCTTTGGATAGGGGATAAGATGTCTAGTGGCAGAGAACCCCCTTAAATCCACATAATTCCATACATTTAAAAAAATCTGACACAGAAATCCTTGTTGAGTATCACCTATTTTCAGTCATGTTTACCAGCACTATAACTCTGTTAATTGAGTTTATTGTGGGTGAACCAGGTGTCATATTCCCTTTAAATTGACATACTCTTTTGATGGTAATTATAAGTACAGTAAAGGTGTATAACACAAATAAAGCAGGATAGAAGCCAGCCATCGGTAAGTGGGCCCGAAGAAGAAGGTAGAAGGAAAAAGGCTGGCATTGTATAATTTGCTTTACCTAACACACAATTATGGCCAAGCTAAAGTCAGCAATAGCACAATGTCTTTCACATATTCAGAGATATGTCAATAGTTTTTTGAGTTGTGAGAATAAGCAAGTGGCTGAGCACATTACTGCCGGGCTCTCAGCAATATCTGTTTTGCTGCCCTAAAGAATTATACTGGAGCAGCAGGACAAACATTGCTGAGAGCCGGGTAGTAATGGGCACAGCGGTGTGCTTATCCCTGCTCATTCCCCTGATTTTTTTACATCCATTTAACCTTTACATTTTTATCCGTTTCTTTTATTTCAAAAGATGTATTACATTTTCAAGAAATTGACAAATGAGCAAAGATTAATCAATTAAACGGGAGAATGTATACAAGTGTACAAACTCAAAATTTTAATTGGTACATAAAATATGTACAAAAAATACATATAGCAGAAGGTGCAGAGACAAATAGTCAAAAATCAGTAGCACAGCCTAGCACCCTTATCAGTGAAATGTAGAAGGGAGTTACTCAACTTAAGAGCAGTTTCCAAAGATAAGGAAAAAAACTGATTAACAATATTACAAGGTCAAATACAAGACTAAGAAAATTAATGTCTATACCAACAAGCGAAGTGAAGGGCACATTACAAAATAGTCAGATACCTGATGGTTGTGATGATGTAAGCAGAGTGAAATGAGACAGGGCATATGTAATTGTGAGAGGGCGGCATGACAGTAGTAAGGATTCTGCACCCAGACATCCCAGTTTCTCAAAATGTGTAGATTGGCTTAAGGAGTAGGATTTTTCATAATCACAGGTAAAGTTTAATAAAGACTATATATAATTCAACCAGGAGAGATGACTTCCAGAGTCTCAAAAGGGTTAGTTTGGTGGCAATGAATAAATGAGCTGCTACAGTTTATAGGTGCACGGGGTAAGTATCAATTTCAAGGTGTAACAATGCAGTCTGAAGAGAGACATCCTGTCACGATGCCGGCTGGCAGGAGGTGGATCCTCTGTGCCAGAGAGGGATTGGCGTGGACCGTGCTAGTGGACCGGTTCTAAGTCACTACTGGTATTCACCAGAGCCCGCCGCAAAGCGGGATGGTCTTGCTGCGGCGGTAGTGACCAGGTCGTATCCACTAGCAACGGCTCAACCTCTCTGGCTGCTGAAGATAGGCGCGGTACAAGGGAGTAGACAGAAGCAAGGTCGGACGTAGCAGAAGGTCGGGGCAGGCAGCAAGGATCGTAGTTAGGGGCAACGGCAGGAGGTCTGGAACACAGGCTAGGAACACACAAGGAAACGCTTTCACTGGCACAATGGCAACAAGATCCGGCGAGGGAGTGCAGGGGAAGTGAGGTATACATAGGGAGTGCACAGGTGAACACACTAATTAGAACCACTTGCGCCAATCAGCGGCGCAGTGGCCCTTTAAATCGCAGAGACCCGGCGCGCGCGCGCCCTAGGGAGCGGGGCCGCGCGCGCCGGGACAGGACCGACGGAGAGCGAGTCAGGTACGGGAGCCGGGGTGCGCATCGCGAGCGGGCGCCACCCGCATCGCGAATCGCATCCCGGCTGGAGGCGGAATCGCAGCGCACCGGGTCAGTGGATCTGACCGGAGCGCTGCAGTAGCGAGAGTGTAGCGAGCGCTCCGGGGAGGAGCGGGGACACGGAGCGCTCGGTGTAACAGTACCCCCCCTTGGGTCTCCCCCTCTTCTTAGAGCCTGAGAACCTGAGGAGCAGACTTTTGTCTAGGATATTGTCCTCAGGTTCCCAGGATCTCTCTTCAGGACCACAGCCCTCCCAATCGACCAAAAAAAAGGTTTTCCCTCTGACCTTCTTGGAGGCCAGTATCTCCTTTACTGAGAAGATGTCCGAGGAGCCGGAAACAGGAGTGGGAGAAACAAGTTTGGGAGAGAAACGGTTGATGATGAGTGGTTTAAGAAGAGAAACGTGAAAGGCATTAGGAATACGAAGAGAAGGAGGAAGAAGAAGTTTGTAAGAGACAGGATTAATCTGGCACAAAATTTTGAAAGGACCAAGATAGCGTGGTCCCAATTTGTAGCTAGGAACACGGAAGCGGACATATTTAGCGGAGAGCCATACCTTGTCTCCTGGAGAAAAAATGGGGGGAGCTCTTCTTTTCTTATCAGCAAACTTCTTCATGCGTGATGAAGCCTGTAAGAGAGAATTTTGGGTCTCTTTCCATATGGGGGAAAGATCACGAGTTATTTCATCCACAGCGGGCAAACCAGAGGGCAAGGGAGTAGGGAGGGGGGGAAGAGGGTGACGGCCGTACACCACGAAAAATGGGGATTTGGAAGAAGATTCAGAAACTTTGAAGTTATACGAGAATTCGGCCCATGGTAGAAGATCTGCCCGGTCATCCTGGCGGGAGGAAACAAAATGCCGTAAATAATCACCCAGGACCTGGTTAATTCTTTCTACTTGCCCATTGGATTGAGGATGATAAGCATAAGTTTAATTTAATCTTGAGTTGTTTACAGAGAGCCCTCCAGAATTTTGACACGAATTGGACGCCTCTATCCGAGACGATCTGCGTGGGCAACCCGTGAAGACGAAAAATGTGTACAAAAAATTGTTTTGCCAACTGAGGCGCAGAAGGAAGACCAGGAAGAGGGATGAAATGTGCCATCTTGGAGAATCGATCAACGACCACCCAAACAACAGTGTTGCCACGGGATGGGGGTAAGTCTGTAATAAAGTCCATACCAATCAGAGACCAAGGCTGTTCGGGGACAGGCAGAGGATGAAGAAGACCAGCGGGCTTCTGGCGAGGAGTCTTATCCCGGGCACAGACAGTGCAGGCCCGCACAAAATCAACAACATTCGTCTCCAGAGTCGGCCACCAATAGAAACGAGAGATGAGTTGCACGGATTTCTTGATGCCCGCATGGCCTGCGAGATGGGAGGAGTGACCCCATTTGAGGATTCCGAGGCGTTGGCGTGGAGTGACGAAGGTCTTCCCTGGAGGAGTTTGCCTGATGGAGGCTGGAGAAGTGGAGATCAGGCAGTCAGGAGGAATGATGTGTTGCGGAGAGAGCTCTACTTCCGAGGCATCCGAGGAACGAGAGAGAGCATCGGCCCTAATGTTCTTATCGGCAGGCCGAAAGTGAATTTCAAAATTAAATCGGGCAAAGAACAGAGACCACCTGGCCTGGCGAGGATTCAGCCGTTGGGCAGAATGGAGATAGGAGAGATTCTTGTGATCGGTGTAAATAATAACTGGAAATCTTGATCCCTCCAGCAGATGCCTCCATTCCTCAAGTGCTAATTTAATGGCTAGTAGCTCTCGATCCCCGATGGAGTAGTTCCTCTCCGCCGGAGAGAAGGTCCTAGAAAAAAAACCACAAGTAACAGCATGCCCGGAAGAATTTTTTTGTAGAAGGACCGCTCCCGCTCCTACTGAGGAGGCATCTACCTCCAATAGGAAGGGTTTAGATGGGTCAGGTCTGGAGAGCACGGGAGCAGAAGAAAAGGCAGACTTGAGCTGTTTAAAGGCGTCTTCCGCTTGAGGAGGCCATGACTTAGGATTGGCATTCTTTTTGGTTAAAGCCACGATAGGAGCCACAATGGTGGAAAAATGTGGAATAAATTGTCTGTAATAATTGGCGAACCCCAAAAAACGTTGGATAGCACGGAGTCCGGAGGGGCGTGGCCAATCTAAGACGGCAGAGAGTTTGTCTGGATCCATTTGTAGTCCCTGGCCAGAGACCAAGTATCCTAGGAAAGGAAGAGATTGACATTCAAATAGACATTTCTCCATCTTGGCATAAAGTTGATTGTCACGAAGTCTCTGAAGAACCATGCGGACATGCTGGCGGTGTTCTTCTAGGTTGGCAGAAAAAATCAGGATATCGTCCAGATACACAACAACACAGGAATATAAGAGATCACGAAAAATTTCATTAACAAAGTCTTGGAAGACGGCAGGGGCGTTGCACAGGCCAAAGGGCATGACCAGATACTCAAAGTGTCCATCTCTAGTGTTAAATGCCGTTTTCCATTCATCCCCCTCTCTGATGCGGATGAGATTATAAGCACCTCTTAAGTCCAGTTTGGTAAAGATGTGGGCACCTTGGAGGCGATCAAAGAGTTCAGAGATAAGAGGTAGAGGGTAGCGGTTCTTTACCGTGATTTTATTAAGACCGCGGTAGTCAATGCAAGGACGTAGGGAGCCATCTTTTTTGGACACAAAGAAAAATCCGGCTCCGGCAGGAGAGGAGGATTTGCGGATAAAGCCCTTTTTTAAATTTTCCTGGATGTACTCAGACATAGCAAGAGTCTCTGGGGCGGAGAGAGGATAAATTCTGCCCCGGGGTGGAGTAGTGCCCGGGAGGAGGTCAATAGGACAGTCATAAGGCCTGTGAGGAGGTAGAGTCTCAGCTTGTTTTTTGCAAAATACATCCGCAAAGTCCATATAGGCCTTAGGGAGGCCGGTTACAGGGGAAACCACAGGGTCACGGCAAGGAGTACTGGGAACCGGTTTAAGGCAGTCCTTGAAACAAGAGGTACCCCAACTCTTGATCTCCCCAGTGGACCAATCCAGGGTTGGGGAATGGTGTTGAAGCCAGGGTAGTCCAAGGAGAATTTCGGAAGTACAATTGGGGAGGACCAAAAACTCAATTTTTTCGTGATGAGGTCCGATGCACATTAGGAGGGGCTCCGTGCGGAAAGGTATGGTACAGTCCAATCTTTCATTGTTAACACAATTGATGTAGAGGGGTCTGGCGAGACTGGTCACCGGGATGTTGAACCTGTTGATGAGAGAGGCCAAAATAAAATTTCCTGCAGATCCGGAATCCAAGAAGGCCATAGTAGAGAAGGAGAAGGTAGAGGCAGATATCCGCACAGGCACAGTAAGACGTGGAGAAGCAGAGTTGACATCAAGGACTGTCTCACCCTTGTGCGGAGTCAGTGTACGTCTTTCCAGGCGGGGAGGACGGATAGGACAATCCTTCAGGAAGGGTTCGGTACCGGCACAGTACAGGCAGAGATTCTCCATGCGGCGTCGTGTCCTCTCTTGAGGTGTCAGGCGAGACCGGTCGACCTGCATAGCCTCCACGGCGGGAGGCACAGGAACGGATTGCAGGGGACCAGCGGAGAGAGGAGCCGGGGAGAAAAAACGCCTCGTGCGAACAAAGTCCATATCCTGGCGGAGCTCCTGACGCCTTTCGGAAAAACGCATGTCAATGCGAGTGGCTAGATGAATGAGTTCATGTAGGTTAGCAGGGATTTCTCGTGCGGCCAGAACATCTTTAATGTTGCTGGATAGGCCTTTTTTAAAGGTCGCGCAGAGGGCCTCATTATTCCAGGATAGTTCTGAAGCAAGAGTACGGAATTGTACGGCGTACTCGCCAACGGAAGAATTACCCTGGACCAGGTTCAACAGGGCAGTCTCAGCAGAAAAGGCTCGGGCAGGTTCCTCAAAGACACTTCGAATTTCCGAGAAGAAGGAGTGTACAGAGGCAGTGACGGGGTCATTGCGGTCCCAGAGCGGTGTGGCCCATGACAGAGCTTTTCCAGACAGAAGGCTGACTACGAAAGCCACCTTAGACCTTTCAGTAGGAAACTGGTCCGACATCATCTCCAAGTGCAGGGAACATTGAGAAAGAAAGCCACGGCAAAATTTAGAGTCCCCATCAAATTTATCCGGCAAGGATAGTCGTAGGCCTGAAGCGGCCACTCGCTGCGGAGGAGGTGCAGGAGCTGGCGGAGGAGATGATTGCTGAAGCTGTGGTAGTAGCTGCTGTAGCATCACGGTCAGTTGAGACAGCTGGTGGCCTTGTTGCGCTATCTGTTGTGACTGCTGGGCGACCACCGTGGTGAGGTCGGCGACAACTGGCAGAGGAACTTCAGCGGGATCCATGGCCGGATCTACTGTCACGATGCCGGCTGGCAGGAGGTGGATCCTCTGTGCCAGAGAGGGATTGGCGTGGACCGTGCTAGTGGACCGGTTCTAAGTCACTACTGGTATTCACCAGAGCCCGCCGCAAAGCGGGATGGTCTTGCTGCGGCGGTAGTGACCAGGTCGTATCCACTAGCAACGGCTCAACCTCTCTGGCTGCTGAAGATAGGCGCGGTACAAGGGAGTAGACAGAAGCAAGGTCGGACGTAGCAGAAGGTCGGGGCAGGCAGCAAGGATCGTAGTCAGGGGCAACGGCAGGAGGTCTGGAACACAGGCTAGGAACACACAAGGAAACGCTTTCACTGGCACAATGGCAACAAGATCCGGCGAGGGAGTGCAGGGGAAGTGAGGTATACATAGGGAGTGCACAGGTGAACACACTAATTAGAACCACTTGCGCCAATCAGCGGCGCAGTGGCCCTTTAAATCGCAGAGACCCGGCACGCGCGCGCCCTAGGGAGCGGGGCCGCGCGCGCCGGGACAGGACCGACGGAGAGCAAGTCAGGTACGGGAGCCGGGGTGCGCATCGCGAGCGGGCGCCACCCGCATCGCGAATCGCATCCCGGCTGGAGGCGGAATCGCAGCGCACCGGGTCAGTGGATCTGACCGGAGCGCTGCAGTAGCGAGAGTGTAGCGAGCGCTCCGGGGAGGAGCGGGGACCCGGAGCGCTCGGCGTAACACATCCTTTCAGACACTCAAAAGGTGGTTTAGAACATTGACAGACATTTATCAAGCGATTTAGTAAAAAAAAATGTAAATGTCGCACCTGCAACTATGCGATTTTTCGTGCAACATTTTGACTGGAAAGCGAGAAAAGCAAGTTTTCCAAAACTTAACTATGTAGTAATAATTTAAAAATGGATTACGGGTAGTCTGGTATTTATTAACTGCGACAATCGCAACTGCGCAAAAAAAAGGCGCAACAAGGTTAAAAATTGACTAAATTTACTCCAGCTCAAACATGGAGCAGAAAAAGCTACTACCAAAGTAAAAAAGAAAAAATTGCTTATGTGAAAGAAAATTATCAACAGGCTGAAACCAGCTGATTAATAAGTCACACATAAGCAAAAAAAAAAATGTAAAGAAAAAAGTACTAGAAAAAGGAATACATAAGCAAACATTGATAAATGTCCCTCATTGTGAATGCCTTGCCACAAAGAAGAAATAGTAGGGCATTCCCATAGGATATGGATATGGAGTATGATCCCCAAATACAATTTCTCCAACAAAGAATGGAGCAATTAGGGTTAAATGTAAGCAGAAGGGAGTAAAGTTACACCTGAACATGGTTTTGGCCATTGTCTCTTGATGGTTAGTACACCAAAATAATTTACGGACGTTCTGCAAAGTCCTTCTCCACTGAGCAAAAGGAATGGCCAGTTTCAAGTCATCTGCCAATTTCTGCATAAAGTGGAGTATGTTCCTTCTCAGCATTAAATACATTATAAAAATACATGATTCCTTTCAAAGCTTTAGTATTGGCTAAGAAAAGCGCAAATAAGCAGTGAGTAAGTTCCTAGTAAGTAAACTTCTTATTTGCAAACCTTTATAAAAGTCTTTATTTGGGAGATTATATTTACCCTCAAAAAAGGGAAATGTTCATCTTTCTCAGGGCTGAATAAGTTGTGTGAGGTATGAATACCTTAAGAAGATCAGCCACAAAGATCCAAATCCGGTATATGTTAACAGAGGAAAAACAGAGGAATGAGATTGAGTGGGCAAGGCTCAGTGTAAGATGATTGTTTGAGAAATACAGCAGAATCAGAAATAGTCTCTTATGAGAGATAAGAAAAGGAAAGTTTTACTCCAATCTAGGCAGCCATTAGTTTAGATCGGGAATGGCTCAGCGTTTCATCTAATGACACCTGAGCTTTATGATATTCCTCACGATGGGGGAGTCCTAGTCCTCTGCTTCCATTATGATGTGCTATTTTCCAAACATGATGTGTTATGAGAACTATTTTACAAATAAAGGAACTAGCTCATTTGAGGTGAAGAAATAGGGATTTAGGGAGTGGGATAGGAAGGGTAAAGATGGATGATTTTAGGTAATAGGAGTGTCTTAAAGGCTGCAAGTCTGCCAAACCATGATAAAATATGTATAGAATAGTCCAGGATAGATTGGGAGATATGTATGTAGAGAAGGTCAGCACTCGAGTGCTGGTGCTGTGGTCGTGGTTGTAGCGTAGATAATAAACAGAATAATCCTGGCACCAGCTTCTTTGCTTCATCAATTTATTTAGTAATATAGCATACTACAGGTAAGCAAGATGTGTTTTGGCATATAGCCTTTCTCAATTGTATTTCGCGGAGCTGTATGTGGATCCTCTAACCTGTGTGGCTGATGACGCGGACTGTATCGGGGAGTCTTAGGTGCCGCTGGTCTTCACCAGAGCCCGCCGCAAGGCAGGATGTGCTTGCTGCGGCTGGTGACACCCAGGTTGCTACCCCTGACACGGCTGTACACAGGTTGCTGGGCAAGGCGAGATACCAGAGGATAAAGCAGTAGCGTAGTCAAACGTAGCAGAAGATAAAGGCAGGAGGCAAAGGTGCGTAGTCAAATAACGTAGCGGGAAGGTCTGGATACACGGGGAAGACAACAGGCAAAATGGAAAGCTTAATCTCAAACTAGGGGCACTGAAGATCAGGCAGGGAAGTGTGGGAGGTGCATGGACTTATAATGTGGTGTCAGGTGCAAACACTAATTATGGGCGCACTGGCCCTTTAAATTTCAGAGCTCCAGCGCGCGCCATAGGAGACGGGAACGCACGCGCCAGAGCTGAGACACAGAGGCAGCGGAGCGAGGTGAGTGATGGGCTGGGATTCGCATGCAGGCGCTTCCTGTGATGCGAATCCCAGCCGCGCCAGCAGACGGGGACCCCGGGACACTGCGCTCTCGGCCGGAGCTTGCGGCTGGAGCGCAGAGCGTGACATGTATACAGACAACAGTAAAAAGCACACTTTTATACGTAACTTCCTGGGTGTAGAGGAACCACAGGTGAGTTTCAATGATAATTGACAGCTCATCAGTACGTCAGGAAAAAAGGGTAAACACAACAGTAAAGCAAATGGCTAGGTAAATAAAAACAAGAAACACCTGTCTGTATATCATGCGCTCCCGCTAGTATTATGTTCCCGTAGGATTACGCATTTGAATCTAGAAAGAATAAAAGACAGGTAAATATACAAATCAAGACAACATTAACCCCTTAACGACCAATGACGTATATTTACGGCCTTGGCCGGCTCCCGCGCTATAACGTGGGGTCATGCGGTGACCCCGCGTCATATTGGGTGAGTCCTGGCATGTATCTGAAGCCGGGTCCCGGGGCTAATTTTAGTTAATAAATGTGACTTAACCCTTTCCTTAATAAAAGTTCAAATCAACCCCCTTTTCCCATAAAAAAAAAACACCATGTAAATAAAAATAAATATAAACATATGTGGTATCGCCGCATGTGTAAATGTCCGAACTATAAATATATATCATTAATTAAACCGCACGGTAAATGGCGTAAGCGCAAAAAAATTCCAATGTCCAAAATAAAGTATTTTTGGTGCTTTTTATATCAAAAGCGATTAAAAAGTATGATCAATACAAAAATGGTACCAATAAAAACGTGAGATCACGACACAAAAAATGTGTCCTCATACCGTCCCATACGCAGAAAAATAAAAAAGTTATAGGGGTCAGAACATGACAATTTTTAACGTATAAATTTCCGTGCATGTAGTTATGATTTTTTCCAGAAGTACGACAAAATCAAACCTATATAAGTAGGGTATCATTTTAATTGTATGGACCTACAGAATAAAGATAAGGTGTCATTGTTACTGAAAAATGTACTGCATAGAAACGGAAGCCCCCAAAATTACAAAATTGCGTTTTTTCTTCAATTTCATCGCACAATGAATTTTTTTCCCGTTTCGCTATAGATTTTTGGGTAAAATGACTGATGTCACTGCAAACTAGAATTGGTGGTGCAAAAAATAAGCCATCATATGGATTTTTAGGTGCAAAATTAAAAGGGTTATGATTTTTGAAAGTTGAGGAGGAAAAAACGAAAGTGCAAAAACAGAAAAACCCTCAGTCCTTAGTTAATATCCTAAAGAGAGGATATTGTTAGGGAATGATCACATCAGAAAAGTTGTTAGCTCATAGTCCCTATTAAGCCCTTTTGGCTTGAGCATATTTAATTTGTGTATCCAGAAAGCCTCTTCTTTTCTTAACAGCTTTTTGATATCCCCACCACGTCTGGGCAATCTGACTTCTATTACCTGAAATATGAGTTATGATATAGAGTGTCCCCGATTCTTAAAATAGAACTGTTCAAAGGTATTTTCAGCTCACCCCTTAGCCGCCACTTGCCGCATCACGGATCCTGCCTGGACAATGCTGGCAGACAATTGGTAGAAAAAGAAGACATATCCAGTGCAGCAGGAGCTCAAATGCAGAAAATATTTATTCCAATACAGAAACACACAGAAGTGAACAGCAGTGATGCGTTTCAATCGTCTAAGCGATTTTAGTCATACTTGCACAATGATCACAATGTTGGGAAACCTTTATCAGGCGTAATTACAGGTGCAAAATAATTACGCCTGATAAGAGATCTCTCCCCATATAGGAAACTCCATTACAAAGATAATTCACTATTAAGAACTCGGACATTCACAAATACTATGACATAAAACAAAGTGAATTCCCAAAAAATCAATATACAAACAATAGACTTTTGTATTTAAAAACTTGTAACATAAAAAATTGTGTACTCCACATCACATGAATGCTCCACTAATTTTTATGATACATCACTATGTTACTCTTACTATATGCCATATCATGTGAAAAAATGATCCTCTCAAACAAATAAAATCATCACTTGCTCTTTTCGCAAACCTAGTGCAACGAATACTATTGTTCACGATGCGTCGTGCCATCCTCCTCATGTGGCCAAGAAATTGCCCATGGGGGAGATGGTGCGGGTGTGGTGAAATTGCTCACAGGACAGCGATTTTGAAGAGGAGGCAAAAAATGGGGGAGCACGCCTGCGAAATAGAGGCTACCAAGCATGGCAAACTGACCATGCTACAAATGTATCAAGATCAAAGAATAGATCAGATCTATTACGGGGCAATAAATCACAATCGAAACAAAGCAACACTGCCCAGCAGCCTGTCACATTTGTCACCCAATAAAGTTTGGACTATAAGTCGATGACTAAAATCAAAGATAAATACATACCGATTGTTACAAGTGATCCAAACTATAGAACCATACTAGAAGTGGGTTACAGATGTGTACCAAGTAGGGCACCTACTATAGGACAGATGGTCTCCCCAAGCTTCTTTAAGACTAATACTACTGGACCACCCACTTGGTTCTCTAACATAGGCACCTATAAATGTGGTCATCGTAGGTGTATTTGTTGCAGTATCATGTATACATCAAAATAATTTTGTTCCACTACAAGAAATGAGGTACATAGGATCAAACAATACATGAATTGCAACACACCTTTTGTGGTTTATCTTGTGACATGTCGGGAATGCAATGTTCAGTATGTTGGCTGTACAATATGTCCACTGAAAACCAGGAGTAGGAAACACCTGTCCGATGTGAAGCATTTCAACTCCCAACATGTCTCCATGATTAGCCAACATTGTGCTGAAAAACACAATGGTAACTAATAGCTTGATCCTCCAGGACATAGAGAGGGTAGCAGCCCTTACAAGAGGGGGTAACCACAGACAAAAACTTCTCAATAGAGAAGTCTTCTGGATTATGTGTCTGGATAGCAGGTACCCTAACGTATTTTAAACAAAAGACAGGATGTAATTTTACATTACTAGCTATCTACAGCCTCTTTCATCTTATATTACGCTTCAGAGAACTAATTCACGATGACTTCCAGTCACCAGCTTACTATTTTTTTGTTCTCCCTATATACATAGGTATATTAATTTATCTTTTTTGTGTGACATATTGCTTTCATGTTCCATCTTATTTCTGAATGTTGTTCATTCTCCCTCAGGATGTAACTAATCTTGTGTTCTCTTTTTTCACACGATATGGCATACAGTAATAGTAACATAGTGGTGTATCATAATAATTAGTGGAGCCTTCATGTGATACGGACTACACAATTTTTTCTGTTACAAGTTTTTAAATATAAAAGTCTATTGTTTGTATATAGATTTTTGGGAATTCACTTTGTTTTATGTCATAGTATTTGTGAATGTCTAAGTTCTAAATATTGAATTATCTTTGTAATGGAGTTTCCTATATGGGGAGAGATCTCTTATCAGGCGTAATTATTTTGCGCCTGTGATTTTGAGCACCTCCCCTATAAAGGTTTCCCAACATTGTGATCATTGTGCCAGTATGACTAAGATCGCTTAGACGATTGAAACGCGTCTCTGCTGTTCACTCCTGTGTGTTGCTGTATTGGAATAAATGTTTTCTGCATTTGAGTTCCTGCTGCGCAGGATATTTCTTCCTTTTCTACTGATTCTTAAAATGGTATGGGATGGGGAAAATTGTGTTTTCACACCTGATTGTGGATTTGTGCCCATTTATTTGATCACCCATAGATTGGGCTGTTTCCCCAATATACAGTAATCCATAGGGACACTTTATACTGCAAACTATGTTTTTGCTTTTACAGGTATAGAAGCCCCTGATTGGGATAGCTTCACCAGTGTCTGGGTGGTGGATGATATCCCCTTTGATGATGTGGCTGTGCTGTGCACACTGTAAGCATGAATAGGATCCATTTCTTCCCATTTGTTTGGGAATTTTCTCGTTTTTGCCAATGTCCGCTTTGACCAATCTATCCTGCAGGTTGGGGGTCTCTTATTGCTGATTAAATGGGTCATTTGAATTCTTCAATTTGTGGGTATGTTTTTTGCAAGATGGGCCAATGTTCCTTGATTATTCTGTCTATTTTATATTGAAAAGGGTGATATGTTCTGAGGAATGGGATTCTTGCAGTTTGTTTATTGTTTCATTTAGGATTGTTTTCTTTGCATCAATGATAATTTCTCTGGGGTCCCCTCTCTCAATGAATTTGCAATCTAGCTCCTCAAGTCTTAATGTTCTCAAACCAGCATCAGTTACAATACGTTCTATCCTTTTATTCTGAGAGCAAGGTATCAGTCGCTTAATGGCCGACGGGTGAGAGCTTGAATAAAGCAAAAGGTTATTTCTGTCTGTATCCTTTCTATATAGATCTGTCTGTAACCCATTCCTTTCATTTTTTTAACACCAGGGTGTCTAAAAAGCAGACTTTTTCTTGACTTTCAGTCATTGTGAATTTGAGTTCCGGTCGTATTCCGTTAGGTAAATTGAAGAAACTCACAAGGGTTGAATGTGGCCCCTCCCATACGCAAAACACGTCATCTATAAATCTTTTCCATGTACGTGCATGTTTCTAAAATAACTCATTTTCATAGATATCTTCATCTTCAAAATGTGCCTTGTAGGCATTTGCGTATGGGGGGGGGGGCCACAATCGCAACCATTGCCGATCCCTGTCTTCGCAGAAAAAATTGGTCTTCATAAAGAAAATAATTTTCATGTAAGACTACATGGTTTATGTGCTTTGAGTCAATAGCCAATTGACTGCTTCCATGCCCCTTTGATGCTTAATGGAAATGTAGAGGCTTGTCACATTTATGGTGACAAGCCATGTTTCATTAGTGACATCTGTAATATTGGACAAAACCGTAAGAAAATCAGATTTGTCAAGTAGGACGACTTTTGTATTTTTTTTGTTAGTGGTGTTAGAATTTTTTTCAGGAAGATTGACGGAGAGGGCAGGATTGAATCTGTGGATGCCACAATTGGACGGCCAGGGGGATTATGCAAGTCTTTGTATTTTTGGTAAAGAAAAAAATGGTGTTATGGGTGTTGGATTAATCAGGAACTCTTAAATTTTTGGGTCAATAAGACCCCTGGAATGGTAATCATTAAGGATGTCTTGGATTCTTTTTTTGATTTTAGGTAAAGGGTCTTTGGCTATTGGTTCATATGTATTAATGACGGCTGATTGAAAACAATTTCATTCTTATATTTAGTGGTATTCATGACAATGATGGAACCACCTTTGTCAGCTGGCTTTATGGTAATTGTTTTATTCAACATTAACTCAAGTAAAGCTCCCTTCTCACTGAGTGTCACACCCCCTCCCATAGACTTGCATTGAGGGGTGGGGTGTGACATCACAAGGGGGCGAAGTCATGACGTCATGATACTCTAGCCCTGTAGTCATGACCCTTCAGACATAGAGCAAACATCGCTCTGTGCAGCTGCCACAGGTGGGTGTCTGCATAAGAAATTAGGGGTGTCTCCAGCGGCAGGACCCCTGCGATCAGACATCTTATCCTCTATCCTTTGGAGTACCCCTTTAAGGGCATAAGGTCCCTCTCTACTTATAAAAGAGTAATCTGCGACTGTGAAGTCTCTTGTGTCTTAGTTGTTGGTCAACCATAGAGGAAGAATTTGCATTATGAAGAGATTCTTAGGTTTCTATTTTGATCAGGGATTCAGTGATAGCTTTAGCCTTGAGTTTTTTTTAAAGGTCAACTCTATTTGTATAAAAGAGCTCCAAATAACTGCCTTGTGGACTAGCCTGGCATTAAGCTTATAGTATTCTTCAAGTGCAGTTTTAATGGTCAGAGCATGCTCCTTGTGGGCGATAAGGTGCATATTTGTTCGCCAAACAAACTCACTATGGCTAGTAGTGCAATCAGTTAGCGACATAATCACAGGAGCATGATCTAAATATATGAATTTCCCAATGCTAGCTTTGGTCACTTTGTCTAACAGAATGTGAGTGGTATCTGGACAATGTAGCAGGCACCATATGTCATATAGATCCTGATCTGATATTAATTTGTGGAAGTAAAAAGGACAGCATCCATATAGTTTATAAAGATCCATAAGTGAATCTGAAATAGAACTGAAATCTCTGCGTACTATCACTTCACTTTTGTGGACTAGAGCACCTTTTTAAAGACCTGCTACAGACAACAGTTTGAGCATGCAGGTTAACAAGTGTGTATTTCATATAGTCAAGAATGCATAAAACAATCATATATTTGCTGAGTGGATCTATGATTAGGCAAGAGATACATAGAGAAAATTGGTTAAGTGGTTAAGTTGGTTTAATAGAGCCAAGTAAAGAACTGCAGAACATGAGGAGCAACCCTTTAACTGGGTTTTCTGACACCATTTTATTTATTGTCTGGTATAGGGCAAACACATCTGCTTTACTAGCAGGTTGTTCTGCAGTCAGAAAGAGATTCAGATGTTGTACCTGGTTTTACATGTGAGGTATCTGCATCATGGGGCCAACGCCAGGAGAGTCATTGGTCCCGGCCCTGTCTATCTCTTTTTTGCCTTGAAGAGGGTTGTGAATCATCTGGATGATTCATGCAAGATGGTTGAGTTTTTGTAATAGATTATGACACCAGTTTTCGCATTCCTCTCTCTGCCCATGGAAAACATTGCAGTTTCTGATGTCCTCAATTCTAGAAAAGGTCACTGGCAGGAGATTAGATTATATTAAGTAGCGATACTGAAGAGCTCGTCTTTTATGTTGGCATACTAAGCTGTGGCCAAACCATGCACCCAATCAAAACTTTTGACTTGTCAATGACAGTGACACTTTAATAAAATGCTGTATTTTAGACCAAAAGGTAATTTTTCTCCAGAGTTTTCTTTTATTACAGGTTAAAAAATTGATTAGTGAGAAAAGCCAATAGTATTTCTTTTCTGATTAACGTTAATGACTAAATATTCCCTTTATAATCCCATTCCTTTCCCCACACATTATCCACTCAGGGAGATGGCCGGGAGCAAGTAGATTCCACAATATAAGAAATCAAGCATAGAAAAATAATTTTATAAGCAAAGGACCCTCCTTTTCTACTCCCTCTAAGACCCCCAGTAGTGCAACTATCAGTGTACTATTGCTAGATTCAATATAGACTACGAATTATTTTCAGAAATATTGGATTGTAGAGGTTGCCTTTAGTAATGTTACATTTGAGGCTCTTGAAATAAGTATATATCCCATATAATATAAGCCAATAGTTGAATAGTATGCTCTATAAACAAATCTTATATGAGCTATTGATTAAAAAGATATTAACATTCAGCAAAATGCAATTCCAGGACATACATAATGATTCCAATATCCTGTTTCCAGTTTTCTCTAGACCAAACATGAGGCTTAGTATGGATTTCTTGTATAATCATTTAATATATTGTCCCCAGTGTTTTGTTTTATGTTTCTAAACTCAGACATCCTAAAAAGGAGTACTTTTGAATTGTGAACTTACTCACATTCTTCATTGATTTATATGCATGAAAAAGTTTATATTTGAACTTGTGTGCTTCTTTTTATTCATATTGTTTTTTGATCTATTAAAAAGATATCATGTTGATATCTTTAAATAAGTGTTTAACGTTAGTTAAACCCTTCTTCACCCACAATTTATAACCCAGAATGCTAATACTTTTCCACAGTTGTTACTCATATACCTTTAATTCTACACTAGGGATGAGCGAATCGAATCTGACGAACCCGAATTTGTTACAAATTTCAGGAAAAGTTCGGTCCGCAATGAATGTGAATATCGCCGCAATACGATTGTGCGAATCGCTTCATTAAACCCCATTTAGTGCGGTCCAGGCTCCAGGGCATCTAAAATGGCGGATCCACATGTGAATCCTGGTAAGACGCGAACAAGGGTAGGCGGGATAACCCTGAATCACATGCAGCATGCAGACTATCAGCAGCCAGTCACCCATCTGATGTCACAGCCCTATATAATCAGCAGCCATATTGTGGCCAGTCACTTAAGCCTTTCACTACACAGAGATAGATAGGGATCGAAAGCGCTGTGTGTTGCACAAAAATGCTTTTTTCCAGCAGCGATTCACCTTCTAGTCAAGTCAGCATTCTTTTGTACAGAGAGAGGGACAGAGAGCAGTGAGTTGCACAGAACAGCAGCGATTCAAATCCTGCCTAGAAGCACTGATAGGGAAGGGAGTGAGATTGTGAGAGAAAGTGCAATTTTGGGTGTAGTACACAGTGACTATGTACAGCAGCACGAGTGTGTACTGCTGGTGTTGTACACAAATACTTTTCTAAGCGTACTGGAGCCCATTGCAATCCCCTCATGGGTGCATGTCACATACATACATCTGAATGGTGCACTATTTTGTTCCTGTTAAGGTCTCAAGGGCCTATATACTGTGAAAAGCCAGGCAAAAGTACACACTGGCTGGTGTTGTACATAAATACTTTTTTAAGCGTACTGTAGCGCATTGTCCTCCCCTCATAAGTTCATACCATATATGTACATCTAAGTGGTGTACTATTTTGTGCCTGTTAAAGTCTCAAAGGCCTAGATACTGTAAAAGGCCAGGCAAAAGTACTCAATGGCTGGTGTTTTTTTTTTTTTAAGCGTAGTGAAGCGTATTGTACTCCACTCAGATATGCACTAAGTATGTCAGGCAGAGAAGGGCCAGGACGTGTACAGAGGAGTGTCAGAGGCCTAAATTCATCAGGCAGAGCTTGCAGCAGAATAGGGGCAAGTGGCAGCATGAGTCACAGCGAGAGGACTTAGCTCCCGGTATCAGCTAGCGGTCATGACCAGCAACCCATCTGCCGTCATCTATTGGTTAACACGGTCATCCACTTGCTCACACGTGACATCTGACACCCCCAGTCAACAGTCGGTGGATTCCTCAGACACAACCCTCATTTGGCATGGTCGGGAGCAGTCCCTCCCATTGCCTCTGTCCTATGCTGTTCCCTCCCCCACAGAAGTATCTTATGCTGTGGGTTCAGCTCCACTATTAAGTGAGAACGATCAAGAGGACAGTCAGCAGCTACTGCCCATCCAAGAATTGGAGAAGACATCCACTGCTTCCTATGCTAGACAGGCAAGTAGTGATGAGGAGAATGGCATCGGAGTTGGTGTTGCGAGCATTCAGGCTCCTGAAGCAGACCCATGTTGAGGAACCTGAGGAGGACATCAGTGACGTGCAGACACAACTCGATGATGATGATGAAGCCGATCGCACTTAGGAGCTGGGTGCAGAAGGGGCTTCATCATCATCAGGAGATGAGAGTTGCAGGTTGCCTGTGAGGCAGCAGCTGAGCCAGCAAGGCGGTAGCATGGTTGGCAGTCAGCATGGTGGCAGAAGTGGAAAGTCTGGAGCCAAACATGCCCGGAGTAGACTACCTGCTTCGCGGCAGCCTACCTTCCCAGGAGGTAGTCAAACAGGGGTTCCTGGAGTCGGCGGCAATAGCAGTCAATTAGTGCAGACTGTTGGTGGGAAAATCAGCTACTCGGCGGTGGGGCAGTTTTACATCAAGCATACGGAAGAGGTTAACCTGGCCACATGCAAGATGTGTTGGCAGAAGGTGAAGCGTCCCAATGTTGGCACCACGGCCCTGCGTCAACATATGCAGCGTCACCATAAAACGGCCTGGGAGAACCGTGGATCTGATGTGGTGGTCAAGCCTGCTGCATCACCCAGTGGCACGCTGCTCCCTGTTTCAGCCAGCCAAGACTTCACCACCTCAGCCGAAGGTAGCTGGGTTTCAAACCCATCTTCTGTTGCTCCAGATGCTCCTGCTCCTCCTACTTTGAGTCAATCATTCTGCCAGCAATCCTTTGGTGAAGCCATGTCCAAGAGACAACAGTATGCACCCACTCATCCAATGGCGCAGTAGCTCAATGTGCTCCTGTCCAAGTTGCTGGTGCCACAGTCCCTTCCTTTTCAAGTGGAGGACTCTGCACTTTTCAGAGAACTGATGGCTTGTGCTGAGCCAAAGTGGAGAGTCCAAAGACGTCACTGCACAATTTTGTGGAACAGAAGGTGGGCCAGTCCTTGAGCCTGTCGGTGCGTACAAAAGTGCACGGCAGGGCAGACGTGCGGAGCTGTAACTACAGTCAGGGACAATGCATGTCCTTTACGGCCCACTGGGTGAATGTGGTTCCTGCACAGCCACAACAGCAACTTAGACAGGTCACGTCGCTTCCACCTCCACGCTCTCAAGCTGTTGGTCCCGTGACAGTGTGCGACTCCGCCTCTTCATCCTCCACCGTGTCCTCAGCCTCCACTGCACGGACAATTCTCAGTTCCCCTCCAGCATACCATGTGTGCAGGGCACAGCTGTGTCACACTGTTCTTCACATGGTTTGCCTTGGCAAACGGAGTCACACAGGGGAGGAACTCCTAAAAGTCATTCATCAAGAAATTGAATCATGGCTTACTCCATGAAAAATGGAAATTGGACCCATGGGGACCAACAACGGGAAGAACATCTTGTCTGCGGTGCGACAAGGAAGCTTGAGACATGCGCCCTGCATGGCACATGTGTTCAATCTAGTTGTCAAGCGGTTTCTGAAGTGTTCCCATCTGCAAGACATCCTAACATCCTTTGCATGCACTTCATACACCGCAAAGCACTCCCTCCTTGAGCTGCAGCGTCAGAACGGCATTCCCCAAACATATTCTGATTTGCAACTTAGTCATCCGACACGTTGGAATTCCACCCTCCATATGATGGACCCACCATACAAACAGAGAAAAGCCATCACTGATTTCTTGATGGTCCAAGCAGATAGGGGCAATGGAGAAGTGGCGCCTACATTTCACGGCCACATGAGCCCTGTGGGGGCTGAACTGGAGGAGGAGAAGGAGGGGGAGGGGCACAGTGGAACACAGTTTAGGTTTTGCGAGATGGGCAGCTTTTCTAGTCATCTGACAGGAGAGGAGGAGCAGCCAGAGGGTATGAGGAAGGCGAGACAGGGGACCCAGACAAACCGTGGCAGTATACAGTGGAGATGGAGGCAGGGGGTCCCTCTGAGTCACTTGCACAAATGGCACAATGCATGCTCACTTGCTTGCGTAGTGACCGCAGTATTGTCACCATTCGGCAGCCGGATCACTTCTGGCTCTCCACCTCATTGGACAATCGCTAGCAGCACAAAATGGGGGACTTTTTTACACCCACTGAGAGGGAGGACAAACTGTGGCTAGCTTTTCTCTTTTTTGGTTTACAGGTATTGAAGGGAATGAATAAGGTTGTATGCTCCTCGCAAATCCAATTTAGAGAAGATCCTGGCACCTCATAGACAATCAAAAAGTTCAGAAGTCAGAGGAAGATAATAGCGATTTTTTGATTGTGATCTTATTAATTCCCCTGTAGTCAATACATGGACGAAGAGAACAATGTATTTTTCCTACAAGGAAGAAACCAAGGAAGACCCAGAAGAAGCTGAGACGTACAGTTCGGGAGCACATAGAACTCAACTTTTTCCTTGTGCAAGACTCCAACTTGCATGTTGCAAAAGTGCGAAATTGAACCGCGTAGTATCCAAAGGAGAAATTCCCTTGGCTGAGGGTCAGAAGAGCCATCTCAGCAGAGGAGGCTCATGCGGGTTCTTCAAAAACACTACGGAATTCAGCAAGGAAGGCCGTCAGGTTAGAGGAAACCGGATCATTACGATCCCAGAGAGGTGCAGCCCAGGTCAGGGCTTTTCCGGACAAAAGAATGACCACAAACGCCACCTTCGCTCGTTCCGTCAGGAACTGATCCGCCATGAGTTTCAGATGCATGGAACACTGAGTCACAAAGCCTCTACACATCTTTGGATCACCATTGTTCTTCATGGGTAAGGGTAAAAGGAGTGGAGCAGGTTGCGACTGCTGCTGTTGCTGCATGGCTAGAAGCTGTTGCATCATAGCTGACAATTGACTCAGTTGTTGCTCCTGACGGGCTAACTGCTGCCACTGACGAACCCCGACATAGGGAAGATCCGTAACTTCAGGCAAACGTACCTCAGTGGGATCCATGGCAGGATCTTACTGTAAGACTCAGGGCACTAGGAAGGACTCACACGGGGTAGTAGATCCGCTGGACCTGTGTGGCAGACGACGTGGCCCGTACCAGGAAGAGGAGTCTAAGGTCCCGCTTGTTTTTACCAGAGCCCGTCGCAAAGCGGGATGGTCTTGCTGCGGCAGGTGGCATCCGCTACCCCTGGCATGACTCGACCACACAGGCAGCTGAGGTGATGCGAGGTACAGGAGGGCTCAGGCAAGACGTGGTCTGGATAGTAGGAGGTCAGGGCCGGCAGCACAGGTGCGTAGTCAGGAACATAGCAGAAGGTTAACAGGCAGGCTGCAAAGAGCAAGGTCAGATCACAGAATACAAGGGTATGGAACTGGCACTAGGGCAACAAAGATCCGGCAGGGAGTGATGGGAGGTGCAGATATTTATAAAAACAGTGCAGGTGCATGATCTTAATTAAGGGCGTACAGGCCCATTACATTTTAGATGTCTGGCACGTGCTAGGAGACGGGGGCACACACGGCGGCGCTGCAAGAAGGCAGAAGGAATGCGATGCGAATCACAGCCCCGCTGCCAGGTTCACTGGCCGGAGCACGGACCGTAACACTCATGCTGACACCAACTCCAGGCTGTGTCTTTTAGCCACTATATGTTCTCCTCATGCTGCCGCTAACTCAAGGCTGTGTCATTTAGCCACTATGTGGTCTCCTCATGCTGCTGTCAACTCCATGCTGTGTCATTCATCCACTATATGTTCTCCTCATGCTGCCGCCACATCTACGCTGTGTCATTCAGCCACTATATGTTCTGCTCATGCTGCCAACACTTCTACACTGTGTCATTCAGCCACTATATGGTCTCCTCATGCTACCGCCACCTATACGCTGTGTCGTTCAGCCACTATATGGTCTCCTCAAGCTGCCAACACCTCCACACTGTGTCATTCAGCCACTATATGGTCTCCTCATGCTGCCACCACATCCACGCTGTGTCATTCAGCCACTATATGTTCTCCTCATGCTACCACCACATCCACACTGTGTCATTCAGCCACTATATGTTCTCCTCATGCTGCCGCCACATCCACGCTGTGTCATCCAGCCACTATATGTTCTTCTCATGCTGTCGTCACTTCTACACTGTGTCATTCAGCCACTATATGGTCTCTTCATGCGGCTGCCACCTACACACTGTGTCGTTCAGCCACTACATGGTCTCCTCAAGCTGCCAACACCTCCACACTGTGTCATTCAGCCACTATATGGTCTCCTCATGCTGCTGCCAAATCCAGGCTGTGTCATTCAGTCTCTATATGTTCTCCTCATGCTACCGCCACCTCCACGCTGTCTCATTCAGCCACTATATGTTCTCCTCATGCTGCCGCCAGCTCCACGCTGTGTCATTCAGCCAATATATGTTCTCCTCATACTGCTGCCACCTCCAGGCTGTGTCATTAAGCCACTATATGGTCTCCTCATGCTGCTGCCAACTCCAGGCTGTGTCAGTCAGTCTCTATATGTTCTCCTCATGCTACCGCCACCTCCACGCTGTCTCATTCAGCCACTATATGTTTTCCTCATGCTGCCGCCAGCTCCACGCTGTGTCATTCAGCCACTCTATGTGCTCCTCATGCTGCCGCCAACTCCAGGCTGTATCATTCAGCTACTATATGTTCTCCTTATGCTGCCACCACCTCCAGGCTGTGGCATTCAGCCCCTATGTGTACTCCTCACGCTACCGCAAACTACAGGCTGCGTCATTCAACCACTATGTGGTCTCATGCAGCTGCCAACTCCAGGCTATGTAATTCAGCCACTATATGTTCTCCTCATACTGATGCCACCTCCAGGCTCTGTCATTGTGCCACCATGTGACATGTGACTCCTTGTTAGATTTGGTCTTTTATAACCACACTATTTACTCAAAGTAAATGCCGGGGCCCGGGACATTAAACCTGGGAGTGTAATATTAAATGTAAATTTCAAAATCTTACATTTAAATTTCAAATAATCGATGTAATCTTTTCAAGACTGAGACCCTATGGTTGTTGACGTCATATACTAGCTGTGGAATTACCATAGTTTGAAGCGATAACAATGAACCACTTGCAGTACCATAAAGAGTAAGTTAGGGGGTGCTAGGGGCGCTGAGAGGCACTGGCTGGAACAGGTAGTAGCTTGCCTTGTGGCAGACCGCCAGCTCGACACTCACCAGAATGGAAATAAATGTAAATAAATTCAAGTAAAATTGCATAGAAATTACATAAAAAATCTATTTATTCTATTCAATTTTGACTCCATATGGTCTCCCTGCTGCCACATCCAGATGCTCTGCGGCAGTGACTATGTCATACTGAATAATAGTATTATTTCCCTATGCATGTTAGAACAAGGCAAAGTGTTCTACACCCCTTTTGAGGCTCTCTGTAGGCCATAAATAGTCGTTTTTAATAGTGATTCGCTGCGAATAAATTTGTAATGAAAACATTTTAGGGGGAAAATTCGGCAAATCAGCCAAATCAAATTTTTCAAAAATTCGCTCATCTTTATTCTACACATTTGTTATGTATTCCCCATGCTTTACAAAAAAATAAATAAAAAAATTACTGAGCACAAACTTCTGGGGCTGGAACTCTAAAAAATAAAAAAAATATGTTAACATCTCATATGGCTATCCACTTGTGCTCGAAGCTGCTTTTATTTAATATGCACTTTTCTTATGCCCCATATTTGACTTTTCAAGATCCTTACACTTTTTGAAATTACTTATTAGAGCTGCATTTAAATTGCAAGTGAAAAGTGAAGGAATTACAATTTTAAAAGGGTATTTCACCCCTAGACATCTTATCCCCTATACAAAGGATAGGGGGTAAGATGTCTGATCATGGGAAGTATGGTCATTAGGGCACCCCAGCGTTCTGAACTTTTATCAACAGAACACCAGCTGTGCTAGGCTTTGGGCGACGTTGGTCATCACGCCTCTTCCATTAATGTTAATGGGAGGGGTTGTGATGGTTGTGGTTGCTCTGTGCAGAGGATTACTGGGGTGCTGGACGGAAATCACAGGGGGTCCCCAGCATCTGGACCCCTGAAATCAAACATCTTATCCCCTATCCTTTGAATTTAGTATAAGATGTATAGAGGCAAAGTACCCCTTTGACAACTGAAACGTTATCTGTCATGAAGAAAAGAAGTTTATTTTATTTTATGTATAACAGATTTAGTATAAAATTTTACACACAGTGTAACATTCCAGAACAGTTTTACCCTATCCCCTTTGATGAGTCTCCATGGGCACAATTCAACGAAACAGTTATCTTTCTCCCTGTAGCAGTAAAAAAAAAAAAAAAAAAAAAAAAATATATATATATATATATATATATATATATATATATATATATATATATATATACTGGAGATATTCCTTAATTCTAGACTTATGTTACATAAAAATATATTCCAGAATTGAGATAGATAGTTCACTGTGCTAACCCTCCAAAAATAACCCAACATATAGGATTATTATGAAATGTCTAACTTCCATTTCAAGTTCTCACAAGTTCTTTAGAAATTATTCTCCACATGTAGGATTCTGTTACATATTATCAACCACAAGGGTAGCAAAAGATATTCCACCTTGCTCATCCTTCAAATAACCAGCATATAGGCTTCTTTTAAAGGTGTGTGAAAGTCCCATAAAATAAGTGTGGCCAGCAACTTAAAGCATTACAAATGACCCCCTATCTTCTTTGATGATTTTCTGATGTAAGAAAGGTGGGGGGAGGGAGGGGGACTTAATAAAACACAGACGATGGAAAATATATCCCACCATGTTTAGTTCATTTAATTTGTTTCCCCTCCCTTTCAAAAAACATAATTATGTATTAAAATGGCTTTACAATCAATTAGATAAAATCTACCATAAAACATATTCACTAATAAGAATTTTCATAATGGAGATGGAGCGGAGTTAGGCTCACCAGACCACACATTAGTTTTATACATGGTGCTGCAATCACTTAGTAGCAGACATAGCACTAGAAACATCATCCTTAGGTAATATCCCAGTACAGGACATGGTCCTGTACTACCCTTAGGCCCTGTCAAGTTGAGACCCTCAGTGACCTGGGGGCTCCCCTGCATGGTCTCCCCCTGTTGTTCCATGATGTTGTGTATATCACTTTAATGCCTAGACAGCATCCTAATGTATAGGTAGTACAGATAGTACAGAGGAACTGTGGGAGGTCTCAAGGACCTGTGTAAGTCTGTCACATTTAATATTATGCAGTCACATGATTTGTTGTCACATGTTCTCCCAGAGAGCACCAGCTTAACCTATGACCCGCAGCTTGACCAATGGGCTTTAGTCCAGCCCCTCACTATATAAAGGGGCAGCCATTACAATTCACTCTCTTAGCTCTTACCACATGCTACCTGACTGAGCACAGCAACCACCAGATATCTCAGTGCAAGTGATCAGCATCTGGAAGACCCCAAAAGCTACACTCATTCCAGTAAGTCTCAAGTCTATGTCTGCTGTCACTGAACTAGTCAAGCCCTGCATATAGTCAAGTAAAGTCCAATCTCAAGTTAAGTTAATTACAAGTATATTGGTTCAGCCGGCTGCGAGGTCCTTCTGGGTCCTGGCCACCTCTCTGGGAAATCTGACCTTAGCTGTGAAGATAATTCCCTCTGTCTTCTACTCAGTAAAGCCTTCGTTTGACCATAACTGATTGTGGACTCTCATTTCACTAGTAGCAACTGGGATAGCGGAGGAACTGGGCGTGTGGTGTTCAGGAACCCTAAAAACATACTGGCATCACGAACACTAGGGGTTAAAAACATCTTGCCCCTGAGGTTAATACCATTTGATCCCACCACTCACACCACTACACTCGTGATCCTGCCTTACACCCGTGGGTCACCACACTTAAATAGGCACAAGATTTCTTTTTTTCATAAACTGGAATCTACTGTTTTACCTATTTGGATGTATCCAGCTAGAATCACATTTGGTGCTTTCACTGGAAGGAACTGCCCAACAGCCCCACAGGTCAGCACTTAATTCCTCGGCCTGTGCCATTCATAATTCTATGGGCCCACAGTAGAGAATCTTTCAGGTAGAAAAGTCAGAAGAGCACAGGTAGCATGGAGGAGATGGCGTTTACCTCAAGACATCCTTGATGTCCCTTTTTTCTTTCACATTTTCCTCTGTGTCGGTTTCTACAGATGTTTAGAAGTGTTTTGATGCCTCTTCTGCCTTTGGGGTATATCCCTAGAGGTTACCGAGACTCATTGCATCCAATGAGAAGAATTCAAATAGTCTTTCTTTTTATTTCCTAGCTCACTTTTTCTGAAGTCAAGATCTAAACAGTAGGCTAGAAGTGACAAAAAAGCCATGGAGATTCTTATCTCTTAAGATGTCTAGAGGTCTGAAGGTACATAATGTTTTATATGTTCTGTGTATTAAAGGTTTATCCCTGAGCAAACTACTGGTTTTGCTTAGAGATAATCTGTACAGATAGTCAACTAAAGTATGTCAAGCAGAGGCGAGCATTCACACTGCAGTTCACAGCTCTTATTGAGCTGTGAACCATTGCTCCCCATGATCACCAATATTGAAACACCTCTCTTTGTTATATATGTGTCACTTATAGGGAATCAGCCAACTCTATTTGCTGCTAAGAACTGTAAATACCATTAGATAGCTGTAAGGGTATAAAAGCAAACTGCACCTTTCCTGGAGATGATTATGGCTGTCAAGCATGTGTTTTTCTTTCTCAGCCAAGTGTCATGAAGGTGAAATCAAGCTGCTGAATGCCACAACCTGGCATGCATCTTTGCTCTCTCTCACTTCCAGCAATGCAATGGGTGCTTAGAGCACGCTGAGAGTTCTCTAAGCTGGCAAATGTTAGGTACTTTGAATACTAGAGGCAGAGAGATTGCCCACTCTCTGCCTCTAGCATAACGCAGGTGCGTTGTAGGGGCAGGCATCGGGAGTGAGTGCTCGCTGAGAGAGCCATACCTTTGGCTGCATTAAGCTTCCCACTATCTTCTACATACTGGGTTTTAGTTGGGGGTATCAAAATTCATGACAGTTGTGCTTTAAAAAAGTACTACCAGTAAACTATTATTCTGTGACCTGTTAGCCACCGTGACAATGTATAACTCTGTGTAGCATGTTTACTTATCTGTGAACCTATAGGCTGGTTATGGGCTCTCTTCTAATCTGCCTTGGACCACTTGAGCATTGTAAAAGAGGTACTGCGTCAATAGACATCGTATCCCCTATCCAAAGGACAAGGGCGTGACAGCTGTGTTTGCCCATCATCTGGCACAGAGCGGAAATCGCTCCGTGCACGGGATGACTGGGGTGATGCGCCGGAGATTATGGGGGGTCCCAATGACTACCCCCTGCGATAAGACATATTATCCCCTATCCTTTGGATAGGGGATAAGATGGCTAGTGGCAAAGTATCCCATTAAAGGGGTACTCCGGTGAAAACCTTTTTTCTTTTAAATCAACTGGTGACAGAAAGTTAAACATATTTGTAAATTACTTCTATTAAAAAATCTTAATCCTTCCTGTACTTATTAGCTGCTGAATACTACAGAGGAAATTATTTTCTTTTTGGAATGCTCTCTCATGACATCACGAGCACAGTTCTCTCTGCTGACGTTATAATAATAATACTTTATTTATTGTTGTCCTTAGTGGGATTTGAACCCAAGTTCCCAGCACTGCAAGGCATCAGTTTTAACCACTGAGCCACCATGCTGCCCTTAGCATACATCTGCTATGCATGGTTGCTAAAATGGACAGAGATGTCAGCAGAGAGCACTGTGCTCGTGATGTCATCAGTGTTCCAAAAAGAAAGGAATTTCCTCTGTAGCATTCAGCAGCTAATAAGTACTGGAAGGATTAATATTTTTTAATAGAAGTAATTTGCAAATATGTTTAACTTTCTGCCACCAGTTGATTTAAAAGAAAAAAAGGTTTTCACTGGAGTACCCCTTTAACCACTTAAGGACATAGGGCGTATGGATACGCCTTGACGTCCTGGTACTTAAGGACCCAGGGCGTATCCATACGCCCGTGGGAATTTCGGTCCCCGCCGCGCGCCGGGCGGGGACCGGGCTGGGGTGACTGCTGATATCAATCAGCAGGCACCCCGTGCAAATGCCCAGGGGGGTCATCAGACCCCTCCCCCCCGGTCGGCGATCGGCGCAAATCGCAAGTGAATTCACACTTGCGATTTGCGCCGATTCCGGGTCATACGGGTCTATTGTGACCCGGTGACCCGGAATAGAAGGGGGATCGCGGTTGTCTAAGACACCCACGATCCCCCTGTAGGCATAGGAGTCAGGTGGCAGGGTTGCCACCCCTCCTATCCCTGCTATTGGTCTGCTATTGATCGTCAGAGGCGACGACCAATAGCAGACCGGGGGGGTTAACTTTCGTTTTCCCCGTCCTGCCCTCCCACAATAGGCGGGGCAGAACGGGGAACCGAAGGGGACCGGGCGCCGACGTCCACTTACCCGTCCGGAGGCTGCAGCGACGTTGATCGGCGGGCGGCGTCACGTGCGTCTGAAGAGGACGGCTGCCGGGATCCTACGGAAGCCGGTAAGTAGATGTGGAGGGCTACAGTCTGAGACCGTGGTCTCTAACTGTAGCCCTCCAGATGTTGCAAAACTACAACTCCCAGCATGCCCAGACAGCTGTTTGGGCATGCTGGAATATGTAGTTTTGCAACAGCTGGAGGGCTGCAGTTTGAGACCACTATACAGTGGTCTCTAAACTATATCCCTCCAGATGTTGCAAAACTACAGCTCCTAGTATGCCCACATAGCTGTTTGTTGTCTGGACATGCTGGGAGTTGTAGTTTTGCAACATCTGGAGGTCCACAGTTTGGAGATCACTGTGCAGTGGTCTAAAAACTGTAGCTCTCCAGATGTTGCAAAACTGCAAATACCAGCATGCCCAGAAAGCAAACAGCTGTCTCGGCATGCTGGGAGTTGTAGTTGGGTACCTCCAGCTATTGCATAACTACATCTCCCAGCATGCCCTTCGGTGATTAGTACATGCTGGGAGTTGTAGTTTTGCAACAGCTGGAGGCACACTGGTTGGAAAATATTGAGTTAGGTAACAGAACCTAACTGAAGGTTTTCCAACCAGTGTGCCTCCAGCTGTTGCAAAACTACAACTCCCAGCATGCACGGTTTGTCAGTACATGCTGGGAGTTGTAGTTTTGAAACCGCTGGAGGTTTGCCCCCCCATGTGAACGTACAGGGTACATTCACATATGCGGGTTTACAGTAAATTTCCTGCTTCAAGTTTGGGCTGCGGCAAATTTTTTGCCGCAGTGCAAACTCCTAGCAGGAAATTCACCGTAACCCGCCAGTGTGAATGTACCCTAAAAACACTACACTACACTAACACCTAATAAAGGGTAAAACACTACATATACACCCCTTACACTGTCCCCCCCCCCCCAATAAACAATTTAAAACGTCTTGTACGGCAGGGTTTCCAAAACGGAGCCTCCAGCTGTTGCAAAACAACAACTCCCAGCATTTCTGGACAGCCACTGACTGTCCAGGCATGCTGGGAGTTTAGCAACAGCTGGAGGCACCCTGTTTGGGAATCACTGGCGTAGAATACCCCTATATCCACCCCTATGCAATCCCTAATTTAGTCCTCAAATGCGCATGGTGCTCTCTTACTTCGGAGCCCTGTCGTATTTCAAGGAAACAGTTTAGGGCCACATATGGGGTATCTCCGTACTCGGGAGAAATTACACTACAAATTTTGTGTGGCTTTTTTTCCTTTTACCGCTTGTGAAAAGGAAAAGTTGGGGGCTACACCAGCCTGTTAGTGTAATTTTTTTTTTTTTTTTTTTACACTATCATGCTGGTGTTGCCCCATACTTTTTATTTCCACAAGCGATAAAAGGAAAAAAAGACCCCCAAAATTTGTAACGCAATTTCTCCTGAGTACAGAAATACCCCAGATGTGGGCGTAAAATGCTCTGCGGGCACACAACAAGGCTCAGGAGTGAGAGTGCACCATGTACATTTGAGGCCTAAATTGGTGATTTGCACAGGGGTGGCTGATTTTACAGCGGTTCTGACAAACGCAAAAAAAAAAATACCCACATGTGACCCCATTTTGGAAACTACACCCCTCACCGAACGTGACAAGGGGTATAGTGAGCCTGAACACCCCACAGGTGTTTGACGAATTTTCATTAAAGTTGGATGGGAAAATGAAAAAAATTATATTTTTTCACTAAAATGCTGGTGTTACCCTAAATTTTTCATTTTCACATCGGGAAATAGGAAAAAAGCCCCCCCCAAATTTGTAAACCCATCTCTTCTGAGTAAGAACATACCCCATATGTGAATTTAAAGTGCTCTGCGGGCGAACTACAATGCTCAGAAGAGAAGGAGCGCCATTGGGATTTTGTAGAGAAAATTTGTCCGGAATTGAAGGCCACATGTGTTTACAAAGCCCCCATAGTGCCAGAACAATGGACCCCGACACATGTGACCCCATTTTGGAAACTACACCCCTCACGTAATGTAATAAGGGGTACATTGAGAATTTACGCCCCACAGATGTCTGACAGATTTTTGGAACAGTGGTCCGTAAAAATGAAAAATAAAATTTTTCATTTGCACAGCCCACCGTTCCAAAGTTCTGTGGGGTGTAAATACTCACTGCACCCCTTATTAAATTCTGTGAGGGGTGTAGTTTCCAAAATGGGGTCACATGTGGGGGGTTCCACTGTTCTGGCACCACGGGGGGCTTTGTAAACGCACATGGCCCCTGACTACCATTCCAAACGAATTCTCTTTCCAAAAGCTCAATGGCGCTCCTCCTCTTCTGAGCATTGTAGTTCGCCAGCAGAGCATTTTGCGTCCTAACATGGGGTATTTCCATACTCAGAAGAAATGGGGTTACACATTTTGGGGGTCAATTTCTCCTATTACCCCTTGTAAAAATGTAAAATTTTGGGGGGAAACTGCATTTTAGTAAAAAAAAAAATTTTTTTCATTTACACATCCAACTTTAAGGAAAAGTCGTCAAACACCTGTGGGGTGTTAAGGCTCAGCGAACCCCTTGTTACGTTCCTTGAGGGGTGTAGTTTCCAAAATAGTATGCCATGTGGGTATTTTTTGCTGTTCTGGCACCACAGGGGCTTCCTAAATGCGACATGCCCCCAAAAAAACATTTCAGCAAAAGTTGCTTTCAAAAAGCCAAATGTGACTCCTTCTCTTCTGAGCATTGTAGTTTGCCCGCAAAGCATTTTACATCCTAACATGGGGTATTTCCTTACTCAGAAGAGATGGGGTTACAAATTTGGGCATTTTCTCCCATTACCCTTTGTTAAAATGGTAAATTTGGGGGAAAAACTGCACTTTAGTGAAATTTTTTTTTTTTTCATTTACACATCCGAATTTAACGAAAAGTCGTCAAACACCTGTGGGGTGTTAAGGCTCACTGTACCCCTTGTTACGTGCCTTGAGGGGTCTAGTTTCCAAAATGGTATGCCATGTTGGGGTTTTCTGCTGTTCTGGCACCATAGGGGCTTCCTAAATGTGACATGCCCCCCAAAAACCATTTCAGCAAAATTCCCTCTCCAAAATCCTATTGTCGCTCCTTCCCTTCTGAGCCCTCTAGTGCACCCGCCGAACACTTGACATACACATATGAGGTATTTCCTTACTCGAGAGAAATAGGGTTACAAATTTTGGGGGGATTTTTCATCTATCACCCCCTGTAAAAATTCAAAAACTGGGTCTACAAGAACATGCGAGTGTAAAAAATGAAGATTTTGAATTTTCTCCTTCACTTTGCTGCTATTCCTGTGAAACACCTAAAGGGTTAACACACTTACTGAATGTCATTTTGAATACTTTGAGGGGTGCAGTTTTATAATGGGGTCATTTGTGGGGTATTTCTAATATGAAGGCCCTTCAAATCCACTTCAAAACTGAACTGGTCCCTGAAAAATTCCGATTTTGAAAATTTTGTGAAAAATTGGAAAATTGATGCTGAACTTTGAAGCCCTCTGATGTCTTCCAAAAGTAAAAACACCTCAATTTTATGATACAAACATAAAGTAGACATATTGTATATGTGAATCAATGTATAATTTATTTGGAATATCCATTTTCCTTACAAGCAGTGAGCTTCAAAGTTAAAAAAATGCAAAATTTTTAATTTTTTCATCAAATTTGGGAATTTTTCAACAAGAAATGATGCAAGCATCGACAAAATTTTACCACTAACATAAAGTAGAATATGTCACGAAAAAACAATCTCGGAATCAGAATGAAAGGTAAAAGCATCCCAGAGTTATTAATGCTTAAAGTGACAGTGGTCAGATGTTCAAAAAATGGCCAGGTCCTTAACCCCTTCAGGACGGAGCCCATTTTGGCCTTAAGGACCGGAGCGTTTTTTGCACATCTGACCACTGTCACTTTAAACATTAATAACTCTGGAATGCTTTTAGTTATCATTCTGATTCCGAGATTGTTTTTTCGTGACATATTCTACTTTAACATAGTGGTAAATTTTTGTCGATACTTGCATCCTTTCTTGGTGAAAAATCCGTAAATTTGATGAAAAATTTGAAAATTTAGCATTTTTCTAACTTTGAAGCTTTCTGCTTGTAAGGAAAATGGATATTACGAATACATTTTTTTTTGGTTCACATATACAATATGTCTACTTTATGTTTGCATCATAAAATTGACGTGTTTTTACTTTTGGAAGACACCAGAGGGCTTCAACGGTCAGCAGCAATTTTCCGATTTTTCACAAAATTTTCAAACTCAGTATTTTTCAGGGACCAGTTCAGGTTTGAAGTGGATTTGAAGGGTCTTCATATTAGAAATACCCCATAAATGACCCCATTATAAAAACTACAACCCCCAAAGTATTCAAAATGACATTCAGTCAGCGTTTTAACCCTTTAGGTGTTTCACACGAATAGCAGCAAAGTGAAGGAGAAAATTCACAATCTTCATTTTTTACACTCACATGTTCTTGTAGACCCAATTTTTGAATTTTTACAAGGGGTAAAAGGACAAAATTTTTACTTGTATTTGTAGCCCAATTTCTCTCGAGTAAGCACATACCTCATATGTCTATGTAAAGTGTTCGGCGGGCGCAGTAGAGGGCTCAGAAGGGAAGGAGCGACAAGGGGATTTTGGAGAGTACGTTTTTCTGAAATGGTTTTTGGGGGGCATGTTACCTTTAGGAAGCCCTTATGGTGCCAGAACAGCAAAAAAAAAACACATGGCATACCATTTTGGAAACTAGACCCCTCGGGGAATGTAACATGGGATAAAGTGAACCTTAATACCCCACAGGTGTTTCACGACTTTTGCAAATGTAAAAAAAAAAAAAAATTTTTTACCTAAAATGCTTGTTTTCCCAAAAAAAAATTATTTTTAAAAAAGGTAATAGCAGAAAATACCCCTAAAAATTTGAAGCCCAATTTCTCCCGATTCAGAAAACACCCGATATGGGGGTGAAAAGTGCTCTGCTGGCGCACTACAGGTCTCAGAAGAGAAGGAGTCACATTTGGCTTTTTGAACGCAAATTTTGCTCTGGGGGCATGCCGCATTTAGGAAGCCCCTATGGTGCCAGGACAGCAAAAAAAAACCCACATGGCATATCATTTTGGAAACTAGACCCCTCGGGGAACGTAACAAGGGGTTAAGTGAACCTTTATACCCCACAGGTGTTTCACGACTTTTGCATATGTAAAAAATTTTTTTTTTTTTTACCTAAAATGCTTGTTTTCCCAAAAATTTGACATTTTTAAAAAGGGTAAAAGCAGAAAATACCCCCCAAAATTTGTAACACAATTTCTCCCGAGTACGGCGATACCCCATATGTGACCCTTAACTGTTGCCTTGAAATACGACAGGGCTCCAAAGTGAGAGCGCCATGCGCATTTGAGGCCTAAATTAGGGATTGCATAGGGGTGGACATAGGGGTATTCTACGCCAGTGATTCCCAAACAGGGTGCCTCCAGCTGTTGCAAAACTCCCAGCATGCCTGGACAGTCAGCGGCTGTCCGACAATACTGGGAGTTGTTTTGCAACAGCTGGAGGCTCCGTTCTGGAAACAGTGGCGTACCAGACGTTTTTCATTTTTATTGGGGAGGGGAGGGGGGCTGTATAGGGGTATGTGTATATGTAGTGTTTTTTACTTTTTATTTTATTTTTTGTGTTAGTGTAGTGTAGTGTTTTTAGGGTACAGTCGCACGGGCGGGGGGTTCACAGTAGTTTCTCGCTGGCAATTTGAGCTGCAGCAGAAAGTTTGCGGCAGCTCAAATTTGCAGCCAGATACTTACTGTAAGCCTCCGCCCATGTGAGTGTACCCTGTAAGTTCACATTGGGGGGGGACATCCAGCTGTTGCATAACTACAACTCCCAGCATGCCCGTTGGCTGTCGGTGACTGCTGAGAGTTGCAGTTTTGTAACAACTGTAGGCACACTGGTTATGTATCACTGAGTTTGTGACCTAACTCAGTGTTTCACAACCAGTGTGCCTCCAGCTGTTGCAAAACTACAACTCCCAGCATGTACGGTGCATGGTGTACGGTGACTGCTGAGAGTTGTAGTTTGCAACAGCTGGAGGCACACCGGTCGTGAAACACTGAGTTAGGTAAAAAAAAACTCTGAGTTTCACAACCAGTGTGCCTTCAGCTGTTGCAAAACTACAACTCTCAGCAGTCACCGACAGCCAACGGGCATGCTGGGAGTTGTAGTTATGCAACCACCAGATGCACCACTACAACTCCCAGCATGCACTTTAGCTGTTTGTGCAAGCTGGGAGTTGTAGTTAGACAACAGCTGAAGGTACACTTTTCCATAGAAAGAATGTGCCTCCAGCTGTTGCAAAACCATAAGTCCCAGCATGCCCATAAGGGAATGCTGGGAGTTGTGGTGGTCTGCCTCCTGCTGTTGCATAACTACAGCTCCCAGCATGCCCTTTTTGCATGCTGGGAGCTGTTGCTAAGCAACAGCAGGAGGCTGTCACTCACCTCCAACGATCCAGACGCTGCAGGTCAGTCCCGCCGCCGCAGCTGCTCCTGGGGCCCCGATCCCAACAGGGGCGCCGGGGATCGGGGTCCCCAGCACCGGGGGTCGTCTTCCCGCACCCGCTCACGTCCTCCAGAAGAGGGGCGGAGCGGGTGCGGGAGTGACACCCGCAGCAGGCGCCCTGATTGGTCGGCCGGTAATCCGGCCGACGAATCAGGGCGATCGTGAGGTGGCACCAGTGCCACCTCACCCCTGCAGGCTCTGGCTGTTCGGGGCCGTCAGAGACGGCCCCGAACAGCCAGTAATTCCGGGTCACCGGGTCACCGGAGACCCGATTGACCCGGAATCGCCGCAGATCGCTGGACTGAATTGTCCAGCGATCTGCGGCGATCGCCGACATGGGGGGACATAATGACCCCCCTGGGCGATATGCCGGGATGCCTGCTGAACGATTTCAGCAGGCATCCGGCTCCGATCCCCAACCGGCTAGCGGTGGGGGCCGGAATTCCCACGGGCGTATGGATACGCCCTCGGTCCTTAAGGACTCGGGATTCAGGGCGTATCCATACGCCCTATGTCCTGAAGAGGTTAAGGTATATTTGGGCTGTGTCCTTAAGGGGTTAAGCTTGTAGCAGGTAATGTGTGCACTCTGTCATTGACAGCTATGACAGGATTGCTTTGCTTCTTACTTGAGTGAATAGTGAAGTGACTTCTTCTTCGTCCATAAATTGCTGTACATTTCAGTGAGTCTGTCAGATGTGTGATCCAGGGCAGGACCAGAAGACACAATGTTATACACCGTAGAGGTGGTTAATGGGCCACAGAATTACACTTTTGCTAGGAGTGATACTTTCAGATGCTCTTCGGTCAACATCAAGCAATATACCCCTGAACTTTATAACTATGGTCCACAGTATTCCAGTGCACTCCTTTCAGTATAAGTTGTATTCATACTAAACAATTACTCCATAAGATCTACAATATGCTTATTTACTAGACATTGGGATATACAGATTTCTGTATTTTGTTTAGGAATTGTAGAAGGAAAGAATGCAATGGGATAATTACAAGTATCTGGAGCATTAAAACATAACCCAGAGGGATGTCATGCAATAAGTTCCTCATTTGCTAACATCTGGGGCTCGTTAGTAACATCTTGCTATATGGGATTTCTGTCTTGTTACAATGACAGTCAGACAAAAAGGAGGTCTGGAGAAGGAAACCTCGTCTTCTACAAGTAATCACAATTCTACTCATAAGATCTTAATAGAAGTGAAGAAAAGATCATCTTTCTAGAATCAATTATACTATTATATTGCAAATGAATAGGTTTAGATTATTTATACTCTTATGAAAGGGAATGTATCTCCTAGATTATTATTTTTTTCTTTAAAGATTAGAGCCAGGTACTGAAACATGTTCTTTTTTTCTAAATGATTTCTATTTTCTCATTGTATTTTTATATTTTAGTTTTTTTTTTTTTACATCATTATGAGGGCAGCCATCTTGCCTAAGCTGTTTTAACAGCATTTAGAGATATGTTTCACAGCAAGTCATATGGACTTGGCAGCAATAAACAGGAGCTGTTCCATTCACATGGAATGGAAAAAGTTAATGGGCATGGTCTGTGACCTTTAATGAGGTCCTTCAATAGGGAGGGGAGGCTGAAGTCTGAGAATTATCTACCGTATTTATCGGCATATAACACGCACTTTTTAGGCAAAAATTTTTAGCCTAACGTCTACCTGCGTGTTATACGCCGATAAGCTGCTGCAGTTCAATGATTTAAAGCGGGCGCTTTAAATCAATGAACTACAGCTGCTTTGCAGGTGCAGAGACCGCCAGCGCTGCCAGCTTCTCTGCCCCTGCCTGTCCTGGGGTCTAGAGCCCTGCTGCCGGCCCTTCTCTCCCCTGGCTATCGGTGCCACTGACCGTTCTCTCCCCCTGACTATCGGTGCCGGCGCCCCATTGCCGGCACTGATAGCCAGGGGGAGAGAAGCGGCGCCGGCAATGGGGCAGCCATTGCCGGCGCCGCTGCCCCGTTGCCTTCCCCTATGCCCGGTTGTATAATTACCTGTTGCCGGGGTCGGGTCCGCGCTGCTTCAGGCCTCCGGTGTGCATCCCCTGCGTCATTGCTATGCACTGCACGGCGCAGCGCAATGACATCACTCGTCATTGCGCTGCGCCGTGCAGTGCATAGCAACGACGCATGGGACGCAGACCGGAGGCCTGAAAGCAGCGCGGACCCGACCCCGGCAACAGGTAATTATACAACCGGGGATGGGGGAGGCAACGGGTCAGCGGCGCCGGCAATGGGTGCCGCTGCCCCTTCTCTCCCCCTGGCTATCAGCGCCGCTGCCCCGATAGTCAGGGGGAGAGAACGGGCAGCGGCGTAGATAGCCAGTGGGAGAGAAGCGGTGGCAGCAGGGCTCTAGACACCAGGAAAGGCAGGGGGAGAGAGGCGGGCAGCGACGGCCTCTCTCCCCCTGCCTTTCCTGGGGGTGTATCGGGGTATACGCATGCACACACATGCACCCTCATTTTACCAAGGATATTTGGGTAAAAAACTTTTTTTTACAAAAATATCCTTGGTAAAATGAGGGTGCGTGTTATAGGCCGGTGCGTGATATACCCCGATAAATACGGTATTTTCTTCTCTATCTTCTGGTGTCACCTGGGTTCACTGTAATGCTCTACAGATCACTTTCCAACAGAACTTTTCAGATAAAACAAGAAGTTTCAGCTTAGTTTAATGTCAAGTGACCATACTTTAAACTGAAAAATTTCAGGATTATTTTAAAATATAGGTAGTAAAGTGGAAAATTAGAAAAAAAAGTTTCACCAAATATTTTTAAAACATATATATATATATATATATATATATATATATATATATATATATTTATATATATAGATGCAAAATTGTGGTGAGCAGTACTCCAGGGTGTAGAGAATTCAGGAGGGTGCAAGCAGACAAAGGCCCGGTCCCAGGCACTGTAGATGAGGAAAAGATGATTCTGCAGCACTCCAAAATATAAGGTGGAAAATGAGTAGTTTATTCCATCAGACAAGCACCTTGTCTGATGGAATAAACTACTCATTTTTACCTTATGTTTTGAAGTGCTGCAGAATCATCTTTTCCTTGTATATATATATATATATATATATATATATATATATATGAATATATATATATATATATATATATATATATATATATATGACACATAAAAACTTGATATAACCCTTTAAGGACCAGGCGTTTTTCGTTTTTTGCACTTTCGTTTTTTCCTCCTTACCTTTAAAAAATCATAACTCTTTAAATTTTGCACCTAAAAATCTGTATTATGGCATATTTTTTGCGCCACCAATTCTACTTTGTAATTACATCAGTCATTGTACCCAAAAATTGAAAAAATGGAAAAAAATCATTGTGCGACAAAGTTGAAAAAAAATGCCATTTTGTAATTTTGAGGGCTTCCGTTTCTACGTAGTACATTTTTCGTTAAAAATGACACCTTTTCTTTATTCTCTAGGTCCATATGGTTAAAATGATACCCTACTTGTATAGGTTTGATTTTGTATTACTACTGAAAAAAAAAATCATAAATACATGCAGGAAAATTGATACATTTAAAATTGTCATTTTCTGAGCCCTATAACTTTTTAATTTTTCCATGTTCAGGTGGTTATGAGGGGTAATTTTTTGCGCCGTGATCTGAAGTTTTTGTCGGTATCATTTTTGCATTGATCAGACTTTTTGATCGCTTTTTATTCATCTTTTCATGATATAAAAAGTGACCAAAAATACGCTATTTTGCACTTTGGAATTTTTGTGCACGTACGCCATTGATTGTGTGGTTTAAAAAGCGGTATATTTTTATGATTCGGACATTTCCGCACGCTGCGATACCACATATGTTTATTTTTATTTACACTGTTTTTTTTTTTTTTTTTTATTCTTGGAAATGCTAGGTGATTCAAACTTTTATTAGGGGAAGGGATCATTGAAAGGCTTAATGATTTTTTTACACTTTTCTTATGCCATATTATAGCCCCCAGGGGGGATATAACATTGCATGTACTGATCTTTACCACTGATTGATGCATCTACATAGGAATGCATCAATCAGTGTTTTCGGCTTGAAGCATTCATTCGGCGATCGGACTGCAGGAAGTAAGGTAAGAGACCTCCTCCTGTGCCACAGCTGTTCAGGATGCTGCAATTATACCGCGGTGATCCCGAACAGCTCCCTGAGCTAACCGGCACATTTTAGTTTCACTTTTAGCCGCGCGGCTCAGCTTTGAGCTGAGCCACGATCAGTGCCGCGCACTATTAGCGGCAGGTCCCGGCTTCACTATGATGCCGGGCCCACCGTGATATGATGCGGGGTTACCGTGTAACCCTGCGTTATATCACGGGAGCGGGACTAGGGGCGTAAGTTTACGCCCTTGATCCTTAACAGGTTAACAATAGGTAATTTTATGATGACCCATTTCCATTAAAATTATGACACAGGATGCTTTCTTATTGATGCATCTGAAAAAAGTTAAAATACACATGTATTGATACCCAGCTTGTAAGGAAACACTGGTATCATATGAGTATCATATAAAAATAAGGAGCAAAAATAAACTATTTAAAAGACAAATACATTTGTCACCATAAAATCACCATAAGGTGATTTTAGTACATACCTGGCAGGCAGTAATGGACATGCTTAGGATGGATCTGCGCTTGTCTTGGGGCTAGATGGCTATGTTGTTAGATTACCATAACACTTTGGCTAGCTTTTTCTTTTTTTTTTTTTACTACAAATCCCATAATTCCATTTTCCTTCCTACGACACTTCAGCCCCACCATCCATTGAAACATAAATGAGCTGCATCCATTCAAAATACCTGTGGTTTTCAATCAGGGTACCTACAGCTGTTGCATTAGTAGCAGATTGATCTCTCTCCCACCAAGTGATCCCTCTACCCATTGAAGCAGACAGGCTCCCTGTCATCAGCTGACTAGTGAGTCAGGTCTCGGCCGCATTGCATCCTGGGAAAAACCTGAGACAACAGTCATTTTGTATGCTGTTAAAAATAAATATTGGAGTGAAAATCACAGAAGAATTGTGAGAAAACTGCCACACACAGGTACAAACACTACATTATGAACTACACTAACTTTACAGCCCCTGTAGCATAGTCAAATAAAAAAAAATCCTAGAATACCCCTTTAAGTTGCTGGGCATAAAAACTAAAATAAAAAACAAGTCATAGTTACGCACCCCAGTCCCCCACAGCTCCCTTTCCATGCATTTGTAGTGTCCTGCTGCTCAATGTTTCTGCCAGCTTTGAGTGGAAGAGTTGGAGCAGGACCTGCCTGCACAGTCAATCACTGCCTGAAACAGGTAACTGCTGCTACCAGTGACTGGCTGAGCGAGTAGAAAAATTGCACTGGAAAGCACAGCATGCTCATGGGAGCAAACCGCCAATATCACTTTGGCTCATATAATAGAATTGACTTATTGGGGGAGATTTACTGTATCAAAACCTGTGTAGAGAAAAAGTTTACCAGTTGCATATAGCAACCAATCAGGTTGCTTCTTTCATTTTTCACAGGCCTTTTCAAAAATATAAGAAGCAAGCTGAATCTAACTTTATGTATTTATTCTTCATCAATAGCAACCAGAAGTGAAATGGTGCTGCCCTTTCAAACTTAATGCGGTTGTTCCCACTGCTGTGACAGACGGGACCAAGCTCCACTGGTTTCCAAGGGATGTCGTGAGTATGGGTGCCTGGATATAAAGACCCGCACCCACTACATAGCATTGAGTCATAGGGGATTGTGTGCAATGACATTTCTGTGTAATAGCCCTTCCGTCTGTGCAATATCGTTGAGTGCGCTCTATACTTTGTGCAATACTGTACTATGAATTGTATGATTGTGCAATAATGTGCATGGGCAGCATAATCTAGTACAATAGGGGTTTTGCAATACTGTACCCTGGGATGTGAATGTGCAATAGTGTTTATGTCCAATATACTACAGTGCAATAGGGCTTGTGCAATATACTAAACAAGTGTGCAATATAATGTACCCCAACACAAAACTTTATGATAACTATGCTATGCAAGTCTTACTTCTTTTATGATTGTTGAGCTGTTTATAAATTTTTCAGCATATTTGAAATCTATATTAACCCCTTGGGGAAACTTTATATGTACTTATCCGTACCATAATAATACTCTCCTGAGGACGCTGATAGTACCATCAGTAGAAACGCGTTGAGGGTAGTGTATTTATAAAAATGAGTATACAGACTGAGTGGTAATTGGAAGGAAACCGGACACCGTCGTATACCTTTATTGTGGTAGATTATATTCATACCAGTTCAATTTGCTTTTGGAGCAAGTTTTGGTGACTTGGGATCACGTGATTAATTTGGTGGATTTTAATTGATCCTAACAAAATATTTGTTTTAGGCATTTCTTTACTATTTCTTATTTGGTTGTTCAATATAGAAAACCAATATGCCCTATAAGGGACTTCAGATTGTAGGTGATTAGGATTCTCATCTTTAGGCCAGAGCGAAGAGAGGTAACAGAGTGAATTTTACTCTGGAGGACATGTCCTGTCCTGAATTACACAGACTCAATTATTTGAATGGGCTTTGTGTTACACTTCATTTCTTCCAAGGTGGTCCTGCAGGGACATTAGAGTTTCCCCACATATAACAACTGAACGCTGATATCTCCACTGGGGTGGGGGTGGGGGGGCTGTGGTGATATACTTATCACCAAGGGACCAATCTAACACAGGGATTTTCCAAAACAGAAAACCTCTCTAAAAAGTAAACATTTATGGTGATAAACAGTTACATTAAATTAAGGCAGATTTGCATGTTTACATGAGGATGATAAGTGAAGTGGGTTTGATGCTCAAAATGGTCAAACTGTGTTTTAGATATTTTTATGTGTCACTAGACAGTTGTGAAAAATGGCTGTGTAAGGAAGACAGAAAAAAGTGTCAAAAAGTCTAGTATGATGTATACTAATATAAGATGTCACATGTCTCGTGAGATACAGAATATAATTTTTTTACAGTGTAAAATGTAACATGTCTAGTGAGATAAACCATTTATTTCACAGTGTAAAATGTAACATGTCTAGTGAGATATACCATTTATTTCACAGTGTAAAATGTAACATATCTAGTGAGATATACCATTTATTTCACAGTGTAAAATGTAACATGTCTAGTGAGATAAACCATTTATTTCACAGTGTAAAATGTAACATGTCTAGTGAGATATACCATTTATTTCACAGTGTAAAATGTAACATATCTAGTGAGATATACCATTTATTTCACAGTGTAAAATGTAACATGTCTAGTAAGATAAACCATTTATTTCACAGTGTAAAATGTAACATGTCTAGAGAGATATACCATTTATTTCACAGTGTAAAATGTAACATGTCTAGTGAGATATACCATTTATTTCACAGTGTAAAATGTAACATGTCTAGTGAGATATACCATTTATTTTACAATGAAAAATCTAACATGTCTAGTGAGATATACCATTTATTTTACAGTGTAAAATGTAACGTCTCGTGAGATATACCATTTATTTCACAGTGTAAAATGTAACATGTCTAGAGAGATATACCATTTATTTTACAGTGTAAAATGTAACATGTCTAGTGAGATATACCATTTATTTTACAGTGTAAAATGTAACATGTCTAGTGAGATATACCATTTATTTCACAGTGTAAAATGTAACATGTCTAGTGAGATATACCATTTATTTCACAGTGTAAAATGTAACATGTCTAGTGAGATATACCATTTATTTCACAGTGTAAAATGTAACATGTCTAGAGAGATATACCATTTATTTCACAGTGTAAAATGTAACATGTCTAGTGAGATATACCATTTATTTCACAGTGTAAAATGTAACATGTCTAGTGAGATAAACCATTTATTTCACAGTGTAAAATGTAACATGTCTAGTGAGATATACCATTTATTTCACAGTGTAAAATGTAACATGTCTAGTGAGATATACCATTTATTTCACAGTGTAAAATGTAACATGTCTAGTGAGATATACCATTTATTTCAGTGTAAAATGTAACATGTCTAGTGAGATAAACCATTTATTTCACAGTGTAAAATGTAACATGTCTAGTGAGATATACCATTTATTTCACAATGAAAAATCTAACATGTCTAGTGAGATATACCATTTATTTTACAGTGTAAAATGTAACGTCTCGTGAGATATACCATTTATTTTACAGTGTAAAATGTAACATGTCTAGTGAGATATACCATTTATTTTACAGTGTAAAATGTAACATGTCTAGTGAGATATACCATTTATTTTACAGTGTAAAATGTAACATGTCTAGTGAGATATACCATTTATTTCACACTATGCACCACTGTGGTAAATGTATGGTACTTCTTCCGACCTTCTAGGCTAGTGTTAAGCTGTCTAAATATCGGAGTTTAGTAATAAATCTGGCCCAATGTTTTCATTTTCTTCAAATGTTTTTATTAAAAATGTTGATTACTTTTTCTTCTACATCTGCAACTTGTTGTGGGAGCTTTATAATCTCTTTCTATTTGTACGTGGCCTATATGATTCTGCTCTGCAGACTGTCTTATATCTGCTCTCCTCTCTTTCTAAAGTCTGTGTGAGCTGTCCTCAAAGCATTTCCTCCAAGCATTTCTTCCATCTCTCTCCTCTTTGAGCTGGGGTGTAAACCGCTTCCTGGGGTGTAAACTACCTTTCTGCTCTCTCTATCACTGACAGAGCAGAAAGGCAATTTGACAGACTTACCGTATTTATCGGCGTATAACACGCAGTTTTTAGGCTATAATTTTTTGCCTAAAGTCTACCTGCGTGTTATACGCCGAAAAGCCGCTGCAGTTCAATGATTTAAAGTGGGCGCTTTAAATCAATGAATGCAGCGGCTTTGCAGGTGCAGAGACCGCCAGCGCTGCCGGCTTCTCTGCCCCTGCCTGTCCTGGGATCTAGAGCCCTGCTGCCGACCCTTCTCTCCCCCTGGCTATCGGTGCCACTGCCTGTTCTCTCCCCCTGACTATCGTGCCGGCGCCCCATTGCCGGCGCCGATAGCCAGGGGGAGAGAAGGGGCAGCGGCACCCATTGCCGGCGCCGCTGCCCCGTTGCCTCCCCCATCCCCGGTTGTATAATTACCTGTTACCGGGGTCGGGTCCGCGCTGCTTCAGGCCTCCGGTGTGCGTCCCATGCATGGTTGCTATGCACTGCACGGTGCGGTGCACTGATGTCACTCGTCATTGCACCGCGCCATGCAGTGCATAGCAACGACACAGGGGACGCTCACCGGAGGCCTGAAGCAGCGCGGACCCGACCCCAGCAACAGGTAATTATACAAGCGGGGATCGGGGAGGCAACGGGGCAGCGGTGCCGGCAATGGGTGCCGCTGCCCCTTCTCTCCCCCTGGCTATCGGCGCCGCTGCCCCATTGCCGGCGCCACTTCTCTCCCCCTGGCTATCGGCGCCGGCAATGGGGCGCCGGCACCGATAGTCAGGGGGAGAGAACGGGCAGCGGCGCAGATAGCCAGCGGGAGAGAAGCTGCGGCAGCAAGGCTCTAGGCCCCAGGAAATGCAGGGGGAGAGAAGTGGGAAGCGATGGCCTCTCTCCCTCTGCCTTTCCTGCGGTGTATCGGGGTATACGCATGCACACACACGCACCATCATTTTACCACGGATATTTGGGTAAAAAACTTTTTTTACCCAAATATCCTTGGTAAAATGAGGGCGTGTTATAGGCCGGTGCGTGGTATACCCCGATAAATACGGTATCTTTCAATTAGTTGCAGCTAAATAGTAGGAGATTTCTAATGAACACTATTTAAAAAGTCTTTCATTTTGTATTAAACCAACAATGGAAATCCGTACAATGGTGCCCCTCTGGGTTGTTTTTGAGATGTGCATGCGGGTAACCAAAAACTGCCTCTGCAGAACTTTAAATAGACTTCCAAAACCTTAGAGCCTCTGCTCAGTTGCCTGTATGATACAAATTAAAGGTAATATAAGTTTCCCCTGATGGAGGAGGCCAAGCAGAGAAACACAACACAAACAGTTAAGGGTGTGAATAGCGTTTCTCTCAGGGTAGATCTGGAAAACTAACACCCAAATGACCCCCGGGAAAATCAACCTGAGCGACCATTATGCCTCCATATTCTTTTACTAGTTGTGGTGTATTGCTATCAACATTAGAATAGGTCAACAGGTTTTTCTATGTATCACAGCTGAGTTTTTTTGCACTATGGACTTTATATGACATCATTATTGCACATTATTTGTGTTTTTACACTCTTCTGCATATGTATTATTGCATATCTGCTTTATATTATCTGTACTGTACTATTCATGGAGGCTTAATATCGAGAGCAGCCTAATATATTTTATATATTGCACACATGGTCCAGAGGAATACCTATTTTTTTTTCAGTTTCCATTGTTTGTAGTGTAGTTTATGTGTTTACAGAGTCCATGACTTATAGTTGTCTAATAAAATAGTGATCCATTTTTTCCCTTTGGGTGTGCATCTTTGTAGTCTTTTCCTGTTTTCCTTTTTACATTTTGTAGTTAACACCGGATAGTACCTTGACAATTACTCTGGGCTGAGCCCCCTGCCTTTTTCTCTAGTTTTTATGCTGTATCATTTCTAAATGTTTTTGTTACCAATGTCCTAACTTGTTGTAGGAACATTTCAGCATAGCCTTAAAGGGGTACTCCAGTGGAAAACATTTTTTTTTCATCAACTGGTGCCAGATCAACTGGTGACAGATTGTAAATTACTTCTATTTCAAAATCTTAAGCCTTCCAGTACTTATCAGCTGCTATTTGCTTCACGGGAAGTTATTTTCTGTCTGATCACAGTGCTCTCTGCTGACACCTCGGACCATGTCGGGAACTGTCCATGGCAGGAGCAAATCCCCTAGCAAACCTATCCTGTTCTGGACAGTTCCTGACATGGACAGAGGTGTCAGCAGAGAGCTCTGTGGTCAGACAGACAAGAAATTAAAAAAAGAAAAGAACTTCCTCTGTAGTTTACAGCATCTGATAAGTACTGCAAGGATTAAGATTTTTAAATAGAGGTTATTTACAAATCTGTATAACTTGCTGGCACCAGTTGATTTAAAAAAAAAAAAATGTACCCCTTTAAGGCTATGCTGAAATTTTCCAACAACAAGCTAGGAAATTGGTAACAAAGACATTCAGAAAATCTACAGCATAAAAACTAGAAAAAAAAGGTAGGGGGCTCCGCCCAGAGTAATTATAAGGTTGCTATCTGGAGTACCCCTTTAATTAAGATTGCATACAAACAATACGGTTATTATATTCCTAATTTTTAGGGTACTCAAGTTTGAAAGTTACATTACATTGCATATTTTCTTTCCACATACAATATAACCATGATGTCCTTAGAAATAGTTTTTTTTGGGATAGGTTATTTACTTTTTTATATCAGTTTTTCAAACCATGTCATTTGATCTTAAAAGGGTGCTCCACTGGAAAAAAAAAATTTTTAAATCAACTGGTGCCAGAAAGTTAAACAGATTTGTAAATTACTTCAATTAAAAAAATCTTAATCCTTCCAGCACTTTTCTGCTGCTATATGCTTCACATGAAGTTCTTTTCTATTCTCTCTGACCACAGTGCTCTCTGCTGACACCTTTGTCCATTTTAGAAACTGTCCAGAGCAGGATAGGTTTGCTATAGGGATTTTCTCCGACTCTGGACAGTTCCTCAAATGGACAGAGGTGTCAGCAGAGAGCAATGCAGTTAGACAGAAAGGAAATTAAAAAAGAAAAGAACTTCCTGTGGAGAATATAGTAGCTGATAAGTACTGGAAGGATTAAGATTTTTAAATAGAAGTAATTTACAAATATGTTTAACTTTCTGGCACCAGTTGATTTAAAATACAGTGTTTCCAGCGGAGTATCCCTTTAATATGTGCATTGTCGTATCTGTTCACTGTATTTAATTTTCCCAAGAAATAGTTAACAGTTTACTTCCAGTAGACAAAAAGACATTTTCTACAACAAAACCAGGATTATAAGTGAATGGTTCATTGAATAGCATGGTAATGAGCTGCTGGATTCTTTTAATTTATTTCCAACAGCTGTGAGAAGCCGTTAATGTACAGGTGGTAAACAGTTGGCATTTCTAATTCAGGCACTTTAGTCTTATCAAAACAAGGAATAAAACTAAATGAAGACAAATGATTAGCAAGGAAAAGACTGGCCACAAATATGAAAGTCCTCAGTGCAGAGTATGAGCAAAGTGAAGAAGGATTTCAGTAATAATGTCGGGCAGAAAATAGCATAGCATTTCAGATTAAAGCCTCGAAGAATAGCTAAAAACTCCTAATTATATTAATAAGAATTATATTTTGTTATATATATTAATAATAATTATTGTAACAATGCCAGCTAGTCATAAGACAGCAAGACCAGACTTCACCTCTAAGGTTATGTTCACACTGAGGAATTCCGTGAGCGGATTCCGTGAGTGGAATTCCGCGCAGTGAACACTCCCATCAGTGTGAACGAGTCTTCCGCGAGACCCGTTCCCACTGCAGAATTTCAGCGGCAGACAATTCCGCCGCTGAAATTGTTCCGCACAAAGAAAGAACAAGTTCATTCTCTGCGCGGAAGTCCGCAAGCACTGCATAGCCATCAATGGTGACGACGAAGTGTCACACGGTCCTAATGCCGAAGTGTTTTCAGCAATGGCCGCCAGACGGAATTCCGTAATATGAACATACCCTAACAGTCACTTTCAATTTTGCTTCCCAGTACTGTATGTAAAAATAAATAAATAAACAAGCACTCAGAACCATAGGTAGGGGGTACAAATAACAGAAAGAACAATCCACTAAAAGAGAACAATAGACAAATGTAGAGAAATTCATGATATAACAAACACATGATGATGATGACTTCAGGAACTAGTATCTCTAATCTTGTACGAGATCTTCCTTTGAGCACATTCCTAACATCAGGCAGAAGTAAGCTTTACTGTCCCTATGTAAGACACACTAGGATCCAGGGAAAAAAAAAACTGAGGGAGGGGGGGGGGGGGCGGCTTGGCCGCAATAGAAGATGCATAGACTCTGGGCTTCTGCTCTCACTTAGCTTCACTAGTGGCTATTAGCCCGCTCTTTCTACACCAAATAGTGCAGGAAATCAAATAGATGTCTTCTAAAAAAGGAGAAAAGTGAGAAAAGTTGCAGCCAGGATTAAAAAAATAACATATTTTTACCAAGAGCCAGAATCAACACCGCTCCAAGATGACGCCCACATCACATTCCCTTCTATAGACACGAATAGAGGAGGCATGGTGTGATGCCATGAGGGGGCGTAGTGTGACATCACATCTCCGGCTGCGGGAGCCCAGTGTTCTAAACTGTTTACAACGATGGGTACTGCACGGAGATCACGGGGGGAGGGGGTCCCAGTGACTGAACCTCCGCGATTAGACATCTTATCCCCTATCATTTGGATAGGGGATAAGCTGTCTAGGGGCAGAGTACCCCTTTAATAGCCCAAAGAAGAGTGCTCGTATGTGCTCTGAAGTAAAGCCCTTGGTTGCTAAGTTTTCTTGTGCCCAGTGAAGATGTTATTGAAGGAGATTCATATTAAACACCAGATGTTCACTCATTTTGTTCAGTATCACTATAGTAGGAAATCTGAATGGGTTCTTCTAGCAGTTAAGAGCTCTGTTGTGCTTCATTTCCTCTCATTGATCATTGACCCTAAGGGCTGTTACATTATTCTAGTGGGTTTACTTAACTCTGTTTTATATACTATTGTTTGCCTTTAAGATCCTAATAAGTAATAAGGGCCAATGTACATTCCGTAGGAACGTATTATGTAAAGTGAATCATTGTAAACTTCATCTCGCTTCTTCTGATGCTACACAGTGCAAGTAATGCAACACTGCTATCTTTGACCATCAGAAATACCACATGGACAAAGTCATGTGCTGCCCTTATAGCAACCTGTGTCATAATAATACAGATAATAACAACTTTTTAGTATAAACAAATATGATCATATATCATATGCTTAAAATACAAAATAGTAGGATTAATATGTTCATATAACATGTTCAGCATGCATTACAAAAACACTTTCTAGAGTGGTTGTCCTGCAAAATAGCCCCTCTTGTAGCTGTGATAGACTGTGAAAGCAATGAGCTCTCCTCCTCTCATGCCTGCTCAGACAGAGACTGGTAATAAGAAAAGGGGTAACTTATATTAATGCTCATTAGATTTTAGGGCAGCAGGACATTGTTCTCAGTTAAGACAGCAGTGAGCCTATTCTAAGGAAAACTACTGTGACTGTGAAAAGTTTTGTTCTGCATTAAAATCAAATGAGCAGTTATATGAGCTCCCCTTTTCATATCAGTGGTCTCTCCCTGAGCAGATGGGTAAGTAGACTGCATTAAAATAGAGTGAATGTATATATGTGTGTGTGTGTATATATATATATATATATATATATATATATATATGTATATATATATATATATTAAACAGCTCATAAAAAAAATCAGCATAAAATAAGGCTTCAGATAGTCTATGAAAAAAAAAAATCACGAATGCTGAAATTTAGAGAGGCAGAAATCAATAAAATTTAGCAGGTCATTAAGGCCCAAACAGTTCCAGGTGTTAAAGGGTTTTGCTGTATTGCTTGTTATCATTTTAATGTAGGACAGATAAATAGAAATATAAAATCTACTTGAAATTACGGCTTATATGGTTGCATGTTAATATAATGCTGTTAGTGAACCATATTTGTAAATTCATGCACTTTCTGCCTTTTTAATGATGCACAATGGGCTGAATAATGGCAATGTATGAACCTGTCAGCTGACCCTGGTTTTTATCAATCTATTTTTTTACATTTTTATTAACTTTTTATTTGCATTTGTCAGCTGAGTGTTAATGATAAAGGCCCATTATTTCTCCACTTATTTATTTTATGTCCACTTTACAAATGTCACATTTTTTGTTGCAGTTGATGTGCAGACCATAAGGTTTACAAAGATAAGCCAATGGTGTTATTAAAATATGGGAGAATCAAGGAAGAGCATTTGAAACAAAACAATGTTATAGCAAAAGATTGGGAAATCTATAATGTGACACATGAGTGAAAGCATTAAATGACGGGCAGACAAAACAGAATCTTGAGAGACATTGACACATTTGAGAGAAAAAAATTATATATATATATATATTTACACAAACATTTAAATGTTCTCTTTAATGAGTAAATAGGACCTTTAATATCATTTTTTCTAATTTTTCTTCACTCACATTTTTTTCCCACTGTATTTAATGTACAAAGAAAATACAGGCAGAGCATTCAGACCATCACAATATGGCAACATTTTTATAATTACATTATAAACAAAGGATTAAACTGACTGATAGTACACTTACACCTATATAATCTGCTGCAGCTTTTCTGCAGTGGAAGTTCCACTCTTGAGCTTTCTGCTGCAGAACCACACAAGTGAAATTTCTACAGCAGAAAATCTGAAAGCAGATTTATTGCAGTCCAATTGAATTAAATAGGTAACAACATGATCCAATTGTGGACTTTCTGAAGTGAATTATGTATGCATGCACTGTATTTTCTCCCCTAAACTCCCGTCCTTCTGATGAAATGGCCAACGGAGCCCCAACTAGCAGAGTCCAACGGCATTGAGAATGAGGCCTAACATTAAAATGCTTTGTCATTGATCAAAACTTTTGGCATGTCTCAGAGACTTAGAGAAACAAATGTGATATCATCCAAGTAGGTAAAAAAAAACCTTACATGTTTATTGGCATTAAAAATAGATGTCATAGATGTAATGCTCCTGCTGTCTTTTCTGGGATGAACATGGTGCAGCCAGTATTCCAGAGAATATGAACTTGTAGGTCCTTCCCTTCAGTTTTACACCTATTTTTCTAAAATCATTCTTAAAAGGGATACTCCATTGGAAAACAATTTTTTTTACATCAACTGGTGCCAAAGAGTTGAACAGATTTGTAAATATATTCTATATAAAAATCTTAATCCTTCCAGTACTTATCAGCTGCTGTATACTACAAAGGAAATTGAGTTGTACTTTTCTGTCTGACCACAGTGCTTTCTGCTGACACCTCTGTCCATGTGAGGAACTGTCCAGAGCAGGACCAAATCCCCATAGCACACCCCTCCTGCTCTGGACAGTTCCTCACATAGACAGAGGTGTCAGCAGAGAGCACTGTGGTCAGCCAAAAAAGAACCTTAAAACTTCCTGTGGAGCATGCAACAGCTGATACGTACTGGAAGGATTATGATTTTTAAATCAAAGTAATTTACAAATCTGTTTAACTTTTTTGGCACCAGTTGATTTGAAAAAAATAGCTTTCCACCAGAGTACCCCTTTAAAGGACCCCCACCTATCATGTATTCTGTCATTGATTCCCATATGGACCATGACAGCTAGGTCATCCTCAACCTCCCAAATAATTTGTCCACCCATTCCACCACATGCTGAACCCTGGAAGCAGAGGGAAAGCAAACCAATTGGTTGAGGGGGTCTAATGATTCTACAACCACTAGCTGTGTGATCTTGACTTGCCTGCTCTATGACCCCCTATCCCTTTTCTTGGAACCCCTCTCTACACTATAGTGCGGTACTGTACTTCTCTTCATCAGTGCCAAGACTAGCACTTTGGACATCAAGTGTCTCCATTTTGTAACTTCAGTATACTGGTTACTTTACAGGACATTGACGAACCACATGTCCATTATATATAAAGGCATTTATAGCTTCTAACTCACTTTCTCACTTTTATATCTAAGGACTCGTTGTATCTGTATTAGTTTTCCTGGCACTTTCCTTATTTTGGGTTTACATTTTGCAGACTTTGGAACCATTCACTAGATTTGCAATAATGGTTTTGAGATAAAATGGTTCCCACATGCAATGTTTGTCCTAACACCAATTAATACAGTGATCCCTCAAGTTAAATAATAATTCGTTCCAGATGACCATTGAAAGTTAAAACCTTTGTATCTTGGGGCCACAACTATAGAAACATGGTAATTGGTTTTGAAGCCCCAAAATGAGCTGTTGACACATTTTGAAGATTTGACATTTCTGTGGCATTGAATGTTAACTTGAGTAGTTTTTTTCAATTTATAATAGTCCAAAAAAGACTATTGTGTGCTGAAAATATAGTAGCTTGAGGTCATTGTAACTGGTGGGACCACTCTCACTTCAGGGACCACGGTAAATGAATGAGCTGCAGTATGTACAAAAACAGCATAAGAAATATTTATTCTAGAGTTATTCTATCTTACTTACTATATCTCACATTAGTGAGTAAACACTCACATTTTTGTAAATATTTTATGATCTTGTTTTATGTGATAACACTGAAGAAATAAAACTCTGCTACAATGTAAAGTGAGTGCACAGCCTAAATAGCAGTGTATAACACTCTTCATTGTTGCTGTTTCCTTAAAAAAAACCTCAACACAGCCATTAATGTCTAAACCTTGACGACCTTGATGAAAAAGTCCAAATTGGGCCCAAAATGATAATATTTTGTGTGGTCATCATTATTTTTCAGCACTGCTTGGCCTTTGAGCATGGAATTCACCACTGAAGTCCTCTTCCACTTCTCCATGACACTATTTTAAAGCTGGTGGATGTTAGAGACCTTGTGCTCCCAAACTTTCCGTTTTCCCCCACAGATGCTCAAATAGTTTAGGTTTGGAAACATTCTTGGCCAATCCATCACCTTTACCCTTAGCTTTTTTTAAATATTTTTAGCAAGGCAGTGGTCATCTTGAAGGTGTGTTTGGGGTTGTTTTCATGTTGGAACACTGTCCTGCGGCCCAGTCTCCGGAAGGAGGGGATCATGCTTTGCTTCAGTATGTCACAGTTGGTATTCATGGTTCCTACTAGTGATGAGCGGCAGGGGCCATATTCAAATTTGCAATATTTCACAAATATATTGACGATTATTGGTCCTATGTTCACGAAATTTACATATTTGCAATGTTTGTTCTTTTTTTTTCCATGTGAAAATTTGCATGGACAATTTGCATAAAAATTCAGGGAATACTGGGCTGAGCTTGGTGCGGATGATGCGTGCAAAATATGATTGGTGGGACTTATTTGTATTACCATTCATTCTCATATTTAGCCCATTTTGCAGAAAATTATTATTTTTGGCTTTCAGTTTAACATTAATCCATTTTTGGTACATATACCCACCGCAAATACGAGCCCATGTTAGACATGGCTGAAGATGCGTCAGATATGAATCTGCGATTGCGCCAGCGTAGCGGTGAAGTTACTTTGGTGTTGTGCATGAGGCGGTGGCGATGGTGCCATGCACGCTACTTTCTCATTGGTTCATCTGATGACAGCGGAAACATTGTTATGGAGAACTATATGCCACAATGCCATTGGTTGACCCAGAGCGTCTTGCTCTCCACTTCCGGGGCTATGCGCACAAGCGCTGTTGTAATACACACCATGCTAGCGTGGCTATGGTGGATTGCAATGTTTTCATAATCTGGTGAGTGAATCCTCCCGTGTACTTTGTTTTTAATTATTCACAGGTGAAAGTATTTTATGTATTTTCTTACTTTACGATGTATATATGCACTTTCATTATAATGTTTACACATTGAAAATGTGCACATATGTTTGGTATGCACTGTCATTTTATATTCACGTTTTAATGATGTGTTTTTATACATTTTCTGGATAATTGATTGTAATTTATGCACCATGGTATCTGATGGATACCCCTATATAATGTTAGTCACTAGAATGTGCACAGCTTTAGAAACACCAGGAGGAGCTGGTTGAAATGTCGCTTATGTAAAGACACTGTTATGGAATAAGCGCACCTTTAATTGGAACTTCTGAGTGCTGCGGAGAGCTTCTTTTTTTATCGATAGTAAGGCAGCCAGGTATGTAGACCAGGTATAAAGGTAGTTAGGAATCCAGGTATGTAGCTGACTCCATAGTGCAGGTGCCAATGAATGACATCATCAGCGCCTGCACTAAGAGGCGGAGGTCATGTCTCCTCTCAGTGTTGGCCGCATATGCAGCTCACACAGAGAGGAGGTTTTGAGATGTATGTCTGGGAATCCGGGACAAGTGTCCTGGATCCCCAGTAGCAGTGGTGGGGAGTCCACCCCTGCAGAAAACTACTGCAAGAAAAAATCACATTTATAGATTTATATTATGGATTTTCTTGATTTATGATCAATGCTCCATGTTTCCCCAGTTAATGGTAGTTTTCATTCATTGTTTATTTTCTTAAATGAGCTTCTACAATATAGCAGTTAATAGTTACACCCTTTTTTTATTTTTGCTCTCCAGTCCATGCAGACGTATTACTATGCCAAACAGCACAGACTATTGCTCTCTGTTGTCCAGACTACACTTATGAAAAAATATCGTGTCTTCTGAAGGGCATTGCTCAAAGGAATGAAATGAGAACATAATAGGCTGAGTGTGGCCTCATTAGAAATTAATTTACAATTCATGATTGTGACATAAAACATGCAAATTTACTATAGATCTGCAGGAAACAAAATCAATGAGACAATGTGGAGATACAGGCCGAATGAATATTGCAGACAAAGCCAGAATCAAAACATTTACCAGTCAAAGAAAAATAAAGCCTGATTATTTAACCTATTGGGAAAGAATAAGAATTAGACAAACTTAACATACACAAAGTATAAACAGTAATTTCATCTATAAAATGCCTGACATTATGACCCTGAATAGCAATTCTAAGGGGAATTCTTACCTGAAGCATTATTTATCCACAACAGCCTTTTCTCTAATAATAGTTTGGAAGACATAAACCAAAGTAAGGGACCAAGACAAAAAACCCTGTTTACAAAATTATTGGGAAATCTTTGGTCACAGGGTTGAAAAAAAAATTAGATTGATAAATATTTCCAGAATTCAACTCAAAGGGGTACTCTGCCCCTAAACATCTTATCCCCTATCAAAAGGATGGGGGATAAGATGTTTGGTGTCATCGCTGGGACCCCAATGATCTTCGGCACAGCACCCCAGTGCACGGAGCAAACTGCGGCTTGTGTGACGGGTGACTCCGGCTTTGTGCTGGATGATGGGTGACCACAACCATCAAACCCGCTCCATTCATGTCTATGGAAGGCATGATGGCTATGTGCTAGCCATCACGCCCCCTCCTATACACATGAATGGAGAGGACGGGGCGTGATGTCATGAGCACAGAAGATCAAAGCTTTCATGTTCAGAATGCCGCGGCCTCCCTATGACCGAACCCCTCGCAATCAGACACCTTATCCCCTATCCTTTGGATAGGGGATACCATGTTTAGGGGTGAAGTGCCCTTTTAACCCCTTAAGGACGCAGGACATAAATGTACGTCCTGGTGCGGTGGTACTTAACGCACCAGGACGTATATTTACGTCCTGTGCATAACCGCGGGCATCGGATCGATGCCCGTTTCATGCGCGGCTGATCCCGGCTGCTGATCGCAGCCAGGGACCCGCCGGCAATGGCCGACGCCTGCGATCTCGCGGGCGTCCGCTATTAACCCCTCAGGTACCGGGATCAATACAGATCCCGGCATCTGCGGCAGTGCGCGATTTGAATGAATGATCGGATCGCCCGCAGCGCTGCTGCGGGGATCCGATCATTCAGAACGCCGCACGGAGGTCCCCTCTCCTTCCTCCGTCCGGCTCCCGGCGTCTCCTGCTCTGGTCTGTGATCGAGCAGACCAGAGCAGAAGATAGCCGATAACACTGATCTGTTCTATGTCCTATACATAGAACAGATCAGTATTAGTAATCATGGTCTATTTTTATAGACATATTTGGTATCGCCGTGTGCGTAAATGTCCGAACTATTAAAATAAAATGTTAATGATCCCGTACGGTGAACGGCGTGAACGGAAAAAAAAAAAAAGTCCCAAATTCCTACTTTTTTAATACATTTTATTTAAAAAAAATTATAATAAATTTATTAAAAGTTTTTTATATGCAAATGTGGTATCAAAAAAAAGTACAGATCATGGCGCAAAAAATGAGCCCCCATACCGCTGCTTATACAGAAAAATAAAAAAGTTAGAGGTCATCAAAATAAAGGGATTATAAACATACTAATTTGGTTAAGTTTGTGATTTTTTTTAAGTGCAACAATAATAGAAAAGTATGTAATAATGGGTATCATTTTAATCGTATTGACCCTCAGAATAAAGAACACATGTCATTTTTACCATAAATTGTACGGCGTGAAAACGAAACCTTCCAAAATTAGCAAAATTGCGTTTTTCGTTTTAATTTCCCCACAAAAATAGTGTTTTTTGGTTGCGCCATACATTTTATGATATAATGAGTTATATCATTACAAAGGACAACTGGTCGCGCAAAAAACAAGCCCTCATACTAATCTGTGGATGAAAATATAAAAAAGTTATGATTTTTAGAAGGCGAGGAGGAAAAAATGAAAACATAAAAATTAAATTGTCTGAGTCCTTAAGTCCAAAATGGGCTGAGTCCTTAAGGGGTTAAGCTTAACACAGTTAAATCAGCCATTTTTTGACTGGAAAACATCTGCAAATCTGGAGATTTATCATTCTTTTCAAACATATGGCTTTTATATGACAATTTTTTTTTTACCTTACTTTTGCTTACGTGCGACCTATTTATCAAACCTTGACAAATAAATCACACGTAACCAAGACCCAGGAAAAACAAAAGCATTTTTAAAGCAGGAAAGTTATCCCTTATGTTAATAGCCGAAGTTCTTTATCTACCCTTTATTACAAGTAGCGTTGCAAGTGAGTGAAGGGGGAGGGGGGGTGTACCACATCGGGTGACACCCTGACTGGCCTGCATGGCACTAAATAGCTGCACTCCAACTATCTCGCAACAACCCATCCTCCCTCCTCAGAAATTAAAAAATATTAAAAGAATACTACGCCGCACCATGAATATCCGTACTCTGGAGGCTTTTTTGTTTAATTTTGAGCCTGCATTTTGTGACGTTGGTGGGCGGAGTCTTGCGTCGCTGTGCTGAGGCCGAAGTTTACATCCAGAAAGAAGACAGCGCAGAACCAAGAGGCACATACACAATAGTGAAGCCACACAAAAAAAAAAAAAACTGCTCTGTATGTTACCCACCCCAAAATGTGCATGAAGCTGTATTACTATGGATGTTTCTTTTTTTAAGGAAACATTTTAGTGCCACATATGGGTTATTTACGTAGTCTGTAAAAATTCTTACACAATTATTTTGTGCCTTATTCTATTTTAATTCAACATTCATTTTAAAATTTAGTGGGTACGCCAGCATGCATGTGTCCTAAAATTAACAATGTGCAGTGTGTATTGTCTTTAAAATTTATAGAGTTATTAGTTATATAATTATTTTTTTCTATAATTAACATTAATGTAGTAGCTTTGTTTCATGATGCAGAACAAGAACAGATGTATGCACTTTCTGTAAGCCAGGTTGGACCTGGAATACATACACGACTTTTAAATGGAGATGCAACTTTTTTTCTTCATAAATAGCGACTATCGCATTTGATAAATACATGACCACTGCAAAGTTAAAAAAAAATTAATATGTGAGCAGATTTCAGAAATGTGTTTTGAAATAAGCAAAAATTCGCAGTATGTATAGAAAAGTTGCATGTGCGCAAGTACGTACAACTTTTTTTTGCAAAAAAAATCAACTACGGAGCTTGATAAATCTTTTTCCTGGTGGTTTACGGTTTAATGTGCCTAAAAATGAAATCAATGGAAAATTGCAATTTTTGGTACAAAATTGTGCCTAACATGTCAAAAAATTTCAGTTTTAGTTTAACCATTTAGTATAGAATTCTTTATTACTAAAGAAGAACCATTTTTTTTACACATACTGTATATACTTTCATCTTACAGAAGAAGGAAAAAAAAGAAAAGAAAAGAAAAACAATAACAAACTATGATTCTCAACAGTCATGGATTACAAAGCTGCAGGTTCTAAGAAGACAAGGTGGAGTGGTATACCTTTATAAATTTACACCCACAAGCCCAAAAACAATCTTTGACAAACATACATTCTTTCCTGATGTGGACTACTGTAGAATGCCCCCAGCGGACATATTGACTTATGACAGTCCCATTATAAGACTATGTGCTGTGAGGTCTCATTGGATTAAAACGCATCTAATGCTGCCTATGAAAACACATAGCATAATGCACAGCAAGACATAATAAATGGTAAAGGCTATACTATACAAACTCTCTAAATGAAGTTTACGCAATATAAAAAGCACAGAAGCCTAATGTTTTATGGCCCATTCTTTAAAAATTGGTTATACCATATATACTCGAGTATAAGCCAACCCGAATATAAGCCGAGGCCCCTAATTTCACCCCAAAAACCCAGGAAAAGTTATTGACTCGACTATAAGCCTAGGGTGGGTAATACATCATCCCCCCCATGTCATCATACAGACCCCGTCATTGACACCATCATCATCATCACCCTTTCATTATCCCCCCTTCATCATCACCGCCTGTCATCATCCCCCTGTCATCATCCCACCCCCCCCTTCATCATCACCTCCTGTCATCATTACCCAATCATCATCCCACACCCCCCCTTCATCACCACCTGTCATCATCCCCTTGTCATCATCCCACCCCCCCTTCATCATCACTGCCTGTCATCATCCCCTTGTCATCATCCCACATCCCCCTTCATCATCATCACCTGTCATCATCCCCTTGTCATCATCCCACACCCCCCCTTCATCACCACCACCTGTCATCATCCCCTTGTCATCCTCCCACCCCCCCTTCATCATCACCACCTGTCAATGTCTGATTTAACAGTGGTCTTCAACCTGCGGACCTCCAGATGTTCCAAAACTACAACTCCCAGCATGCCCAGACAGCCATCGGCTGTCCGGGCATGCTGGGAGTTGTAGTTTTGAAACATCTGGAGGTCCGCAGGTTGAAGACCACTGCGGCCTTCAACATTATCCAGACCCCCCCACCACTCCTTCACCCCTTTTAGTTTTGTACTCGCCTCCGCTTGGTAGGACGTTAGGGTGCGCTGGTCCGGGCCATCTGTGCTTATTACATTACATGAGGGGTGTAGTTTCCAAAATGGGGTCACATGTGGGTATTTATTTTTTTGCATTCATCTCAGAACCGCTGTAAAATCAGCCACCCCTGTGCAAATCACCAATTTAGGCCTCAAATGTACATATTGCGCTCTTAATTCTGAGCCTTGTTGTGCCCCCGCCAAGCATTTTACGCCCACATATGGGGTATTTCCGTACTCAGGAGAAATTGCGTTACAAATTTTGGGGGTCTTTTTTTCCTTTTACCTCTTGTGAAAATAAAAAGTAAAGGACAACACCAGCATGTTAGTGTAAAAAAATTTTTTTTTTTGGTGTAGACCCCAACTTTTCTTTTTCATATGGGGTAAAAGGAGAAAGAGCCCCACAAAATGTGTATTGCAATTTCTCCCGAGTACGGAAATACCCCATATGTGGCCCTAAACTGTTTCCTTGAAATACGACAGGGCTCCGAAGTGAGAGAGCACCATGCGCATTTGAGGACTAAATTAGAGATTGCATAGGGGTGGACATAGGGGTATTCTACGCCAGTGATTCCCAAACAGGGTGCCTCCAGCTGTTGCTGAACTCCCAGCATGCCTGGACAGTCAGTGGCGGTCCGGAAATGCTGGGAGTTGTTGTTTTGCAACAGCTGGACACTCCGTTTTGGAAACACTGCCGTACAATATGTTTTTAATTTTTATTGGGGGGGACAGTGTAAGGGGGTGTATATGTTGTGTTTTATCCTTTATTTTGTGTTAGTGTAGTGTAGTGTAGTGTTTTTAGGGTACATTCACACTGGCGGCGGTTTACAGTGAGCTTACCGCTAGGAGTATGCGCTGCGGCGAAAAATTTGCCGCAGCTCATACTTGAAGCAGGAAACTTACTGTAAACCTGCCCATGTGAATTCACATGGGGAGGGGAAACCTCCAGCTGTTTCAAAACTACAACTCCCAGCATGCACTAACAGACAGTGCATGCTGGGAGTTGTACTTTTGCAACAGCTGGAGGCACACTGGTTGGAAAACATTTAGTTAGGTTCTGTTACCTAACTCAGTATTTACCAACCAGTGTGCCTCCAGCTTTTGCAAAACTACAACTCCCAGCATGTACTGATCGCTGAAGGGCATGCTGGGATATGTAGTTATGCAACAGCTGGAGGTACACAACTACAACTCCCAGCATGCTGTTTGGGCATGCAGGGATTTGCAGTTTTGCAACATCTGGAGGGCTACAATTTAGAGATCTCCAAACTGTGGACCTCCAGCTGTTGCAAAACTACAAATCCCAGCATGCCCGCGGGGTAAGTGGACGTCGGCGCCGGTCCTCTGTCGGTTCCCCGTTCTGCCCCACCTATTGTGGGTGGGCAGAACGGGGAAACCGAAAGTAAAGCCACCCGCCCCCGATCTGCTATTGGTGGTCGCGTCTAGACCACCAATAGCAGGGATAGGAGGGGTGGCACCCCTATGCCTTCAGGGGGATCATGGGTGTCTTAGACAACCGCGATCCCCCTTATATTCCGGGTCACCATAGACCCGTATGACCCGGAATAGCCGCAAATCGCAAGTGTGAATTCACTTGCGATTTGCGGTGATTGCTGACATGGGGGGTCTGATGACCCCCTGGGCATTTGCGCGGGGTTCCTGTTGATAGATATCAGCAGTCACCCCAGTCCGGTCCCCGCCCGGCAGGGACCGAAATTCCCACTGGAGTACAGGTACGCCCTTGGTCCTTAAGTACCAGGGAGCAAAGGCGTACCTGTACGCCCTTGGTCCTTAAGGGGTTAAGCTATTAACCTGTGGAATCAAGAACACTATAATTTAACCCCTAGAGTACGCAGAGAGTAACTGTACATATTTGCTGCCTGGGACATAGTGCACAAGCGTGTAAGTTAGCATTCAGGAGCTTTAATGACTAAGAAGTGAGCGCAGGAGTTGGAAGAGGAATATGGAAATGTGCTGTGACCAGGAAACAAACACAAAAGACCATACAAGGAACGGTTCCACATACATCCTAATCTGAATAAAATGTAAGTAAGGTGAGGTAAGCTGGGGTGCCCCTTAAACATTACAGCAATTTCTTTAAATGTAATTCTCTTGCTTACACAAATACTTACAGCTTCTTATTTGTTGTAAACAAAAGGCAATGAGTATATAACTAACTGCCTGGTGTATAATAGCATTGAAGCTTCAAATAACATTATAACATTCTGAAGCCGACCTCTACTACGTAGGACAGTCGGTGCGACCTATAATATACTAGAAGATTACAATAATGAATAAAGCAAACAAGTCAATGAAGTATTAGTAGCCAGGCCAGAAGAATGATAATGGAGATTAAAATGAGAATCCAAACCCTTTCATCTTCTTTCATACACATCAAGGTAAAAATGAGCATGACAGATTCTATAAGAACCCAACATTTATACATCCAGACAGAGTTTAACTAGAGAAGCATCATCACAATGAATGTCAACATGTAATGGATTAATGTAATGGATAAAGTAGCAAAATACTCTGAGTTTTATCTGGCGTTAGCAAATATTGTTTAGCTGGGATTGATACATGTATTACTGTATACCATATGTGCATTATATTGTGAAGTGGAATCTTGAACAGTTTCCCCTGCATTTAAATGGAAGTCAAATTGATTGTAACCCAGTCCTGCTGAAATGACCACCAGGGAAAGGGAAAGTAACCAGATTGTAGGCAATGATCAGTTAGGCTGAGTTCACACTATGGAATTTCCTTTAACGCACTCACACTGCAGAATTTTATGGGCAGAATGTCCGTCATAAAATTCCAATCTAAAAAACTGTCAGAACATTGAACGTTATGGCGGAATATGCACCTCAGACATTGCCATCTCTTGGGACGGCAATGTCGGCACGTTCCTAGCACAGACAGAATTGGCCAGCACTGACCGCACTCGGAATCTCTGGCCAGAATTTTTCCTGACACGGATTCTGTAGTGTGAACCCCGCCTTGAATTCCTAATCTACAGTAGCATGACTGAATATTCATATGGCTGTTGAAAATATTTGGTTTATCAGATGATAAAAGTCATGCTTGCAAGCTACATTACAGACAGAGTTTTTTTTTACACAGTAGTACTTTATTATTAGTTTTTTGAGTATTTACTGTATGTAGAAGTCTATAGGGAGTCCTTACACTAGATTGCATATGAGGAAAATGCAATCACAATAACCCAGGGCACAAAGGCCTGGGGCAAGTAGACCTTTGTTAGAAACTATGCATCAAATATAACTTTAATTAATGTTCTTAATAAAATGTTAATATATACTGACTGAAAACAGAGTTAAAAAATCAAGTGTTGCTGCACTATAGTAGTCATATTTCCACTTAAAACTGTGGTTAGTGCTGAATACAGTCAATCTGTGGAGGCTGCAAACCTCCAATCTAAGATGCAGTGACAATACTAATGCTTAAAACTACACAGCGTACCCCCCTCTACATGTCTCAGTGGTTTACCAATGTTACCAGGTGGAATTGGGGACAAACACGTGGTGGGTAAACGTAACAACACAAGGTTTTTAACTAAGTTTACAGTCACCATATGTATTTACATTTTATGTAGAACATTAATAAAAGTTACTGTATTTTTCGCCATATAGGATGCTCCGGCATATAAAACGCACCCAATTTTAAAGGAGGAAAATCTAGAAAAAAAAGATTCTGAACCAAATAGAATGTAAAGTATAGGACAGTGATCTTCAACCTGCAGACCTCCAGATGTTGCAAAACTACAACTCCCGGGATGTCCGGACAGCCGTTGGCTGTCCGGGCATGCCAGGAGTTGTAGTTTTGCAACATCTGGAGTTCCGCAGGTTGAAGACCACTGGTGTAGGAGGTAACACTCACGTGTCCCCGCCGCTCCGTCACCGCTTGTCACCACTGCCCTGGATGTCGCCCTCCATCGCTGTCACCGCGTCCCCGGGGGGTCCCGATCGCTCCGGAACATCTCTGCTGCCCGGTATCCTCCCTTTCCGTCGCCGCCATCACATCGCCACGCACACCGCTCCTATTGAATGACAGGACGGCGTGCACGATGATATGATGACGATGAAGGATAGCGCCGGCCATGCAGGAGAACCCAGCACAGAGCAGACACCGAGGTAAGGTCCCTCCCGGTGTCCTGTAAGCTGTTCGGGACGCCGTGATTTCACCGCGGCGGTCCCGAACAGCCCGACTGAGCAGCCGGGTTAGTGTCACTTTTGCTTCAGACACGGCGGTCAGCTTTGATCGCCGCCTCTGAAGGGTTAATACAGGGCATCACCGTGATCGGTGATGTCTTGTATTAGCAGGCGGGTCCCGGCCGTTAATGGCCGCAGGGACCGCCGCGATAGGACAGGGTTTTAATGTGTATTTGCCATATAAGTCGCACCAACTTTTCCCCCCCAGGGGAAGAAAAAGTACGGCGAAAAATACGATATGTTTTAGGGGTAGTTTCTAGGAAAGTAATCTTTTTGCCCAGTGCCTTTGTGTCCTGGGTTGTTGTAGTTTTATGATTTTCCATATAAGAAAAACAGTCCTCCCCTGAACTTGAAACTTATTGAGCTGTAGTAACATACTTTACTATGCCTTCCAGTTTTAGCTACTAATGAGAAGAATATGATAAATGGGATTCAAAAAAAGTGTGAATTGTGAGATAAGCATTTACCCGCTTCCAGACTGGGCCAGTAACCTCTTCCTTACCGTCACATTTAGTTTTTCTCTTTTAGTGAATGCAAATATTAAGGCTATAAAGTGTCTGTTTACACAGTCAGGCCTGGGTTCACACTACAAAATTTGTGGCCGGAGATTTTGAATGCATTGGAATTTCCAGCCGGAAAGCCCCATAGACTACAATGTCTGCAGCGTGGACAAGACCATTCTTTTGTTGGTGGAATGTTGGCAGAGAAACGTCTGCCTCTAAAATTCTGTACTGTGCAGCTGAATCTCATTTCCAGCAATGGAATTCTGCTGCACTGGAATTTCCTACCAAAATTCCTAAGCTGAATTCTGGTCAGAAATTCTGTAATGCTAACCTAGCCTAATACATTTTTTTTTTTTATGCTGATATCCCCTGTAATTGGGGCTGCCATAGACATTATAGGGAAAATGACAGTCCTCTGACACTCTTTTGCAGTCCCAGAAGCTCTTGCTATACTTGGCAATCACATGATCACCAAGCAGGAAAACAGGAAGCCTATGATGCCTTCATGCTGAGCTGTATACACAGCATTCATTTGGGGACATGTTGGTGTAAGATTTTACCTATGTTTGCTTGGTGTAATTTTTGCTCAGCTGCTCAAAATTTACCAAAATGGTGCACAGGGCTTGATAATTTTGTGCAATTATAGAAATAAGTGAGCTGCAGAGCTAGGTTTAAGCTTTGTTCTCTGGCATCTGACACATTTGTACGTGTTCTATAAGGTGAAAAATGTAGGCTTTGCGCAAAAGTTGTGTTCAAAAAAACTATTTGCCACACATAATAACTTCATGCGAACTGCATAAAGTGCTCCATGATGCCCGAAAAAATACACTGGTTTGAAAAATGCTCAAAAATCAAAAAGAACACATAAAAAAGTCACAACAATGGCAACTGCACAAAAATTGGCACCTATAAACACCAGAAAAACAAAAAGATCTTGTGCTCTAGCAATGTCATAATCTCCATGCCGCTACATAACCCTGCATGGATGCTCTGGAACCTCCTTTGCATAGTTAATTGTCAACTGCTCCAACATTTTAAGTCTATGGGCTGTCAACAACTGGTTAACTAAAGAGTTACATCTTCCACCATTAACATTTATGGTATATGCATAGCATATGGTAATTGTGTATGCTCTCTGGGGACTGGAGCATAAACATATTTAAAAATCCGAAAATGGAAGGGAATTTAAATTATACCCTTTAGGCCTTATGTGACTAAAGGTAAATATAGCCCCACATTATTGAAAAAAAAGCAAAAAATAAAGAAGATCTCCATGTTTCCAGATTTTGGTTGCCCCTTGTTTAGCTGTCCTCCAGATAATTTTTTTGTTTTGTTTTGTTTTTTTCTTTAAGTTACAATTTTTTTTTTTCGTTTGCACATAAACTTCCTTCATGGATTGGATTCTCTTGGACAAGTTTTTTGTTTTTTTCTCCAAGTTGCATTTTTTTTTCTTCTAATTTGCACATAAACTTCTTTCCTCTTTGTCACTATAATGTTCACCTTAGCGTACTCTTTGCAGCCACTGACCTTTCCGAATAATTCAGAATGGAGTTTGTTGCTTTTAGCTTGTTCATTCCACGTCAAATTAAAAGCAAAAGACATGTTATGAAAGTAAATGTACACAGAGAAAGTTTCATAGCTTGGCAAAAGCCTCCTTAATCCAATGTCATCTCTGAATTAATTTTCTATTCCTACTGTAAATTGAACAAATCCCCTTCCTTGTTTGTTTGATTTTCAGCTGACGTGCAGAACAGCTGCAGACTGCTTTAGCGTCTCTATGCAGCAGAGACTTTATAAGAGAGGTGTTTTTTCCCAAAGAATCCTCCTCATAGTGACTCATCTGAACACAGGCTGTATGCAGCCGAGAATACAAATACAAATGGTAGAAGGCTTAAAAATCTTATCCGTGATCTGTGGTGATCCGTGTAACCTTTACGTGGAAAGAGAGCTATACACTGAAATAGAATCTAGTATTCTAGCTTACAAAGTCATGTGCACTTGCTCCTAGAGCTGTTCTGTAAGAAAAAAAAATAAGTATAAAATAAGGTTGGAAAGAGTTAAATGGTGCACATTTCTACTGATATTAAAGGGTTACTCCGCTGGGAAAAAAAAAATTTAATCAACTGGTGCCAGAAAGATAAACAGATTTGTAAATGACTTATATTAAAAAAAAAAATCTTAATCCTTCCAGTACTTATCAGCGCTGTCATGATCCACAGGAATTTATTTTTTTGTAGAATTTCTTTTCCGTCTGACCACAGTGCTCTCCGCTGACAACTCGGTCCATTTTAAGAACTCTTCACAGCAGGACAGGTTTTCTAGGGGGATTTGCTTCTACTCTGGACAGTTCCCAAAATGTACAGTGGTGTCAGCAGAAAGCACTGTGGTTAGACAGAAAGGAAATTCTACAATAAAAAAAACTTCCTGTCGATCATACAGCAGCTGATAAGTCCTGGAAGGATTAAGATTTTTAATAGAAGTAATTTACAAATCTGTTTAACTTTCTGGCACCAATTGATTTAAAAAAATGTTTTCCAGTGGAGTACCCCTTTAAAGGAACTAATTTTCTCACTTACCTGACTTTCTGGGCTGCTAAATATTATTAGGTGGCATGATGGAAAATAAACAGAAATTAATGAATGACTATAAATAATAATTTAATATATTGATAAGGTAAATAATGTCAAATTTTGTAAATAACCTTATACAAAATTGTACGGCTCACCGCCTAGGCCTAGGGCACCATTCCCTCAACCCTTTCACCAGCTATGCAACTATCCCACTTCATCATGGCCTGAACAATTCTAATAAATAGACATACATATATGAAGTTATAAAGTAGTGCCTAAAATAATTGTGTCATATTTATTATCATGTCTCATGTAAAAAAACACCTTTACTAATGCCTTAAATACATAGTAAAGCAGTGTGCCACCCTAAATGACTTAAAGAGTACTTGAGACATCACAGAAAATAAATATTGCTTATATATGTTACTCACTAGGTCATGCAGATGCTTTACATGTTTTTAAATGTATCTTGTGTGGTGAGCCACGGTAAATGGCGGGACCACGTGGTGTGGTGGTGAAGGTGGATGGGGCAAGATGGTATTAACCCCAGGGGCAAGGTGTTGTTAACCCCTAATGTTCGTGACGCCAGAATAGTTTTTGGGTAACGGAACCACACGAACGGTATTTCCGCTATTCCAATGGCTAGGCAGTGAAAGGAGAGTCCACAACCAAGTTATTATTTAATGGAGGCTTTACTAAGACAGGTGTTATTATCTTCACAGCTAGGCCAGATTCCCAGAGAGGTTGCCAGGAACACAGAAGGACCAAGCTTGATGGAACCAATTAAACTTGTAACAGACTTTAGAATCTTGACTTTAGGCTGGACTTGACTATAGGTAGTAGTGACAGCAGACATAGACTTGACTTACTCGAATGACTAGATTTGAGGCCTTCCAGGTACTGGACACTAGCACTGAGATATCTGGTGTTTGCTGGTCTAAGTAAAGTGATGATGGTACAAGAGAGAGAATTGTAATGGCCACCCCCTTATATAGAGGGGGGCTGAGCCAAAGCCCATTGGTCAAGCTGCAGGTCATATATTAAGCTGGTGCCCTCTGCGTAACATGTGACAACATAAACATAACATGTGACATGTCCTTTAGATGACCTCTCACAGGTCCTTTAGACTAACTTTACATTAAAACACTGACTACAATTCTATGACAATAAATTACATTATAGTAACAGCAGAAGAGATACTGCAGGAGAGCCCCAGGTCTCTGAGGGACTCAGCCTTACAGGGCCTAAGTGTAGTGCAGGACCATGTCCTGTACTGCGACATCACAAACCTCCCTACTTAACACAAGTGGCCCTCGATGCAGGTTCTGTTAGAGTTGAGGGTCGAGGTGGCCCTGGGGCATTTTTACACACAAACGTCCATTCCAGGCTTGTTATGGACATGAAATTGACATACATTTTATTTGCTATACTTTTGATCCTAGTCCAAGAAAGCCGCATGGGTTTAGACAAAGGAAAGATGGAGTCTCTTTACCTGGGGTCTCCTAGTCAGATTCAAAGGGGGCCAATTGGTGGGCTATTGTAACATGAGATAAAGACCACCTGGGGGGCTGGCTAAGGGGGCGGAGACAACATAATATAAAACCCATTGAACATGCCCAAGCTTTTTTTTTTTCTCTTCCGGGGCTGGATACCATCACACCTCCCATTCACTCCCTGTTTGGGCATTAATCCGGAAACAAAGGAATGCAACCACTTATCAACTGCCTCTACTCCATTTTCATACTTGCCGTAAGGAAGTCCCGAAGCTAAGTATTCTCAGTTATATTCTTTTGTGTGTGTGTATATATATATATATATATATATAGAGAGAGAGAGAGAGAGAGAGAGAGAGAGAGAGAGAGAGAGAGAGAGAGAGAGAGAGAGAGAGAGAGAGAGAGTTGTATCTTTTAAGGAAAATCCACCCATATAGCCAATTATTTGATTTCTACTATAATTGTATTATATGTGTTTCCTTACATTGCAGATTTAAACTTCTAGGTATTAGCAATATTTTTTCTCTTCTCTCTCTCTTAGTTAGAGTGTGTTTAGTTTTCAACTGTGTATTAAACATCTTTATTTCTGCCAGTGTTTGGATGTGTAGTGTTAATTTGTGCATTGGATATTAGGATATAACTCTTCCAAAATTCCTAAATAGGTTGGGGCGTTTATGAATGCATTTGGTCTCTGGTGATACAGCTAGTTAAATATCTGCGGTCTGTGTGAATATATATTGTATTGACTAGTTCCCATGGTCTCAGCCATTTTGTGTCTCGGACATTTTGTGTCTCAGATGCATGGTCTGCAGATATTAACTGGTCATCTGACCATTGGAGCCAGATATAATTCAACCCCAAAGCCACAAACCACAACAAATGGTGATGAGGATGGGATTTTGCAGGAGTTATGAATATTAGTAACCAATTGACCAAATAAAAAAAATAAAAATTCCAAGCAATTATAATTTATTTATGAAACTTCTATAAAGGAATATTTTTCTGATGATTAACTTTGTAGTCTTCAAAGAGCTTTTAAACTAAAAGGGTGATTTGTATGTTGGCCTGTACTTCCTTCTTCCGTTTTTATACATAGTTGATGGCCATTTTGACTCACTAGCAAAGAAAGCACATGGTCGGGGGAGGGGCATGTTTTGTTGTACTCTTATACAATAGGTTAATCTGTTTAGATGTGGTTATCTCGTATAGCACTGTACTAGTTTTACAGGATCCTAATAGACTGTTGCTTTTGTGTTCCTTGTTTTAAGGGTAACTTGAATGGCATACATGATAGTTATGAGACAGACTGTAAAGCATATTGAAAGTCTCCTGTTGTACATGTGTAGTTAGATTGTGACTGTACCTTTAGTTGTGTGAGCTATAACTCTCCACTGTATTATCTAGTGTGGGAGGGCATATACACAAGCGTTTGTACAAGATACCCCAGTGTAGCCTGTTTGTGTATGTGTTTGGTGATTGTCCTGCCATCTGATATTGTGCTTGAGATTCTTTTGTCTGATCCCATTCCAAGTACATCTGACTGAGAGAATGAGCTTCATTAAAAATAAGTTTTGTGCATTGATGGGGGGTAGAAGGGGCCCAAATATGGGGCTGTACCACATTGGGCTACCACTATGGGAAAATGGAGTGTTACCCAGAGATAGGGGAAGAGATAGGAGGTATGGCACTGAAGCTTGATTTAGGGGTCTATTCCAAACCTGAGAGCAGAGCTGAGGCAGAAGTAGGGTGGATTATTTTGCATGCTTTAAAAAATGAGGTAGAGCAGAGACAGGCCCTAGAAAAGGAATTAGCTGAAGTAAAAGAGAGGTTATTGTGGTCAAACGAATGTTTGGAAAGTAACAATGCCCGTATGGAGGAGTTACAGGAAACTAATACTCTGCTAATTCACAAAATAAACTGTAGTCGATCTAAAAGAGGTAAAGTGCCATACCACACCAGAAAGGTGAGAACAATGACTAAACAATATGAGTGTGATAAGTCATTTTTCTCTTCCTCCTCTGAAGACGATTCATACTATTATGTCTCCTCTGAGGATGATGAGAGGGTGGATAACTACAAAGCTCGCCCCCTTATCACTCAACAGAGAAAACGTAGAGTACACATTGACCATGATGGTCACGAAGGAATGCGTGAGAGTGCACAAGATTAAATAAATGAGGTAGTGCGAGGTTATTCACAACTAGAGCTAACAGAGATTACAAAGCTTTATAAGCAGACTCCGGGTGAGAGCATTGGTGAGTGGTTGTTGCGTGTGTGGGATACTGGGGCAGATAAGATCATTCTTAATGCAGATGAAGCCGTAAGCACTGGTCAGCTCACAAGTAATCCACAGATCACACAGGTGTTGAGGTTAGTGAGAAACATTCAAGGTAATTTCAGTTTAATGGATATCATTAAACATGCATTACTAAAAGTTTTTCCACATCACATTGACATTGAACAACATATTCAAAGGCACACCATAAAAGATTCTATAACTAGAGTCTGTATTATGGGTTGTGTAGCAGGTCTAGACAAAGATCACTGGGAAGGGCCTGATGCAGAGGAATTCACGGCAAGCATGAGGTCTAGGTTTCTAAGGACAGCCCCCAGTGCTAAAAGAGGGTCTTTATTATCTATGCTAAATGGTACAGCCGAAAATGGACAGATTTTTGTGATCACACAAAGGCTAGCAGAGTTTGGGAAGTATGAAATGGAGGAAAAGGTTAACCAGAGAAGAGGTATCTCTATGGCCAATAAGGCAGACAGAGGGGATACTGTAGAACCTCCCAAGGGTAAACCCACATGGAACAAAAATCAGAATATTCCAAAACGCACTAGAAAAGAGATGATTGAGGATCTTCAGAAAGCTGGTATAAATGAGTCATTTACAAATATTGGTACTGGGGCTTTGTTTACAAGGTGTAAAGCATTAAAGAAAAGGGTTCAGGTTTACAGTGCATCTACGGGTCCTGTACAAGTTGAAAAGTTTATTACTTTTGAGGATGATTTCATTTCCAAGCCTACACCCACTGAGAAAGGTCTGAAACATAAGCAATCTTTTGTTAAATACCCTGATACTAATTCTTGTCCTCCTGTTGCCACTCCTAGGAAACCAAAGTCCTTGTATCCGACTTCTGAGTTGAAGGCCATTGCCAAGCAAAATTTACTGGACTGATGGGACGGCCGATCCCCGGCACCGAAAATGTTACCATTCATGGCTGGGGATCGACGGCCCCATGTCCCTCTAACGGTTTGGTGGGGAAAAGGAAAATACAACACTAAAGTTCTAGCTTTAGTTGACATGGGGGCGGAGGTAACAGTGCTTCAGGGTAACCCCTCACATTTTGCAGGCCCCATAGTCCACAAAGAGGGTTTGGGGGGAGAGTAACTAAAGCTGTTCAGACAACTGTCATGTTAGCCATTAACAAAGGTCCCCAATTTGAGGCTAATACTTTGGTTTCCGATTTACCTGACAATATCTTGGAGATAGATTTATTGTTAGGACGATGTATAGAGACACAGTGGGGGGTGTCAAGTTTGGCTTTCCTCACAAACCCTCTTATGTCAATGCAGTCAAGGAGGTGGTGAGAGGAAATGCAAATTGGACACCTGTGGTCATTCCTCCTCCCAGTATCCCGGTAAGGCTGAAGCAGTATCGGCTGCCAGGAGGACAGAAAGAAAACAGTGAAACAATCGCTGAATTATTGAGAACAGGTGTAATTCGTCCTGCAACAAGCCCTTTTAATGCTCCGGTTTTTCCTGTTAAGAAACAAGATGGTTCATGGCGCATGACGATATATTATAGGGGACTCAATAAAGTGGCACCACCATTAAGTGCTGCAGTCCCCAATATCGTCTCAGTCGTTGAGGACAAAGCAAAACAGGCCGGCGAGTGGCACGTAGTGATTGATCTAGCGAATGCTTTCTTTTCAATTCCTATTGCACCTGAGTCCCAAGACCAATTTGCTTTCACCTGGGAAGGACGTCAATACACCATGCAAACGGTGCCCCAAGGATATATACACTCCCCCACCATATGCCATGGACTGATTGCCAGAGACTTAAGCCTGTTAAACCTGAAAGTACCTGTTTTCCACTACATTGATGACATCATGATTACCGGGACTAAAGAGGAAGTGGCAGAAGCATTGACTGTTTTGATTGATCACATGGTTGCCAGAGGATGGGCTGTTAACAAAGACAAAGTGCAGGGTCCTGCCCAGGAAGTCAAATTCCTCGAATGATCTGGGCTGGTCCTGTTCGCAAGATTCCCCAACCAATACTGGATACAATACAAAACACCCCAACGCCAAAGACTGTGAAAGATGCACAAAAGGAGAAATTGCAATCTGTGTGCCCCATAAAATATTGGTATCTTGGGATGAAAACCAGCAGATACAAGTGGGGTCAAAAGTGTGGGTATTGCCACAAGCTACTGACCAACATAGACAGAAAGGGGAAGTTATATCAGATGGTCCAGGTAATACTAAAATTGTATTATTAAATGGAGATACTAACCCTCTCTTCTTTCCATCCAACAGGTTAGTGGCCGTATAGCCCCACTGAACCCATGGACATCCAACACGTTTATGAATTTCTTGGCCAGATACTCAAAAGTTACCAATGCCTCTGACTGTTGGATATGTGGCGCAATTCCTGTCAGCGAGGAAGGAGGTTACCCATTCCTTGGAGTGCCATAGGAGGCCCCTGAGATGAAGCAACTAAATGGAACCTGGTTTGGATGGTATTGTGAAAACGTTGAACCCACTACAGAGCAAAGAATACATATCATCAACCCTCCTACAGCAGGAGCTGTATGTATTTATTCCAAAGGCATTGGCCAAAACACAACAAAATTAGGAGAATAAAACTGCTCCCAAGCCTGGATAACAGGCTATAGGTATGGGGATACCTGGGGTATGCATATAAACGAAAGTACCCCAATAATAAAATGTATCAAGTCCACCACCAGGTACACCACAAAAATTGAACTACCCTTTTGTAACCCAGCTCCTGGAAACTTGTTTCACTCATCCGACAGATGGAAGTTACAATGTCTTGCCAAGAAACACCTACTTTTTACGTGGGAATTGGGCATACAAATGGTTGCCATTGAATTGGGAGGGTGAGTGTTATCTTGGGTCAGTGATTCCTGCAATCCGGAAAACCCATGAGTTTCCTAATGGGAAAATAAGGAACAAGAGGTGGGGAGACTTTATAGGGACTCATGAAGCCAACACTGGAGTGGTATGCCCTAGTTGGGGCGTTTATTGGTCTTTCAATCGCATTGAGGCCCTCCAACAACTGTTTGAAGATGCTCTGGACACCACATTGGACTTTATTAAAAAACTGTCTCAGGAGCAGATACACATCAGAGCAGTAGCTCTCCAAAATAGACTAGACTTGGACTATGTCCTGGCTGCCAAAGGAGGAGTCTGTGCTTTGGTGGGAAAAGAATGCTGCAGCTATATTGTGAAAAATGAAGGCGAAATCAACCATGATTTGTCTAAACTGACAGAAGTAAAACCCAAAATACATGAAGCACCGGACTTGGAACTGTTTGGGAAGTTTGGGAAATACGGTAATACATGGAATGTTAATTGCAGGGATAATATGCATTTCACTGTATGTTTTCTTAAAGGATACCTGTTGTATATGTAATAGACTTGTGAATACTGAGCTTAGAGGATTACCCATCCAGCAAGCAACTCTAATGTAGTTTTCTGCTATTAGGATAAAGAGGTGGAATGTTATGGACATGAAAATGACATACATTTTATTTGCTATACTTGTGATCCTAGTCCAAGAAAGCCGCATGGGTTTAGACAAAGGAAAGATGGAGTCTCTTTACCTGGGGTCTCCTAGTCAGATTCAAAGGGGGCCAATAGGTGGGCTTTTGTAACATGAGGTAAAGACCACCTGGGGGGCTGGCTAAGCGGGTGGAGACAACATAATATAAAACCCTTTGAACAGGCCCAAGCTTTTTATTTTTCTCTTCCGGGGCTTGATACCATCACACCTCCCATTCACCTCCTGTTTGGCCTTAATCCTGAAACAAAGGAATGCAACCACTTATCAACTGCCTCTGCTCCATTTTCATATTTGCCGTAAGGGAGTCCTGAAGCTAAGTATTCTCAGTTATATTCTTTTGTGTATATATATATATATATATATATATATATATATATATATATTTATTTATATATATAGTTGTATCTTTTAAGGAAAATCCACCCATATAGCCAATTATTTGATTTCTACTATAATTGAAGTATATGTGTTTCCTGACATTGCAGATTTAAACTTCTAGGTATTAGCAATATCTTTTCTCTTCTCTCACTCTTAGTTAGAGTGTGTTTAGTTTTCAACTTCAACTGTGTATTAAACATGTTTATTTCTGCCAGTGTTTGGATGTGTAGTGTTAATTTGTGCCTTGGATATTAGGATATAACTCTTCCAAAATTCCTAAATAGGTTCGTCTGTGGGGTGTTTATGAATGCATTTGGTCTCCGGTGATACAGCTAGTTAAATATCTGCGGTCTGTGTGAATATATATTGTATTCACTAGTCCGCATGGTCTCAGACATTTTGTGTCTCGGACATTTTGTGTCCCAGATGCATGGTCTGCAGATTTTAACTGGTCGTGTGACCCTTGGAGCCAAATATAATTCAACCCCAAAGCCACGAACCACAACAAGGCTGTTAAATTTCCTTTGGTAAAACTATGAACATAAGAGTCTCTGTAATATTGTCCATATATGCTCTGATTTTTGGTGTTCAACCGAGAACAGGATTAATAATGACTAGGACCAATACATATAACTTTACTTTAAGGACCTTTGACCATGCATTTGATGACTTGTCTATGCAAAACAGTTAAACACAAAATTATATTTGGACTATGCAAGTAAAATAATACTCATGACTAGACTTAATACTTTATACTAGACATTTGTGGATTGGGTTGCCTGAGACTTTCTGCACAATGCCTTGGCAACTGGGGTCCCTTGGTATTTAAAACACTTCTCCCCAGAACACTATATTAAGATTATTCTAGACACGTTTATACTAGACAACTGATATAGATTACATTTTTACATTTCTGTTACCTCATATTGACTACGTGCATTACCTATCATCAGGAGTACCTTCTGGCCAGTAAAGCACCCTGTGCACTAACACAAGAACATATGACATTAGACATTTGACATATGACATTAAAGTAGACTGTGTAATTTTGAATGCTGCAGTACTACTGTATATGACTTGAGGTGTACATTACTATGTGTAGTTTTTATTAGTGTACTTTACGTGTGCATTAGTGTACCCCACATACTGTTTATTGTACATGTATAAGATGCTGGTGGAGGGGTGACATGTGCTTCTCTCAAGTAGATCAGGACAAACCCCTGTAAGGATACAGTCATCAGAAAAAGACTGTACACAGTGACTTTTTGGTGTACAATAACTTATATACATTTTATTGGACCTTGACAAACATATTACAGGACCATAACATTGCAGTGTACCTCTGTAACCATTTTAATGAACCAAAATATATTACTTTGAGTATATACACAACAGTTCATGTACTGCTCAATAGTCCATGTACATAAAGGAGTTTGTTGATGAGGGTCAACTCAGGGTCCCCCTCCTGACTTGTTTGTGCCTATGCAGAACTAATAATGAATCTCCTACATCCAGGAGTCTCTCAGCCGAAGCTGGGCACATTACTTACAAATCTTGGTTGCAAAAAGAAGAAAAACTTTTCTGGACATGTCTGTCAGGCTCAATCCTTGAATGTTGCAGGAACCTAGAACAACAAAAGTGTGCTACTGCACAACAGTCAGTTAGTCTGGCGACCAAGTCTGGTTATTTCACTGTACACAAGAATCATTTAGACACCTTTCTTTCCCAGTCTTGCCTACCAGGTGAGGCCCTAGGCTGTGAGATGAACCTAGGGTTGCAAGACTGGGCCCCTTGCATGGGGTCAACATGGGTGTTTCATGTTACATGGGACAATTGGGAATTGGTGATGGTGGGGCTGCACTTGCACTGCAGCAGCTTGACCCACTGGGGGATTACTTGTTGGTGCCTGCTGATCCCCCCAAACCTCTGCCACTGCCGGTGTGGGCTGAGGCACTTTCGTAGGTACCCGCTGGTTAGGCCAAACCTCCATTACAGCTGGAGTAGGCCTGAATAAATTAGTTGGTGCCCGATGGTCAGGCCAAACTTCCTCGCTCCTAGGAGTAGGCCTGGGCACATCTGTACTGGAACGCTGACGTAGGTACTTGGGATCCATCGCTGGTGGATCAGGATGCTCCTCCACGACAGCTGCTTCCTTAGCTTGGAAGAAGAAGACAGAAGGGATCTTCCTGTACTGCGTCTCTTTATCCAATCACTGCAGACTGCTCTTCAACCCCCTCCTCTCTGTTTTCAGACAGGAGTTTGATAGATAGGACAGGAGTGAGAACAGAGGAGTGATAGTCCCACCCTCACTTACTGGACTTTGTCTCAGCCTGTGCATTAAATAGGACAAAGACGATGCTTCAGCCAGACAGAATTATATTCTGGATGGTATGGGGACCCCTAGTGGTCTTTTTCATGAGCCATGATTTCTATAAAAGGTTGAAATATTTTTCATTATGAAGTATATTATAAAGATTAATGTTTTGCCAAGATATACAACATAAAAAGTTGTTGATTCTGACAGTTCCCATTTAAGCATGCTGTATTATTATGGTGACTATGGACATATTTTCACATAGAAACAATGCTTATAGGGCAAAACCCTTTTATAATATGTATAGTATTCAATAACACAGTCAACATTTTGCTTTGCTCAGTTGGGCCTCCGCCCCTAGACATTTTATGCCCTATCTAAAGAATAGGGGATAAGATGTCTGATTGTGAGGGTGCTGGGGACCCCTGCAATCTCGGCTGTGGCACCCCAGTTATCTGGTGCATGGAGCGAACTTTGCTCCGTGCCAGTTTACTGGAGATGCAGGGCGGAGGCTCGTGACATCACAGCCAAGCCCCGCTCGTGATGTCACGGCCACGCCTCCTCAATGCAAGTCTATGGGAGGGTGTGTGACGGCCGTCACACCCCATCCCATAGACTTGCTTTGAGTGGGCGTGGCTGTGACGTCACGAGTGGGGCATTGCCGTGACGTCTCGAGTCTCCGACACTGCACCCGATGCACTAAAAGGAATCCAGGTACAGCAGGGAGATCGCGGGATAGGGGATAACACGACTAGGGGCAGAGTACCCCTTTAATACTTTATTGTAATTAAAAACAGCATTTCATACGTCACAAGCTGTTGATCGTACTGGGTCTCACTGCGATTAAAACTTGTTAGCCAGGTCGGATGAGCCATTACCCGGTCAGATGAGAGAGCCAAACAACAAATTTCTTTTTAATGATAGCAACACTTTAGGACTTCTATAGGTGTCATATTAAAGGTGTATGTACCATATTATGCCATTTGAGGTTGTAACTAACTATATTATGGCAGTATGCAAGAGACCTCTGTAGCAGCTTTTAACTTACAAGTGAAGTATTTTACCCTTGGAGAACAATCAAATCCTCTAATGATTCTTGCTTTATAAATAGTACAGAGGAATCCAACAAGTATCCTGATATACCTTGTCAAGTTGGTTGTAAAGATAAAATAAGTCATATGTTTTTTTATCTCATGTGAGGTGTCCCCTTGATATTGTCTCTGTATATGTCTCCAGTCATTAAACTGTTGTCTGGTTTTACTCATTACGTATTTTAAAGGAAATCTCTAGGAAATATTAAAAGGAGGTAGGTAAGGGCCCTTCAGTCATCCACTCAGCTGATCGTAATCCGCTGAGCTAACTGGCCTGTTAACCCCCGCATATAGATGCCATGATCAACTTTGATCATGGCGTCTAACGGGTTAATGCTAGCCATTAACTGTGGGTCCTGGCTGCTTAAAGCAAGCGAGACCCAACAGATATGAAGCGTACTCAGCACATGAGCATGCTTCAAACCCCGGTAACGGGACCAGGGCGCTCTTGGTTCCTTAGAACCAGGACTCAAAGGTGTACCAGTATTCCCTTAGTCCTTAAAAGGTTAAGCTACTGTTGTGGTTCGTGGCTCTGGGGTACAATTGGATTTGGCTCCAAAGGTTAGCAGTATTACTGGAGACCAAATGCATTCATAGCACCCCACAGACCAACCTATTTGTTAGGAATTTTGGAAGAGTTATATCCTAATATCCAATGCACAAATCAACACTACACACCCAAATACTGGCAAATACTGGCAGAAATAAAGATGTTTAATATACAACTAACTAAACACACTCTAACTATGAGAGGGAAAAGAGAAAAAGATAATACTAAATAGCTAGAAACTTAAATCTGCAGTGTAAGGAAACACATGTACAACAATTATTGCAGAAGACACTAGCTGTTGGCTATTTGGGTGGATTTTCCTTAATCTGTACAACTATTATATATAAAACACACAAAGAATATAATATTGAAATACTTAGCTTCGGGGAACCTTTACAGCAAGTATGAGCAACAAAACCGACATGGAAGTAGTTGCAGTCCTTTGTCTCAAGATCATGCCCAAACAGGAAGTGGAAAGGGAGCTGTGAGGTTGGTGTCCAGCAGAAGAAAGAGAGAATTTGGTCCCCTTCAATGGGCTTTTATTATGTTGTCTACGCCCCCTTTTCCAGCCCACCTGTGTTTACAAAAACATTTACAGGTTCCCTGTGATCATGCCTTAGAGACCCCTCTTAAAGATGATCCTCCATCTTGCCTTTGTCTATCTAAATCCATTTGGCTTTCTGGTAGATGATCATAAAATAGATTGCCATAACAGCTACCTGAACCACAAGTCATCAAGGCGGTCATCAGTGTTAATAGTTTAGTGTTAATAGTGACCACAAGACCGCAAAGGTTAGACAGAGAGAAGAAACATTGTCAGCCCATTGGCCATTAGCAACATGATTGCAATGGTGCTGATTGTTGGCTTATTTTGGCAGCCAGTGGCCTAACACAGGACAATGAATAGACTGTCTATCAGTATATGACTGCAACATTATTGGCGTAAAAACATTCTTTATTATTTTTTTTTTCACAATAATAGGTTTGCTGCTTTTCTCCATCCCCAAAATATTAACAAAAGTTTTCAAAAAAGCTTCATGTAGCACATATATTGGACCAAAGAAAACTACAACTCATTCTATGGAAGCAGTAAATGTATCTGCAGTTCTAATAGAAGCTATGATATTGACGTGAGGTTTGCTAGATGCTTTGCTGGTTTGACAAACTTAGTCTTGCTACATCTGTATGAATTATAAACAGTAGTTTGTATGGACTTTGCCTCAGTTAAGACAGAACCATTTTGTGCAGCATATTAGCATTCCGCATAGGGCAGTCACATAAATATATCACATTAGTGTTCACTAAACCAATAGAATCAAGTGAATTTCTATAACTAGAGGTAAAACATTTGACATTTATATTTTATTGAGAATTGTTCGATGTCATCAATAAAACATTCAAGATATCGAACAATGCAGATGTATTACCTTAAATAATTCAACAAAGTGTCTAGTGAACACAGTGATTCCAGGTTAGGTTGAATGGGAAAAATAAAATAATCACATTCTTTTTTATGTTTTTCATTGGACTCTCTGGTGTACTCCACTAGCATGCACAATGCATAAAGGTATGAGGTCCTCGTGGATGCCTGATTGTAAAGTAAAATGAACATGTGATAAAGAAGAGATAATGTAACATACCATAAGGAAGTGGTGCATTTATGACCAGGCATAATGAACTTGATCGACCAAGACTATTTTTGGCCAACCATGGACATATTATCTAAAGCAACCAATAGAAGATTAGATCTCAATTGTTAAGATATATTCAAGAAGACATAATTGAAGAGAATATACTCTGAATTACCACTTTATGACAAACTGTATGGCAATAAGACACATGAATGAAGACTGCAGCATAAAATCTAGTGTGCAAGCTGTGGATCAGTATAAGCAGAAATCCACAATAGAAAGGGAAAATCTGGTGATCTGAACAATTTTCACATAGACATGGGCCTCGGTGCTGGACTAACCAGGGCCAGGATTTCAAAAACTGACAATCTTGTGGGGTTCTCTTGTGCAACTGTGTCAAATGTCAAGAGTGTAATTTCCAGAAATAGGGGATCATGTGGATATAAAGAGCTTGTTGACAAAAGGGATCAGAGGATGTCAAGAATAATCCTAACAGGCAGTGCACAGTCAGTGCTCCGACTAATGTGTCCAAATGTATAACTCACCATTTATGAGCTTGAATGGACATTAGGAGCAGGCAACCTGTTTTAGTACTATTAATGTTGAAGTAAGGTAGAAAGGAAAAACTCCAGTAAGCAAAACAGAGCAAACCTTTGATCACTGAGCAGTGAAAAAACATTCCCTGGAGAGATGTATTCAGATTACCTTTGACGTATGCTGATGAAAGGGTCAGAATGTGGCACTGGCACTGGTATTGCTGCTCTGAGATTCTCTCTGACAGTGATTTTCTGAACCGTAATGGAATGTATTGGGCCTGAGTCACGGTCTTCTTTCTGGTGCCAGAGCACAAGATGTCACATTGCCCTAAGCCAAAGACTGGCCCAGGAAACTGTGACAAATTGACCCTCAGCACCTAGAAAAGGATCGTACCAGGAAGTGGAGCAGCAGTACAGGAAGCACCGGGGGATCGCAATAGGTGAGTAAAGTTTTTTTTTTGTTTGTTTTTTATAGGGGACAGGCTTTACATCTTTTAAAAAACACACTATCACCAAAGTATCCCTTTAATCCTATAGAGTATTTTTATGATCCTCAGAACAGGTTGTTCAGAGAATATCAGCACTTACCATCTAATGCAAAAAAGAAAAAAGAAAATCAGCACTACCTTAGCCCCGTGGCTAGAAGCGATGCAATCCGGGCAACAGCTGCAGGTCTCCCGGCAGTGCTCAGCTTGTAAGTGGAAAAGATCCGTGAACAAGTAGGGAAGACAGAATCAAGCGGCAACTCTCCAGTTGATGCAAACGGAAATTCTTTATTCTCAGTTCATCAGACAAACATGTCTAAAATCGGGAGGAGGCAGATGATTGATCTTTTCATCCAGTCATACATGGTGAGAAGTTTTTCCATTTCTGGGACAGCAGTCATTTAAACAGAATGTATAGTCAGAAAATGACACATAATCTGAATAGAATCTTTATTATGTATAACCAAAGGGAAAAAAAAAAAAAACTTAAAGGGGTATTCCAGGAAAAAAACTATTTTTTTTATATGAACTGGCTCAAGAAAGTTAAACAGATTTGTAAATTACTTCTCTTAAAAAATCTTAATCCTTTCAATAATTATCAGCTGCTGAAGTTTAGTTGTTGTTTTCTGTCTGGCAACAGTGCTCTCTGCTGACATCTCTGCTTGTCTTGGGAACTGCACAGAGTAGAAGAGGTTTGCTATGGGGATTTGCTTCTAAACTGGGCGGTTCCCGAGACAGGTGTCATCAGAGAACAGTTAGACAGAAAAGTATAGCTCAAATTCAGCAGCTCATAAGTACTGAAAGGATTAAGATTTTTTTATAGAAGTAATATACAAATCTGTTTATTTTTCTGGAGCCAGTTGATATATTAACAAAAAGTTAAACCCTGGAATACCCCTTTAATATGTTACAGTTTTCACTGCGGCCACTAGAGCAGTCACAATTAGCTGATATCCTTCACTCTGTAGCTCACTTGTCAGCTTTCTATACATACAGGCATAGGGTGAGGAAAGTCATTTCGTTATCTTTAGAGGATGGGCAGGTTAGTGACAGCTCTGTTGTATTGCTGAAAGCCTAGGTAAGGTGGGAAAGCAACATAATATAATTTAAACAAGGGTAATGCATATTAGAAGCAATACTGCTGTCACGATTCGGCTTACAGGTAGTGGATCCTCTGTGTCAGCGAGGGATTGGCGTGGACCGTGCTGGTGGACCGGTTCTAAGAGGCTACTGGTGTTCACCAGAGCCCGCCGCAAAGCGGGATGGTCTTGCTGCGGCAGTAGCAACCAGGTCGTATCCACTAGCAACGGCTCAACCTCGCTGACTGCTGAGAAGGCGTGGGACAGAAGGACTAGGCAGAGGCAAGGTCAGACGTAGCAGAAGGTCGGGGCAGGCGGCAAGGTTCGTAGTCAAGATGGATAGCAGGAGTTCAGGTAACACAGGCTTTGGACAACACTAAACGCTTTCACTGGCACAAGGCAACAGGATCCGGCAAGGGAGTGCAGGGGAAGTGATCAGATATAGCCAGGGAGCAGGTGGAAGCCAATTAAGCTAATTGGGCCAGGCACCAATCATTGGTGCACTGGCCCTTTAAGTCTCAGAGCGGAGCCGCGCGCGCCAGCACATGACAGGAGGGGCCCGTGACGGGTAAGTGACCTGGGATGCGATTCGCGAGCGGGCGCGTCCCGCTGTGCGAATCGCATCCCCGACGGCCATGTCAGTGCAGCGCTCCCGGTCAGTGGGACTGACCGGGGCGCTGCAGGGAGAGAGACGCCGTGAGCGCTCCGGGGAGGAGCGGGGACCCGGAGCGCTAGGCGTAACAGTACCCCCCCCTTAGGTCTCCCCCTTTTTTTGTCCGACAACTGCTTTACCTGGGACGAGGACACCGGGAGTGAATGGAGGGTTTCCTCAAAGGCAGGCAGTACAGCAGGAGTGGGAATGGGGAGGGAGGGCAGAGGGTGAAGCTTGGCACGGGGCAGGGTGACACAAGGACGGGGGCCATGAGGAGGCACTGAGGCTTGCCTGACGGGACTGGGAGGGGGGGAGAGGCATCTCTTGTGGCAAGCAGAGTCCCAGTTCTTGATCTCCCCGGTGGTCCAGTCAAGGGTGGGAGAATGAAGCCGGAGCCATGGCAGACCGAGGAGGACCTCAGAGGTACAGTTGGGAAGGACGAAGAACTCAATCCTTTCGTGGTGGGGTCCAATGCACATTAAGAGGGGTTTTGTGCGGTAACGCACGGTGCAATCCAATCTGACTCCGTTGACCGCCGAAATGTAGAGCGGCTTGACGAGACGGGTCACCGGGATGCAGAATTTATTCACCAAAGACTCCAAAATAAAATTCCCAGAGGCACCAGAGTCCAAGCAGGCCACGGCTGAGAGGGAGGAGTTGGCTGAAGGAGAAATCCGCACGGGCACCGTGAGACGTGGAGAAGCAGACTTTGAACCAAGAGACGCCACACCCACGTGAGCTGGGTGCGTGCGTGCGTTTCCCAGACGTGGAGGACGAATAGGGCAATCCACCAAGAAATGCTCGGTACTGGCACAGTACAGACAAAGATTTTCTTCCCTACGGCGATTCCTCTCTTCCTGGGTCAGGCGAGACCGATCCACTTGCATGGCCTCCTCGGCGGGAGGCCCAGGCGTAGACTGCAAAGGATGCTGTGGGAGAGGTGCCCAGAGATCTAAGTCTTTTTCCTGGCGGAGCTCCTGAGGTCTCTCAGAAAAACGCATGTCAATGCGGGTGGCCAAATGGATAAGTTCTTGCAGGTTGGCAGGAATCTCTCGTGCGGCCAGCACATCCTTGATGCTACTGGATAGGCCTTTTTTAAAGGTCGCGCAGAGAGCCTCATTATTCCATGATAATTCGGAAGCAAGAGTACGAAATTGGATGGCGTACTCGCCCACTGAAGAATTACCCTGGACCAGGTTCAGCAGGGCAGTCTCGGCAGAAGAAGCTCGGGCTGGTTCCTCGAAGACACTCCGGACTTCAGCGAAGAAGGACTGGACTGTGGCTGTGGCAGGATCATTGCGGTCCCAGAGCGGTGTGGCCCAAGACAAGGCCTTTCCTGAAAGAAGGCTCACTACGAACGCCACCTTAGACCGTTCTGTAGGAAACAAGTCCGACAACATCTCCATATGCAGGGAACATTGAGACAAAAATACACGGCAGAGTCTAGAGTCCCCATCAAATTTGTCCGGCAGGGACAAGCGGAGGCTAGGAGCGGCCACTCGCTGCGGAGGAGGTGCAGGAGCTGGCGGAGGAGATGGTTGCTGCTGTAGCAGAGGCAGAAGTTGCTGTAACGTGGCGGTCAACTGCGACAGCTGCTGTCCTTGTTGGGCAATTTGCTGCGATTGCTGAGCGACCACCGTGGTAAGGTCAGCGAGACTTGGCAGCGGCACCTCAGCGGGATCCATGGCCGGATCTACTGTCACGATTCGGCTTACAGGTAGTGGATCCTCTGTGTCAGCGAGGGATTGGCGTGGACCGTGCTGGTGGACCGGTTCTAAGAGGCTACTGGTGTTCACCAGAACCCGCCGCAAAGCGGGATGGTCTTGCTGCGGCAGTAGCAACCAGGTCGTATCCACTAGCAACGGCTCAACCTCGCTGACTGCTGAGAAGGCGTGGGACAGAAGGACTAGGCAGAGGCAAGGTCAGACGTAGCAGAAGGTCGGGGCAGGCGGCAAGGTTCGTAGTCAAGATGGATAGCAGGAGTTCAGGTAACACAGGCTTTGGACAACACTAAACGCTTTCACTGGCACAAGACAACAGGATCCGGCAAGGGAGTGCAGGGGAAGTGATCAGATATAGCCAGTGAGCAGGTGGAAGCCAATTAAGCTAATTGGGCCAGGCACCAATCATTGGTGCACTGGCCCTTTAAGTCTCAGAGAGCTGGCGCGCGCGTGCCCTAGAGAGCGGAGCCGCGCGCGCCAGCACATGACAGGAGGGGCCCGGGACGGGTAAGTGACCTGGGATGCGATTCGCGAGCGGGCGCGTCCCGCTGTGCGAATCGCATCCCCGACGGCCATGTCAGTGCAGCGCTCCCGGTCAGCGGGACTGACCGGGGCGCTGCAGGGAGAGAGACGCCGTGAGCGCTCCGGGGAGGAGCGGGGACCCGGAGCGCTAGGCGTAACAACTGCTCAGGCATATCCAGCTTCCAGGAGAGACTCAACAGTTTGGAACATATTCTTTTATATGGAGCATCCATGGAGTGCTCTTCAATTGTATGTAAATACATTGTGTTAAAGGGGTACTCAAGTGGATTATTATTATTATTTTTTGAATCAACTGGTGCCAGAAAGTTAAACAGATTTGTAAATTACTTCTATTAAAAAAACTTAATCCTTCCAGTACTTATTAGCTGCTGAATACTACATAAGAAATTATTTTGGAACACAGAGCTCTCTGCTGACATCATGTCCACAGTGCTCTCTGCTGACAACTCGGTCCATTTTAAGTACTGTCCAGAGTAGGAGAAAATCCCCATAGCAAACATATGCTGCTCTGGTCAGTTCCTAAAATGGACAGAGATGTCAGCAGAGAGCACTGTGCTCATGATTCAGCAGAGGACAAAAAGAAAATAATTTCATCTGTAATATTCAGCAGCTAATAAGTACTGGAAGGATTACATTTTTTTAATAGAAGTAATTTACAATTCTGTTTAACTTACTGGCTCCAGTTGATAAAAAAAAAAAAGTTTTCCACCGGAGTACCCCTTTAACCTAAAAAATAATTTCCATGTTATTTAAGAACACCCCATGTTTTTCATGGATTACAGATAAAAAAACATTCGGTAAAGTTTTGTGTCTCTCCTGGATATGCCCGCATGAGATTGCTTGTAATATGTACATGTTGTAATGTGTAAATGTAATAGCAAGGTGCTTAACCAAGTACCAGAAAAACACTATCTCTGCCTCTGTAGCAATGAGTGGGTAAGCTTTTGTTTAATTTTGTATGCAACTGTCTGGTCACTGGTGACAGGGATTTACTTTGTCACTTCCCGGAGACTTAAAAAAATTGAAGACTTCACTGTCACTTATCTCTCATAAATTTATCTCCCATAGGAAAGGTAGAAATAGAACAGGTTTTATATGAATTAATTATAGAAAAAAAGGGGGAAGTGACTAAAACATAGCTATTTATTGGTATACGTTAAAATCCACCACAAATATAAGGAAGTGTACCCTATCCAGGAGTGAAAAAATACTAAAATATCATATTAGCATATGGGATTTACCCACATAGTAATCAGCAGAATGCCAATATGTTCACAATATGATCACTATCCACAGAGTAACTGCAGGATAACCAACATGGGCCACTTCGGCCACTAGAAATGATGTATTGTTATACTATCCACACATCATAGATTATCAAATCGCAAAGGTACAGATAAGTCACCTGTCACTGTTCCCAACATACATTTCTGTCCCTCAGTGTAATTAAATGCACACCAGGACGTCCTCAGGGAAACTATATGCACAAAAACACAGTACGATATTATTTATGCAACAAAAATCCTATTTGTAAGAAAAACAAATATATCCAATACTGAATAGACAATGGGAGAAGTGCTCATTAAATATACTGAAATGCAAGATGAATAGTCCATCACAGAGATCACCGACCTAGAAAGTAAGCAGAAAAACACATACATGATGGTACCTGAATTCCTGGAGTAAGGTTTAAGTTCATACGGACCTGTATCAGCTACTTACATAGACGGTACAATTCAATAAGACATTGCATGAGGATAGTGGTTACCTGAAAACAGCTATGCAAGCTATACATCCCCAGTCAGTGAGTAATTCCATGTCCCTATAGTAGTGTACTCACGTGCCGCCAGAATGTTAATACCCTATCTCACAGTTCTGCAGTGGCAAGACACCGGGTGAGGTATTCCCGGGATGTTTGCAAACATCCCAGGAATACCTCAGGAAGTCACCACCAGTGACCAGGGATCTTTTTGCTTTATGTCCTAGATATATTGTACACTATGGTGATTATCATATTTATGTTCTTACTTCTATGTTATACTAGATGCTTTAACAACAGTCCCTTTGTGGATTTATATCAGGATGCACTGTGTTACTCAGGACTAGCAGCTACTTATATATCTTATAATTGGAGGATGGGATAGTGGAGAGAGGGAATTCATGGCCCCTCTCCCATGTTGTGCTTTGTTCCTTGGGAGCTATTTTTATTTTTTTTAACTGTCCTTGCGTATAATTTTTTGTACTATGTGTTTGTCATAATAAAGATATTATATTTCAACATTGTCCTTTAGGTGTGCACTTTGTACAGTCATAGCTTTTCTTTGGTGTGATATATTGCCTTTTTTGCTGTGAGTAGCACCCTTGTGTATATTGATATATAGGTTGAGCCCCCCCTTGTTTCAAGTTAAAAAAACAGATTCTGCGACAGAGCTCCCAGAACCGAGCTCCAATGCAAATCTAAACATAGCCTATACTTAAGTTTAGGCAACCTTCATGAGCCTACTGCAAATATTACTGCTGCTTTTACTGTTGTTAGAAGTTGAGCTGTCTTTCTCTAGCAGGATATTACTCTGCATGATTGATAGTTTTCCAAATAATCTTACTAAGGTGCTGCATAGAGACACAGGGTAGAAGCAGGACAGTTTACCCTTAGAGAAAACTGCGCAGTGAGGCTGGTTTCCGGGCGTGCTAAGAGGTCAAATACAGGTTGTGGTATTGTAGGTATTTTTTTTTATTATTTATTTATTTTCTTATGGAACATCCCAACTCAACAGCAAGCAAGCTTCCCAGACAGGAGGACCAAACTTCAACGTTGCTGAAGCAGTAATACTGTCCCTGCCTACCCTATCTGGGCCCCAACACAATCTGCTGTTGCAAACAGCAGACCAACATGACCATTTGTATCAACAACAGGGGAGGAGCACCACAATTTCACTGGTGGGCCTTAGGAGTCCTGTTTTAAATACTGTTCACTGAAAATTACGTTTTGTGAACTATCAGATTTAATAAAGCAATTTTGTAAGGATTTCTCAGCAAATAATGAACAGCTGGATATACAATTATGCTTCCATCTTTTTTGAATGAAAGGAGAATTATAGGGTGCAGGTACTAAAAAGTGAAAAGCCTACATTGCCCTTCCTCATTTCTCTACCACCAGCAGTACTTTTTTTTTTTATTATTATTATTTTTAACACCCGACTGAGCATAATTCTTAAAATTGTTGCTCCTTGCAATAACTTTATGCCATTTTTAATGCTTTTCTGATTGTTTGGCTGCATAAATAGGTAAAGCTAACAACTCCTGACTGGTATATTAAAAAATAAAGATACATAAAGGCAGAGGAACACAAATTGAATTGGCAGATTGCCATTGTTTGACATAAGTAGCCATAAATTTTGTCTTAGAAAAGGCTCAAATTGTTGCAGGTACAGATGTATGCATATTTCAACTGAGACTGATTCTGATGTTGATGATGGCGATATAAATAACAATAATCTTTACCGGCATGATCATTAGAATCATCACATTAATGTGCATAACAATTATCACATATTTCATTCTATCCAGTTTGACAGTGATTGATGCCATTGTACAGATACCAAATGGAGCAAGACAAGTTATTGATAATCCTTTGATTTACAATGAAGAAAAAAGTATTTGATCTCCTAATGATCCTCCTTTTGTATGTTTTTTCACTGACAAATAAATGATCAGTACATAATTTTAAGTATAAGTATTTGATCCTCTATCTTCAGAAATATTTCTGGCTCCTAGGTGTCTTTTATGCAGGTAACAAGCTGAAATTTGGAGCACTCTCTTAAAGGGAGTGCTCCTAATCTCAGTTTGTTACCTTTTTAAAAATCACTGTCCACAGAAGGAATCAATCAATCAGATTCCAATCTATCACCCAAGTGCAAGAAAAAGTGCAAGTGTGTCAAACTAAAAAACAAGGACAGGGCTGGCCCAAAACATTGTGCTGCCTGGGTCCAAGAGTGAAATGCTAAAAAATGTTTTTTCAGAATTCACAATATGGTAAATCTGACTTGCTATCTTTAATTCATGGGTCAATACAATTCCTGCTTGGAAAGTTTTTGTTTTGTTTCGAGGTAAAAAAAACTAATAATAATATTGAAAACTTAAAAAAAAAATGTTTTTTCTTCAATGCAATGTTCTGACCCCTATAACTTTTTTATTTTTCCACCTACTAAGCTATGTCAGGGTTTATTAAGTTAGGGTTTATCATTATTAAATAGTTTGGACAATTACGCACGCGGAAATGCCAAATATGTTTTTTTTTATAGAATTTTATTTGACAAATTGGAAAAGGGGAGTGATTTAAACTTTCATTGGGGGGAAGAGGATTTTTTTTTGTATTTAAAAAAAAAAATTCACGCTGGGGCACGCTGCTGAGATCTCCGTGCAGCACCTGCATTCTATGCAGGACTGCATCTCCAGGTTCGGAAAGTTCTTTCTTTTCAGGACTGGAGACATGATGTAACACCACGCCCCCTCCATTCATGTCAGCAGCAGGTCCCCCGTGATCAGACATCTTATCCCCTATCCTTTGGATAAGGGATAAAATATCTTTGGCCAGACAACCCCTTCCAGCAATCGGCGATCCACGGAGCATCGGGACGGACAGGTAAGTCCCTGTTCCTCCCCAGCAACCCATCTGCAGCCAGCGATTACATCACAGATCTGCAGATGGGTCCCCTAGACCACAGGCATTATTGGCGTTTAATGCCACTTTTAAATGATCACTATTAAGTGATCACTTTTAATCACGGCATTTAACCGTATAAATGATGGCCATCGAAGCCAGCTCCAATGTCTGTCATTACTGCCAGATGTAAGCTACTGATAACAGTGGGGATCTGTCGATTATGACACGGACCCGACCAGTAGGCCGGCACTCCCCTCACCCAACCCATGATGTATCGGTACATCATGGGTCAGGAAGGGGTTAAAAATATTTTTGTTAAAACCCCTCTGAAGGTACCGCCTGAGTCCAATGGGCCAGCGGGATTCATTGTAGGGCTGGTCCTGCACAAAGATGTGGTCCAAAAGCCCTTCACTGTAAGGAGAGAGGCCCCCAACAAATCTACCCATTCCCTCCGAGCCAGAAGGCAACAGCAGAGGTCCAGGTTCGATGTGCTTTTTGCCAAAGGAGAGATGTCCCTGGGGTCGCAGGAAGGTGTGGAACCAGAAGGCCACACACACACCTCCCTAGGCTGCACAGCACCTTGACCAATCCATGTGAACCTATAATGAAAGTGTTGATATAAGCTCTGGAAACAGGTAAATATTTCAAGGTTTTTTCTTTGCTAATAAAGACTTAATTATTTAAAAAATATATCCATGTGAACAACAGACATGCAAATAAATAAGTGGATAAATGCAGTGAATTACTGTTCATTCATCAGCAGGGATTTATAAAAATTGCCCTGATCTAAGCCAGAAGGTCGGTATTCTACGGATGAGAGCCAAAGCTGATGAGTATAGTTCAGTGCTGCTACTCAGTGAGGACCATCCCCAGTGAGTTTAACCACCTAAGGGTCACCACACTCCGATACACAAAAGTACCTTGGCTCTACATCCTATGGCCAAATGACTAGACCTGGAGGGAACAAGTCTTATTGCGGCTGCCATTGAGCAGGCTTTGGAACTAGCCCAGGAACACTCCGGTGCAACCTTCCGCTCCATGCAGAAATCTATTCCCATCAGTAGCCCCATCCTGACTACTTATAAGAACAGACACTAAACTTAATTTTAGCTAAAAGTCCACCATAACTGAAACAAAATATCTGTTCAAGGATTTCAGGGACAAGATTGTAGACCTGCATAAAACCGAAATGGGCTGCAAGACCATCACCATGCAGCTTGGTGAAAAGTTCACAATGGTTGGTGTGATTAATCATAAATAGAAGAAACACAAAATAACTGGAAATTTCCCTTGGTTGGGGACTCCATGTAAAATCTCACCTCACCGTTCATGAGAACGGTGAAAAATCAGCCCAAAACTACTCGATAGGAACTTATCAATAAAGCCAAGGCAGTTGGGATCATTGTGAACAAGAAAACAATTGGAAACACAGTATGCCATAAAGAATGAAATCCTACAGTGACCGCAAGGCCCCCTTGCTCAAGAAAGCACTTGTACAGGTCTGTCTGAAAATGCAAATCAAATCATAAATCATTTGAAATGCATTTTTCTAGAGTTTTAGGTTGTTATTCTGTCTCTTATCATTCAGATAAACCTACTATTAAAATTATACACTGATCATTTCTTTGTCAGTGGGCAAACATACACTGGAGGTCCTGTCGATCAAGAAAAAACAACATATCCCACTGTTTAAACATGCATTTATTTTACGTGACTGCAGGTGCTATGTAATGCATAGATAATGAATGGATAAGGTTAAGTCGAATATCACAAGTGCTGCAATTTAGATATTTATGAAAATTATTCCGTAATTTCTCTTAATTCTGAAAGTTCTATGAGGGCAATAGAAAAATGCATAATATTATATGATAGATGGATTTGAAGCAGATGCTTCGCAGCACTACTTACAAAATGTTACTATGTCACAGTAGGAAAGTTATATTATCTTGAAATGGTAATGAATGCAGTTCAAGTGGTAACACGCATCATTTATACCATTTTAATGATGTTAGGAATTAATGGCAGTCTTAGTAAGTGCTCTGTTTGCCTAATTATATATGGTTGACAGAGTCTGAGCGGATCTACAAGCTGCCATGTCACAGGGTTACTGCTCTGTTTTCTAAACATTATCTCCAAGATACAATGTCTTAAATACATAAGATGAGGCATCAAAGAGAGATGTAATGTTTACTTAATGGAGTAGAGAGCAATAGTCAATTAATAGATGGGTAATCATGCAAATGTACTACAAGGAAGTAGGGTGTACTAAGAGCCGTCCTTACCAGTAAGGCATTGCATTGCAAAAATGTTAGAATCAAGGCAATTTTTTTAAAACTATGAGCATTCAACTAGATATAAAAAAATACCAAGTATTTTAACTGAATCTTAGTATAACAGATAATGTTCTCTCTTCTTCTGTTATTTGCATATTCTCTACCCCTTGGTGTTTTGTGTTTTCCTCCATACATTGGTACATTTTCCTCCATGTCCTTTTTTTTTTGTAGTGTAATGCTTCAAACATCTGACCACATCATGGGGAAATTTGTGTTTGCTTTTTTTACTTCATTTATATTTTCAGCATATTTTTATGTGCTGTTTTGAGCAAAACATTTTTTTTAATTTACATTTTTTAAAGTACATGGCAGATATTTTTCACTTGCTGTGCATGAGGTCAGAGATTTATTAAGTGTGAATTTTGCAAATATACAACACAATGCACAGAAATATTTGAGAATCTAAACCACCCCAATTATAGCTCCAGAAAAAGGCTTTCTTACATGTTTTAATCTCACGGCCTTCTTTAGTCTTCTTGTGCAAAATTAATCACTATTTGTGCAAACTTTAAACACATTGGGGGATATTTATCAAAACATTTAATAGTTTTTTTTTTTGCTTAAAATTGTCGCAAAAAAGTCGCACGGGCGACTACTCTCTTTTTTCTGCGACTTTTTGCAAGTTCAGTGTCCTAAGCAAAAAATTAAAATCTTGCTTACCAAAGCAAAAAGTGATTTTTGACTTGCAGTGGTCAGAGATTTATCAAGTGTGAAAGTCTCAAAAAAAGTTGCATCGCATGAAAAAACCTACTAAATTTACTCCAGCTCAGACATGGGGCAGAAAAGCCACTACCAAAGCAAAAAATGAAAAAATGCTTAAGTGAATGAAATTTATCAATAGGCTGAAAGCAGTTGATAAATAAGTCGCACATTAACAAAAAAAATAGTAAGAAAAAAATAACTAAAAAAAGGAATACATAAGCAAACATTGATAAATGTCCACCATTATCCCTCAACTTCCCAAATTCAACATAAAATAAAAATAAAATAAAAGAGAAAAGCAACTATCAAAAGCAAGGACCAATAATGCCCCCCCACCCTTGCATTGCTATTGTCTTAAAACTATGGCATTTGCATTGTCAGCGACTATGACCAGCTGATATGCAGCCATAGTATTATCATGACAGCCATAATATTACCATGGCTTGCAGTGATTACCTCTCACTGCCAGCCAGCTTCTTCTCTGAGAGCAGCCCCCTCTCTCCTGCTCTGTGAGCAGAGATATTAAGTGTGTGACTGGCTAAAACGGCACACACCTACAAGCTCGCTGGGGGAGCATGATCTAGATAGAGGTCCTAGTGAGAAGTGACTAGAACCACTTATGATTGGATGGGCATAGTATAAACAAGAAAATTTCATAAAATTTCCAAAAGAATTAAAGTGGTATTCTGACGAAAAACATCTTATCCCCAATCCAAAGGATAGGGGATACGATGTCTGATCATGGGGGTCCCGCCGCTGGGGACCCCCACGATCTCCGGGCCGGCAGCAGTGGTGTCCAGAACATGGAAGCTTTGAGCTTCATAGCCGTCACGCCTCCTCCCATAGACTTGAATGGAGTGGGTGTGGCGGCTGTAGTTGCCAGTCATCCGGCATGGAGCAAAGTTCACTCAAAGCACGAATGACCAGGGTGCGGCGCCAGAGATCATGGGGGTCCCCAGCACAGGGGCCCCCATGATCAGACATCTTATCCCCTTTCCTTTGGATAGGGGATAAGATGTTTTTCAAAAAAGTACCTCTTTAAAGAGGAATTCAATAAGATTGCATAAGATAAAAATAGAAGAGATACAAAAATATACAGTATAATATATATATAGTATTTGTCACGATTCGGCTGGCTGGAGGTGGATCCTCTGTGCCAGAGAGGGATTGGCGTGGACCGTGTTGGTGGACCGGTTCTAAGTTGCTACTGGTATTCACCAGAGCCCGCCGCAGGGCGGGATGGTCTTGCAGCGGCGGTAGCAACCAGGTCGTATCCACCGGCAACGGCTCAACCTCTTTGACTGCTGAAGATAGGCGCGGTACAAGGGAGTAGACAAGAGCAAGGTCGGACGTAGCAGAAGGTCAGGGCAGGCAGCAAGGATCGTAGTCAGGGGCAACGGCAGGAGGTCTGGAACACATGCTAGGAACACACAAGGGAACGCTTTCACTGGCACAATGGCAACAAGATCCGGCGAGGGAGTGCAGGGGAAGTGAGGTATAAGTAGGGAGTGCACAGGTGATAACACTGATTAGGCCTGCTGCGCCAATCAGTGGCGCAGTGGCCCTTTAAATGGCAGAGACCCGGCGCGCGCGCGCCCTAAGGAGTGGGGCCGCGCGCGCCGGGACAAGACAGATGGGGAACGGGTCAGGTACGGGAGCCGGGACGCGCATCGCGAGCGGGCGCCTCCCGCGTTGCGAATCGCATCCCGGCTGGGAGTGATATTGCAGCGCACCCGGTCAGCAGGTCTGACCGGGGAGCTGCGAATGAGAGGATGCTGCGAGCGCTCCGGGGAGGAGCGGGGACCCGGAGCGCTCGGCGTAACAGTATATACAGTATAAGAACACACAGACAACCACTACATAAAAAGTTTCCTGTGTAGATCACATAATTTGGAGGTCAAATAAGATCTGAGTTGGCCATATTGAAGGACATTTTTTTTGCACACCAGGGGTGTAATATAAACCTACTTACACTTTTAAAAACACAACACCACAGTTCAATCATGTCCTTTTAACTTTTTTAGTAATAAAGTGGCCAACACCTTCAAGAAGGTTTGCAAAAAAGTAAAGAATGAGTGACAGAAAATTTTCCTTATAAGCACTTTGCAAACTGGTTGTGTCCACTATAGCAAGTAAATGGACACACACACCCTCAATAGTTAATTTCAGAATATTATAAATTCCCCGTCTTAATTCATAACAATGTGTTTTTCATGATGTAGGTCTGAATTGCCTATTTCAACTGGGGAAAAATATGGATATTGCTGGAACCAGTAAAATAATTCTGATTCAGTCTCAGCCTGAAGCTTCTAAAGACAGTTAACATTTTTCCTCTATGGGAATTACATTCAACAAATGTTATATATTTTTCACAGCTTACTACTCCCAGGTTTTCCATATTACTCTTTATTTTCTTGGAAAAATAGCTGGTAATAAATGACATGTAAAAATAGAACTATACACCCTCCAGAGAGGTTTGTATATAATTTACCTTGCATTTTGTGATACAAATTCTATGTTGCTCATATATGTAATTATAATTATACCATGTGCATGCTAAAGTGAGCCATTATATTTAACGAAAAGTAGTGGTACAGGAGCAGAATCACACATACACACAGACAGTGTATGTTTTTCTATAAAGTAGGGAATAACTGTAATGTAGAAAACAACCTAAATATAGCTAAAAAAAAAAACTCATGCATACCCAATCGACCATCAGTGCATATATTAAAGGGGTACTCCTATGGGAAAAAAAATTTCATACTGGTGCCAGAAAGTTAAACAGATTTGTAAATTACTTGTATTTAAAAATCTTAATCCTTCCAGTACTTATAAGCTGCTATATGCTCCACAGGAAGTTTTATTTTCATTTTTTGAATTTCTTTTCTGTCTGGCCACAACGCACTCTTCTGACACTTCTATCCATGTCAGGAACTGTCCAGAGCAGGAGAAAATTCCCATAGCAAAACTATCCTGCTCTGGACAGTTTCTGACATGGACAGAGAAGTCAGCAGAGAGCACTGTGGTCAGACAGAGAAGACATTCAAAAATAAAATAACTTCATGTGGAGCATACAGCAGCTGATAAGTACTGGAATGATTAAGATTTGTAAATACAAGTAATTTACAAACCTGTTTAACTTTCTGGCACCAGTTGATTTGAAAAATGTTTTTTCCACCGGAGTACCCCTTTATGGAAAACATCCATGTGTCGTTAAAGGTATAATTCGGGTGCCTTTTCAAAATAAGCTGCCCTGTGTGTGTACATAAGGAGCAGGACTAGTTCTGGCCATTATATAACTTATATATGTTTTTTTTCAGCAGTATTTTGTAATTTGTAGTCCTCCCGAAGCTGGTGGGTGAAATTCCTTCCCCCCTCCCCCCCCCCCTCTTCATAGACTTGGATTATTTGGCTTGTAAAATAAAGTTTGAATACAGGAGAAAGAAGCATTTTTGTCTCATAATATATACAAAGGTCCGCTTGTAGTATTGATCTCTTATTCAAATGACAGTGCCTATTTAATATTTGTACTGATGGTTGATTGGGTATTTATACATTTTTATTTTTTATATATACTTCACTTGTTTTCTTTATTACAGTTATTCAAAATAGATGTTCACCCACAAGGGTCCAACACAATTCGCTTGCAACCTAATTCCGACAATAGAAAATGCTAGACATTATACTGTATAGCCACTGCAAATTCAACAGATAAATTGTATAGGGTTTAATACTGGTACCATTATGGAAATTGATAATGCCAAAGGGGTAAAAACTTTCATGTCATAATAATAATATGTATATAATAAATCTATGCTTAGGAAACCAACTCCTACAGCAATAGCAAATACAATCAATGTGAAGTGTATAAAACATGCTGTAACAATATCCATGTATATCAATCAGGCTGAAAGGATGACACCCTACCCTTTTTTATACTCTATCTTTCTTTTTATCTCTTTCTACTTTTTATTTTTCTTTCACTCATTGCTTGCTTAGAAATATAGCTTAAAAAAAGCATAATTAGTTAATAACTTATGCATAAAAAAGTTATTAGAGATAATACATCACAAAATAAATATCATAAAATTTGAAAAAATTCAATTATCAAACTATATTATTACTAGAGATGAGCAAATCAAAGGTGATGAACCCAAATTCGGTATGAATTTCAGGATATATTCACTTTGCAATGAATGAGAATATCGCCATGATTCTATCCCGTGAATCGCTTCATTAAACTCCATTTTAAAGCATTCCAGGCTCCAGGGCATCTAAAATGGCGGATCCACATGACAGTACATGGGGCAGGGGAGATGGGAAGGCGGGAAGGCAAGGTGGGATGACCCTGAATCACATGCAGGATGCAGCCTATCAGAAGCCAGTCATCCCTGTGTTGTCACAGCCCTACATAGTTGGCAGCCATATTGCGGCCAGTCACTTCATTCATTACACTGCATACAGATAGGACAAACAGCCTGTGTGTGTGTTACAGCTGAGAAAAGTGCATTCCAGCAGCGTTTAACATCCTCCTAGTCAGATCAGTGTTCTCGTGGACCAAGAGCAGTGTTTTTTTCTCTGAAAAGGATTTTTACTGCAGCTGCAGACATTAACCTCCCAGTCACTTTCTTCAGCATTGTATTAGAGAGGGGCAGATAGCTGTGTGTTGCCTCATACATTTCACCAAGCTGCCTCAACTTCATAAACCTTAGCAGAGGAGGCAGGAATAATTTTTCAACGCAATTCTGTGTCTTTGTTCCGCAAAAAATAATCTACTGGTTATACTAGTCTGTAGATGGTATAATAGCCAGCAGTCCATTCCTAATAGTCAGTGACAGAGTGCAATTTTGTGTTTTTTTTTTTTGGCTGCAGCACTACTGTGTGCTGCTGGTGTTTTACAAAAATGTGTATTTTTTAAGGGTACTGTTGTAGCGCATTTTTCTGCATACCGCATGCATACATCTAAGTAGTGTACTATTTTGTACCTGTTAATATGTCAAGGGTCTACATACTATGAAAGGACAGACAAAAGTAATCTCCTGCTGGTGTTTTACAATACAGAGTTTTTAGGCATATTGTAGCGCATTTTTCTGCCCTCATAAGTGCATACCGCATACGTACATCTAAGTAGTGTAGTATTGTGTATCTGTTAACCTGTCAAGGGCCTACCTACTGTGAAAGGACAGCCAAAAGTAATCACCGGCTGGTGTTTTTTTAAAAATTACAGAGTTTTTAGGCGTATTGTAGCGCATTTTTCTGCCCTCATAAGTACATACCACATACATACATCTAAGTAGTGTAATATTTTGTACCTGTTAATCTGTCAAGGGCCTACATACTGTGAAAAGACAGACAAAAGTAATCTCCTGCTGGTGTTTTACAAAAATATGGAGTTTTTAGGCGAATTGTAGTGCATTTTTCTGCCCTCATCAGTGCATACCGCATACGTACATCTAAGTACTGTAATATTTTTTACCTGTTAACCTCAAAGTTGATTGCCGCGTCGAAAATGAAAGTAAAAGCTTCCCTGCAGCTCAGTCGGTATAAAATAGCGATGTCCCGATCAGTTAGGATGCGAGCGGAGGCCCCCTTACCTTACTCCGTCGCGTCCGATCGGCGTTGGATTGCTTCAAGCCTGAGTTACAGGCTTGAGCAATCAAGCCCCTATTACACTGATCCATGCAAAGCTATGGCTTTGCTGGGATCAGGGTAAAAATCAGTGTGTGCAGTGTTATAACCCCCTATGGGAGCTATAACAGTGCAAAAAAAAGTGAAAAAAATAGTGAAAAAAAAGCTAATAAAAGTTATTTAACCCCTTCCCTAATAAAAGTTTGAATTCCCATATAAAAAAAAAAAAACTGTCTAAATTAAAAATAAAAATAAACATATGTGGCATTGCCAAATGCGTAAATGTCCGAACTATAAAAATATATTGTTGGAGTTGGCTGAAGCATGAGTACACACCAGGGCTTCACAATCCCTAAGAAAAAACACAAGAATTTTTGAATTTTTCAATGAAGATTTTGGATAGCTGGTGCCACCTATCATAAAATTTTTATTCCCAGACCCAACCTAAATGACACAGCCTAGAGTTGGCTGAAGCATGAGGAGACCATTGAAAGGTCAGATTTTTTGATTTGAAATTTTAATCAAAGTTTGAGTGTCCCAGACCCCGTCATGTGGGTACAAAGGACCTAATCTAACAAGCCCCCACAGGGCTCATGTGGCCATGAGATGTAGGCGCAACATCTCCATTGCCCTGACCGACCATTGTTTCCAAGACTTTTTGCCAAGGCAAACCATGTGAAGAACAGCATGACACCGCCATGCCCTGCATACCTGGTATGCTGAAGGGTCACTGAGACTTGTTCGGGCAGTGGAGCCTTAAGACACAGTGGATGATGTGGAGGCGGAGTCGCACACTGTCACAGAACCAACGGGCTGACAGAGTGGAGCAGGAAGCAGCATGAGTACACAAGAGGGGTTCACAACCATTAAAATTAAAAGGTGCACGTTAAAATCTCTATTGAGGATGCATGTTAGGTAGTGCTTCCATCCAAAAATGTAATCTCTTAAGGTCCCAGAGCGTACCTGTACACCCTGCGCCCAGTCCCGGTGTTTAAAAAGGGGTCACTCCATGACCCTGCATCACACCGGGTCGGACCCTGGGCTAATAGCATTCAGTACCGATCGTTGCGCCACACGCTATTAACCCTTCAGATGTGGCAATCAAAGTTGATTACCGAGCTGAAAATGAACGTAAACTCTTCCCGGCAGCTCAGTCGGGCTGATCGGGACAATCACCATAAAAAGCGGAGACCCCCTTACGTTGCTCCATCGCGTCTGATCGGTGATTGATTGCCCCAAGCCTGAGCTACAGGCTTGAGCAATCAAGCCCCTATCTCACTGATCCATGAAAAGCTATGGCTTTGCAGGGATCAGTATAAGAGATCAGTGTTTGCAGTGTATTAGCCCCCTATGAGAGCTATAACACTGCAAAAAAAAGTGAAAAAAAAGTTAACAAGGGTCATTTAAGAAAAGTTTGAAACACCCCCCTTTTCCCATAAAAAAACTGTGTAATTAAAATAAAAACAAACATATGTGGTATCACTGCATGCGTAAATGTCTGAGTTATAAAAATATGTTGTTAATTAAACCGCAAGGTCAATGGCGTACGCTCAAAAAAATAGCGTATTTTTGGTCACTTTTATATCATAAAAAAATGAATAAAAAGCGATCAAAAATTCCGATCAATGCAAAGATGGAACAGATAAAAAACTTCAGAACGCGGCGCAAAAAATAAGCCCTCAAACCGGCCTGTACGCGGAGAAATAATAAAGTTATAGGCGTCAGAAGATAACAATTTTAAAGGTATACATTTTCCTGCGTGTAGTCATGATTTTTTTCAGAAGTACGACAAAATCAAACTTATATAAGTAGGGTATCATTTTAACCGTATGGACATATATAATAAAGATAAGGTATGATTTTTACCAAAAATGGACTGCATAGAAACGGAAGCCCCCAAAAGTTACAAAATTAAATTTTTTCTTAAGTTTTCTCGCAAAATGAATTTTTCTTCCGTTTCGCCATGGATTTTTTGGTAAAATGACTAATATCACTGCAAAGTAGAATTGGTGGCTCAAAAAATAAGCCATCATATGGAATTTTATGTGCGTTATGATTTTTAGAAGGTGATGAGCAAAAAATGAAAAAGCAAAAACGGAAAAATGCTTAGTCCTTAAGGGGTTAAGGCCCAAGCCCAGATGCATCAGTAAGCCAAGTAATTCCTGAAAGACACATGAGCAGGCATCAGCAGTACAACCGAGGGTTTCATAACCCCTTTACATTGCAAGATCAATGTTGACATTTCAATTAAGCATGTATTTAGCTAGTGCAAACATCCAAAAATTAAAGGCCCATGGCCAGAAGCATCAGTGAGGCAAGTAGTTCCTGAAAGACACAGGATCAGTCAGGAGCAGGCTTTTGCAGTAACCAAGAGGGTTTCATAACCCCTTACATTTAAAGATCAATGTTGAAGTTTGCATTAAGCATGTATTTAGCTACTGCTAAACATCCAAAAATTAAAGGCCCAAGGCCCGAAGCATCAGTGAGGCAAGTAGTTCCTGAAAGACACAGGATGAGTCAGGAGCAGGCATTCAAAGTACCCAAGAGGGTTTCATAAACCCTTACATTTAAAGATCAATGCTGAAATTCACATTAAGCATGTATTTAGCTACTGCTAAACTTCCAAAAATTAAAGGCACAAGACCAGAAGCGTCAGTGAGGCAAATAGTTCCTGAAAGACATAGGATGAGTCAGGAGCAGGCATTCGCAGTACCCAAGAGGGTTTCATAACCCCTTACATTTAAAGATCAATGTTGAAATTCGCATTAAGCATGTATTTAGCTACTGCTAAACTTGCAAAAATTTAAGGCACAAGGCCAGAAGCATCAGAGAGGCAAGTAGTTCCTGAAAGACACATGATGAGTCAGGAGCAGGCATTTGCAGTAACCAAGAGGGTTTCATAACCCTAATTGATAACCCAAGAGGGTTTTATAACCGTAATTGTGAATAATTGTTGGTGTAGTAGCATGGTCAATCTACTCTGAGGCATCTGGCATTGGTGGCTGGAAATTCTGGCTGATCCATTCCTGATTCATCTTCACAAAGGTCAGTCTCTCCACATTTTTCGTGGACAGACTAGTTCATCTTGGGCTGACTATGGCCCCGGCCGAACTAAACACCCGCTCTGATGGCACACTACTGGCTGGACGAACAGCTTTTCCAGGGCAAACTCTGCTAGTTAAGGCCATAAATCAAGTTTGGCTGCCCAGAAGTCCAGTGAATCTTCAATGTTTGTTGCCATGGCCATGTCAAGGTATGCCACCACCTGCTGGTTCAGGTCCTGCTCCATGTCTACCTGCTGCTGAGTTGTTTCACTATGCGGGTGAAGAAAGCTACTCATCACCGACTGAAGACTTAGGCTGTTGATGATGGAGCTGCTACTGCTCCTGCCACCCCTCCCCTCCCCAGCAGCCATGGCAGTCCTGAAGAAGTCCTCTGCATAAACAGATCTGAAATAATAAGAAAAAAAAAACACGGGAAATTGGTTAGTACATTTATAGTGCTCACCCTTAGGGAAAAAGACCAGATTTTCCTAACAGGGAGCATCCAGCTGTTACTAAGCTACAACCCCAATGGCTGTCTTGCAGGAGTCTCACTGTTTCTAACCTAAAACTCCCGTGATGAAAAAATGAGCCCTCACACATCCCATATACGGAAAAATAAAAAAGAAGGGTCAGAAGAGGACAATTTTAAACATGCTAATTTTCATATAAATAGTAATAATTTTTTGAAAAAGCAAAAAATAAATCAAACCCATATAAGCAAAACAAAATCAAACCTATATTGTTTGTGCCTTAACAGACATTATTTTTAACTGCGCTCAACAGGAAACAGTGGGTCCCTACATATGCCCTTCACTTTTATGGGGTCTGTCGGGCAATGTTGTTTTTTTGACAGGAGTAGCGGGAGAAAGTTGCATGATGTATTTTTCCTCCCGCTATTCTCCCCGGGTTACCCGACGGACGTCACACTGCTGTGTCACAAAGGCAGTGTGAAAGAAGCCTAGTTGGATATTATTTCAATTGTATGGTCCTACAGAATACATAAAATGCAACAAACGAGTAATCCAGCTCACCTTTCCTGATGTACGGTGCTCGGACTGGTGCCCTGCAAGGCATCCAATATTGAAGGAAGAAAGTACGGAGGGTCAAGCAGCTTTATTGAAGATACATCACACCATAAAAACGACAGACAGACATGTTTCGAGCACAAGCGCTCTTCCTCGGTGACGTCAACAAGCGTTCAGGTGAGGTTTAAATACCTGCTATGTAGCAGAGGAAACAAGTAGTACCTCCCACCTCACCTGTTGTGCAGCTGATTACAAGATCAATGTACAAAGGTAAAAAAAACTCTTTTAAAATTTGTCAAAATACATAACAAGTAAAGGAAAAATAAAGAAAAAATTTAAATAAGGATGTATGTGGCATGAGAGAGGGATACTACTTGATAGACTACTCAGTGTGTTTGTGTATGCAGCAGAGCCCAGTGTGTTTGTGTATGCAGCAGAGCTCAGTGTGTTTGTGTATGCAGCAGAGCTCAGTGTGTTTGTGTATGCAGCAGAGCTCAGTGTGTTTGTGTATGCCGCAGAGCTCAGTGTTTCTGTGTATGCAGCAGAGCTCAGTGTGTTTGTGTATGCAGCAGAGCTCATTGTGTGTGTGATGTGTATGCAGCAGAGCTCAGTGTGTTTGATGTGTATGCAGCAGAGCTCAGTGTGTTTGATGTGTATGCAGCAGAGCTCAGTGTGTTTGTGTATGCAGCAGAGCTCAGTGTGTTTGTGTATGCAGCAGAGCTCAGTGTGTTTGTGTATGCAGCAGAGCTCAGTGTGTTTGTGTATGCAGCAGAGCTCAGTGTGTTTGTGTATGCAGCAGAGCTCAGTGTGTTTGATGTGTATGCAGCAGAGCTCAGTGTGTTTGATGTGTATGCAGCAGAGCTCAGTGTTTTTGATGTGTATGCAGCAGAGCTCAGTGTGTTTGATGTGTATGCAGCAGTGCTCAGTGTGTTTGATGTGTATGCAGCAGAGCTCAGTGTAAGTAAGGAAAAAATAAAGAAAAAAGTAAAAATACTGATGTATATGGCATAAGAGAGGGATACTACTTCATAATGAAATAATAATTATTTACGGATATTTAAACCCATAGGGGCACGAGTTCCCAATGTGAACTGCCGGTTTGCCTCTCTATCAGTTAACTTTTTTCAAACGCATTCCCCTCTCATGCCAGTCTTCATATGTTCTATCGCATAGATTCGAAATGAGTTCACAGTTCCACCATGAACAGTTTGGAAATGAGCTGATGCAGACGATTTTTGCCTCACCACAGTAATACTACTATCGTTTAAATGTTCCAATGCACGCGTTTTTAATTTTCTTGTGGTATAACCCACGTATTTAAATTTGCATGCCGTACATTCAATGATGTAGATTACATTATTAAAGTTGCAATTTATGTAAGACCTAATGGAATATTTTTTAGTATTCTCAGTATTGCTGAATTCTTTAGTGAGATTGGCATAATGGCATGTGTGACATATTTTATGGCCACATTTAAAGAAGCCCTTTTGAGCTAACCAGCTAGTTTGACTGCTTGTGTTTGTTCACATCACACTGAGGGATAATTTGCCCCCCAGTGTGGGAGCCCTCTTGAACACCTCCTGACAACCATTACAAAGAAGGGTGCATAAAGTCTCATCCTGTTTAAGCAAATGTAAATGTCTATATACAATTTGTTTGACATTATCAAAGTATGTTGAATACGTGAGTGCCAGCATCGGCTTGTTGTTATGTTTTGTAGGGACAGGAGGAGGATGGATTATTGTATGTCTGTCCTTTCCCGCTAACTCGTTTCACTTTTTTTAATAGATGTGTAGAATAGTCCCTGCAAGTTGCTTGCAACAAAGAAAAGCTGCTTGCAACGAAGTGCTGGACCCTCCGTACATTCTTTCTAGAATACATAGAATGTATAATTTTTACAGGAAAAGTCCACTGGGTAGAAACGAAAGGTCCTAAAAGTTACAAAATAGCACTTTTTTTTCCAAATTTTGTCCCACAAATTTTATTTTTTTGTTTTGCCGTGGATCTTGTGGTGAAATTATTAATGTCATTGCAAAGTAAAATTGGTGGTGCAAAAAACAAGGCTTTATATGTAAGGTGGAAAATTTAAAGCATTATGATTTTTAGAAGGTAAGGAGAAAAAAAGTGCAAAAAAAATATAAAAACCCCTGTGTCCAAAAGGGGTTAAAAAGATGTTTATATTTCGCACAAAGTGTTGTTCTGAAGTAATTTGATGTTTTTCTGCTTATTTGTGCTAAATAAATGGTATTCAAAAGTGATTTATTGTTTTTTGCTTCTGTAAGCCAAATTTATCAGTCCCCTATGATAGTATGATAAATATGTCACACATAAGCAAAACCAAAAGCAAGAAAATGCCTACAGAACTCATAGTGATGCAGTGATGGTTGGCTTTCTGGAAGTTTCTCCCATCAGCCCACAGGATCTTTGGAGTTCAGCCAGAATGACCACTGGGTTCTTGATCACCTCTTGTTTACCAAGGCCCTTCTCCACTGATTACTTTATTTGGCAGGATGATCAGCTCTAGGGAGTCCTGATTGTTCCAAACTACTTCCATTTAAGAATTATGTGAGACATTTTAAAACACACCACAGAGAAACAAGGGCTCATGTCCTTTTGACCAGATTTACTGCTCCTCTACAGTAAGCACTTATGTGCTGTACCAGGATATCACTGAAGCTTCATAAAGAGCAAGGACTCCTGTCATTTTAATAGGAGTCCCTACTCCTGAACAGTAAATAGCAACGATGAAAACATTTCAAATATTCTAATAGTGCTAGATAGCAATGTAGAATAATCCTTAAAAATTTTAACACATCATTTAAATATGTTATAGGTTCTTTTTTATTTCAATACTCTGTTCTTCTCTAACTTTTTTGGCCAACAGTTCCATAATAATATTTTTAAAAAAACAAAGGGGGCATGTCCCATAACATCCCACTGATGGAAATTCTTTCCCAGGTGTGGGCATAAAATGAACTAAAGTACCTAATAAAATTGACAACAAAGCAAAATCCTAACACCTTTATCAGAAACATCCATTCAGAAGTATCTAATGCCAATGTTTCTGTACTTGCATCATACTCAGTTTGGGCCGGCAGAGCTCCAAACCCCCTTCTTATATTTTGGTCATTTATTGGGGGGAAAAAACTTACTCAATCTTTACAATTATTCTAAGTGTGCTGTCTTGTGTGGATGCCCACACCAAGGCAAACAGACATCTTGCCCATCTTGATCATTAAGAATGGATGACATTTGCCCATATTCTGTGGATTTGCAATTCGGTTTCTACAGTAAAACAATAATTGCTTCTTCCATTGAATGGGGCAGGCAAGTATTAATGCAAAAAAGGTTAATCTTATTAAAGGTGCCCTGAGAGGACATAATGCTTGACTTATTGCATTAAATTAATGCACTTCACTGAATTTCAATAATGTTGTGCTATATCTGGGAACAATAGAGCTGAATAGATTGTTTCTTTCTTGAATACCGTAGCAGCAGAAACATAACTAGAGAAATATTATTGCTGGCTAATAATTTACTTAATATGTTCAATATTGTAAATAAGAAAGCATTAACTCTTGTGATCCAGATGTTATGCTGTAATGCTAATATATCATTCAGCACATTCCAGGCAAAAGTGTCACGTGAAGATTCTTGATCCAGTGCAAAACCTGTATACAGGTCCCCTTCTACCATGTGTCATTTATAATACTGGCAAAATTAGGACATAGGTCCACCATCCACCATAACTACACAATTGTTTGGTGAGAGGTGGAGGTGAGCTGTGCCCAATTTGCTGGTATAAAGGTTAATTTATAAATTTAGCTAGGCTCTGCATATGCTCAGAGAACTTTACCCCATTCAGTGTTTTACTCATAGTAACATAATATTGGGGGTGATTTATCACAACCTGTCCAGAGGAAAAGTTGTCCAGTTGCCCTTAGCAACCAATCAGCTCACTTCTATCATTTTTAACAAGGCCTCTACAAAATGAAAGAAGCAATCTGATTGGTTGCTTTGGGCAACCAGGCAACTTTTCCTTTGCACAGGTTTTCAAAAATCTCCCCCATAATGTGGAGAAAAAAAGCCCCCCAAAAAGTCTACAAACACACAATATAGGTAAAGGGTAAATCTGCTCTAAAAAGGATTTTTTTCTCAGCTGATTTGTGATTTGACTGGTTCAACAATTACACAAGAATTTTAAACATTTACATACGTGATGATGTTGTTTTGTTTTAATAAATTATGTAAGCTTTTTTAAAACCTCAACTTATAGGCTGGGTGCACACTATGAAATTCCACTCAGAAATGTTGGTCGGAAATTCTGCTCCATAAAGGTAACCTACAGGCAAATTTGTTTTCTGTGAACCCATTCACATTGCAGAACTTTCTAGTCAGAATATTTCAAACAGAATATTTCTGACAGAATATTTCAAACAAAATATTCCGCCAGAACATTGGACCTACTCAATGCTCTGGCAGAGCCCGTGCTGCAGACATTTCCATCTATTGGGATGGCAATGTCTGTGCGATCCTAGCACTGACTGATTCAGTCTGCACTGTCCAGACTCAAAACACCAAATCACAAACTTCGGCAATACACAATAAATGTACAAAAATTTGAAAACTTTATTGGAATAGTACATATAATAAATGCAGATTAAAAAAGCACAGTGCACAGAACTGATAAAATACAGGAGATATAGTACTTTTCGCGCTATTGCGCTTCGTCAGGGGGCACTCCCTGACGAAGCGCAATAGCGCGAAACGTGCTTTGGGGTAAGTGCAGGTGGCATATGGCTCTACACTTATACACTATGTTGTCTTTTTGTGCCTATGTTTTGGTTGCTATCTTTACTTGTAGGGTTGATATGTACCTTTTATGATATGCTTATTCCTTACACCACCATGTATTGGCACTTGTATCTATTTCCTCCAGTGTTTGTTGCCTATACCTCCTGTATTTTATCAGTTCTGAGCACTGTGCTTTTTTAATCTGCATTTATTATATGTACTATTCCAATAAAGTTTTCAAATTTTTGTACATTTATAGTGTATTGCTGAAGTTTGTAATTTGGTGTTTTGGTATTACAGTTTTCCAGCAATCTTACTCTTATCCTATATATTTTTGGTGACACCGTCCAGACTCAGCATCTCCAGGCCGGAAATTTTCCAGCTGAAGATTCTGTAACATGAACCCAGCTTTGAAGGGGTACTCTGCCCCTAAACAGCTTATCCACTGTCCAAGGATAGGGGATAAGATGTCTGATCACGGGGGTCCCGCAGCTGGGGACCACCTCAATCTCGGTTGTGGCACCCTAGACATCCGGTGCATGGAGCGAATTTCACTCCCTGCCGGACATCTGGTGATGCAGAGCGGAGGCTCTTGACATCACAGTCACCCCCGCTCATGACATCATGAGTCACGACCATGCCCCCTCAATGCAAGTCTATGGGAGGGGGTGTGATGCCCATCATGCCCCCTCCATAGACTTGCATTAAGGGGGCGTGACCATGACATCACGAGCAGGGTGCAGCCATGACATCACAAGCTTTTCGGCGCTGCACCCGATGATCTAACCGAACGACGGGTGCAGCAGGGAGATCATGAGGATCCCCAGCAGTGGGACTCCTGTGATCAGACATCTTATCCCCTATGCTTTGGATAGGGGATAAGATGTCTAGCGGCGGAGTACCTCTTTAAGATGATCTATCTGTCTGTGTAGTAAAAAAAAATAATCCTTAGTTCTTAATGTCCCAGATTCCAGAAGGAAACAACTGATGAAGCTCCAATATGTTCTTCTCTCATTTGCCAAAGATTTCTTGAAAAAGGCTTTTTTACTTTATAGTTTAACCCCTTAAGGACCGGGCGTTTTTCGGATTTTGCTCTTTTGTTTTTTCCTCCTTACCTTTAAAAAATCATAACTCTTAAAATTTTGCACCTAAAAATCTGTATTATGGCTTATTTTTTGCACCACTAATTCTACTTTGTAATGATATCAGTCATTTTACCCAAAAATCTACGTCAAAATGGGAAAAAAATATTGTGCGACCCAATTGAAAACATACAGCCATTTTGTACCTTTTGGGGGCTTCCGTTTCTACGTTGTACATTTTTAAGTAAAATTGACACCTTATCGTTATTCTCTAGGTCCATACGGTTAAAATGATACCCTACTTATATAGGTTTGATTTTGTATTGCTTCAGAAAAAAATCATAACTACATGCAGTAAAATGTATACGTTTAAAATTGTCATCTTCTGACCCCTATAACTTTTTTATTCTTCCGTGTTCAGGGCGTTATGAGGGTTAATTTTTTGCACCGTGATCTGAAGTTTTTGTCGGTACCATTTCTGCATTGATCTGACTTTTTGATTGCTTTTTATTCATCTTTTCATGACATAAAAAGTGACCTAAAATAAGCTATTTTGGAATTTGGAATTTTTTTTGCGATTACGCCATTGACCGTGCGGTTTAATTAGCAGTATATTTTTTTTAAATCGGACATTTCCACACACTGCGATACCACATATGTTTATTTTTGTTTTTATTTACACAGTTTTTTTTTTCATTATTAGAAATGCCGGGTGATTCAAACTTTTATTAGGGGAAGGGATAATTCAAAGGGTTAATGATTTTTTTTACACTTTTCTTTGGCAATATTATAGCCCCCATAGGGGGCTATAACATTGCATTTACTGATCTTTAACTGTGTTCAATGCATCTCCATAGGGATGCATTGATCAGGGTTTTCGGCGATTGATTGCTCAAGCCTGGATCTCAGGCTTGAAGCATTCAATCGGCGATCAGACTGCAGGAAGGAAGGTAAGAGACCTTCCTCCTGTGCTACAGCTGTTCGGGATGCAGCAATTTCACTTTTAGCCACGTGGCTCAGCTTTGAGCGCGCGACTAAAGGGTTAATAGCGTGCGGCACCGCGATCAGTGTCGTGCGCTATTAGAGGCGGGTCCCTTCTTCACTATGACGCCGGGCCCGCCGTGATATGATGCGCTGTCACCGTGGGACCCCGCGTTATATCATGGGAGCGGGACCAAGGATGTACTCATACTTCCTTGGTCCTTAAGGTGTTTTAAAAAGAAATATAGATTATATAAAAGATTATATGGAAGTTAATTTAAATCATACCTTCATTTCACTGAACTTTAAAATAGAGATTGAAATTGGAGAGACAATTTAATATCTAGTATAAAGTGCCCATATCTGTGCAAATACTATAAGTGAAGTTTGGTTTGTATTTATTTTCCTTTTTTCAGTTAATAATTCAGCTGAACATATTTTGGGCATGTTTCTCTAAGGAAATAGCTATATTTTTATTACCACTATACATGTGGCTTTCTTGTCCCCCAGATCAGCCCTTGAATTTCAATAGCCCGATAGGATAGTTGGTCCTAGCAAAAGGTATTTGTATTTTATAGCTTTATGCTAGAGGTGAAAATAGGTCAATGCAATTTGACATTATCCATAATCCACAGGAAAACAATACCCAAGCACTCTATATATTTATATATCTCTATATGTACAACATGTGTGATCTTTGACTTGTGGTTTCAGACGTTACAAATGGAACTTCAAAAGTTTAAAAACAAAGATAAAAGATAAAAGATTTGTAGAAAAAAAGGCAAGTGAACCATTAAAATAAATCTAGAGGAAAATAAAATGACAATTTAAAAGTATATTCCTATGAGCATGTACTGGACTAAACCTATATCTGCAGTGTTGTCATTGGTTGAACTTGATGGACATTCAATAAATAGATATAGAGAGACAGACAGATAATGAGATAGATAGATAGATAGATAGATAGATAGATAGATAGATAGATACAGGGGTATATCTATCTATCTGGGACCTGGGCTTTTTCAGTTTTTTCATTTTCAATTTTTCATTTAAAAAATCATAACTCTTAAAAATTTTCACCAACAATTCTATATAATGACTTATTTTTTGCGTCACTAATTCTACTTTGTCGGGGAAAAAATCAATGTGCGACAAAATTGATGAAAAAACACTATTTTTAAAGTTTTGGGGGCTTCCATTTTTACGCAGTACATCTTTAGTAAAAAATGACACCTTATCTTTATTCTGTAGGTCCATACGGTTAAAATGATACCCTACTTGTATAGGTTTGATTTTGCATCACTTCAGAAAAAAAAAAACATGAATACATGCATGAAAATTTATACGTTTAAAATGGTCATATTCTGACCCCTATAACTTTTTTATTTTTCTGTGTTCATGGCACTATGAGGGCTCATTTTTTGCGATGGGATCTGAAGTTTTTATCGGTATCATGTTTGTTCTGATCAGACTTTTTGATCACTTTCTATTAACTTTTTTGTGTTATAAAAAGTGATCAAAAATGCGCTATTTTGGACTTTGGAATTTTTTTGCGCGTCAACGTTGAATGTGCGGTTTAAAAATCGATATATTTTTATAATTCGGACGTTTCCATACAGGGCAATACCCCATATGTATATTTTTATTTACACAGTTTTTATTTTATTCTTGGAAATGCCGGGTGATTCAAACGTTTATTAGGGGAACGGATAATTGAAAGGGTTAATGATTTTTTTTACACTTTTCTTATGCAATATTATAGCTCCTATAGGGGGCTATAACATTGCATACTGATGCATCTCCATAGGAATGGAACAATCAGTGTTTTCGGCGATTGATCGCTCAAGCCTGGATCTCAGGCTTGAAGCATTCATTCGGCGATTGGACAGCGCAGGAGAAGGTAAGAGACCTCCTCCTGTGCTACAGCTGTTCGGGATGCCGCGATTATGCCGCGGCGATCCCGAACAGCTCCCTGAGCTAACCGGCACATTTTACTTTCGTTTTTAGCCGCGCGGCTCATAGACGGGTCCCGGCTTCACTATGACGCCGGGCACGCCGCGATATGATGCAGGGTCACTCTGTAGTATAAAAACGCTAATACGTATTGAAAGGATTAAGATTTTTTAATAGAAGTAATTTACAAATCTGTTTAACTTTCTGGCAACAACTCATTTAATATTTTTTTTTTTTCAAGTGGAGTACCCCTTTAAAATAATAAGGGGTTTGTGGTTAAACAAAAAAAGTACCTTCTCAGCTTAACATAAAGTGCCCCAATGTGGCCATGTGAATCACGTAGTCTATTTATTGGATGCACCCAGTACCTCCGAAGCCTGGCTTGTCTCTAGATACAAAAGAGCATAAAAAAATATAACTATTTATAAAAAAATATATATATTTAACATTTGAGAACATTACTTTGATAATATGGAATACTTGCTTACCATACGTAGTCTGCAACGACGAATTACATTAACCATGATGGTTAATAGTAGACGTAGTTGCAGGGGGTGTAATCTGATGTGCGGTTCCACCACTCCATCCTGAGTAGATGCGACATTTGCAGAATTTTAGCTCATTTTTCAGGTTTTTAGACTAAGCAATTTACTAATGTGCTTCAGGCTTGATAACAAAAGGGCTGCCAAGTAAAAAAAAAAGGGTGGAGTATGTGGAGGAGAATGGGTGTCATCCTTTTTTTCATGGGCTGTCTCTTCTACAATTTCCGCGCAAATTCCGTGCGCAAACGATGTCGGGCGTAATTTTTTTTTTTACCATTGACTTCTATTGAATTCTGCTAGCGGATTCCGCTTGAAGAATGAACATGTTCTTTCTTCAAGCGGAACAGAATTCAGCGTCGGAACTCCGCTAGCGGAATTTCCGACGTGTGAACAGCACAGTGTAAAATACATTGAAGTGAATGGGAAGGGGACATGTGCATTCATTGTGAGCAGAGAATCCAAGAGGAATTACTCGAGTAAATTCCTCTTCAATTACTCTGTGTGAACGCACCCTTAGTGTATTAGCACTTGTTCATTAAAGCCATGTATTCTCTTTTATTCAAGCTCCCTGTGTGACCTGAGGGGTCACTCTTGCTGTTTTTTGCCCTCCATCTGTGTGAGAGTCCTCAGCTTTTATGTATTTTATTAATCTTTTTGAATAAAGTATACCTTGTATTTTTCTCTAAATGGCTCCAATTGCCTCTTCTAGAAAACCCTTGCCCTTTCTTTCCCCTTATACAAAAGCCCAGCACCCCTATTCCATAAAACTCAGCTCTGGCACCCCCCACACACATAAAAACCCTGCACCCACCCTACACATCAAATCCATACCCCCTCCCCCTTCACATAAAAACACATCACATAAAGTTCATACACCCCTACACATAAAAACCTGCACACACCCTTAATAAAAAAATAACACCTGAACACTCTCATTAATTGGAATCTCCTGCGCCCCCTTTAATAAAATAAACCCCTGCACACCCCCTTAATAAATTAAATCCCTGCACACCCCCTTAATAAAATAAAACCCAGCACACCCCCTTAATAAAATAAAACCCTGCACCCCCTAATAAAATAAAACCCATGCACACCCCCTTAATAAAACCCATTAACCCCCCTTTAATAAAACCTCTTGACCCCTTAACGCCAGCTTCATTCTCCTCCAAAGCAGGAAGTGAACATGGGAAGTCTCCGGTGCTCCCTCTGACTTTGCAGACTGGCTGGTCTCCCTCCGTACAGCGGACCCCACAGGTACCACTCTCCCCTATCTCCCCTATGCCCCTGGGTACTGGGAGTCAAGCTACTAAGAGCGCGGGGGGTCCTTCTGCTGCACCTCTCACTGAACACACCATGAGAGGGCTTCTCGCTGAACTACATACCTCCATACATGGTGACATCCAGGCTGCTGGGTCCGATATTCAGCATGAGATATCCTCCTTAGGCCACCGCACCTCTCATATTGAAACTAAAATGGCGGAATTAACATCGTCCCAAAATGAGGTAGTGGACCTCACTAACAGTCTGGAAGATGAGGTCTCCGCTCTCAGGCTGAAAATTGCTGACATGGAGGATAGATCTCGCCGTAACAATTAGAGGGTGAGAGGAGTCCCGAAGACTATAAAAAAGGAGGACCTTAACGGCTTTCTCACAGATTACTTTGCCCTACTGCTACCTCAGGCCTCCACATTGGATTTGCTTATGGACAAAGTTCATAGACTTCCAAAGCCCAAAGCCTTACCTGTTTCTGTCCCCAGGGATGTGATCTTACGTTTGCACTTTTACCACATTAAAGAGCAATTGATGATGGCAGCATGCTCTGCACCCTCCCTTCCTGAAAGATTCTCTGGTTTGCAGTTATTTACTGATCTATCTGCAGCTACCTTAGCTAGACTCCGCAAATTCAGCACTGGAACCAAAGCTCTTAGAGACAAGGGGATTCCTTACAAGTGGGGATTCCCTGTCAAGCTCATTATCTCTAAGAATGGCACCAAACATATGGTCTCCTCCCCGAAGGCCCTTTTGCAGCTTTGTTCAGAGTGGAACTTGTCTGTGGACTCACCTGTGCAGCAATCCCCAACTACTTCCCAGTCTGCGAGAATAGCGGAAGAATGGAATGTGGTCTCACACCGCAAGAAGAAGACCAAGCCGTGAGGATCTCTCAGTGCTCTGCCTTATGATCTATCTGTTTGTACTTTCTCTCAGAGCTGCTGTTGAGTTACCCTCATCCTTTATTTTTCTCTTTTTCTTTTTTTTTCTTTTTTTTGGCTTCTCTGGGTAACTTTCCTGACTATATAGCCATTTGGCCTAACTGCAGCTAGTGGAACTTACTCACCCCCACTAAGACTTACCACATGGTCTTTATTGCTACCTACATATTTTTTGTGCTCTTTGTTTTTGTATGTTCTCAGACATGCTGCAGACACCCGCATTGTACAACTGTCAGAGTGCAATTTAAAATGTGGTAGATTGCCCACCCCTACATGTTTCACCGCAATTGTGGGTGTCTGCAGCACAGCACTAACAAATAAGGGAGAGATTCCCTGTCATACTATACCTTACCTGTCAGGGGCTATTTTAATGCAATAAGTGGGAAGTTTTAGCGATATATAATAAAAGTAATTTTTTTAAAGGGTTGATTAATAAGGGTTTTTTTACCCCGGGCTTCTGCTTTGGGATTTGGTAAATTGGTCAGTTGACCCCCTACCAATCTGGATCATTTTTGTTATATGGGTGACTCCGTCATGGAACCCCCCTCGTAAGTGGCACCCGCTGCGGGCCACCCATCCCCCCCTTGGTACGCCACTGGATAGATAAATACATGCAGAGAAACAGCAGCACTCAAGGAATCCGTGAATAACGTGTGGCCTGTATTCACCAAAACTAGATAGATAGACAGATAATGAGATAGATAGATGGATAGACAGATAGATATTACATAGATATTACATAGATAGATAGATCCTCTTTCCTCCTTTCTGTGATGTGTTTTTAATACAATAAATACAATAACAATAATATATATATATATATATATATATATATATATATATATATATATAAAAACACACTTTCTGTAAAAAGTTGTGTCACCCCCCCCCCCCCCCCATGTAATATTTTAGTATTGCACTATGGGGGTGACAAATAATTTTTCATTTTGAAGCAAAAACTGTTTTAGTGAATTTATAGCTTGAATACATTGCAGCCCAAAGGTATAAATGTCAATTTCAAGGTGGGTGCCCATTTATAGATCTTTGCCTCTTGTCCCACCATTCTCTTGCTTACTTATTTGTTGTTTTAGGCGATGTATTATTGTTTAATTATGTGTTATTGTATTGATACATTTATTATATATTTCTGCTTGTCTCAGATAATATCACAATAATTCACCTGCCCTTAAAAATAATAATATAACCTCTTAAGGACCCAGACAATTTTCAGTATATGACCCGGCCATTTTTTGCACATCTGACCACTGTCAATTTAAGCATTACTAACTCTGGGATGCTTTTACCTTTCATTCTGATTTCGAGATTGTTTTTTCGTGACATATTCTTTATATTGGTGGTAAAATTTTGTCGATAATTGCATCATTTCTTGGTGAAAAATTCAAAAATTTGATAAAAAAAATAGTTTATTAGGAAAATGGATATTCCAAATAAATTATATATTGATTCACATATACAATATGTCTTCTTTATGTTTGCATCATAAAGTTGACATGTTTTTACTTTTGGAACACATCAGAGGGCTTCAAAGTATAGCAGCAATTTTCCAATTTTTCTCAAAATTTTCAAAATCGGAATTTTTCAAGGACCAGTTCAGTTTTGAAGTGGATTTTAGGGGCCTTCTTATTAGAAACACCCCATATATGACCCCATTATAAAAACTGCACCCCTCAAAGTATTCTAAATGACATTCAAAAGGTTTGTTAACCCTTAAGGTGTTTCACAGGAATAGCAGCAAATTGAAGGAGAAAATTCAAAATCTTCATTTTTTACACTGGCATGTTCTTGTAGACCCAGTTTTTGAATTTTTGCAAGAGGTAATAGGAGAAAAAGCCCATAAAAATTTGTAACTCAATTTCTCTCGAGTAAGGAAATACCTCATATGTGTATGTCAAGTGTTTGACAGGCGCAGTAGAGTGCTCAGAAGGGAAGGAGCGACAATGGGATTTTGGAGAGTGAATTTTGCTGAAATAGTTTTTGGGGGCATGTCGCATTTAGTAAGCCCCTATGGTGCCAGAACAGCAGAAATTCCCCCACATGGCATACCATTTTGGAAACTACCCCTATAAGTAAATGAAAAAAATTATTTTTTCACTAAAGTGCAGTTTTTTTTCCCAAATTTACCATTTTTACAAAAGGTAATGAGAGAAAATGCCTGCCAAAATTTGTAACCCCATCTCTTCTGAGTATGAAAATACCCCATGTTAGGATGTAAAATGCTCTGCGGGCAAACTACAATGCTCAGTAGAGGAGTCACATTTGGCTTTTGGAAAGCAAATTTTGCTGAAATGGTTTTTGGTGGGCATTTCGCATTTAGGAAGCCCCTATGGTGCCAGCACAGCAAAAAAACAAACACATGGCATACTATTTTGGAAACTATACCCCTCAAGGAACGAAACAAGGGATATAGTGAGCCTTAACACCTCACAGGTGTTTCATTACTTTTTATTAAAATTGGATGTGTAAATGAAAACATTTACATTTTTAAAAGGGGTAATATGAGAAAATGACCCACAAAATGTGTAACCACATTTCTTCTGAGTATGGAAATACCCCATGTGTGGATGTCAAGTGCTCTGCTGGTGAACTACAATGCTCAGAAGAGAAGGAGCGCCATTGAGCTTTTAAAGAGTGAATTTGTTTGGAATGGGTGTCAGGGGCCATGTGTGTTTTCAAAGCCCCCCGTGGTGCCAGAACAGTGCCCCCCCCCCTCCACATGTGACCCCATTTTGTAAACTACACCACTCACCACATTTAATAAGGGGTGCAGTGAGTATTTACACCCACTGGCATTTTACAGATCTTTGGAACAGTGGGCTGTGCAAATGAGAAATATTTTTTTTAATTTTCACGGACCACTGTTTCAAAAATCTGCCAGACACCTGTGGGGCGTAAATGCTCACTGCACCCCTTTTACATTCTGTGAGGGGTGTAGTTTCCAAAATGGGGTAACATGCAGGGGGTCCATTGTTCAATTCCGGACAAATTTTCTCTTCAAAAGCCCAATGGCACTCCCTCTCTTCTGAGCATTGTAGTGCGCCAGCAGAGCACTTTACATTCACATATGGGGTTTGTTACTCAGAAGAAATAAGAAAAAAAATTTTGAGGGGCTTTTTTTCCTATTTTCCCTTGTGAAAATGAAAAATTTAGGGTAACACCAGCATTTTAGTGAATTTATTTTTTTCATTTTCCCTTCCAACTTTAACGAAAATTCGTCAAACACATTGTTACGTTCCGTGAGGGGTGTAGTTTCCAAAATGGGGGTGGGTATTTATTTTTTTGTGTTTATGTCAGAACTGCTGTAAAATCAGCCATCCCTGTGAAAATCACTAATTTAGGCCTCAAATGTAGTGCACGCTCACTCCTTAGCCATGTTGTGCGCCCGCAGAGCATTTTACGCCCACATATGGGGTATTTCCGTACTCAGGAAAAATGGCGTTACAAATTTTGGTGGTCTTTTTTTCCTTTTAACGCTTGTGAAAATAACAAGTATGGGGCAACACCAGCATGTTAGTGTAATTTTTTGGAAATACCCCATATGTGGCCCTAAACTGTTTCCTTGAAATACAACAGGGCTCCAAAGTGAGAGCGCCATGCACATTTGAGGACTACATTAGGGAATGCATAGGGGTGGACATTGGGAATCACTGGCGTAGAATACCCCTAACAGGGTGCCTCCAGCACAACTCTGTCCAGGCATGCTGGGAGTTGTTATTTTGTAACAGCTGGAGGCTCCGTTTTGGAAACACTGCCGTACAATACATTTTTCATTTTTATTGAGGGGGGGGGGGCAGTGTAAGGGGGTGTATATGTAGTGTTTTACTCTTTATTATGTGTGAGTGTAGTGTAGTGTTTTTACGGTACATTCACACTGGTGGGTTATGGCGAGTTTCCCGCTAGGAGTTTGCACTGCGGTGAAAAATTTGCCGCAGCTCAAACATCAAGAAACTTACTGTAAACCTGCCTGTGTGAATGTACCCTGTACATTCACATGGGGGGCAAACCTCCAGCTGTTTCAAAACTACAATTGACAGACCGTGCATGATGGGAGTTGTACTTTTGCAACAGCTGGAGGATGGAGTTCTGTTACCTAACTCAGTATTTTCCAACCAGTGTGCCTCCGGCTGTTGCAAAGCTACAACTCCCAGCATGTACTGATCGCCGAAGGGCATGCTGGGAGTGTAGTTATGCAACAGCTGGAGGTATGCAACTACAACTCCCAGCATGCAGAGACAGCTGATTGCTGTCTGGGCATGCTGGTATTTGCAGTTTTGCAACATCTGGAGAGCTACAGTTTAGAGACCACTGCACAGTGATCTCCAAACTGTGACCCTCCAGATGTTGCAAAACTACAAATCCCAGCATGCCCAGACAGCTGTCTGGGCATGCTGGGAGTTGTAGTTTTGCAACATTTGGAGGGTCACAGTTTAGAGATCACTGTTTAGTGGTCTCAAACTGTAGCCCTCCAGCTGTTGCAAAACTACAACTCACAGCATGCCCAAACAGCTGTCTGGGCATTCTGGAAGATATAGTATTGCAACATCTGGAGGGTCAAAGTATGGAGATCACTGTATAGTGGTCTCTAAACTGTAGCCCCCCAGATGTTGCTAAGCAACTCACCGGCTTCCGTAGGACACAGAGAGCCAGCCGCACGATTTTGCCATCCGCCGATCTCCACCGTCGATCGTCGCCTCCATGGATGGGTAAGTGGACTTCATCCCCGGTCCTCTGTCATTTTCCCCCCTTCTGCTCCACCTATTGTGGGTGGGCAGAACGGGAAAACGGAAAGTTACCCCCGCCCCTATTCTGCTATTGGTCGTCGAGTCTATACGACCAATAGCAGGGATAGGAGGGGTGACACCTCTGCCACCTCACTCCTATCCCTTCAGGGGGATCGTAAGTGTTTTAGACAACCCCGATCCCCCTGATTTTTCGGGTCACCATAGACCCGTATGACCCAGAATTGCGCAAATCGCAGGTGTGCATTCACCTGTGATTTGCCGCAATCGCCGACATGGGGGGGGGGTCTGATGACCCCCCTGGGCATTTGCACGGGATGCCTGCTGAATGATTTCAGCAGGCATCCCGGTCCGATCCCCGTCAGGCGCGTGGTGGGAACCGGAATTCCCCATGACATATGCGTACGTCAAGGGTCCTTAAGGGGTTGAGTGCTATATTGTTCCCTTATTAATCCCTAATTTGTGTGTTTTTTTCCATTTTGTCATTCAAGGTTTTCCTTATATTCTTGAATGTGATTTTTGGATGTTGGGAATTGTTTGTGCATTGCACATGTGCAGTGTGCCCAAATGATCGTATGAAAAGGTTTTCATTATTCAATCTCCTTTTAAAAAAATAAATAGCAGATTACAGGGGAAAAAGGTTACCCATGGGGTATGCTGGGACTTGACATACTACAGGTGTTGTGTAGGTCATTGATGTTAGTAGTGGGTAAACAGTCCCTTGTACCTCTCCCTAACACACAGCCTTTGCAATGCAGGGTCTGTTATTGTGTTCTAGGTGAGCTGGTACCTCGGGGCATGCCCCTTTTGTACTGTAATTGGTAGTTGTAAGATGGGGTGCAATTGGTGTTGTGGGTACTGGACACCAGACACAGGGAGAGGAGCGGAAGGTGCAATGCAATTTTCATTGGAACAACTTGCAAATGTAACAGATATTTCATTGGTTGAGAGCAGAAGATGACAACCCAGGGTGCCACCCCTGTCTGGTAAAAACAGGAAACTGAGGCTACAATTCGCACAGGCTCGCAAAAAGTGAATAATAGAAACTGGAAGAATGTTATCTGGTCTGGATAAGTCCCGATTTCAGCTGAGACATTCAAATTGCAGAGTCAACAACATTAATGCATGGATCCATCCTACTCAATGGTTAAGGCCGGTGGTGTGTTTCTTGAATCCCTTTTGGCCCCTTAGTACCAACTGAGCATCGTTTTAATGCAACAGCATATCTGTGTATTATTTCTGACCATGTTTATCCCTTCATGAAACCAGTGTACCCATCTTCTTATGGCTACTTCCAGCAGGATAATGCACTGTGTTACAAAGCTCACATCTAGAGATGAGCGAATCAAATTGGACATAGCCAAATTCATTCCCAATTTCATGAAAAATTTAATTCAGACTGAAACAGAACTTCGGCTCGATTCTAAATAACAAATTTCTTCATTAGCGACACCCCAGCAATTGCCCTGTATAATGTATAGATGCGAGTGGCTTTCTCCTATCTCTGCATTATATAAGATCGCCTCGGGTGTCAGGAGTGACACCTGCTGCGATCTGTCCTTAACTGCAGGTACTATTGCTCGCAACATGGAGCACACTCTGCTCCATGCTGGGAGCTGTAGTACTTGCATTAATAGACAGATCGCAGCTGGTATCACTTCTGTATAATGTATAGATGCGGGCGTCCGACCGCTCTTCTCTGGCCCCACTGTAGTATGAGTATATGCCGTATATATACCTATTGTTCATATTTCCCCAGAGAGCTGTGAGTGGCTGGAACTATCTGGCCAATCACAGCTCTCTTTGGGAATTATGAATAAGTGATGTGAATTCTATTAACATCACTGGCCAGCTGGAGTATAGTGCAGAGATGCGAGCGCAGGAGAAAGCCGCTCCATCTCTGCAATAGATAGGATGATCGCATCAGTGTTCAGGAGTGACACCTGCTGTGTTCTGTCCTTAACTGCAAGTACTACTGCTCCCAACATGGAGCACACTATGCTCCATGCTGGGAGCTGTAGTACCTGCATTAATAGACAGATCACACCGTGTGTCACTTCTGGCACCCGATGTGATCGTCCTGTATAATGTATCGATGCGGGCGGCCAGCCGCTCTTATCTGGCCCCACTGTAGTATGAGTACATACCGTATATATATATGCCTATTATTAATATTTCCCGCAGAGAGCTGTGATTGTCTGGAACCATCTGGCCAATCACATCTCTCTGCAAGAAATATGAATAAGTGATGTGACTTCTATTCACATCACTGGCCAGCCTGAGTATAGTGCAGTAATGCGAGCGAAGGAGAAAGCCGCTCCATCTCTGCAATTCAGAGGACAATCGCATCGGGTATCAGGAGTGACACCCAGGGCGATCTGTCTATTAGTACAGGTACTACAGCTCCCATCATGGAACAGTCTGTTCCATGCTGGGAGCAGTAGTACTATCTAAACATTTTTTTTAAATAAAGAAAAAAAGTGAAACACACGCGCACACACACATTGTTAAACACAATATTAAAATACATTACTAATAAAAAAATATTTAAAAAATGAATTATAAAAAATATATTATTTTTACATTTAAATGGCCCCTTTCTAAATTTTTTTTTTCCGGCTACATTTTTAGGTCCCTGCCTGCCCACATAAATTGATGTAAACAAAAAGCATGTCCGCATTCACTATAAGATGCATCTAAAAGTTCAGGCTTTATTGCAGGAAAGTCTTATACTGTAGAACACGGGGTGCAGGGAGGGAAGGTAGCTGCCACCCAGCAGCAGGAGTGTATCAGAAGAATGACATTGCGGTTTCGTGTCAGTGACGCATCATCCGGTTCCTGTTCCATTGGATTCTCAAGCCAGGTATATATGGAAAAAGGAAGGGGGGAGGAGTGACCCAAGATATAATGATAAAACCAGTAGAACAATCATATATCCTGTTATATCATAGAAAAGAGCTAAAATCATTCCTTTCATTAAGGCCCAAAGGGCCCAATGCTTTTAGTTTCGTAATCATCTTAGCTTCACATTGAAGTAGTTTTAAATGTCTATCCGCACCTTGCGATTGTTGTGGTATATATTGCAAGCCTACAAAGCAAATTTCATCACATTTGCCTTTGTGATATGTCTCCATGAGGGCAATAAAACGAGTAGCACCTATTTTTGTACATAATGAATAAAGATGTTCTCGAAATCTAATATTTAGGATTCTTTTTTTCTTGCCCACATAGAAACATCCACAAGGGTAGAGAAAGCAATAGGCAACAAAATTAGTCTTACAGGTGACAAAATGATTCACTTTTACTGTGTATCCGCCTAAATTTATGTACCTTTTTTTTAAATTATGTTTGCAGTAATTGCAATGTCCACGTGAAAAATTTCCATGGGGTATATTTTTGTTGAGCCAATTTTGTTCAGTATTAGATTTTTTTTTTGTATTTTATATAGTCTGAAATAGTTCTATTTTTTTCTAAATGTGACTATAGGTTTATTTCTGGCTGTATCAACGGGTCTTGTTCTAACATGTACCTGTCACGATTCGGCTGGCTGGAGGTGGATCCTCTGTGCCAGAGAGGGATTGGCGTGGACTGTGCTGGTGGACCGGTTCTAAGTTGCTACTGGTATTCACCAGAGCCCGCCGCAAAGCGGGATGGTCTTGCAGCGGCGGTAGCAACCAGGTCGTATCCACCAGCAACGGCTCAACCTCTCTGACTGCTGAAGATAGGCGCGGTACAAGGGAGTAGACAAGAGCAAGGTCGGACGTAGCAGAAGGTCAGGGCAGGCAGCAAGGATCGTAGTCAGGGGCAACGGCAGGAGGTCTGGAACACAGGCTAGGAACACACAAGGAAACGCTTTCACTGGCACAATGGCAACAAGATCCGGCGAGGGAGTGCAGGGGAAGTGAGGTATAAATAGGGAGTGCACAGGTGAACACACTAATTAAGCCAACTGCGCCAATCAGTGGCGCAGTGGCCCTTTAAATTGCAGAGACCCGGCGCGCGCGCGCCCTAAGGAGCGGGGCCGCGCGCGCCGGGACAAGACCGACGGAGAGCGAGTCAGGTACGGGAGCCGGGATGCGCATAGCGAGCGGGCGCCTCCCGCATCGCGAATCGCATCCCGGCTGAGAGAGGTATTGCAGCGCACCCGGTCAGTGGGTCTGACCGGGGCGCTGCAAATGCGAGGATGTTGCGAGCGCTCTGGGGAGGAGCGGGGACCCGGAGCGCTCGGCGTAACAGTACCAATTGGACAGAATAGCATTTTTTATTATTTTGTTCATGGGACAATTATTAGTTTAGTTTATGTCTAGGTTATCAATACTTAATGTGACATCCAAAAAGTTTAAGGTTTTTCCACCAAACTCATGAGTAAAAAGCATATTCATATCGTTATTATTAAGATAATCAGCAAATTCAATAAATTCTTTCTCAGACCCGTCCCAGACTATAAGGACATTGTCCATGTATCTCAGGAACCGCTTCACAAAACGGGTGAAGGGGTTGCTGAGAGTGTGAACGTATGTAATCTCAAAGATAGCAAGATATACATTTGCTAGGGTGCATGACACAGGGGACCCCATCGGGGTACCATGTAATTGTTTGTACCAGCAGTTGTCATACATAAATGTATTGTTACTCAACACAAACATATGTGCTTCTGCTACAAACTCAATACATTTGTTAGATCTACCAGTATAGGATAGAAAGTGTGTCATGGCTCTCACACCCGCATTCCAAGGGATGCGGGTGTAAAGAGCCTCGACATCCAAAGACACTAGAGTGTAGGATTCTTGCCAAAGGAAGTCATCTAAAGTACTAAGCAAATCACTAGTATCTCTTACATAGGAAGGGATACAAGGAAGGAGGGGAGAGACGAGCCATTCTAAATAGCCAAACACGACAAAGAAGCCCTTAGGCAGCTCAGTGACAGATGTATCTATGAAAAATTGTCGGCAAATCCAACCAGGAAAATAATAGATAAGCTTCGATCTTTTCTTAGATCTTCAGTAGAAAAAAATATACTGACTGAAAGTATGGCCGCTAGATTGTTACCAGAGAATCCCAGACCAGCAAAATGGTACCTCCTCCCTAAGGTCCATAAGTCGCTGACCCAGCCCCATGGACGACCTATGGCGGGGATTGGGTCGGTGACTGAAGCCCTCTCAAGCTATTTAGAATGGCTCATCTCTCCCCCCCTTCCTTCCTTGAGCAACAGCCCCCTTGAGAATCGTTACGAAACGGCGTTGGGGACAGAGGAGCAGCACACAAATGGGTAAGACACTGGCACTTTAAATCCCATATTCAGACATTGTTTACAATATCATGTACTTTATGACTAGGACTTATGTCCAGTCAGGCACTTTCCTATTATAGAATACCATACACCTTCATGTGAGGTAGCAGTCTGCACTTTATGTTGAGGAGGCGTAGGTAAGGTATTCTATATGTAAAGGAGAGACATGATAGATAGTCATTACTGAGATTGGTAGTGCTCCCAAATATCTGTGGTGTGTTGTGCTCCCTGTATGGTTGCTCGGCCTAAGCTCTGAGGTCCTCCATCTTTGTATCCAGTTGGTTCACATTTAATCATGATTATAATAAAAGTTACATTTTATTTAAGTGGCATTGTGTAAACTCTCTTTTTTCTTTTGTTGTTATATTGTGATATGAGTTTTCCACTATAAATGAAGGATTATTTTAGACATCATGTAGCTGAATATGGCCATTTATCATTATAGGTGTCAATTTGGATTTCTTTTTTGTTTTTGAACAATACATTTATGTATGACAACTGCTGGTACAAACAATTATATGGTACCCAGATGGGGTCCCCTGTATCATGCACCCTAGCAAATGTATATCTCGCTATCTTTGAGCTTACATACATCCACACTCTCAGGAACCCCTTCACCCGTTTTGTGAAGCAGTTCCTGAGATACGTGGACAATCTCCTTATAGTCTGGGATGGGTCTGAGAAAGAATATTTTGAATTTGTTGATTATCTTAATAATAACAATATGAATATGCTTTTTACTCATGAGTTTTGTGGAAACACTGTATGGAAGGTGGTAAAAGAGGCACCCAGATCAAAGGCTCTGGGCCCGGATGGGATACCATTCGAGCTGTATAAAAAGTATGCAAGTTTTTCAGTTCCCAAGGTAGTGAAATTATTTAAAGATATTAGAAAAAGAGGACTACTGCCCCCCCCCCTCAATGAAGGAAGCAGTAATAATGCTAATTCTTAAACCTGGAAAAGATGAATGAGAGCCAGATGCGTATAGGCCAATCTCGCTGCTGAATACCGATACGAAGATATTGGCAAAAGTTTTAGCAGTAAGGTTGGCGAAGGTAATGCCCCTATTAGTCTCGAAAGACCAATGTGGATTCATGAGTGAAAAAACTGCGGCAGATAATGTGAGAAGATTGTTTGGGAATCTGCAGATGAGGGAGGAGGGGTGGACTGCTCCATCCTGTCATTGGACACGGTTAAGGCCTTTGACAGGGTGGAGTGGTCCTACCTCTGGACAGTAATGAGGGGATATGGGTTTGGGGAAGGATTTATGAAGTGGATAGGAATTTTGTATGACTTTCCTAGGGCAGTGGTTTTGATAAATGGTGTGTAATTGGAAGGATTCCAACTGACTAGAGGAGCCAGGCAGGGCTGTCCCCCCATATCTTTGCCCCATATATTGAGCCATTAGCAATAAGGATTAGGAACAACAAGAGGCTGGGGACAGAAGACAGAATATCACTGTTTGCGGATGATATATTACTTTATATTCGGAACACGCAGCAGAGATTGAAGGAGATTATAGAGGAAATAGAGGAATTTGGGAATAAATCAGAATTAAGTATAAACTGGAATAAAACTGTATTGATGCCACTAGATAAGCAAATGTCCCATGAGAGACTCAAGATAATAAGAGAGGGAGAAACGTTTAAGTATTTAGGAATAAATGTAGGAAAGCAAGTTCAAAAATATACGGAATTAAATGTCTGGCCCATCTTGAGAAAAATAAAAGTAAAAATCTGGTTGGGTTTACCACTTAGTATGGCGGACAGGATCGGCCTAGGGAAAATGATAATTTTACCTCAGATACTGTTTGTGTTGACCAATAGTCCGGTATGGTTATGAGAACAAATTTTTAAAGCAATTGAAACCAGGGAAATAGAACTTGTCTGGAGGGGAAAAAACAAGAATTAAATTAAGTTATCTAAGTAGAGGGGTGAAGAATGGAGGACTAGCCGTTCCAGATTTTAGACTATATTATATAACAGCACTGTTGAGGTATGTAAAGAAATGGAAAGAAACAGATGTTTTCATGAACATGATAAAAGAAAAAAAAGATGAGTGTGAGGATATGGGAGAATTTCTAGAATCCAAGTTGGGGCGGAAAGGATCCCATAGAGAAAATGGTGGGTAAAGTATGCAATCGAATGGAAAACAAGCAATGAATGTGAAAGGTTCATTTGTATATACAAGATTATTTAATAATAAAAGATTTGAAGAACTAGAGGGCCAGGAATGGTGGTTTTGGAGTAAATATAATTTGAAATTTGTAGCACAATTTTTGTATAAAATGTATAAAAATAATGATGGATGTTATAAATAAGGGAGAAAAACACTTTAGCACAAAAGAATGGGAGAAAGATATAGGACAAATAACAGAAAGGGAATGGAGGGGATTTGGAAAGAAAACTTGAATATTATAAAAAAAAAAAAAACGTTACACAATTTTTTATAGTTCATATTACATGCCGCAACTCCTGGGAAAAATAGACGTAAAAAATACAAATGCCCAAGATGGGAGAAGGAAGGAATGAGGTTCTTCCATGTGTATTATCAGTGTACTGTGCTTAAAGAATTCTGGACAAAGGTGGTAAGAATGATAGAAGGAAAGCTAGAACTGAAGGAAGGAGATACATTGATATCTTGGTTATTAGCGGGAGAAAGAATGGGAGGAAGAAAGAGGGAAAGTGCAATTTGCAGCAAGATTATTGGTGGCAAGAAAAGGGATGCATAAAGAAGCTCCAAATGTTGATGAAATTAAAATTACAGTATGTAAGATGGTGAATTTTGAGTTCTGTTGTGCGGTTTAGGCTGGGTGTGTGGCCAAGTTTCATGAAATTTGGAATAAGGTGATTGAAGGATTGACAGAGAGAAAAATTGTGTTTGGTGGAGAGTCTTAGATACAAGCACAAGGGTATAAGATGAGAGAAAAGGAAAGTAAAAAAAATGCTTTCTTCTCTCTTTTTACCCTTCTGCCAAGGGGATGGACAAAGGGGGGGGATGGGTGGGGTGTTTATATGTATATTTGTATATTTATGAGGGGAGGTGTTCTGTCCAACCGAAGCCAGTAGTAAATACAAGATGGGGAGGTATTACTGTCTTTTTCTTTTTTTTTTTTCTGTCTTCTTTCTTTCCAGTTTTTTGTTTTTTTTTGGGAGGGGGAAGGGAAAAACTTCCGACGTATTGACAATGGAAAAAGAAAAATGGAAATGTGATTTTATATGGAATGTTCAATTTTTGCTGAAGAAATAAAAAAATAAAAAAACATTTACTATTAACATTTCTGCACTTTCCAAGCATTTTAGGGACATTCATGAACGCAAAACTGACACATTACGTGTCATGGGAATAGAAGAAGTGAAAAGACACATCAGGGGGGGGGATATAAGAAGACTCCTCTTAAACAGGGTATTCCTCTGGATGTACCAAATGGTTTTAACTTATGACAAGATCTTATTTTAACATGTTAGAACCTTATGGTATTGTGTTATTCCCTGTCTCAGAATGTAAAATAGTGTGTTTTAGACATAGTCTTGCAATACATATATGTTAACATTCTATTCTATTCTTTTTTTCTGTATTTCTTGTTAGTCTATCCACTAGTGTATCAACATTAAGCTGGGTGTTGATAGCAATGGATTAGTGTTGAGCGGCATAGGCCATATTCGAATTCGCGAATATTCGCGAATATATGGACGAATATTCGTCATATATTCGCGAATATTCGCATATTCGTAATATTCTCGTTTTATTTTCGCATATGCGAACATTCGCGTATGCGAAAATTAGCATATGCGAAAATTAGCATATGCGAAAATTAACATATACAAAATTAGCATATGCGAAAATTAGCATATGCGAATTTTCGTCCGGCAGTCTCATACAGTAGTATTAGAGCCTTCTTTACACCACACAAGCTGGAAGCAGAGAGGGATGATCACTGTGATGTGTACTGTGAAGAAAAAAAAAAAACGAATATTCGTAATTACGAATATATAGCGCTATATCCGCGAAATTCGCGAATTCGCGAATATGCGATATTCGCGAATAATATTCGAATTGCGAATATTCGCGAGCAACACTACAATGGATGCAGGGGACAGCTCCTCTCCATTTTGACTCCATGCCTCATTTTTTTTTACTTTGTCAGTAGTGCACACCTGTAACAATCATGTGACCTATTAACAGGATATATAAGTGTTACAATGTTTTATGCCATGACTAAAGGCACTCTAGCCCGAAACGCATATGCAACTAAGCTCCGTTGTACCTGTTATTACTATTATGCCTAAATAAACTGGACATTTTACCTGGGCAGAGGATGTCAGAATGAGTGAGCAACAGAACAGAGGGATTTGTCAACCAAATACAAAAGCTAGACACATAAAAAAACAAACAAAAAAAAAAAAACATGTAAAGCATCTGCATGAACTAGTGAGTAACATTTATAAGATTTTTATTTCTGACATGGCAGGTATGCTTTAAAGTTTCCCCATCAAAACAGGGAACTCAGTGATCTATAAGCTTTAAAATCACAGTGAGATATCTGTTGTTCTTTTCTACTAAACATAGTTTAAAACAGAGGAAATTATATTTGTTGCTGATACTGTACAAGAAGAAAATATGAATGAAAAGGGCAAATTCAGGGATTTTTTGAGATGTTGATTAACGTCAAATCTGGTTTTCAAATGCAAAATAAATTTTTCTTGTATCAACACCTCAAAATAGCTTCTTGTTTTCCCAAAATCTTCAAGACCTTTGTGTACAGTGAGAAACTTCAACTTTTATGAAAACTAATTAAGTAGTGGATTCCAGATGGTGTTATGACTGAACCGGATTTTCGTGGGGGAGTTACAAAAATTTCTTGGAGCTAAAATGCTGATTAAGTTGTGCCAATATTTTTTTTTTTTATAAAAAAATACATATTCACATGTCCAAGAGTGTATAATTTATTATTGCACAATTCTCCTGTCTAAGTTGGCATTTATGTAGAAAAATGGAAATACAACCCTGGTCTGGCACCTATCTGGAATGCAATTCAAGCTCCAATTTTATAAGGTGGATTGTTTTTCCAAAAATACGGTAAGCACTTCAGTTTTTTTTTTTTTTTTTTATTCGGCTTGCTCATTTCTATCCCCTATCATTAAAATTATCATTAATGCTTGGTTATGGCCCATAGCATTTCTGAGAAACCTTGATCACACATGCTTAGTTGATTGTTCTGTCCCCCTTTCTTGTGCACCACCTTAGGGTCTATTCACACGGCAGAATTTCCACTTGCGGAATTCCGCCTCAAATTAAAGCCCATAGATTTCTATGGGATTCCACACTCCAAATCACATTTCTGAATTTCCACTTGTGGAATTGTGGGATATAGGGTAGGAAAACAAGGCATAGGGAATCTGGAGTAGGGGGGGGGGGGGGAGAAATAGGAGGGATAAAAAGGAAGGGATGAAACTAAAGGAAGAGAAGAAGTGATCAACAAGAAAATACTAACCTCAGTGTTGGGAGAGCACAGGTGGGCAACACATGGCGGCCAGGCTGACAGCTCATGTCGGGGTATATGACTGAGAAAGGCTAAGGTACACATGGGCAAGGTAATTATGGTGTGGTATGCAGGGTCCTATATTCATCAGAGAAGAGGAAGGTCGTCCATGGGTGCCAAACTGCGAAATGTCCATTTGGTTCCTGGATTCTGCAATCAGTTCCTCTATCCTGTGGAGATGAGTGAGCTCCAGGAGCCAAGAGAAGAAGGAGGGTGGTGGGGGGGGGTAGAGGTTCTCCAGAGTCTAGGGATGATTGCCCTGGCTGCCAGGAGCATAAATTCAATAAGAGGTGTATATCATTTTGTCAGGGAAGGAGGAAAAATGGACAATAGTAAGATGGCAGGGTCTTTATCTAGACTTACAGATGTTAGTTAGTGAGGTCTAGGACCTTGGACCAAAACGGGGACAGCAATGGACACAGTAGATAAATATGACTCATGGAGCCATCAGGTGTTCCATATGGCCAGCAGCAGTCAGGAAGGCTTGGGTAGAATTTGGATAGAAGGGTAGGTACTCTGTACATCTAGTAAATACTTTACAGTTTATTTCCTGGGCTCTACAGGAGATGAATGATTTGTGGCTTAGACGTACAGACGTACTCCATTCTCCATCCAAGAAAGTTCAGTTCCTTTTCCCACCCAAGACGAAATGGCAGTATGTCGTCAAAGGAAGTGTCAAGAAGGAGGGTGTATTGGTGGCTCACCGGACGGTACACTTGCGAATTGGAGAGACAGAGTTTCTCAAATGGGGTAAGAGGGCAATGTAGGTCAAGGGCGTCCCTGACTGCAAGATACTATTGTCAGAGCTGGGAATATTTGTGGGGCATGAACGTTGATAAGGGCGCAATGATTTCCTCAAGAGGTTTCAACCCCGTTGGGGATAGGAATTTAGTGAAAAATGCCCACAGTACGGATAACAGGGGAGACAGGGGGCAACTGTCACGATGCCGGCTGGCAGGTAGTGGATCCTCTGTGCCAGAGAGGGATTGGCGTGGACCGTGCTAGTGGATCGGTTCTAAGTCACTACTGGTTTTCACCAGAGCCCGCCGCAAAGCGGGATGGTCTTGCTGCGGCGGTAGTGACCAGGTCGTATCCACTAGCAAGGGCTCAACCTCTCTAGCTGCTGAAGATAGGCGCGGTACAAGGGAGTAGACAGAAGCAAGGTCGGACGTAGCAGAAGGTCGAGGCAGGCAGCAAGGATCGTAGTCAGGGGCAACGGCAGGAGGTCAGGAACACGGGCTAGGAACAGACAAGGGAACGCTTTCACTAGGCACGATGGCAACAAGATCCGGCGAGGGAGTGCAGGGGAAGTGAGGTGATATAGGGAAGTGCACAGGTGATAACACTAATTGGAACCACTGCGCCAATCAGCGGTGCAGTGGCCCTTTAAATCGCAAAGACCCGGCGCGCGCGCGCCCTAGGGAGCGGGGCCGCGCGCGCCGGGACAGGACTGATGGAGAGCGAGTCAGGTACGGGAGCCGGGGTGCGCATCGCGAGCGGGCGCTACCCGCATCGCGAATCGCACCCCGGCTGGAGGCGGTATCGCAGCGCCCCGGGTCAGTGGATGTGACCGGAGCGCTGCAGTGAGGAGAGTGTAGCGAGCGCTCCGGGGAGGAGCGGGGACCCGGAGCGCTCGGCGTAACAGTACCCCCCCCCTTGGGTCTCCCCCTCTTCTTAGGGCCTGAGAACCTGAGGAGCAGACTTTTGTCTAGGATATTGTCCTCAGGTTCCCAGGACCTCTCTTCTGGACCACAACCCTCCCAATCCACTAAAAAAAAGTTTTTCCCTCTGACCTTTTTAGATGCCAAAATCTCTTTGACAGAGAAGATATCCGAGGAGCCGGAAACAGGAGTGGGGGGAACAGATTTGGGAGAGAAACGGTTAATGATAAGTGGTTTAAGAAGAGAAACGTGAAAGGCATTAGGAATACGAAGAGAAGGAGGAAGAAGAAGTTTGTAAGAGACAGGATTAATCTGGCACAAAATTTTGAAAGGACCAAGATAGCGTGGTCCCAACTTATAGCTAGGGACACGGAAGCGGACATATTTAGCGGAGAGCCATACCTTGTCTCCAGGGGAAAAAATGGGAGGAGCTCTTCTTTTCTTATCCGCGAATCTCTTCATGCGTGAAGAAGCCTTTAAGAGAGAATTTTGGGTCTCTCTCCATATGATGGAAAGATCACGAGAAATTTCATCCACAGCGGGCAGACCAGAGGGCAAGGGAGTAGGGAGGGGGGGAAGAGGGTGACGGCCGTACACCACGAAAAATGGGGATTTGGAGGAAGATTCAGAGACTCTGAAATTATACGAGAATTCGGCCCAAGGTAGAAGATCTGCCCAGTCATCCTGGCGGGAGGAAACAAAATGACGTAAATAATCACCCAAGACCTGGTTAATTCTTTCTACTTGTCCATTGGATTGAGGATGATATGCAGAAGAAAAATTTAATTTAATCTTGAGTTGTTTACAGAGAGCCCTCCAGAATTTAGACACGAATTGGACGCCTCTATCCGAGACGATCTGCGTAGGCAACCCGTGAAGACGAAAAATGTGTACAAAAAATTGTTTAGCCAACTGAGGCGCTGAAGGAAGACCAGGAAGAGGGATGAAATGTGCCATTTTGGAGAATCGATCAACGACCACCCAAATAACAGTGTTGCCGTGGGATGGGGGTAAGTCAGTAATAAAATCCATACCAATCAGAGACCAAGGCTGTTCGGGGACAGGCAGAGGATGAAGAAAACCAGCGGGCTTCTGGCGAGGAGTCTTATCCCGGGCGCAGATAGTGCAGGCTCGCACAAAGTCCACCACATCTGTCTCTAGAGTCGGCCACCAATAGAAGCGAGAGATGAGTTGCACAGATTTCTTGATGCCCGCATGACCTGCGAGATGGGAGGAGTGACCCCATTTGAGGATTCCGAGGCGTTGGCGTGGAGAAACAAAGGTCTTTCCTGGAGGAGTTTGCCTGATGGAGGCTGGAGAAGTGGAAATCAGGCAGTCAGGAGGAATGATGTGTTGAGGAGAGAGTTCAACTTCAGAGGCATCTGAGGAACGAGAGAGAGCATCGGCCCTAATGTTCTTATCGGCAGGCCGAAAGTGAATTTCAAAGTTAAATCGGGCAAAGAACAGAGACCACCTGGCCTGGCGAGGATTCAGCCGTTGGGCAGACTGGAGGTAGGAGAGGTTCTTGTGATCGGTGTAAATAATAACTGGAAATCTTGATCCCTCCAGCAGATGCCTCCATTCCTCAAGTGCTAATTTAATGGCTAGAAGCTCACGATCCCCGATGGAGTAGTTCCTCTCCGCCGGAGAGAAGGTCCTAGAAAAAAAACCACAAGTAACAGCATGCCCGGAAGAATTTTTTTGTAGAAGGACAGCTCCAGCTCCCACTGAGGAGGCATCAACCTCCAATAGGAAGGGTTTAGATGGGTCAGGTCTAGAGAGCACGGGAGCCGAAGAAAAGGCAGACTTGAGCCGTTTAAAGGCGTCTTCCGCTTGAGGAGGCCAAGACTTGGGATCAGCATTTTTTTTGGTTAAAGCCACAATAGGAGCCACAACGGTAGAAAAATGTGGAATAAATTGCCTGTAATAATTGGCGAACCCCAAAAAACGTTGGATGGCACGGAGTCCGGAGGGGCGTGGCCAATCTAAGACGGCAGAGAGTTTGTCTGGATCCATTTGTAGTCCCTGGCCAGAGACCAAGTAACCTAGGAAAGGAAGAGATTGGCATTCAAACAGACATTTCTCTATTTTGGCATAGAGTTGATTGTCACGAAGTCTCTGAAGAACCATACGGACATGCTGGCGGTGTTCTTCTAGATTGGCAGAAAAAATCAGGATATCGTCCAGATATACAACAACACAGGAGTATAGGAGATCACGAAAAATTTCATTAACAAAGTCTTGGAAGACGGCAGGGGCGTTGCACAGGCCAAAGGGCATGACCAGATACTCAAAGTGTCCATCTCTGGTGTTAAATGCCGTTTTCCATTCATCCCCCTCTCTGATGCGGATGAGATTATAAGCACCTCTTAAGTCCAGTTTGGTAAAAATGTGTGCACCTTGGAGGCGATCAAAGAGCTCAGAGATGAGGGGTAGGGGGTAGCGGTTCTTAACCGTGATTTTATTAAGACCGCGGTAGTCAATGCAAGGACGTAGAGAGCCATCTTTTTTGGACACAAAGAAAAATCCGGCTCCGGCAGGAGAGGAGGATTTACGGATAAAGCCCTTTTTTAAATTTTCCTGGACGTATTCAGACATGGCAAGGGTCTCTGGGACGGACAGAGGATAGATTCTGCCCCGGGGTGGAGTAGTGCCCGGGAGGAGGTCGATAGGACAATCATAAGGCCTGTGAGGAGGTAGAGTCTCAGCTTGTTTTTTGCAAAAAACATCCGCAAAGTCAATATAGGCCTTAGGGAGACCGGTTACAGGAGGAACCACAGAGTCACGGCAAGGGTTACTGGGAACCGGTTTTAGGCAGTCCTTGGAACAAGAGGGACCCCAACTCTTGATCTCCCCAGTGGACCAATCCAGGGTTGGGGAATGAAGTTGAAGCCAGGGAAGTCCAAGGAGAATTTCAGAAGTGCAATTGGGGAGGACCAAAAGTTCAATCCTCTCGTGATGAGATCCGATGCACATTAGAAGGGGCTCCGTGCGGAAACGTATGGTACAGTCCAATCTTTCATTGTTTACACAATTGATGTAGAGGGGTCTGGCGAGACTGGTCACCGGGATGTTGAACTTGTTGACGAGAGAGGCCAAAATAAAATTTCCTGCAGATCCGGAGTCCAAGAAGGCCACAGTAGAGAAGGAGAAGGCAGAGGCAGATATCCGCACAGGCACAGTAAGACGTGGAGAAGCAGAGTAGACATCAAGGACTGTCTCACCTTTGTGCGGAGTCAGCGTACGTCTTTCCAGGCGGGGAGGACGGATAGGACAATCCTTCAGGAAGTGTTCGGTACTAGCACAGTACAGGCAGAGATTCTCCATGCGGCGTCGTGTCCTCTCTTGAGGTGTCAGGCGAGACCGGTCGACCTGCATAGCCTCCACGGCGGGAGGCACAGGAACAGATTGCAGGGGACCAGAGGAGAGAGGAGCCGGGGAGAAGAAACGCCTCGTGCGAACAGAGTCCATATCCTGGCGGAGCTCCTGACGCCTTTCGGAAAAACGCATGTCAATGCGAGTGGCTAGGTGAATGAGTTCATGTAGATTAGCAGGGATTTCTCGTGCGGCCAGAACATCTTTAATGTTGCTGGATAGGCCTTTTTTAAAGGTCGCGCAGAGGGCCTCATTATTCCAGGATAATTCTGAAGCAAGAGTACGGAATTGTACGGCATACTCGCCAACGGAAGAATTACCCTGGACCAGGTTCAACAGGGCAGTCTCAGCAGAAGAGGCTCGGGCAGGTTCCTCAAAGACACTTCGAATTTCCGAGAAGAAGGAGTGTACAGAGGCAGTGACGGGGTCATTGCGGTCCCAGAGCGGTGTGGCCCATGACAGAGCTTTTCCAGACAGAAGGCTGACTACGAAAGCCACCTTAGACCTTTCAGTGGGAAACTGGTCCGACATCATCTCCAAGTGCAATGAACATTGGGAAAGAAAGCCACGGCAGAACTTAGAGTCCCCATCAAACTTATACGGCAAGGATAGTCGTAGTCCAGAAGCGGCCACTCGCTGCGGAGGAGGTGCAGGAGCTGGCGGAGGAGATGATTGCTGAAGCTGTGGTAGTAACTGCTGAAGCATAACGGTCAGTTGAGACAGCTGTTGGCCTTGTTGCGCTATCTGTTGTGACTGCTGGGCGACCACCGTGGTGAGGTCAGCGACAACTGGCAGAGGAACTTCAGCGGGATCCATGGCCGGATCTACTGTCACGATGCCGGCTGGCAGGTAGTGGATCCTCTGTGCCAGAGAGGGATTGGCGTGGACCGTGCTAGTGGATCGGTTCTAAGTCACTACTGGTTTTCACCAGAGCCCGCCGCAAAGCGGGATGGTCTTGCTGCGGCGGTAGTGACCAGGTCGTATCCACTAGCAACGGCTCAACCTCTCTAGCTGCTGAAGATAGGCGCGGTACAAGGGAGTAGACAGAAGCAAGGTCGGACGTAGCAGAAGGTCGAGGCAGGCAGCAAGGATCGTAGTCAGGGGCAACGGCAGGAGGTCAGGAACACGGGCTAGGAACAGACAAGGGAACGCTTTCACTAGGCACGATGGCAACAAGATCCGGCGAGGGAGTGCAGGGGAAGTGAGGTGATATAGGGAAGTGCACAGGTGATAACACTAATTGGAACCACTGCGCCAATCAGCGGCGCAGTGGCCCTTTAAATCGCAAAGACCCGGCGCGCGCGCGCCCTATGGAGCGGGGCCGCGCGCGCCGGGACAGGACTGATGGAGAGCGAGTCAGGTACGGGAGCCGGGGTGCGCATCGCGAGCGGGCGCTACCCGCATCGCGAATCGCACCCCGGCTGGAGGCGGTATCGCAGCGCCCCGGGTCAGTGGATGTGACCGGAGCGCTGCAGTGAGGAGAGTGTAGCGAGCGCTCCGGGGAGGAGCGGGGACCCGGAGCGCTCGGCGTAACAGCAACCCTGTCTCGTACCATCACAAATAATAAATGGGGGAGACAACTGGCCATTCACACGCACCTGGGCTTGGGGCTGGGAATAGAGAGCCATTATGTACTCCCTCATCACGGAACCCAAGCCAATTTGGGAAAGGGTGGCAGCAAGAAACATCTCAGTTCACATGATCAAAGGCCTTCTATGCATCTAAAGAAAGCAAAAAAAGTGGAATGCGAGCATAGTGTACCATTGAGAAGGCTCGGAGGGTATTATCTCTGGCTTCTCTACCTCGGATGAAGTCAACTTGATCGTTATGGACCAGGGAATTCATGTGAGTCGCCAATCTATTTGCAATCAACTTCGCAAAGATTTTTGTGAAATAGTCCCACAAACCTCCTCCGAGGTGAACTGGGCCTCTAGCAATGTGACTACATCAGGGGACAATGTAGGGAGGGCCCTGGAGGCTATATACAGCTGTAAAGAAGGGTGAGAGACACTATGTGCAGAATCTGAGGAAGGAGTGGGCAGATTGTAAAGATCAGAATAATATCATCATAATGCTGCGAGAATATCAGGGGTACATGATTCCTGTGGGAGTCTGTATAGCAGGGGCAAAAAGGGAGGACATTTTCTCTCTAAGCTCTTTGTTCAAAAGTCTCCCTGATTTGTTGCCCCACTCATGGAAAAGTTTCCCCGTCAATTGATGGTAGAAGTGATGCTTTTGGTTAATAGTGATGAGCGGCATTGCCCATATTTGAATTGGCGATATTTCGTGAATATATAAACGAATATTCATCCTATATTCACAAATTTCGCATATTCATTATATTTGCATATTCACATATGCGAATATTCGCATATGTTAATATTCGCATAATCGCATATTTGAGGAAGATACCAGTGAGGAGGTGGGCAACTTTACTATTGGTTGCTAGTGATGTTGTTGATAACCTCTGACAAGTGTAATTGCATCATTCTAAATTGCCCACAAGTGAAAAGAAGGAATATTTGCATTTGCGAATATGCGTCATATGCGGGGAAAAAGCGAATTTTTGCAATTTCTAATATATAGCGAAAATATTCGTGAATTTGCGAATTTGCGATATTCGCGATAAAATTTTGCAATACGTAATATTCGCGGCCAACACTATTGGTTAATAAGCATCAATAGTTCTTGGCGAACCCTGATTATATCTATACCTGTTCATGTTGGGATTGTTTGTGCATGTGCTCTAGGGTATGGAGTTCCAGTTGGAGGGAAAACAGTTTGGCAGAGTTTTCCCGCTTTAGCTGAGCCCCATGTTGCATTAGGACACCACGTAGGACATATTTCAGAGCCTTCCACTTCGTGAGCAGTGAGGAATCGTCCATAAAATGGTCAGATTGGAAGTGGGAGATTGTCGGTTCCTGAAACAGTGGGTCCAGGAGGAGAGTCTCATTCAATTTCCAGGTGGAATGGGGCTTGGCAAAAGAGGGAAGTGTGAAGGTGAGGGTGACAGGGGCGTGATCGGAGAAGGTGATTGAGCCTATGGTGGAGTGTGTAACTGAACCCATGAATGACACAGCCTGGAGTTGGCTGATGCACGAGTACACACCAGGGCTTCACAATCCCTCCCAAAAAAACACCACAATTTTAGAAATTTTTGAAAAAGATTTTGGATAGTGGGTGCTACCTATGAGAAAATTTGAAATTACCAGACCCAGGCCCAGCAGCGCCATCATTTTTTTCTTTGAAAATTAAAACAAACTTTGAGTGTCCCGTACCCCATCGTGTGGGTACGAAGGACCAAATCCAACAAGCCCCCACAGCAACATCAGTAATGCATATATTGCCTGAATGACACAGCCTGGAGTTGGCTGATGCACGAGTTCACACCAGGGCTTCACAATCCCCCCCAAAAACACCACAATTTTAGAAATGTTTTAAAAAGATTTTGGATAGCGGGTGCTACCCATGAGAAAATTTGAAATTAACAGACCCGGGCCCCACAGCGGCATCAGTAACCCATATATTGCCTGAAAAGACACAGCCTGGAGTTGGCTGATGCACGAGTTCACACCAGGGCTTCACAATCCCCCCCCAAAAAAACACAACAATTTTAGAAATTTTTGAAAAATATTTTGGATAGCGGCTGCTACCCTTGAGAAAATATGAAATTCCCAGACCCAGGCCCAGCAGCGCCATAATTTTTTTATTTGAAATATAAAACAACCTTTGCGTGTCCCTGACCCCAGCGTGTGGGTATGAAGGACCAAATCCAACAAGCCCATACAGGGCTTGTGTGGCCGTGAGATTTAGGCGAAACGTCTCCATTGCCCTGACCGGCCATTGTTTCCAAGACTTCTCGCCAAGGCAAACCATGTGAAGAACAGCGTGACACCGCCGTGACCTGCACACATGGTATGCTGAAGGGCCACTGAGACTTGTCCGGGCAGTGGAGGCTTAAGACACAGTGGAGGATGTGGAGGCGGAGTAGCACACTGTCGCAGGACCAACGGGCTGACAGAGTGTAGCAGGAAGCAGCATTGAGTACACACCAGGGCTTCAGAATCCCAAAGAAAAAACAACCATTTTTAAAATAATTTTAAGAATATTTAGGACAGCGGGTGCTACCTATATGTTGCATGAATGACACACCCTGGAGTTGGCTGATGCATGAGTACACACTAGGGTTTCACAATCCCTCCCAAAAAACACAACAATTGTAGAAATTTATGAAGAAGACTTATGGATAGCAGGTGCTAGCCTATGAGAAAATTTTAAATTCCCAGACCCAGGCCCGGCAGCGCCATCAGTAAACCATATATTGCCTGAATGACACAGGCTGGAGTTGGCTGATGCATGAGTACGCACCAAAGCTTCACAATCCCTAATAAAACAGACAAACATTTTTGAAGAAAAATTTTAACGAAAATTTTGGACAGCGAGTGCTCTCTATATATTACCAGAATGACGCAGCCTGGAGTTGGCTGCAGCATGAGGAGACCATTGAAATGTGTGATTTTTTTTATTTGAAATTTAAATCAAAATTTGTGTCCCGGACCCCGCCGTGTGGGTACAAAGGACCTAATCTCACAAACACCCACAAGGCTCATGTGGCCGTGAAATGTAGGCGCAACGTCTCCATAGCCCTGACCGGCCATTTTTGGTTTTTGTACCAAAAAAGCGCATATCCAAGAGTCCAGAAGACTCTATTATGCAGGACGGTGGACCACCAAAAGACATTCTTCAATAAAAGATTTTTTTTATTAAATAAAGAAGCAGAGTTCATTCCTCTGCGTATTTTTTTTGAAAGTTTTACTTAAAAAAATCCCACGCAACAATCGTTCAATGGTGTAATGGTTATTATTGTGGAAAATTCAAGTTTATTACTGTGATAATTATCAGAAAATTTGAAAAAAACACGACCCAAAAGTGTTTAATAACCCCATACATTGCACCATCAATGTTGAAATTTAATTTAAGCATGTATGTATTTCAAAAATCCTAAAATTAAAGGCCCAAGCCCAGAAGCATCATGAAGTCAAGTAGTCCCTGAAAGACCCAGGAGCAGTCAGGAGTAGGCATCAGCAGTACCCAAGAGGCTTTAATAACCCCTTACATTGCACGATCACTCGCGAGATCGAGCAATAACAGGTGTGTTATGCCCTCAGATGTTCGGGGCTGCACGAGCGCTACACTGAACTGACCGACAGGTACGGGTAACCCGCTGAACCCCCTTCGCGATAGGGATCAGGGATTGCAATTATTTGCAGGAAAGAAGAATCACAACTAAGCGTCGGTCATAAGCTCGGGTTCATTAAGTCCCTGCCCTTTGTACACACCGCATGTCTCTACTACCGATTGGATGGTTTAGTGAGGTCCTCGGATCGGCCCCGGCGGGGTAGGAGAAGGCCCTAGCAGAGCACAGAGAATTTAAAGATCATTGTTGAAATTAGCATTAAGCATGTATTAGCTACTGCTAAACTTCCAAAAATTTAAGGCCCAAGGTCTGAGGCATCAGGGAGGCAATTATTTCCTGAAAGACACAGAATGAGTCAGGAGCAGTAATCAAAGTACCCAAGAGGGTTTCATAACCAACCCCTTACATTTAAAGATCAATGTTGAAATTTGCATTAAGCATGTATTTAGCTACTGCAAAACATCCAAAAATTGAAGGCCCAAGGCCTGAGGAATCTGGGAGGCAAGTAGTTCCCGAAAGACACAGAATGAGTCAGGAGCAGTCATTCACAGTACCCAAGAGGGTTTCATAACCATCCCCTTACATTTAAAGACCAATGTTGAAATTTGCATTAAGCATGTATTTAGCTACTGCTAAAAATCCAAAAATTGAAGGCCCAAGGCCTGAGGGCAGGGAGGCAAGTAGTTCCTGAAAGACACAGAATGAGTATGGAGAAGCCATTCGCAGTACCCAAGAGGGTTTCATAACTCCTTACATTTAAAGATCAATGTTGACATTTGCACTAAGCATATATTTAGCTACAGCTAAACATAAAAAATTAAAGGCCCAATGCCAGAAGCATCAGTGAGGCAAGTAGTTCCTGAAAGACACAGGATGAGCCAGAAGCAGGCAATCGCAGTACCCAAGAGGGTTTCATAACCAACACCTTACATTTAAAGATGAATGTTGAAATTTGCATTAAGCATGTATTTAGCTACTGCTAAAAATCCAAAAATTGAAGGCCCAAGGCCTGAGGGCAGGGAGGCAAGTAGTTCCTGAAAGACACAGAATGAGTATGGAGCAGGCATTCGCAGTACCCAAGAGGGTTTCATAACCCCTTACATTTAAAGATCAATGTTGACATTTGCATTAAGCATATATTTAGCTACTGCTAAACATCCAAAAATTAAAGGCCCAAGGCCAGAAGCATCAGTGAGGCATGTAGTTCCTGAAAGACACAGGATGAGCCAGGAGCAGGCAATCACAGTACCAAAGAGGGTTTCATAACCCTAATTGATAACCCAAGAGGGTTTCATAACCAACCATAATTGGGAAATGTTGGTGTAGCAGCATGGTCAATCTACTCTGAGGCATCTGGCATTGGTGGCTGGAAATCCTGGCTGATCCATCCCTGATTCATCTTGACAAACGTCAGTTTCTCCACATTTTTGGTGGACAGACTGCTTCATTGCTTCACTATGCGGGTGAAGAAAGCTACTCATCAGCGACTGTAGACCCATGCTGCTGCTGATTGAGCTGGTACCTCTCCTCCCACCCCTCCCCTCCCCAGCAGCCATGGCAGTGGAAGGTGAGCACAGAGGGCCCCCCGAGTCACACCTGCGAGTGGATGGACCATGTGGCCGATAGGCATCAGCCAACTGACTATGTAGAATCTCTCTGTAGTAGGTCAGTTTGTCCTCCCTCTCAGTGGGTGTAAAAAAAGGCCCCCATTTTGGGACGGTGGCGAGGGTCTAATAAGGTGGAGATCCAGAAGTCATCTCGCTGACGAATTTTGACAATTCGGGGTCACTACGCAAGCAACTGAGCATGCATCGTGCCATTTGCGCCAGTGACTCGGAGGGACTACCTGCATCCATCTCCACTGCATACTGCCACGGTGTGTCTGGGTCCTCTGTCTCAACTTCCTCATAACCCTCCAGCTCCTCTGGCTGCTCCTCCTCTCCATTCCGAAGACTAGAAACACCGGCCATCTCATCCAACCTGAACTGTGCTCCGCTCTGCCCCTCATCATCCTCCTCCTCCAGTTCAGCCCCCACAGGGCTCATGTAGCCTTGAAATCTAGGCACAACATCTCCATTGCCGTGACCAGCCATGATTTCAATCATTTGTTGTAGGAGTGGAATTACGTAGTTCATGGCGTAATCCAGGCGACTCACAAATAATGTGGCATCATCAAAGGGCCTCAGCAAACGGCAGGTGTCACGTATGAGCTACCACTGGTTCACATTGAAGTTACACAGGGGAGTACTCCTATCTGCTTGGATCATCAAGAAATCGGTGATGGCTTTTCTTTGTTAGTATAGTCTGTCCAGCATATGGAGGGTGGAATTCCAACGTGTGGCAACGTCACAAATAAGACTATGTTGTGGGATACCGTTCTGAGGCTGTAGCTCAAGGAAGTGGGCTTGGCGGTGTACAAGTGGCTGAAGCAGATGCACAGTTTCCTTGCCATTTTCAGGCTGTTTTGCAAATGGGGTGTAGAGTTGAGGAAGTGCTTGACAACCAGATTCAACACGTGTGCCATGCAGGGCGCATGTTTCACACTTCCTTGTCGCAGTGAGGACACGATGTTCTTCCCGTTGTCGGTCACCATGGTTCCCATTTCCAGATTTCGTGGAGTAAACCATACTCGGATTTCTTTACAAATGAACTTTAGAAGTTCCTCCCCTGTGTGACTCCGTTCGCCAAGGCAAACCATGTGAAGAACAGCTTGACACCGCCGTGCCCTACCCACATGGTACGATGAAGGGCCACCGAGATTTGGACGTGCAGTGGAGGCCGAGTACACGGTGGAGGATGAGGAGGCGGCGTCGCACACAGTAACAGGACCAACTGCCTGGGAGCGAGAGCGTGGAGGAGGAAGCGGTGTGACCTGTCCAAGTTGCTGTTGTGGCTGTGCAGGAACCACATTTACCCAGTGAGCCGTAAAAGACAAGTATTGTCCCTGCCCTGTAGTTACAGCGTCGGTGCTGCCGTGCACTTTTGAACACATCGACAGGCTCAAGGACTGGCCCACCTTCTCTTGTACAAACTTATGTAGGGCTGGTACTGCCTTCTTCGCAAAGAAATGACTGCTTGGGACTCTCCACCTCGGCTCGGCACAAGCCATCAATTCTCTGAAAGGTGCAGAGTCCACCACTTGAAAAGGGAGGGACTGCAACACCAGCAATTTGGACAGGAGCACATTCAACTTCTGCGCCATTGAATGAGTGGGTGCATACTGTTGTCTCTTGGACATGGCTTCGCCGATGGATTGTTGGCGGAATGGCTGACTAAAAGCGGGAGAAGCAGGAGCGACAGAAGGAGGGTTTGACACACAGCTCCCTTCGGCTGAGGTGGTGGAGTCTTGGCTGGATGAAGGAGGGAGCGGATGGCCACTGGGTGATGCAACAGGCTGGACCACTACATCGGTGCCACGATTCTCCCAGGCCGCTATACGGTGGCGAAGCATGTGTTGACGCAGGGCCGTGGTGCCGACATTGGGACCCTGGCCACGCTTCACCTTCTGCCGACAGATGTGGCATGTGGCTACGTGAACTTCCTCCGGATGCCTTATGAAAAACTTCAACACCGCCGAGTAGCTGATTTTACCACCCGCAGTCTGCACTAATTGACTGCTACTGGCGCCGTCTCCAGGAACCCCTGTTCCACTACCTCTCGAAAAGGTAGGCTGCCACGAAGCAGGTGGTCTACCCCGGCACGTTTGGCTCCTCAATTTCCATTACTGCCACCACGCTGACTGCCAACCATGCTACCGCCTTGCTGCCTCAAGGGCAACCTGCAACTCTCCTCTCCTGATGATGATGAAGCCCCTTCTGCACCCGGTTCCCAATTGCGATCGGCTTCATCATCATCAACAGTTGTGTGCACGTCACTGATGTCCTCCTCAGTTTCCCCAACAGTGTCTGCTTCAGGACCCTGAACACTTGCAACACCGCCTCCCACGTCACTCTCCGCATCACTACTTGGCCGCCTAGCGGAGCAAGCGGCGCATGTCTCCTCCCCTTCTTGGCTGTCCAGTAGCTGCTGACTGTCCTCTATTAGATTGTCCTCAGTAAATAGTGGAGCTGAACCCACAGCATAAGATACTTCTTTAGGAGAGGGAACAGCATAGGGCAAAGGCATGAGCCATGCCAACTGAGGGTTGTGTCTGAGGAACCCACCGACTGTTGACTGGGGGTGTCAGATGTCACTTGTGATGATGTGGATGACCAATTCACCAATACTTGTGATGATGCAAGTTAACCAATACATGGCGGCAGATGGGTTACTGGTGGAGACACGACCGCTGGCTGATAGCGGGAGCTCAGGCCTCTCGCTGCGACTCCTGCTGCCTCTCGCTGCGACTCCTGCTGCCACTCGCCCCAAGTCTGCTTCCAACTCTGCCTGAAGTATTTAGGCCTCTGCCACTCCTCTGTGCACATCCTGGCACTTCTCTGCCTGATATACTTAGTGCACTTATGAGGGTATTACAATACGCAACACTACTCTTTAAACAGTATTTGTCTTGAACAGCAGCAGGTGATTACTTACGGCTGCCCTTGAACAGTATGTAGGCCCTTGATAGATTAACAGGTACTAGAAGGTACAATACTTCGATGTACCTATGCGGTATGCACTGATGAGGGCAGTAATATGCCTAACTATTAGCAGAAAAAACTCTGTGTTTTTGTAAAACACCAGCTGGTGAATACTATTGTTTGGACTTTGACGGTATGGAGCACCTTGACAGCTTAACAGTTACTAAATGGTACAATACTTTGATGTACCTAGTTTCTGTATTATGAGGGTAAATTCATCATTAGTGGAGTCGCTAGTTGTCTGACAGTTTCTGCAGCATGGCATCACACAGTGGCAGGGGCATGCCTGCAGGTACATGGGGATGTCTGTAGTCAGACCTCCGTCCATCAGGGCATTAGATTTGCAGTGTTTTTCCATGTCTCAATATAGAGAAAAAGTTTGCTGTGTTTATTCCATGGCTCACTATAGAGTATTTATATCACATATCATATTTGTATATTGGGTCATGTGGTTCTTATAGTCCGTCCACTAGTCCCCCCCATCCCACCCTCCATGCATGCCGTGAGATATGCAGGGGAGAGGTAAGGTACATTGAGGTCACTTTCTTTGGGAAGATATAAAAAAAGGGTTATTATTCTGCTGATAGTAACTAACTTTTAGCATTTGGTGGTCATGAGGTCTCACATGTTCAGTTTAGGCGGTCAATTTTGATTGACGCCTAGCTATTGGCACATTTTATTACACGTTACACAGTCTATGGTATTGAAAGAAGAAAAAAAAGTATATATATATATATATATATATATATATATATATATATATTTATATATATATATATATATATATATATATATACTTTTTTTTTCTTCTTTCAATACCATTGATTGTATATACCGTATTTATCGGCGTATAACACGCACTTTTTAGGCAAAATTTTTAGCCTAAAGTCTGTTTGCGTGTTATACACCCCCAGGAAAGGCAGGGGGAGAGAGGCCTCCGGCGTGCTGTAGGCCTCCGGCGTGCGTCCCCGGCGTCGTTGCTATGCGCTGAACGGCGCGGCGCATGATGTCAGTGCGCCGCGCTGTGCATAGCAACGACGCAGGGGACGCACGCCGGAGGCCTGCAGCAGCGCGGACCCGACTCAGGTAATTATGCCACCGGGGATGGGGGGAGGCAACGGGGCAGCAGCCCCTTCTCTCCCCCTGGCTGTCGGCGCCGGCACCGATAGTCAGGTTGACAGAACGGGCAGCGGGGTGAGAAGGGCCGACAGCAGCGCTCTAAACCCCAGGAAAGGCAGGGGGAGAGAAGCGGGCAGCGACGGCCTCTCTCCCCCTGCCTTTCCTGGGGGTATATCGGGGTATACACGCGCACACACGCACCCTCATTTTACCATGGATATTTGGGTAAAAAACTTTTTTTACCCAAATATCCTTGGTAAAATGATGGTGCGTGTTATAGGCCGGTGCGTGGTATACCCAGATAAATACGGTATATATATATATAGTTAAAAAATGGGACATGGTAATTTGCTCATAGGATATGTTGTTTGATTGTTCTAGGTGGAGGCAGGTGTCTTTCCGTTTGTGGCATCTATTCGCATGAATTGTCTTGTTTAGCTCAGTCGAATTACTGAGTTGCCTGGTACCTCCACATCATTCAGAAGTACCACCATATCAGTGACGTTAGTTTATTCCTCTTCTACTATGTGTTTATATAAGAGGCTTCATTGTCAGCATTCATTCTTTTACATTTATTTTCTTCACAGTTGAATTACTGAGTTGTTTGGTACCTCCACATCATGCAGAAGTACGACCATATCTGTGACGTCAGTTTATTCCTCTTCTACTCTTCGGTAGGTAGTCAGGCTTGTTAAAGGTACACAAGCAGGGGATGCATTGTCATTTTGGTCATTATCCTTTTTTTATAGGTGGAGCATAGCCTAGACATTACTTCAACATACAACGCCCAGGCTGTTCAGCTACTTGGGATTTATTGGTCAGTCATATCTTAGGTCCATTTTAGTTTGGCTCATGAACCCAACACGTCTTTGCGTTACTTTTATTTTTCCGATTCCCGTACATTAGGTCATAAGTTTTTATTTATAAAGTTTCAGACGTAGTTGTTACAAGGTTGTGTGGTATTTAATGTCACCCGGTGTAGAGGAATATGCAGGGCCTGTCACGTCCACAGGCTACTCCAGTAGGTCCTGGTATCTGATATGGTTGCGGATTAGCTGCATGGGTAAATTAGGTTTATTGTTTCACAAGTAAGTTCAAGTACACTTGATGGCTGTCACTCAGTTGGAAAGGTTACCTAGGCACTTCCATGTATAAATCGACAGTCTTAGCTATGTCTAATTGTTACCAATTTGAGGGTTACGACTCAGGTGCAGAATGTGGGTTAGTAATTGATGTGCACTCGATTGTTACAGAGCCAGAAGTTTGGACATTTTTCTTAATACCATCATCCCTAATGTCACCCCCGCGCATTTCATCCCTGCAAATCTCAAGAAGGATATCCTTGATGGTAAGAACGTTAATTTAGCGTCACTCCTCATTGCCACCCACGAGGTAACTAAAAATAAGGTCTCTGTAATTCTCAAAGCGAAGGATGTCAGACTTAGTCGCAAGTTGTCACTCTCAGATTTCAGCATGGCCTTCGCCATTTACAGAGATATTATTTGCTCTGTAAAACCTGAGAGGAGGGAAGAGCTAGATATGTATTTATACAAGGTCACAGAGTTGCCACATAAGTACGGTGGTCACTCTTTCTTTGACTACCACAAGTCATTCTCAGGGAAGGCGGCAGCAGCTTTAGCTGAGTTTAACTATTCCATGAAATGGGCCCTAATTGACATTGAAATCTTCTGCAATCACTTTGCAAGTATTAAGGCCCCAGTGTGTGCCCGATGCCAATCAATAGCACACACCACGGAATGGTGTAGCAGCATGAACACTTCTGACGATGGAGTTCAAGGGACACCACATCTGTTTTGCAGAGTTCCAATTCTGGTCTCACTGATAAGTTGGGGAGACCCATTAAGTATCTGGGCAAATCCCAGATTTGCAACAACTTCAACTATGCAACCTGTAACTACAATCAGTGCAGGTTGCTACACGTCTGTGCGGTGTGCTTCAGGGCTCACCCAAAGAGTGCTTGTCCACAGACAACATAGGGCATAACTAGCGGTGGTAGATGTGGTGTCCATTAAACTATTTTTACAGGAACACCCTTATAGGCTTTTTTGTCCACTTCATATTAGAAGGCTTAAAGGCAGGTTTTCATACTGATTTTGTGACGCTTCCTGGGGACACATTCGAGTGCCACCATTTAAGGGCAGCTCTTAGAGACCCTACAGCAGTTGATGAGCTGCTAAGTAGTGAGGTCATCAAGGGCTTTGTCATAGGGCCCTTTGAGAACCCCCCTTTTGATATGTGGAGAGTGAATCCAGTTGGTTTAGTGATTGGCAAATTAAGTAATAAAAAAACGCTTAATCTATGATTTGTCTGCACCTTACTCGTCCTCCATGTCAAGTTTACATTCACTCATTCCAGCTGAGGAATTCACTCTCAAATATGCTTCCATAGATGAAGCTATAGCAGTGATTCTTATTATGGGGGGCAGGAAATGGTTGTATAAAGCTGATATCTTTGACTCCTTTAACCCCTTAAGGACCAAGGACGTTCCGGTACGTCCTTGGTCCTGCTCTCCTGATATACTGTGTAACCCCGCGTCATATCACGGCGGGCCTGGCGTCATAGTGAAGCCGGGACCCGCCTCTAATAGCGCGCAGCGCCGATCGCGGCGCCGCGCGCTATTAATCCTTTAGCCGCGCGCTCAGAGCTGAGCCGCGTGGCTAAAAGCGAAACCGAAAGTGGCCTGCTAGCTCAGTCGGGCTGTTCGGGATAGCCCCTACCTGCCTCCTCGCTGTCCGATCGCCGAATGACTGCTCAGTGCCTGAGATCCAGGCATGAGCAGTCATGCGGCAGAATCGTTGATCACTGGTTTCTTATGAGAAACCAGTGATCAATGATGAAGATCAGTGTGTGCAGTGTTATAGGTCCCTATGGGACCTATAACACTGCAAAAAAAAAGGGAATAAAGATAATTTAACTCCTCCCCTATTAAAAGTTTGAATCACCCCCCTTTTCCAATAAAAAAAACACAGTGTAAATAAAAATAAAAATAAACATATATGGTATCACCGCGTGCGGAAATGTTCGAATTATAAAAATATATCATTAATTAAACCGCTCGGTCAATGGCGTGCGCGCAAAAAAATTCCAAAGTCCAAAATAGTGCATTTTTGGTCACTTTTTATATAATTTAAAAATGAATAAAAAGCGATCAATAAGTCCTATCAATGCAAACATAGTACCGTCAGATCACGGCGCAAAAAATGAGCCCTCATAACGCCCCATACACGGAAAAATAAAAAAGTTATAGGGGTCAGAAGATGACAATTTTAAACGTATTAATTTTCCTGCATGTAGTTATGATTTTTTCCAGAAGTCCGACAAAATCAAACCTATATAAGTAGGGTATCATTTTAATCGTATGAACCTACAGAATAAAGATAAGGTGTCATTTTTACCGAAAAATTTACTACGTAGAAACGGAAGCCCCCAAAAGTTACAGAACTGCTTTTTTTTCAATTTTGTCGCACAATGATTTTTTTTTTCCGTTTCACCGTAGATTTTTGGGCAAAATGACTGACATCATTACAAATTAGAATTGGTTGCACAAAAAATAAGCTATCATATGGATTTTTAGGTGCAAAATTGAAAGAGTTATGATTTTTTAAAGGCAAGGAGCAAAAAACGAAAATGCAAAAACGGAAAAAACCCCGGTCCTTAAGGGGTTAAAGGGGTACTCCGGTGGAATTTTTTTTGTTTTTAAATAATCTGGTGCCAGAAAGTTAATCAGATTTGTAAATTACTTCTATTTAAAATTTTAATCCTTCCAGTACTTATCAGCTGCTGTATACTACAGAGGAAGTTCTTTTCTGTCTGATCACAGTGCTCTCTGCCGACACCTCTGTCTGTATCAGGAACTGTCCAGCGTAGGAACAAATCCTCATATCAAACCTATCCTACTCTAGACAGTTCCTGACATGGACAGACGTGTCAGCAGAGACCACTGTGATCAGACAAAAAAGAAATAAAAAATGAAAAGAACTTCCTGTGAATCATACAGTAGATGATAAGTACTGGAAGGATTTATATTTTTAAATAGAAGTAATTTTACAAATCTATTTAACTTTCTGGCACCAGTTGATTAAAAAAATTTTTTTTTCCACCGGAGTACCCCTTTAAGCTTCTCCCCATACACCCAGAATTGTAGAAGTGGCACGGGTTGAAATGGCGCAACAAATATTATTTTGCAGTGAAACTGACGTTCCTGTAGTAGTTCCTGGCTATTCGACAGGTTTTAGCAAGCGTTACACTGGACTTTAGAACCCAGATTTGAGTGTACGCACATCATACACTAACTTGACAACTTCCTGTTAATTGAACACTGGGGTGCACGTCCCAGGGATTTAGATGTTTTGTTGGCTACATTTAATCAGTTGGCTGTTCCGGTGTCCAGTAATAAAGTGGAAGGTCCTAGCAATACTCTAACCTTTCTAGGGATAGTCCTTGATACTCAGGCCTTGGAAGCCAGGCTTCCTCCGGATAAACTAGCCCGCATCAGAAACACTATTCATGGGGTCTTATTGTACCCCAGAGTCACCAAAGTGGAGTTACAGTCGGTTCTTGGCATGTTAAATTTTGCCATGAGAATCACACCCCCAAGGAAGGTCCTTTGTATCTAGGCTGCTAAAATTAATGACCTCTGTGCCAGGTCAGAGTGACATGGTGTTGTTAGACAGTCAGGCCAGAGCCGACCTCCTCATGTGGGACTAGTTTCTGTTGGGGTGGAACGGGATTTCATTTTTTACGCCAGGCATTGAAGATTAGTCCCCGTTCATATTTTCTGATGCTTCATCTTCCGTTGGTTTTGCTGCCATCTGGGGGAACAAATGGTTGGCTGACGCATGGCCCTGAGAAGTTATTCAGTTGCCAGGCTTCAGTTCTAGCTCAGCCTTGTTCGAGTTGTATCCAATTGTAGTTGCAGCGATGGTATGAGGCCATTTGTGGCACAAAAAGTCAGTTATGTTTGTGTCGGATGACGTGTTGACATTTTGTTCAAGGGCAGATCTAAGTCGTCTGTCATCATGTCATTGGCTGGGAGGTTAGTGTGGCTCTCCCTTCAACGCAATTTCCACTTCACCAGCACCCACATTCAGGGTATTAGGAATACTGCAGCAGATGCACTTTCCCGAAGTAATTTTCCGCTTTTCTTCCAGGTTATACCGCTCAGGGTTTCCAGTAGGTCTTTTCCAAGAGTTGATCCTGGATTTAAAGCACACTTATCGTCTGCAAAAAGTCTTATCAACAAATCATTGTCCCCCAGCACACAGAGGGTGTACACTACAGCCTGGAAAGCATACTCTAAATTCTGCTCTCAATACTTTGACGCCATACCACATACCACCTCTTTCCTATTGGCATTTAATAGGGTTTTTCCACTCTTCACTGCACCTTGCTTATAACACCATTAAAGGGGTACTCCTGTGGAAAACTTTTTTTTTTTAAATCAACTGGTGCCAGAAAATTAAACAGATTTGTAAATCACTTCTAATAAAAAAATCTTAATCCTTCCAGTACTTTTTAGGGGCAGTATACTAAAGAGAAATAAAAAAAAAAATGCATTTCCTCTGATGTCCTGACCACAGTGCTCTCTGCTGACCTCTGCTGTCCATTTTAGGAACTGTCCAGAGCAGCATATGTTTGCTATGGGGATTTTCCCCTGTTCTGGACAGTTCCTAAAATGGACACCAGAGGTCAGCAGAGAGCACTGTGGTCAGGACATCAGAGGAAATGCATTTCTTTTTTGGATTTCTCTTTAGTATACTGCCCCTAAAAAGTACTGGAAGGATTAAGATTTTTTATTTGAAGTGATTTACAAATCTGTTTAACTTTCTGGCACCAGTTGATTTTAAAAAAAAGTTTTCCATGGGAGTACCCCTTTAACCCCTTAACGACGCAAGACGTAAATGTACGTCCTGGTGATGTGGTACTTAACGCACCAGGATGTACATTTACGTCCTGAGCATAACCACGGGCATCGGAGCGATGCCGGTATCATGCGCGGAAGGTCCTGGCAGATCCATAGCCAGGGACCCGCCGGTAATGGCGGACACCCGCGATCCCGCAGATGTCCACCATTAACCCCTCAGATGCTGTGATCAATACAGATCACCGCATCTGCAGCATCGCGGTCACTTAACAGGATGATCTGAGCGCCCGCATCGCTGCCGCGGCGATCCGATCATCCTGCACGGCAGAAGGAGGTCCCCTCACCTGCCTCCGCTGTCTTCCAGGAGTCTTCTGCTCTGATCTGCCTTCCCGCAGACCAGAGCAGAAGATGACCGCTAACCCTGATCAGTGCTATGTCCTATACATAGCACTGAACAGGATTAGCAATCGAATGGTTGCTATAAATAGTCCCCTATGGGGACTATAAGAGTGTAAAAATAAAAGTAAAAAAAGTAAAAAATAAAGTTAAAAAAATGTGAAAACCCCCCTCCCCCAATAAAAACGTAAATTGTCCCATTTTCCCTATTATACCCCCAAAAAGTATAAAAAAAATATTTTATATACATATTTGGTATCGCCGCGTGCGTAAATATCTGTACTATTAAAATAAAATTTAAATGATCCCGTATAATGAACGGCGTAAAAAAATTAAAAAGTCCAAAAATAGCTGCTTTTTTTATAACATTTTATTCCAAATAAAATTAATAAAAAAATGTAATAAAAGTTTTGTATAAGAAAATATGGTATTAATAAAAAGTACAGATCACGGCGCAGAAAATGAGCCCTCATACCACTGCTTATACGGAAAAATGAAAAAAAGTTATAGGTCTTCAAAATAGGGGGATTTTAAACGTACTAATTTGGTTAAAAAGTTTGCGATTTTTTTTAAGCGCAACAGTAATAGAAAAGTGTATAATCAAGGGTATCATTTTAATCATATTGACCCAGAGAATAAAAAATACATGTCATTTTTACCATAAATTGTACGGCGTGAAAACAAAACCTTCCAAAATTTGCAAAATTGCGGTTTTCTTTTTATTTCTCCACACAAATAGTATCTTTTTGGTTGCGCCATACATTTTATGGTAAATTGAGTGTTGGCATTACAACGGACAACTGGTCGCGCAAAAAAAAAGCCCTCATACTAGTCTGTGGATGAAAATATAAAAGAGTTATGATTTTTTGAAGGGGAGGAGGAAAAAACGAAAGCATAAAAATAAAATTATCTGAGTCCTTAAGGTCCAAATGGGCTGAGTCCTTAAGGGGTTAAACTGTATCTATCAGGCATTCAACACCACATATCTTTATCATACCCTAATAAGACTTCAGTGTTCATGTCTCATCCTATTAAAGCGGCTTTGAAGGGTATCCAGAAGAGCAAGATTTGCAAACCCTCCAGTCGTCAGCCAATGTTGGCCGGGATGTTTAGGAAGGTAGCGGATGCCTTATATAGGCTACCATTTGACCATATGGATAGTGTCCCGTTGAAAGCTGTATTGTTCTTGGAATACTACGGTTTCCTTAGGGCAGGGGAGTTTACTTGCAGGTCAGTCAAAGGCCCATGATTGTCAGTTCATCAGCTTGATTGGCAAACAGATCATTATGCGTTGAGATTGCATAGCACAAAGACTTCTCTGCCGGGTCTGGCAGTTACAATACGGTATTTTTCTAAATTGCACAAATGGTGTCCTGTCAGAGCGCTGCAAACGATGATGTCCATACGCTTAGGTTTTGACAGGATCCAGCTGCTGTTGTTATTCAGAGGGGCCGCCCTCACCACAGCTCAATTTGTCAGACGTATTTGCATTTTAGTCAAAGCATTGGGCAGCGATCCAGCAATTATATCCGGCCATTCGTTATGCATAGGTGCCGCCGCGTCAGCTTCTCAGCACAGGGTTCCTGCTCATGTTATTAAAAAAGATAGGGCGCTGGAAGTCTAATACTTACATGAGTTATATCCCCAACCCCAAGGCTAAGATGTGTCACGCTTTCCAATACTTGGCAATGTGATGATTATGTAATGTGTTAATAAAGCATTTTGTGAACTACTCTGTTAAAGGTTTAATAGGTAGGTACGCTACGCTATTGAGCACCGACCATTAGTAGGAAGGCTATTTTTCTTAGCCTGAATTTGTGGGAGGGGCAAGGATTTATTATAAGAACTCGCAGCAGTTCCTGTTTCCTGTTCTTCACTCGCGGCAGTTCCTGTTCTTCATACCCCACCAACCCCCCCCCCCCCCCGTTTTTCTCAGATCCTTTTATCATTTTTTCTAGGGTATGCCCTCTAATTTCATGTGTACTCTTACACGGCGGTACATGGCATAACTCTGACTGCCCAGAGGTTTAGATTGTTTACTCTGTTAAAGGTTTAGTAGGTAGGTACGCCACACTATTAAGCACCGACCACAAAAAAAAAAAAAATATATATATATATATATCTATATATAAATATATATAAATATATATATATAAATATATATATATATATATATATATATATATATATATATATATATATATAAAGACCCACATCTATACATTATACAGGAGAATCGCAGTGGGTGTCAGGAGTGACACCCGCTGTGATCTGTCATTAACTGCAGGTACTACTGCTCCCAACAGGAAGCACACTCAGTTCCACGCTGGGAACTGCAGTACCTACATTAATAGACAGAACACAGTGAGTGTCACTTCTGATACCTGTTGCGATCTGTCTATGAATGCAGGTATGAGTGTGCTCTGTGTTTGGGGGCACTAGTACCTGCAGTTAAAGCACAACTATCATGGATTTTAACCCCCATAAACTAGCCCCAGGACGACAAAATTGTTAGAAATTACAGTTCAAGCTTACCTTTTGCTGCTTTCTAGCAGCTTTAATTGGGCTAATAAATTATTTTTCTGAAGGTCAGCAACAGTCGGATATGCCGTTTGTCAACACTGGGACTGCTGTGTGATTTACACACAGGCGCCAGCGCATAGGCCCCTTATTCTTATATGTGAGTGGCAAGTTTTCTACTTTAAAAGAATAAACAGTATCCTTTCTTCTGTGCACAGCGGTGATGCGATGCGATGCATCGGATCAACGCTGTGGACTCTAGGAAGACAGAAGAAGGGGCGGCCGGCTCATTCCGCTACTGCATTACGCAGCGCATACGGCCTTAGGGACCGATCGCTTGCTTGACCACCCACATCGCATCACTGCTGGGCACAGGAGAACGTTTATGCGCCACCCGCATATAAGAAGAATAAGGGGCCTATGCGCTGGAACCTGTGTGTCAATCACACAGCGGTCCCAGCGCTGACATACAGGGGATATCCAACTGTTGCTGATTTTCATAAAAAGCATTTATTTTTTTTTGCTTGCGAAAAGAAACAGCGTTCGGCGCTGCCAGCCGTATAGCCAAACAATCGCTCTTGGAAAGTCAGGTGTGTACAAGCGTCACTGCTGGTGGGGTGCTCAGCTGGGACAGAGTCATAGATCAGACATGTAGAAGAATGTGAAATAAGCGGACGAAGTGCGGAAGCACGATATGGCTGTGACCAGTCAACCGGATTATCCGGCCTTCCTGTCTCCCTGCACCTGTATGTCCTAACTGCACCTTCAGCAATAAAGAAGTTTGTCGCTAACCTGGACGTGGTGAGTGCCACTTATTTCACATTCTTCTACACGTCTGAGCATTTTTTTTTTTAACCTGATTAAAGCAGCTAGAACGCAGCAAAAGGTATGCTTGAACTGTAATTTTTGCAACTTTCTCATCCTGGTGCTAGTTTATGGGGTTTAAAATTTGTGACAGTTGCGTATTTACTGCAGGTACTATGGCTCATACAAAACAGGAATTTAGGTGCACTACTGTGGTAGATGCAAACAATGACATTAGCTAACCCTAAAAACTTGCATTAATTTGCACCGTTGAGGCCGGCAACATATCAGCCAACTTGGGTGGGGCTTATAGCCTTTCTCCCACCTCCCATTGTACGTGTGCCTAGCCACACTGGAGGTAACCAGGGAGCAGTCTGTGAGCCGGACTTAATGCTGCCATAATTGCCCACTGGCCCCTGGTTTTGCTTATCATGCTCAGGTAGGTTTAGTGTTAGGTCCCGCACTCCTTGAGAAACCTTGGCGTTGGTGTGCAGGCTCAGGTATGTCCTTCATCTAAGGATATACTGGCTAATGTCTCAATTTTAACAACAGTTTTGAGGGTTAGCCAATGTCATTGTTTACATCTACCACAGTAGTGCACCTAAATTCCTGTTTTGTATTATTCTAAGTGTCATACATCCACACCTTTTTATCTAGTGTAGGATGTCATTGTGGTACTTGTGGTCTGCTGCAGAAATCCTCCATTGTATGCATTTTATGCTGGGGATCGCCCTTAGCAACGGACCACAAGTGTAGGATCTGCTCCCCCAATATATATGCACAACTGCATTAGGGGTTGAGCACCTCCTGCCATTTGAGGCCACGTCTTTGTAGTTTTTGTAGGTACTACTGCTCCCATCATGGAGCACACTCAGCTCCATGCTGGGAGCTGTAGTATCTGCATTAATAGACATATTGCAACAAGTGTCAGAAATGACACTCGCTGCGATCTGTCTATTAATGCAGGTACTACAAATCCCAGCATGGAGCTTATTCTGCTCCATGTTGGGTGCAGTGGAACTACAGTTGAGGACAGATCACAGAGGGTGTCACTCCTGACACCTACTGCGATAATCCTGTAATGTATAGATGTGGGGCACGGCCACCTTTCTCTGGTCCCCTGCACTGCTGTGTATATATATATATATATATATATATATATATATATATAAACAGTCCAAAATCACAGCACCAGACAGGTCAAGGATCTTCAAAGAAACTGGGTAGCCTTTATTAACCCCACATCAAGAGCAACGTTTTGGCAGTAGTAGCCTTTATCAAGCATAACAAGTTTGTGAACAGTGTATATATATATATATATATATATATATATATATATATATATATATATATATATATATATATATACCACAGATACAATTCATTGGTCGTAACACAAGTGACATACATGTGGAATCAATTAAAACCACACCTCTACTGAGATATCATTGGTGCGATCATCTACCTATACTGATGATGTCATAGCAACCTCACATATACAAAACAACAAATACTATTATAAAGTGGCCAGTTCTATAAAAAATTACAGTGCATAATAGTGCCATATGGGTACCTTCAATACAAGCCTTCTGTCATCAGTGATTGTCTCAATATCAAATCGATCATAATTTCTTGTGCATGTGTGGCTGTTTGTAAACAGAATGTGCATTCTGTGATCTGTGCGGATCGCGATATGTTACATATAGCAACGCGATTGCGGACATTGCCTGCGCAGCCACACAGACCACAGAATGTACATTGAGGGTGAGGGCATGAGGTAAGCATGATTGACATAACGGACTACGCATGGTGCAGGGCGGAAGTGACATAGACATGAGGATGTCTGTGACCGCCCGGCACATGCGCAGTGACATTGATATTGAGACGATCGCTGATGACAGAAGGCTAGTATTGAAGGTACCCATATGCCACTATTATGCACTGTAATTTTTTATAGCACTGGCCCCTTTATAATAGTATTTGTTGTTTTGTATATGTGAGGTTGCTATCTCAACCTGACATCATCAGTATAGGTAGATGATCGCACCAATGATATCTCAGTAGAGGTGTGGTTTTAATTGATTGCACATGTATGTCACTTGTGTTACGACCAACGAAATGTATCTGTGGTATATATATATATATATATATATATATATATATATATATGTACACTGTTCACAAACTTGTTATGCTTGATAGAGGCTACTACTGCCGAAACATTGCTCTTGATGTGGGGTTAATAAAGACTACCCAGTTTCTTTGAAGATCCTTGACCTGTCTGGTGCTGTGATTTTGGACTGTTTGTACAAATATCCTGGGCTGGCTGCCTGAGCAACCACGGGCACAGAGGTCGAACCCCAGTGCTGTCCCACCACCTTCTTTTATACATATATATATATATATATATATATATATATATATACCTGTTATTTATATCTCCCGCAGAGAGTCGTGACTGGCTGGAACCATTTGGCTAATCACAGCTCTCTGCGGGAAGTATGAATCTGTGATGTGAAGAACTTTACATAGCAGAACATAGTGCAGGATCGCACAGAAGAGCGTCTGACGGCCCACATCTATACATTATATTGAAGGATCACAACGGGTGTCAGACCCCGGGGCTATCTGTCTATTAGTTAATGTACTACTACTCCCATCATGGAACAGTCTGTTCCATGCTGGGAGTAGTAGTACTACCTTAAAAATGTAAAAAAGAAAAAAAAAGTGAAAAACAGTTAAAACACATACACTTTATTAAACACATTATTCAAATACATTACTAATAAAAAGTTTAACAAAATGAATTCTAAAAAAATATATTATTTCTACATTTAAATGGCCCCTTTCTAGATTTTTATTATTGTTGGCTAAATTTTTTTGGTCCCTGCCGCCAACATAAATTGGTCCCAGTTTATATAAATTTTTTTACTGCAAAAACTCAGTGGAATGTTAGCCTTAGAGTAATAACAAAATGGAGTGAATAAAAAAATGTGTTATTTCGAATCAAATGGAAGTTTGGATTCGGTCAGAATTGAATTTTTCATGAAATTCGGAACGAATTTGGATTTTTCCGATTCGATTCGCTCATCTCTAATAATAACATATATTAAAATTTATATAAAAACCCATTTAAATTAAAAATGATTATGTTCTAAAATGTGTCTGGCCCTGAAGGACCCAAAGTGAACAAGTTTTTCTACCTTTGGTTATTTCTATGAATATCTAATGTTTAATCAGTATTTATTGGTCAGAAAGGGATACTTTACTCAAATGATGATAACTTTAATTTTGCACAAATAAACTTCGAGCAGCATGGGCCAAATGTTCTCTCTAAAGAGAATCATTCATACATGTTCTGTAATTGCACAAAAACCATTACCTCGGGAAATCTGATCGGGAAAATGTTTTCTGTCCTTTTTAAAAATTAGGTATACTGCATGCACATACTGTTCCAGACAAAATAAACACCAGGAGAAATATAGAGATTTTAATTGTCTCTTAATTCTATGCAACCAAAGACATCATGCAGTTGTGTGCCATCACACCATGATCCAGCAAAGAAATATTGTTCCCTAATTAAAGCTCTCTTTTAGACAGGAATAGTTCCATACAGAAAAAAAAAACGTAAATGTCTCTGCATAAAATTAATGACATAAAGAGGTACAGTATGGCTCCTTTTACTTCTATCCCTATGAAATGGAAACATTACTATGACATATTCTTATATGGTTATACTGCAGGTTGTCTCATCTGCACTATGTGCATTTCATTAGGCTGTGTTCACATATGTTTGGAATCTGGCATAGGTGAACTCAGCCTAGATCTTGATGCAACTGATGCCACGACTGGGGACAAATTGTCATCAGTTGTATGGCATATGGCATTTATTGTTTCTGCATGGCCGACAAGCTGCCTTCCCCTTTCGGCGTGTTGGCGTGTCTAACCATTCGGTGTCAAAATTGAGACGCTGCATGATTGTGAAAAGTTCAATACAAATGAATGGGATCAGTTCCAGCGTCAGTTTCCCTCCGGTGCATGCTGGAGGGGAACTATGATGGACACCTGATATATGTGAACCCAGTCTTAGATAGGACATAGCTATAAGTAGGGATGAGCGAATCGAATCTGACAAATCCAAATTAGTTACAAATTTCAGGAAAAATTTGGTTTGCCGTTATTCGATCGAGAAAATTGTTTCATTAAACTCCATTTAGTGTGGTCCAGGCTCCAGGATCCACATGTGAGGACATGGGGCAAGGGATCCTGGGAAGGCGGGAATGAGGGAAGGTGGGATGACCCTGAATCACATGCAGCATGTAGCCTATCAGCAGCCAGCCCCCCCTGTGATGTCACAGCCCTATATAATCTGCAGCCATCACTTCAGCCTTTTATTGCAGAGAGAGAGAAGGACAGACAGCGCTATATATTGCACAGAAAAGCTTTTTTCCAGCAGCGATTCCCCTTCCAGTCACATCAGTATTCTGTTGCACAGATAGAGGGACAGAGAGCAGTGTGTTGCACAGATAAGCTTTTTTACAGCAACTATTCACCTCAAACCCAAGTCCAGCCTAGAAACACTGATAGGGAAGGAGTGAGATTGAGAGAGAAAGTGCAATTTTGGGTGTAGTACACATTGACTGTGTGCTGCAGCACTGGTGTGTACTGCTGGTGTTGTACACAAATATTGTTTTAAACTTACTGGAGCGCATTATCCTCCCCTCATAAGTGCATACCACATACGTACATCTAAGTGGTGTGCTATCTTGTTCCTGTTAAAGCCTTAAGGGCCTATATACTGTGAAAGGCCAGACAAACGTACATACCTGCTGGTGTTGTGCACAAATACTGTTTTAAGCGTAGTGGAGCGCATTGTCCTCCCCTCATAACTGCATACATCTGACATCCCCAGTCAAAAGTCGATGGGTTCCTCAGACACAACCCTCAGTTGGCCTGGCCCGGGAGCAGTCCCTGTCTTCCCATTGCCTCTGTACTATGCTGTTCCCTCCCCTACAGAAGTATCTTATGCTGTGGGTTCACCTCCACTATTTAGGGAGGACGATCTACTAGAGGAAAGTCAGCAGCTACTGCCCAGCCAAGAAGTGGAGGAGACATCCGCTGCTTCCTCCTCTAGGCGGGCAAGTAGTGATGAGCAGAGTGGCGTGGGAGGTGGTGTTGCGAGCGTTCAGGCTCCTGAAGCAGACACTGTTGAGGAACCTGAGGACATCAGTGACGTGCAGACACAACTTGATGATGATGAAGTGGATCGCATTTGGGAGCCGGGTGCAGAAGGGGCTTCATCATCATCAGGAGAAGAGGATTGCAGGTTGCCCTTGAGGCAGCAGCTGAGCCAGCATGGTAGCACCATGGTTGGCAGTCAGCACGGTGGCAGAAGTGGAAAGTCTGTAGCCAAAGATGCCCGGGGTAGACCACCTGCTTCGCGGATGCCTACCTTCCCGGGAGGTAGTGGAAGAGGGGTTCCTAGAGTCGGCGGCAGTAGCAGTCAATCAGTGCGGACTGTTGGTGGGAAAATCAGCTACTCGGCGGTGTGGCAGTTTTTCCTCAAGCATCTGGAGGATGCTAACCTAGCCACATGCAAGATGTGTCGGCAGAAGGTGAAGCGTGGCCAGGGTACCGATGTTGACTACACAGCCCTGTGTCAACATATGCAGCATCACCGTAAAGCGACCTGGGAGAACCGTGGCTCCAATGTGGTGGTCCAGCCTGCTGCATCACCCAGAGGCACGCTACTCCCTGTGTCAGCCAGCCAAAGCTCCACCCCCTTAGCTGAAGAGAGAAGTGTGTCATACCCATCTTCTGTTGCTTCAGATGATCCTGCTCCTCCTAATTCGAGTCAGTCATTCCACCAGCAATTAATTGGCGAAGCCATGTCCAAGAGACAACAGTATGCACCCACTCATCCAACGGCGCAGAATTTGAATGCGCTCCTGTCTGAGCTGCTGGTGTTGCAGTCCCTCCCTTTTCAAGTGGTGAACAATGCACCTTTCAGAGAATGATGGCTTGTGCCGAGTCGAGGTGGAGAATCCCAAGCCTTCATTTCTTTACGAAAAAGGCAGCACCAGCCCTGCACAATTTTGTGGAACAGAAGGTGGGCCAGTCCATGAGCCTGTCGGTGTGTACCAAAGTGCACAGCAGTGCTGACGTGTGGAGCTGTAACTACGATCAGGGACAATGAATGTCCTTTACGGCCCACTGGGTGAATGTGGTTCCTGCACATCCACAACAGCAACTTGGACAGGTCACGCCGCTTCCCTTCAGCCTCCAAGCTCTTAGGCCATTGGTCCTGTGACAGTGTGCGACTCCGCCTCCTCATCCTCCACTGTGTCCTCAGCCTCCACTGCACGGACTAGTCCCAATGCCCCTCCAGCATACCATATGTGCAGGGCACAGCGATGTCACACTGTTCTTCACATGATTTGCCTTGGAGAATGAAGTCACACAGATGAGGAACTGCTAAAAGTCATTCATCAAGAAATTGAATCATGGCTTACTCCACAAAAACTGGAAATTTGAACCATGGTGACCGACAACGCGAAGAACATCTTGTCTGTACTGCGTCAAGGAAGCCTGAGCCATGCGCCCTGCATAGCACATGTGTTAACTCTGGTTGTCAAACGGTTCCTAAGTTGTTCCCCCTCATCTGCAAGACATCCTAACAAGGTGAAGGAAACTTTGCAGGCACTTTAGTCACTTGTACACCGCAAAGCACACCATCCTTTAGCTGCAGCGTCAGAACGGTATCCTCCAACATAGTTGGGCTCCAGATTTTACATAATGACTGGATGTACAGTGCTCTGTAGGTGCACTAGAGGGCTCAGAAGGGAAGGAGCGACAATAGCATTTTGGAGAGCAAATTTTGCTGAAATGTTTTTTTGGGGGCATGTTGCATTTATGAAGCCCCCATGATGCCAGAACAGTTAAAAAAAAACAAAAAAAACAAGGCACACTATTTTGGAAACTGCATCCCTCAAGGAACGTAAAAAGGGGTAAATTTTGCTTTTATACCCCACAGGTGATTGACGAACTTTCACTAAAGTGGGACGTGAAAATGAAAAATATGATTTTTAACACTAAAATGCTGGTGTTACCCCAAACTTTTCATTTTAACAAGGGGTAATAGGAGAAAATACCCCCCAAAATTTGTAACCCCATTTCTCTCGAGTAAGGAAATACCTCATATGTGGATGTAAAGAGCTCTGTGGGTGCACTAGAGGGCTCAGAAGGGAAGGAGCGACATTGGGCTTTTGGAGAGCGAATTTTGCTGAAATGGTTTTTGAAGGGCATGTCACATTTAGGAAGCCCCCATGATGCCAGAACAGGAAAAAAAACACATGGCACTCTTTTTTGGAAACTACACCCCTCAAGGAACGTAAGAAGGGGTAAAGTGAGCCTTAACACCCCACAAGTGAATGACGAACTTTCGTTAAATTGGGACGTAAAAAAAAAAAAAAATTCAATAAAATGTTGATGTTACTCCAAATTTTTTATTTTCACATGGGGTAATAGGAGAAACAGCCCCCCAAAAATTGCAACCCCATTTCTTCTGAGTATGGAAATAACCAATGTGTGGACATCAAGTGCTCTTCTGGTGCACTACAATGCTCAGAAGAGAAGGAGCGTCATTGGGCTTTTGGTGAGAGAATTTGGTTGGAATAGAAGTCAGGCGCCATCTGCGTTTGCAAAGCCCCAGTGGTGCCAGAACAGTAAACCCCCCCCCCCACATGTGACCCCATTTTGGAAACTACACCCCTCATGGAATTTATTAAGGGGTGCAGTGAGCATTTACACCCCACTGGCGTTTGACAGAACTTTGGAACAGTGGGCTGTGCAAATGAAAAATAAAATTTTTCATTTTTTCGGACGACTGTTCAAAAAATCTGTCAGACACCAGTGGCATGTAAATGCTCACTGCACCCCTTGTTACATTATGTGAGGGATGTAGTTTCCAAAATGGGGTCACAGATGTGGGGGGGTCCACTGTTCTGGCAGCATGGGGGCTTTGTAAACACACATGGTCTTCAATTCCAGCCTAATTCTCTCTCCAAAAGCCCAATGGCGCTCCTTCTCTTCTGAGCATCCACATATGAGGTATTCTCTTACTCAGACGAAATGGTGTTACAGATTTTGTGGGGCATTTTTCCTATTAACCCTTGTGAAAATGAAATATTTGGGGTAACACCAGCATTTCGGGAATTTTTTTAAAATTATTTTCACGAAAATTCGTCAAAGACCTGTGTGGTGTTAAGGCTTACTATACCCCTTGTTACGTTCCTTGAGGTTTTTTTTTTCCCAAATTGGGGTCACATGTATTTTTTTTTTTTTTTTTGCGTTTATCAGAACTACTGTAACTATCAGCCACCTTTGTGCAAATCACCAATGTAGACCTCAAATGTACATGGTGCTCTCTCCCTCCTGAGCCCTATTGTGCGTCCGCAAAGTATTTTATGTCCCCATATGGGGTATTTCCGTACTCGGAAGAAATTGCGTTACAAATTTTGGGGTCTTTTACTCATTTTATCTCTTGTGAAAATGAAAAGTATGGGGCAACCAGCATGTTAGTGTCATTTTTTTTTCTTTTACACTAACTGTGGCCCCTAACTTTTCCTTTTCATAAGGGGTAAAAGGAGAAAAAGCCCCACAAAATTTGTAATACAATTTCTCCCGAGAATCAGAGTTGCAGTTTTGCAACAGCTGAAGGCACACGGGTTGGAATCACTGAGTTAGGAAACAGACTCTAGCTCAGTGTTTCCCAACCAGTGTGCTTACAGCTTTTGCAAAACTACAACTCCCAGCATGCACTGACAGCCGAAAGGCATGCTAGGAGTTGTAGTTATGCAACAACTGGGGAAGAACAGTTTGGAGACCGCTAAGTAGTAGTCTCCAAACTGTAGACCTCCAGATGTTGCAAAACTACAACTCCAAGCATGCCCAGAATGTCCTGGCATGCTGGGAGTTGTAGTTTGAAGGGCCAGATGCTGCAGCACTACAACGCCCAGCATGCTTGACTGTCTGGGCATGCTGGGAATTGTAGTTTTGCATCATCTGGAGGTCTACAGTTTTGAAAACACTTTATAGTGGACTCCAAACTGTGCCCCTCCAGATGTTGCAAAACTACAACTCCCAGCATGCCAAGACTGCCCAGGCATACTGGAATTTGCAGCTCTGCAACATCTGAAGGGCCAGATGTTACAGAACTACAACTCCCAGCATGCCTGGACTGTCTGGGCATGCTGAGAGCTGTAGTTTTGCAACATCTGGAAACCACAGTTTGGAGACCACTGCACAGTGGTCTCCAATATGTGGCCCTCCAGCTGTTGCAAAACCACAACTCCCAGCATGCCCAGACAGTCAAAGGCTGTCTGGGCATGCTGGGTTTTGTAGTTTTGCAACTTCTAGCAGGCCACAGTGAAGATCACTCACCAATGCACCAAAGAGGATCAAAACGAAAGAAAATAACTCAAGAGCACTCATCACTTATGTTGCTTCTTCGATAATCTTTATGTCACTTGGACGAGGTGCAGGGGGGTGACACGGAGGAGGTCAAACAGGGCGCCCTGTTTGACCTCCTCCATGTCACCCCCTTGCACCTCGTCCAAGTGACATGAAATAAAGATCATCAAAGAAGCAACATAAGTGGTAAGTGCGCTTGAGTTATTTTCTTTCGTTTGGATTTGTTATTTCACTAATAGCTCTCACGTTAATGCTGCTACATTGTGTCAGATTATAAGGAAGTCCTCAGGTGTGTGAAGCTGCAGTGCCAGACTGTCTGTTTCTACCTTGCATTTGCACCAAAGAGGATCTTTACTGTCACCCGCAGTCTCCTTCTCCGCCGCAGCTCTTCATGTGCCTGCCGCTGCTGCTCCTGACCTGCCTGCCGCCACTGCCCCTGCTGGGTAAGACCCCTGTGCCACTTTCCAGCATCCCCCCCCCCTGACTTCTATGGGTGGGAAGAGCGGGGGATCTAAACTTTAACCCCCTCGCCCCCCTCCTGCCATTGGTCAGAGTCAGTCAGTCTTCACTGACCAATGGCAGGGGATGATTGGGGCTGTCTCAGCTCCAATCATCCCTATTTTCTGGGCTATCTGGTCATCAGAGACCCGATCCGCCGCGAATCCCGGTCCGATCACCGCCCGGCGAGCAACGGTGATCGGAAATGCGGAGGGCAGGTACAGGTACGCCCTTCGTCCTTAAGTACCGGGACACGAGGGTGTATCCATACGCCCTCTATCCCCAACAGGTTAATAATGCGAGAGTAGGGCCTTAAAAGGAAAGTTTTTACCCCCACCGGTTACAATGGACCATACGTTGTTCCCTTCCACCTTTTAGAGGTCTTTGCATCACATCAATACTGGGTGGTGTAGGTGGCACATGGTGTTTTTTTGCATACCTTTCCTTTTCTTTGGTTTAAAAAAATAAAATTTGGTCCATATATTTTATCCTAAGCATAATATTAAAAGTTAAGTTTTACGTAATGCATATCCTCAATACTCGCTTGTGCACACTAACACTTTTACAAAAGAGACTGTTTTCTTTTGCCTACCTGTCTCAGCTACTATTCTGATCCTGCCACCCGCCTGATGCCACACATCTGATGCCAAGTTCTCCTTTTTTCACCCACCTTCATCACCAGGTACTGGTATTGCCACCCACCGCATCACTCTGTGACCGGGTCACTTTCAGGACTCCTGATACTGCTGCTTCCACCTCTAGGCGGTCTCATTCTAGCACCATATGTTCACCTCGTGCTGATGCCACCTCCAGGTTGTCTCATTCTGCCACCATAAGATCTCCTGTTGCTGATGCCAGCTCCAGGCTGTCTTATTCTGCCACCATATGTTCTCCTCATGCTGATGCCACCTCCAGGCTTTCTCATTCTGCCACCATATGCTCTCCTCATGCTCATGCCAGCTCCAGGGTGTCTCATTCTGCCACCATATGTTCTCCTCATGCTGATGCCAGCTCCTAGCTGTCTCATACTACTACCATATGTTCTCATGCTGCTGCCACCTCCAGGCTGTGTCATTCAGCCACTATATGTTCTCCTCATGCTGCTGCAAACTTCAGGCTGTCATTCAGCCACTATATGCTGCTGCCAACTGCTGCTGTGTCGTTCAGCCACTTTGTGTTCTCTTCATGCTGCCGCCATCTCCAGGCTGTGTCATTCAGCCGCTATATGTTCTCCTCATGCTGCCGGAACCTCCATGCTGTGTCATTCAGCCACTATATCAGGGGTCTCAAACTCAAATTATCCGGGGGCCACTGGAGGTAGCAGCTGGGTGAGGCTGGGCCACATGCGCCCCTTACATATAATGCCCCCATCATACGCCCCTCATCATCCACCAGCAACACCCCTAACCAGCAGTAGCACCCCCATCATCCACCAGCAACCCCCCATTCCCCCCACCCCGTGTGGTAATAGCATGAGCTGAAGGATGATGGGGGTGCTACTTCTGGGGGTTCCCCACATTAGGTAGGTGGCATGTTCCCCACATTAGGTAAGCGGCAGGTTCCTCACATTAGGTAGGCAGCAGGTTCCCTATATTAGGTAGGCAGCAGGTTCCCCATATTAGGTAGGTGGCAGGTTCCCCACATTAGGTAGGCAGCAGGTTCCCCATATTAGGTAGGTGGCAGGTTCCGCACATTAGGTAGGCAGCAAGTTCCCCACATTAGGTAGGCAGCAGGTTCCCCACATTAGGTAGTGGCAGGTTCCCCACATTAGGTAGAAGCAGGTTTCCCACATTAGGTAGTAGCAGGTTCCCCACATTAGGTAGAAGCAGGTTCCCCACATTAGGTAGAAGCAGGTTTCCCACATTAGGTAGAAGCAGGTTCCCCACATTAGGTAGAAGCAGGTTCCCCACATTAGGTAGTAGCAGGTTCCCCACATTATGTAGAAGCAGGTTCCCCACATTAGGTAGGAGAAGGTTCCCCACAATAGGTAGAAGCAGGTTCCCCACAGTAGGTAGTAGCTGGCTCCCCACATTTGGTAGTAACTAGCAGGATCCCCACATTAGGTAGCATTGTCGTTACCCCCACCTCCCCCCCCCCCCCCGGCTCACAGACACACAGACAGACACCCACACATGCACACACACATAGACAACCTTACCTGTCCTGCGCTGCACTTCTCCTCTCCGGTGTAGTGAAAAAAACTGTGCCTTGAAGTGTTCTGTGTCCCGAACAGCTGATGAAAGTGCTGAGTCCCTGTGCTGAATACTGAGACACTGTGATTGGTTGATGGGCGGGGGGGGGGGGGGGGGGGTGTGCAGTCTCGCTCTGCTCTGCTCAGGACACAGAATGCTTCAAGACACAGTTTTCTTCACTACACCAGGCATAAGGCAATACAAATTACATATACCTGGTGCGGGCCACAAACTTTCGTTCCGTGGGCCACAAATGGCCCGCGGGCCGGTAGTTTGAGACCCCTGCACTATATGGTCTCCTCATGCTGCTGCCACGTCCACGCTGTGTCATTCAGCCACTATATGGTCTCCTCATGTTTCCGCTATCTCCAGGCTGCGTCATTCAGCCACTGTATGTTCTCCTCATGTTGTAGCAAACTCCAGGCTGTATCATTCAGACACAATATACTGCCGCCAACTCCAGGCTGTGTCATTCAGCCACTCTGTAGTCTCCTCATGCTGCCACCAACTCCAGGTTGTGTCATTCAACCACTATATGTTCTCCCCATGCTGCATCCACATCCACGCAATGTCATTCAGCCATTATGGCCCTCATTTACTAAGAGTGGAGTGTAGGTTTCTTTGTGGGTTTTAATTCCCTACAATTTATTTTCCACAGTATTTACTAAGGTTTCCCTACATTTTCCACTTTCCCTACATTTTGCTTTTTTTTACACATGCTCTGATCTGTAGGGTTTTCCTCAGCTCAAATCCACCACATTTTATGTGGAAACCTTAGTAAACATGTTGGGTTTTTGTGAAAATGTTGGGAACATGCTCCTTTTCAGAGACTACGCCCCCTTTTCACGGTGACCATGCCCCTTTTTCGGGTTTTCTTAGCAAAATGGAGAGTTAGTCGCGTTTTTTTCAATTCTGGCGCAAATTCTGGCGCACATTTTGGCGCAGACAGAATTTGTGGTGCAGATTCTGGCGCAGACATAATTTCTGGCGCAATGCGACAGAATCTGGCGCACAACACGACAAAACATCTCGGGTTTGCAATAGTAAATGAGGGCCTATATGTTCTCCTCATGCTGCTGCACACTCCAGGCTGTGTCATTCAGCCACTATGTGGTCTCCTCATACTGCCGCCATCTCCATGCTGTGTCATTCAGCCACTATATGTTCTCCCCATGCAGCTGCCACCTCCACACTTTGTCATTCAGCCACTATATGGTCTCATGTTTCCGCCAACTCCAGGCTGTGTCATTCAGCCACTATATGTTCTCCTCATGCTGCCGCCAACTCCAGACTGTGTCGTTCAGCCACTATATACTGCCGCCATCTCCAGGCTGTGCCATTTAGCCACTATATTGTCTCCTCATGCTGCCGCCACCTCTACGCTGTATCATTCAGTCACTATGTGTTCTCCTCATGCTGCCGCCAACTCCAGGCTGTGTCATTCAGCCACTATATGCTGCCGCCAATGCCAGGCTGTGTAATTCAGCCACTATGTAGTCTCCTCATGCTGCCGCCACCTTCAGGCTGTGTAATTCAGCCAATATATTTTCTCCTCATGCTGCTGCAAACTCCAGGCTGTGTCATTCAGCCACTATATGCTGCCGCCACCTCCATGCTGTGTCATTCAGTCACTATATGGTCTCCTCATATTGATACCACCTCCAGGCTCTGTCATTCTGCCACTCTACGACAGTGATTCTAATAGTGACACCCCTATTGAGGCTCTTTGTATGCCAGAAACAAATGTTTTTAATAACGATTGGCTGTGAATAAATTCGGACCGAAACAAATTTTAAATAGGCCGAAATGAATTTTTCAAAAATTTGCTCATCTCTTGCTATAAGCATTGATAACTTTTTGAACCGAACAAGAAACTAAGTCCATTCACCTATAAGAAAGAATAGATTAAAATGTAAGATTCTTCTTAGGATTATATTTTCAGACATGTCAGACATGTGGTAAGTACCCAACTGCAACAAATAAAAAATATTCCTATTTCTAGATTCCATCTTACCCACGTACTACTGTTGTTGTAGCTTGAAAGCAATATACAGATCTTTGAGGTCTGTGTTTTGTTTTATCTATTGCTTGGTGATAAATCACGCAAACAACAAGCTAAAAAAAATTAAAAAGAAAAATGGAAGATTTAGTCAGCTTTGCAACTTACAATAATGCATACAGAAAACAACTGCTGCCCCATTCCCACAGGAAATGTAGGAAGTAATGAAAAGACTTTCTGCAGCAGAACACAATATATTTACAAAGGAAGATAATCTAACATGATAAGTAGTAATAAATGTTATAAAATATGATCAGCGGCATTTAATAAATACCGACAATTATTTAATAGATGTTGTGTTCAATAAATTATTTCAGGACATGAAAATCTAATTACAATTATTTCAAGTCTGTAGAATGGAATGTTGACCAATGCAACTCGAGCGTAAATGATTAATGCCTATAATTCCCAGGTTAAGGCAGATTGTTGCCCAAGTAGCCTGTGTACGATATATGTGATCCAATACAACCCATTATATCCTATGTGTTGCAAAAGCAAATGCAGTGTCTTTAGATGTGAACTAATATCAAGCTATTTAACCTGATTCTGAAGAATGGGCTTCATTGAAGAAATTTGTAGCAACTACAGGGGAAATTAGATTTTCTTTTCTCCTGTTGTTTTTTAGTTTATTGGATTTAGTTCATTGTTAATCAATGTGAACAACAGTGTGAACAGTTCTATGTGCTGTATTTATTTTACTGTTATTGGTGGGATGCAAGTACCATCAGACACTATGTTTATTCAGTTCACAAACCAATGAAGCATTTCAGAGGTACAGCCCTCCTTCCTCAGATTGGCATACACAATATTACACAAGCAGCATATTTATAAAGAAGAAAGTGGGCGCCAGGACAAAGTGGGTGGAGTTAACCTCTCCCACATAAAACATGCAGCAGCCCCACAAACATAATAAAAACAAACATAAATCACAATGTATTAAATAACAAGCAGTGTGCACCAGTATAAAATATATAATATATGCACAAATTAAAAGTTAGTGGTGGTGACTGTAGGTCACAGCATGCCTGTTCACTCCATGAACCGGCAGTACTGTGCAGGAGAGAGGCTGAATGAGAACCCATGTAAATAAACAAATGACGTTCTACTATAGTGCAGGAACGAGGCTCAATTAATTAGATAACAACATAAGCGGCCATAGTATTTAGCTGTCAACGGACGTGATCGCAAGATCAGCTGTCAATTTGAATGGTGTGAAACACATATTCGGCTGGGCACATATATAAAGCACATCTGCAGGGTAATGCCGAATATGTGCTTAACTGACCGCCTATTTGGCTGTCATCTGAAGTGATGCAGAGCACATCACTGCACTCTGATTAAGGACTACGAAACGCTGCTGGCCAATCGGCGTATGTTGCAGGAGGCAAGAGGATGTACAACACAAATAGAGAAACTCAGCCGCACACCCACCATATGTATTTTGATCTACTTGCTTCTCAGCATAATTTCAAAACTAACAGGTTGTTAGTATACATTTTGATCAAAAAATACAAGCCCACTGGCGACATCAAGGCCACTATTCAGAGTGGGTACCTAACCTAACACTGGTGTAGCGCTGGGCAGCGGCCTCGGCCTCCGAGACACCATGCCCACAGGGGGAGCGACCCAGTGGCCAGGCAGCCCCACTGCTGCCTGACCAAGCCACTGGGCCGCACCACCCCACAGACAAAGCATCACAGAAACAATGGCCGCCACAGAGAACCACACCAGTGTGAAACCTACCATGTGCTCCCTGCCAGAGGGCTGGGAGAATGCTAGGAGGAAACACTTATGCAGTCTCCTGCTAATTAAAAATGCTTGGGGCGAATGGGTGGAGTGGGGTGCTGGCCATGGAAGAAGGGAGAGACTACAAATGTACAACACAAATAGAGAAACACAGCGGCACATCCACCATATGTATTTTGATCTACTTGCTTCTCAGCATAATTTCAAAAACTAACAGGTTGTTAGTATACATTTTGCTCAAAAAGTACAAGTCCACTTGCCACATCAAGGCTACCTAGTCAGAGTGGGTCCCTAACCTAACACTGTCATAGCACCGGGTGGTGACCACTGCCTTCGAGAAACCATGCTCACAGGGGGAGCGACCCAGTGGCCAGGCAGCCCCACTGCTGCCTGACCAAGCCCCTTGGCCACACCACCCCAAAGACAAAGCATCAGAGAAACAATGGCCACCACAGAGAACCACACCCGTGTGAAACATACTATGTGCTCCCTGCCAGAGGGCTGGGAGAACGCTAGGAGGAAACCCTTATGCAGTCTCCTGCTAATTAAAAACACCTGGGCCGAATGGGTGGAGTGGAATGCTGGCCATGGAAGAAGGGAGAAACTACCCAGGGTGGTCGCCGCCCAGTGCTATGCCATTTTATGTTAGGGACATTAGAGACCCACTCTTAATAGGTGGCCTTGACGTTGCGAGTGGGCTTGTACCTTTTGATCAAAATGTATACTAACAACCAGTTAGTTTTTGAATTTATGCCGAGAAGCAATTATATCAAAGAACAAAATGTAGCTGTGTGACCATGTCTGTTTTCTCTATTTAAATTCACATTGTGTTTCATATCCCCTCCTTTTTTTGTTGCTTTCACTTGGTCTGCACTCTGCCCCACCCCCTCAACCCAACCCTATATAAAGTATCAGGTAGCTACACAGGGCCCTTTCATTTCAGGCAGCCTCCCAGTCTTACTGGGAGCACATGGTAAGTGAGCTTTTACACATTGTTCACACTGGTGTGGTGCTGTGCGACTTCCATTGCTGCTGTGGTGCCGTGTCTGGGGGAAGTGCCGCCCAGGGACTGGTTGGAGTGGCATTGGTACCACTCTGTCAGTGGGTCATTCCCCCCGTGGGCACTGGTGTTGCGGTGGTGGTGGTCGCCGCCCATTGCTATGCCATTTTATGCTAGGGTAGGGACATTGGGGACCAACTCTAAATAGGTGGCCTTGACGTGGCGAGTGAGCTTGTACCTTTTGATCAAAATGTATGCTAACAACCTGTTAGTTTTTCAATTTTTGCTGAGAAACAATTAAATCTAAGTACAAAATGTAGATGTGCGACCATGTCTGTTTTCTCTACTTGAATTCAGATCAAGGTACTCAGTCAAGGATCTATATATTGAGCAATTGTAAGCCAACTAATGGCAGGGAAAAGAATGAAAACTTTGGGAAGGCCCCTATACATAAAGTATCAGGGGGGATGTATATGCGATCATATACTTAATATCTATATATATATAAAACTCAATGTGTATGTATGTATGTATGTATGTTCCACAAAAACGTCAAAACGGCTAAAGATATTAACATGAAACTTGGCACACATGTTACTTATATGTCAACAACAAACATAGGATAGGTAATTTAACCCTTACTCACCCCCATTGCCAGGGGCGGGGTTTATGTTTAAAGTCCCATACAACTCTCTGGGAACTATATGTTACTGCATAACTTCCAAACGGCTGGAGATATGTCGATAATACTTGGTCACATGTTACTTATACTTAAAATATAGGATAGTTAATTCAACCCTTAATCATTTGTGAGGGTTGGAGTTTTTGTTTAAAGCCCCATGAAAATCAATGGGAAATGTATGTTGTTACATAACTTGAACGGCTGGAGATATTTCAATACCTGGTGCACATATTATGGGTCGGGATATGAGGTCGGGATAGTAGGTCGAGTTAGGAGGTCAGGATTTGAGGACGGGATACGAGGTCGGGATATGAGGACGGGATAGGCGGTCGAGATAGGAAGACGGGATAGGAGGACGGGATAGAAGGACTGGAAAGGAGGACAAGATAGGAGGTCGGGATAGGAGGTCGAGATAGGAGGACGGGATAGGAGGATGGGATAGGAGGTCGGGATAGGAGGTCGGGATAGGAGGTCGAGATAGGAGGACGGGATAGGAGGTCGAGATAGGAGGATGGGATAGGAGGTCGAGATAGGAGGGTGGGATAGGAGGTCGGGATAGGAGGTCGGGATAGAGGACGGGATAGGAGGTCGAGATAGGAGGTCGAGATAGGAGGTCGAGATAGGAGGTCTGGATAGGAGGTCGAGATAGGAGGACGGGATAGGAGGACAGGATAGGAGGTCGGGATATGAGGACGGGATAGGAGGTCGAGATAGGAGGTCAGGATAGGAGGTCTAGATAGGATGAGGGGATAGGAGGATGGGATAGAAGGTTGGGATAGGAGGGTGGGATAGGAGGTCGAGTTAGGAGGTCAGGATATGAGGACGGGATAGGAGGTGGAGATAGGTGGATGGGATAGGAGGTCGGGATACAAGGTCGAGATAGGAGGACAGGATAGGAGGTCAGGATAGGAGGTCGGGATAGGAGGTCGAGTTAGGAGGTCGGGATATGAGGACTGGATAAGAGGACGGGATAGGAGGTGGAAATAGGAGGACGGGATAGGAGGTCGGGATATGAGGACGGGATAGGAAATCGAGATAGGAGGTCGAGATAGGAGGTTGAGATAGGAGGAGGTGATAGGAGGATGGGATAGGAGGGTGGGATAGTAGGGTGGGTTAGGAGGTCGAGTTAGGAGGTCAGGATATGAGGTGGAGATAGGAGGATGGGATAGGAGGTTGGGATATGAGGATGGGAAAGGAGGTCGAGATAAGAGGACGGGATAGGAGGTCGGGACAGGAGGTCGAGATAGGAGGACTGGATAGGAGGTCGGGATAGGGGGTCTGGGTATGAGGACGGGATATGGGGTTGGGATTAGTGTTGAGCAGCGTAGGCCATATTCGAATTTGCGATATTTTGCGAATATATGGACAAATATTCGTCATATATTTGCTAAATTCGCATATTCGTAACATTCACTTTTTTTTCGCATATGCGAAAATACGCATATGCGAAAATTCGCTCATGCAAAAATACGCATATTTGTAAATATACCAGTGTAACTTGATAGAAGCAGCAGAAGGGAGGGATCAATATTCGCGAATATTCGCATATGTGAATATTCGCCCGGCGGTCTCACACAGTAGTATTAGAGCCTTCTTTAGACCACACAAGCTGGAAGCAGAGAGGGATGATCACTGTGATGTGTACTTTAAAAAAAAATAAAAAAATAAAATGAATATTCGTAATTTCGAATACATAGTGCTATACTCGCGAATATTCGTGAATTCGTGAATATGCGATATTCGCGAATAAAATTTGAATTGCGAATATTCGCGAGCAATACTAGTTGGGATATGAAAACAATATATGGGGATGGGATATGAAGTCAAAAGCTTCCTCCTCTGTTTATTTTTTTCCCCAACAAGAATGAGGAAGGAAAAGCCGGGGAACGCCAGGTACTCAGCTAGTTAGGAATAAGAATGGCATATTGCTTGACAATAAATAGAAATAAAATAGAAAAGTGAATAGTGGTATTATAAATATAAATTAAAATGATTAAGTGTAAATTTAACCGAGGAATAGTATATAAAAATTTGTATCTCATATGATTTCAGTGGAGTGGTTACCTTGGGGCTTAAAGGGCTATTCCGGGCAAAAATATCTTATCCCCTATCGAAAGGATAGGGAATAAGATGTCTGATTGTGAGGGGCCCACTGCTGGGACCCCCGCGATCTCCCTGCAGCAGCCCGCATTCTATGCGTAGCTGCGTCTGCAGTTTCGGAAACCGCCGGGCTTCCGAGACGGGGGTGTGACGTCACGCCACACCCCCTCCCATAGGAATGAATGGAGGGGGCATTGCGTGATGTCACGCCCCCGTCTCGGAAGCCCAGCGGTTTCCAAAACTGCAAACGCAGCTACGCCCCCCGCGATCAGACATCTTATCCCCTATCCTTTCGATAGGGGATAAGATGTTTTTGTCCGGAATACCTCTTTAAGACTAGATGTATGAGAATAAATAATTAAAATATATTATATAAACACATATCAATTAAATATAAATAAATAAATATAAATATGTAAAATGGTATTACAGGCTAATGTAATAAATATAATATAAAAATTGGTCATTTGTGGGCCTTCAGTTTGCTCGGAGCTACTATATTCCTCAAAGAGCAGTTACGCCTGAATGTTACGCCTGGCCTAGGAGGTAATAGTTTGTTTAAAAAGGGATCCTGTAATAAAATCGGCCAGTGTTTATTAAGAATCTTTTTGATCTCTTTATTTTCCCTACAGAAGCTGTTGATAAAATTGATAGACCAGTCTTTAGTGTCAGTAGGCTAATTCCCTTGTTTAGTGGTGCTTGTATGTTTCCCTGGTTGTATACATTCATTCTGGGATAGTTTGTGCGCTCTTTCATAAGAGGCATTAATGAGTTTCTTGGGTATTTTTTAGCGCGGAACCTATCCTTCAGAATTTGACTTTGTTCCTTGAAATCCGTTTGTGTAGTGCAATTTCGTCTAAAGCGCATTAGTCAAAATTGCACTACACAAATGGATTTCCAGGAACAAAGTAAAATTCTGAAGGATAGGTTCCGTGCTAAAAAATACCCTAGGAAACTCAATGCCTCTTATGAAACAAACAATCCAAGAATGAATGTTTACAACCAGGGAAACATAGAAGCACCACTAAACAAGGGAGTCAGCATACTGACACTAAAGACTGGTCTATCAATTTTATCACCAGCTACTGTAGGGAAAATAAGGACATAAAAAAGATTCTTAATAAACACTCGCCAATTTTATTACAGGATTCCTTTTTAAACAAACTACAGGGTGGGCCATTTATATGGATACACCTTAATAAAATGGGAATGGTTGGTGATATTAACTTCCTGTTTGTGGCACATTAGTATATGTGAGGGGGGATGGGTGGTGACCATGGCGGCCATTTTGAAGTCGGACATTTTGAATCCAACTTTTGTTTTTTTCAATAGGAAGAGGGTCATGTGACACATCAAACTTATTGGGAATTTCACAAGGAAAACAATGATGTGCTTGATTTTAACGTAACTTTATTCTTTCATGAGTTATTTACAAGTTTCTGACCACTTATAAAATGTGCTGCCCATTGTGTTGGATTGTCAATGCAACCCTCTTCTCCCACTCTTCACACACTGATAGCAACACCACTGGAGAAATGCTTGCACAGGTTTCCATTATCCGTAGTTTCAGGTGCTGCACATCTCGTATTTTCACAGCATAGACAATTGTCTTCAGATGACCTCAAAGATAAAAGTCTAAGGGGGTCAGATTGGGAGACCTTGGGGGCCATTAAACTGGCCCATGATGACCAATCCACTTTCCAGGAAACTGTTCATCTAGGAATGCTTGGACCTGACACCCATAATGTGGTGGTGCACCATCTTGCTGGAAAAACTCAGGGAACGTGCCAGCTTCAGTGCATAAAAAGGGAAAAACATCATCATGTAGCAATTTTGCATATCCAGTGGCCTTGAGGTTTCCATTGATGAAGAATGGCCCCACTATATTTGTACCCCATCCACTATCTTTGTACCCCATATACCACACCATACCATCAATTTTTGTGTTCCAACAGTCTTGAAGGGATCTATCCAATGTGGGTTAGTGTCAGACCAATAGCGGTGGTTTTATTTGTTAACTTCACCATTCACATAAAAGTTTACCTCATCACTGAACAAAATCTTCTGCGTAAACTGAGGGTCCTGTTCCAATTTTTATTTTGCCCATTCTGCAGCACCTGAAACTACGGATACAGGAAGCCTGTGCTAGCATTTCTCCTGCGGTGTTGCTATCAGTGTGTGAAGAGTGGGAGAAGAGGGTTGCATTGACAATCCAACACATTGGGCAGCACATTGAACACATTTTATAAGTGGTCAGAAACTTGTAAATAACTCATGAAAGAATAAACATACGTTAAAACCAAGCATATCATTGTGTTTCTTGTGAAATTCCCAATAAGTTTGATGTGCCACATGCCCGTCTTCCTATTGAAAAAACTAAACTTCAAAATGGCCGCCATGGTCACCACCCATCTTGAAAAGTTTCCCCCCTCACATATAATACTGTGCCACAATCAGGAAGTTAATATCACCAACCATTCCCATTTTATTAAGGTGTATCCATATAAATGGCCCACCCTGCATTACCTCCTAGGCCGGGCGTAACATTCAGATGTATCCGTTCTTTGAGGAATATAGTAGCTCCAAGCAAACTGAAGGTCCACAAATTACCAAAGACTACATTCTTAGATTCAATTGGAACCTCCAGATGCAAATGTTGTGACAGCATTACTAATAAAACTAAAGATTTTGCATCTAATGTCACTAAAGAATCTTTTCCGATAAAATATTTTCTTAAATGTAATTCCAGATTTGTGATATATTTGCTCCGCTGTCCCTGCGACCTCCAGTATGTTGGTTGCACGAAACAGTGCTTAAGGGACAGGTTAAACAAACATAGGAGCAACACAAATCTAGGTTTTAGACTCCACAGTGTTTCCTGACACCTGATTGAAGTAGCCAATTCTGATTTTAAGTATATTACTATTACACCTTTAGAGGGAATATCCAAGGATGATCCCCATCATTTCTCTTCCTTGAAAAGAAGAGAGCATTTTTGAATCTACAAGCTGCGTACCTTGATGCCATACGGTCTCAAGGAACTTATTGAAAGTGTCCTGTAATATGATATTAATTTATTATTATATTATATTTATTACATTAGCCCATAATGCCATTTTACATATTTAATTATATGTAATTGATATGTGTTTATATAATATATTTTAATTGTTTATTCTCATGCATCTAGTCTTAAGCCCCAAGGTAACCACTCCACTGACATCAGATAACATACTAATTTTTATACACTATTCCTTGGTTGAATTTACACTGAATTATTTTAATTTATATTTATAATGCCACTATGCACTTTTCTATTTTATTTCTATTTATTGTCAAGCAATATGCCATTCTTATTCCTAATATTGCATATATCATTGCATATACATCCCCCCTGATACTTTATGTATATGGGCCTTCCCATAGTTTTCATTCTTTTCCCTGCCATTAGTTGGCTTACAATTGTTCAATATATAGATCCTTGACTGAGTACCTTGATCTGACAACATTTTTAATTTCATTTTAGCGGCTGCCATCTACTCTGTGCTCGGTTTTGGATCCGGTTCTCACAGAATTACACACAGGTGAGCGTTCCCCATTCATTGTCTTTCCTCCTGCAACATGCGCTGATTGGCCAGCAGTGTTCTGTGGTCCCTGATCAAAACAGAGCGCAACGATGTGTTCTGCATCACGCCAGATGACAGCCTAATATGCTCTTAGTTAAGCACATATTCGTCATTATCTTGCAGATGCGCTATATATATGCGCCCAGCCGAATATGTGTTTTACACCATTCAGACTTACAGCTGATCTTGCGATCACATCCCTACAGCCGCTTATGTTGTTATCTAATTCATTGAGTCTCATTCCTGCACTATAGCAGAAGGTCATTTGTTTATTTACATAGGTTCCCATTCAGCCTCTCTCCCGCACAGTACTGCCGGTTCATGGACTGAACGGGCATGCTGTGACCTACAGTCATCATCACTAACTTTTAATTTGTGCATATATTATATATTTTATACAGGTGCACACTGCTTGTTATTTAATACATTGTGGTTTATGTTTGTTTTATGATGTTTTGTACCTCCGAAATGTGTTGTTGGTTTCTGAACTGAATAAACATAGTGCCTGATGGTACTTTATTGCCACATTCTAATTGGAAATACTTATTTTCTGCTGGAATTCCAAACAGCGCCAGATGTGTGGCTCCTTTTGCTTCCTTCATTTACTTCACAGACAGGATTGGATCACCCACTCCTGTGACCTATTGGGCTTTTCAGTCCATTTCTGCCAGGAACATGATTGTACTCCTATCTAGGGGCAATAGGCACTGAATATCTGCCATAAGGTGAGCTGCCATCTAAAAGGCTGGTGCTGTTTACTCTTTTATCCCATCTGGTGTCTTAGGTAATACACGAGGCACAGTCCCTCTCTTTTCTTTTCATTACATAGACAACATTTGTCCCACTTTTCCTCACCATTTAATTATATAATTAAAGGGGTATCTCTTCTTTTCTGCTTCCCAGCCACCGACATTGATCAGGGAGCCAAAAACGACCAAATTAGATAAGTTATGCAATTTGTACAACTCTCAAAGACTTTAATGGGAGTTCTGAAAATGACATTTCCACATGGCAACGCTGTACCTAACTTGCGGGAGTTACGCAGGCAGTATAGACAAGGCCGTTTGCACATATTTAATTAAAATCAATGAGGGAGATTTATCAAAACCTGTGTAGAGGAAAAGTTGACCAGTTGCCCATGGCATCTAATTAGATTGCTTTTTTTCATTTTTCAGGGGCCCTTTTCAAAATGAAAGAAGCATGGGCGGAATGACAACACTCAGGATCCTTGAGATGCTCCGTGACTGACAACACGATTGACAACACGCAATGGGCCCTTGCGATGCTCTGCCGCTAGTCACCCTTCTGCACCTATTCCACCCAAATTCCTCCACCTCCTCGTACTCACAAAATAAACAAAATTTTTGAAACATTTTATGGTAGGTAAAATAATTTTCCATGACCATGAATACCAGTATACAAGGAATAAATATATACCACCACACATTAAATGGATAATACCACCATACTGTACTAAATAAAACTACTATACACAGACCAGTATAGAGATCTGTATAAAATATAAGTGATTATATACATGACCATTTGGCGGTAGATATCAGCTGTATACCATGTAAGTATTGTCAGGATCCGGACTGGTATGCAGCGATGACACCGGTGGTGGATCCTCTGTGTCAGTGTGGTGATTGCGTGGGCCATACCAGGGAAACGGAGTCTAAGGGGTTACTGGTTTTCACCAGAGCCCGCCACAAAGCGGGAAGGACTTGCAGCGGCAGGTAACCCCCAGGTCGTTCCACCCGATAGCGACTCAACCCCAGCTGACAGCTGAGACAGGCGCGGTACAGAGGGACAAGGCAAGAGCAAGGTCGGACGTAGCAGAAGGTTAGGGCAGGCAGCAAGAGTCGTAGTCAGGGGCAACAGCAGAAGATCTGGGAACATAGGCTTGGGAACACACTAAACGCTTTCACAGCGCACAAGGCATCAAGAGCCGGCAAGGACAGGAAGGGGAAGTGGGTTTTTATACAAATGGTGCAGGCGCAGGTACTGATTGGGCCAGACACCAATCAATGGTGCACTGGCCCTGTAAATCTCAGAGAGCCGGCGCGTGCGCCCTAGAGAGCGGGCCGGGACTGAACAGCCAGATGATGGGGCAGGTGAAGAGATTGGGATGCGACCCGTGGGCGGGCGCGTCCCGCTACGCGGATCGCATCCCCGCCGGTGACACCAGTGCAGCGCTCCCGGTCAGCGGGTCTTACCGGGGCGCTGCACAGAGACGAACGCCGCGAACGTCGGCGTAACAAGTATTATGTATTTTCTGAACGGTAGCATCCTCTTTACTTTTTTTCTCCATCTGGATGAGACCGCCTTGTCCAACTCTTACCATCTGCAAGACAGACATTTCAGACTCATTTTTCCAGTGCCCTCCCCTCCTCTACAAAATCTTCACCTCTAAACGCCCACAAACTGAAATAATGCCCTCCTTAGTGTCCTGCACAGTAAAAGGGCAGGTAGGGAGCCAGGTAAATCGGTAACTAGGTAGGTAGCCAGTTATGCAGGTAGGTAGGTAGGTTGCTAACTAGGTAGTTAGGCAGCCATGTATGAAGGTCAGGTACATTTCTATGTACTGCCTCACTGTACTTCTGAGCTTCTTCTTGGCCTTCCGTGGCTCAGACGTCACTCTCTGCAACTAGATTGGAGAACTGGAGAAATCATTCGCTGGGGGACAGTTCTGTCAAAATCTTTGTCTCAGTCCAGTCCAGCCTAAAGTTTTTTATTGTCCTCCTCCTTTGCCTGGTCTGCCTCCACCTTACCAAGATTTATCTGATGTATTCTGCAAGGAACAGGCTGAGTCTGCCTCCACATCGTCCTTATGACTGCCCTATAGATCTTCTGCCAGGTACCACTCCTCCTCGTGAAAGGATATACCCTCTTTCGGTTCCTGAGACCAAAGCCATGGTTGGGTATATCCAGGAGAATCTCCAAAAGGGATTTATCCGTAAGTCCTCTTCTCCTGCTGGAGCTGATTTCTTCTTTGTAGGGAAGAAGGATTGCTCACTCTGTCCATGCATTGACTACAAGGGACTTAACAAAATCACGGTCAAGAACCGATACCCACTCCCTCTTATCTCAGAACTTTTTGACCGGCTACATGGTGCCAAGGTCTTCTCCAAGTTTGACTTACATGGAGCGTATAACCTTATTCGTATCCGCAAGGGAGATGAATGGAAAACCTGATGGACATTTTGAGTATCTAGTAATGCCTTTTGGTCTCTGCAATGCTCCAGCCGTTTTTCAAGAGTTTGTAAACGATATCTTCCATGATCTTCTCTACACCTGTATTGTTGTATACCTAGATGACATCCTGATCTTTTCTTGCAACTTAGAGGAGCATCGTACTCATGTTCGTCTGGTTCTTCAGCGACTACGGAAGAATCATCTCTATGCCAAACTGGAGAAATGTCTGTTCGAGAAGTTTAGTCTTCCGTTTCTTGGCTACATTGTCTCTCATCGGGGCCTGCAGATGGATCCAGATAAATTGTCTGCAGTGTTGGATTGGCCTCATCCTTCGGGCCTACTTGTTATTCAACGCTTTCTGGGATTCGCTAACTATTATCGTCAATTTATCCCTCATTTTTTGTCATTGGTTGCTCCAATTGTGGCTCTCATCAAGAAGGCTTCAAATCCTAAGTCTTGGCCTCAAGAGGCTGAAAAGGCCTTCTCCCATTTAAAGTCTGCATTTGTCATTTGGGTCATTGTAGATCAGTTTTCCAAGATGGCTCATTTAATTCCTCTACCATTTCTCTTCCTTCTGCTCCACACCTGGCAAAGTACTTCTTGCTGCATGTCTTTTGTTTACATGGTCTTCATCAGAATATCGTTTCGGTTTGTGGTGTGCAGTTTGTCTCTAAGTTCTGGCAAGCACTTTGTAACTGTCTGGACATCAAGCTGGACTTCTCCTCAGCCTACCACCCTCAGTCCTACGGTCAGGTGGAAAGGATTAATCAAATCCTTGAGACTTATCTTCAGCATTTTGTTTCAGCTTGCCAAGACGTTTGGGTCGACCTTCTCCCCTGGGCTGAATTCTCATATAATCATAAGTATTCCGAGTCCATGAGGTTGTCTCCCTTTTTTGTTGTCTACAGACTCCATCTTCGTTCTCCTCTTCTTCTCCCAGTTTCCTCCGGAGTTCCACCCGACAGTCGTTATCCCAGGCTTCTTCACATATAAAGGCGCAAGCTGATAAAAGTAGAAAACCTCCTCCATCCTTGTCTCCTGGTGACATGGTGTGGCTTTCATCCAAATATATCCACTTCAAGATCCCCTGTTACAAGCTCGGTCCTCGCTACCTTGGTCCCTTCCAGATTCTACAAAAAATCAACCCTGTCTTCCATAAACTCCGTCTACCTGCTACGTTACGTATTCCCATTTCCTTCCATGTCTCTCTCCTCAAGCCTCTTGTCCTAAATTGGTTTTCTCAGAAGAATCTTGTCCCCACACCTGTCTCCGGCTCTTCTGACATCTTCAAGGTTAAAGAGATTCTTGCTACAAAAACTGTGAGAGGTAAAAAAGATTTTTGGTAGACTGGGAGGGTTAAGGTCCTGAGGAGAGATCTTGGGAGCCTGAGCAGAATATCCTGGACCATGACCTTCTCAGGAGTTTGATGACTCATTTGATGACTTTGGGGAGACCAAAGGGGGGTACTGTTCCGTTATGCACTCCGGAAGCACACACTGGCTGTGAGCGCATGGTCCCGTTACCTGCTGCTGCCGGCGGGGCTGGGACTCGCATTGTGGGACACGCCCGCATGGGAGCCCCAGTCTGTCACTCACCTGGTGCATCTCCTGCCCCTGCATCTGCCTCTCTGCACTGGCATGTGTGTTCCCACCCCCTAGAGCGCACACGCCGGAGCTTTAAGATTTAAAGGGAAGGTGCCCTCATTAATGTAATTCCCCTGTGGCTCATTGATAAATTCCTCCACCCTCCTCACTTCCCTGCCGGATCTTTGTTGCCTTGTGCCTGAGAGAAAGCCTTCCTGGGTGTTGCTTTGCCGTGTACCTGATCCTTTGCTCTGTGACTTGACCTTGCCCCTCAGCCGCCTGCCTATTGACCTCCTACTACATCCTCACTACGCTAGTGTGCAGCCTGCTATCCTGACTATGAGCTGCCTTATCCCTCCTGTGCCTCGCATCTCCTCAGCCACCTGTGAGGTCGAGCCGTTCTATGGGTAGCGACCTGGGTGGCGCCTGCCGCAGCAAGTCCATCCCGCTTTGTGGCAGGCTCAGGTGAAAACCAGCAGCACCTTAGACTCCACTCCCTGGTACAGTCTAAGTCATCTGCCTCACAGGTCCAGCGGATCCACATCCACCGAAGTTCCTGCCTTCTGAAACGTGAGTGTTACACTTGTCTTGGGAAGGGACAGAAAATAAGGTGTTGCATACAGAAGTAACAGGTAGCTAACGTCCCCAGGAGGTAGTGGCCCCTAGTAGATCATGCCCCCAGGTAGTAAATGTCCCCAGAAAGGTAGTCATGCCCCAGGTAGGTAGTCATTCCCCTTGTAGGTAGTCATGCCCCTTGTATGAAAACCCCCTATGTAGGCAGTAGGTATCCCTCATATTAGTTTGGTAGTTTGTCCCCATATTATCTAAGCAGGAACATAGTAGATAATACCTCACATTAGATGTAGGCAGCAGAGTTCCCCCACAGTAGGCAGCAGAGTTCCCCCACAATGTGTGTAGGCAGCAGAGTTCCCACACAGTGGGTGTAGGCAGCAGAGTTCCCCCACAGTGGGTGTATGCAGAATAATTTCCTCACAGTAGGTGTAGGCAACAGAGTTCCCCCACAGGGGGTGTAGGCAGCAGAGTTCCCATTAGGTGTAGGCAGAAGAGTTCCCCCATAGTAGTTGTAGGCAGCAGGGTCCCATCACAGTAGGTGTAGGCATCAGGGTCCCCCCACAGTAGGTGTAGGCAGCAGAGTGTCCCCACAGTAGGTGTAGGCAGCAGGGTCCCCTCACTGTAGATTTAGGTAGCAGGATCCCCCCACAGTAGGTGTAGGCAGCAGGGTCCCCCCACAGTAGGTGTGGGCAGCATGATCCCCCCACAGTAGGTGTAGGCAGCAGAGTTTTTCCCCCTCCCCCAGTAGATATAGGCAGCAGAGCTCCCCCAGTTGGTATAGGCAGCAGAATTTTTCCCCCTCGCCCCTAGTAGGTATAGGCAGCAGAGTTTTCCCCCTACAATCCTTCGAACGAAGCAATCTGATTGGTTGCCATGGCAAATGGTCAACTTTTCCTCTGCACAGGTTTGGATAAATCTCCCCTAATGGGAATTACACAAATTGTGTTACTACACTGCTTCAACAGTATACAGTTTTCCGACCACCATGTGGGCCGCAAAGGGCTGTAGGGGGCTTGGAAGTCAAAAAGGTGAGACTGGAATATCTTCTGGGGCCACAAACAGTTTTATTTTTATTATTATTTTAATCTAATACTGCTGTATATTGAATATTAGAATATGTTAGAGATTGATAAATATTTTGTTATTACACTTACAAGGGCAAGACTGCCAGCAAAAGTCTATCTTGCTCATAGAACAATATCAGAGATCTTTCAGGGTTTATAGTTAGATGGATCCCAGTTATTTAGCAGCATGAGGCAAGCCTACACAATGTCAGGCAGGTGGGTTTAATGTTATGGTCCATAAGAGCATTTGTAAATTACTATCAAACTGTTCCAAAAGAAATATTCTGTTTCTATTTTAGATTTAAAAAGAAAATGAATAAACATTTCTGAATTGATCCTTATTCATGGTCTACTACTAATAGCATATACGTTAAATGTTACACATTCTATCTGTTTAGTATTAGAACCAAGTAGAGAAGAGCAGCTCCACCGGCAGTGTCCAAGGAGAAAGGGCGCAAGCAGGCCCAATCGCAGCCCTAGGTCACTGGCAGCAGCAGTAGGTACCCAATAAAGTGTCCCACAGCACTCCCAGTGCTGTGGGATGCTTTATTTGGTGTTTAGTATTAGAGTTAAGATGAATATTGCTATTAAGTATTGTATACGTGATGTTTGATAAATCATAAGCTATATGTTATTATGTAGTAATACCTAATATTTTTGCAAGCTGTTTTATTTGATGTATATTTTCCTTAATATATTATATATTCCCAAAACAGAGGTAGCACCTTTGACCTCTGTACAAGAAAGACATATTTCTGAACACCCATTGGATTACTGTTCTCTACTGGATTCTGATAAAATATATGACTAAAGCTACTAAGAACTCTGTGCCTACAGAAGTTACATTCATCTCTTGGAAAAGTATCCTCTAGGGATGAAAATGTTGATACTATAGTTGGATTGATTTTCTCTTATGGAGAACTTGTCAATTATAAAGGGCAATCCAACTAGGATGAGGCTGAAATGAAGGATCCATCTCACTTTATCTTTAAGAAGGAAGGTCACCCTTAGGACTCAAGTGTTGACACTATGATTTATTATAGATTTTGGCTACGGTCATAGTGGCTGGTGTTATAAGACCATAGGATTAGTGAGAAAATAGTTTCATTGATATTTTGTTCTTATTATTTCTGATCCTTCTTCTATGTGTTAAGAAATATTACCACAATTCAGCTATATATTTAAATGAGAATGGAAGCAATATGAAGCAAACATTTAGCCATTTCTCAGATAGCTATTTAGAACTTCTGAAGTAAATATAAAAATCTTAGGCAAAACATAATGAAGCATCTACAGCAATAATGCTAAATAATAATTTTCACTGATGTCAGTTCAACCGCAAACTCATTATTAACTTGCTTCCCGCTAGTATTGTTAATTATGACATTTGCATGCCCAATTCTGTCTAAACTTTCTGCAAATGAATACCTTAGCAACCTAATGCAAAACTTGATTTAGCTAAATTATTCTAATGGGTTGATTGCTTCAGAAGAAAAGCTAATTTTTATATTACTCAAGTACAACACTTAGCTATTAACTCTGCTGTTTTCCTATTACTTACTGCAGTATAGTTAGACTTATATATATTTAAACAATGATTTGCTTATAATATACTCCCTTCTGAAAATGCTATTTGTTGGATTTTTGAATATAGAGTAATTCTATGTCTCTTGTCAAGAAATCTCAAAAACTAGCCACCAGTTATAAAATAAAAGGTTATTAAGAAAAAAAGAAAAAAAAAGCATATGGGGGCGTGGCGAGGTGCCGTGGAAGATGGAGGCATAAGAGAGGAACTCCCACACCACGAGGCCCTCTGCCCGCTCTTATAAGCCCAGTCCACCGGCTAATCTATGGGGAGGACCTCTCGCAAGCCACCTAAGAGACCCCAGCTGCCCAGAACCCTTCTCCTGCGCTCGGCGGCCCTTTACCCTGAACCCAAGGCTCGGTCTCCTCTCAGGCTTTTCTTTGGGAAGCCCATAAATAGGTGATCAGAGGGCGCTGTATTGCTCTGGGTTCCCGTCTGAAGCGTGATGCCTTGGCTTGTTCCCGGAAGCTGCGCACTTATATTTGTAACCTTGAAGATACTTTACTTTCTGCCCCTTCTCTTTCGGCGCTGAGGCATCTGGTCACGGCAAGTGCCCAGTTAAGATAACTTGAGCTCCAAGCAATTGAACAACAGCTTCTCTTTGCAAAGCAACTATTCTATGAGAAGGGTAAAAAAAGCCCACTCGATGTTGGCTAGATGCCTACGGGATCGTGCTGTGGCCCAGATGCATTCGGCTTTGAAGGATCCCTCTGGTACTCTCCACTATCACCTGGAAGCCATCTCTCGGATCTTCCGGGACTGTGACTCGAAGCTATACTCTCTCCCCTCTCAACTGTCTTCTGATCCTGGGGAATGTGATGCTTTACTGGACTCTTTTCTTTCGGAGGGCCAATTATCCACCCTCTCGGCATCTGACCGGGCCTCATTGAATGCCCCAATCACGCCTGATAAGGTGACCGAGATTCTTAAATCGTTACCTTCGGGTCGTTCACCTGGTCCAGACTGTTTCACTTATCTATATTATAAGACCTTTTCTGCCTTTCTCCTTCCTCATCTTGTCTCTCTTTTTAACTCTTTCTTGGGGGGGTGAGGGGATCCAGCAGTCTTTTTTACAATCTTTACTTACCCTCCTCTCTAAACCTGATAAGCACCCACATGACTTCTCCAGCTTTAGGCCTATAGCCCTGCTCAACTTTGACCTAAAGTTATACTTGAAAATGTTGGCTAGCCGCCTTTGTTGTTTCCTCCCTTCCCTCATCCATAAAGACCAGGTGGGTTTCATTTCTTGCCGCCAGGGGGTGACAACACAAGGCAGGTGATTGGCCTGATAGATCTGGTTAATAGGCGATCTGAGTAGGCTATTGTCCTTAGATTGGATGCCGAAAAGGCCTTTGATAGGCTAGGTTGACCCTTACTTTTTGAAACCTTGCAGAAATTTGGAATTACGGGTAACTTCCTTACCACACTGCAGGGTCTTTACTTTTCCCCTACGGCCTCTCTCAAGCTTCCTCATGTCTCCTCCTCTTCCTTCCCTCTGTTTAATGGCACATGACAGGGATGCCCGCTGCCCCCCCCCCCCCGATTTTAGCTTCATGTATTGAATCTCTTGCTGCCATGATCCGGGGGGACGTGGACATTTCTGGAATTGCTCTCCATGATAGAGAGTTTAAGATTTGCCTCTTTGCTGACGATGTCCTTCTTACTCTCACAAAACCTCTGATTTCCCTCCCTAACCTCAATAGGGTTCTGCGATCTTATGAGGATGTTTCCAGCTATAAAGTTAATCTTTCCAAAACTGAAGTCCTTCCCTTGAATCTACTTCCCTCCCTTTCTGCCCAGTTGCGGGCTGCCTACTGCTTTCGCTGGTCTGCCTCTGCTATTAGCTATCTTGGCATCCACCTCACCTCTAATTACTCTTCTCTCTAAACTACTAACTATTGCCCTCTTTTCTGGGACCTTCGATCCCTCTTAGATAAGTGGCGGTCCCAATATATCTCTTTTTTGGGCGTATAGTGGTCAAAATGATGATCCTCCCTAAATTTCTGTACTTTTTTGAAACATTGCCTGTCAGAGTACCGTTGTCTGCCTTAGGAAGATTTCAAGCTGCCATTTTTCGGTTTATTTGGGATTGTAAGAAACATCGTCTCCCGTTGTCGGTCTTGATGGCTGGTCGGTCTGTGGGGGGTTTGTCAGTCCCGGACATCACTAGATACTACTAGGAAGCTCATCTATGCCACCTGACTGCCTGGACCACTTACCACGCTTACAGTCGCTGGATGGAGTTGGAGTAGTTCTGGTGAGCCCCGACTCACCTGGATATGTTTCTATGGAATGCTACCTCCCCTGCCGCCCCTCAGGGCCTCTTGCTGGGGCCTACGTATTTTTCTTGCTATGTCTGGGGGTATTGCTCCAATAAATTTCAACTTCTCTCTTCTGTCTCTCCCCTACAATCTTTTGTTTACCACCATGCTTTCTCCCCTGGCTTGACTTCCTGAATGGATAAGGAGTGAAGGGGGGGGGGGGGGGGGTAGAGGGCTTTTCTGTTTGTCCGGTGTTGTAGACCCTCTTTCCGTATGCTATTGCCCTTTGAGGTCTCTTAGTCTCCCGCTCTGGTCTTCCCTCCTCTAAATGACTCCATTATCTCCAACGTACTCATGTAGTCTCCCTGCCTACAGCCTTTGAGCGGTTATGCCGTTCTGGACCATTGACGAAGGGCCTTCTCTCAGATATTTATTCCCTCATTAACGCCCTACTGTGAGGGAGTCCCCCATCACATGGTTATACGAGTCATTGGGAGGAGGTTTTGAACACCTCTATCACACTTTCCCAATGGCAGATCATCTGGCAATGGGCCTCTAAGGCCTCCATCTGCACGGCTTACAAAGAAACACAATTTAAACTGCTAATGGGCTGGACTTATAAACTGAACCTGAATATTCCCCCTCAGTGTTGGTGTTGTGGTGTGGGGCTGGCTCGGTCTTCCATATATTCAGGTCCTGCCCAGGGATTGTCCCCTATTGGGAGGTGGTGAAGAGATTGGTCACTGACGTGCTGGGTGTTGCGGTCCCCTTGGACCTGCTGGTCTACTTATTATACCTCTCCATTAGGGCCCTGTCCAAAAGACCTTTCAAACTTTTTATGCACATTGTTCTGGCTGCGAAAACTCTTATTGCTAAATAATGGAAGCAGCCCTCCCTCCCTCTGAAATGGATCTTGTAGCAAGGATTCGAGAGATATGTTCCCTAAAATCCCTCACAGCCTCCCTTAATAACTCCTCACCTCTCTTCCTTTCTGTTTGGGAGCCTTGGGATAGGTTTTCAGATAGACAACCCCCTTAGCTCCCATTTTGCCCCTCTTCTGATACAGCCCTTCTTTCCACCCCAGCCTCCCCTACCTTCTCCCTTCCTTCCCCCCTATCCTCCCCCATGATCTCCTGCTCTTCCTTTTTCCTGCCCTCCCCTCTTCCTTTCTTATTATGTTTTTTTCTTGTCCTTGTCTGTCCTCTCCATGTCATGTGTTGGTCTTATCTGGTCCAGATGTCCTGTTCGTGGGTCTTTCTAGGCCCTTTGTTGGTGCCTTGGTTGTAATGTTAGGTCTGACTGACTATTGCATACTGTGTGTATGGTACTTATGGAGCTACTGCTCGGGCACTTTACCTTGTTCTTAGTAATTTCTTGTAACTGTTTGTATTTTACACTGACTTTTGTTTATCACCTGCACGTACCGTTGATGGTATCATTTTTGTATGTGAACATTTTAATAAAAATTTACAGTAAAATAAAAATAAAAATGCATCTACAGTGTCACCAGATTCTTTTAAGCCCATAGCCAGATCATACCTATCAAAAGTGTACAGTAGTGTACAGATTGGCCAAGGAAAATATACATACAGACCAAATTGTCTGTGGACAAAATTGTTGGTACCACCGGTTAAAGACAGAAAAACCCCCAATGCTCTGTGAAATAACTTTAGACTGACAGAAATAATAAATAAAAATGTACTGAAAATTTACTGCGGTAAAAAAGCATACATTACTTTTAAACAAAATAATTATAAATAACAAAGTAATGAAATTGGCCTGGAAAAAAATAGTGGCACCCTTAACTTAAAATTTTGTTATACAACCTTTAACAATAAAGCGATTCTATAACATTTCTGCACTTGTACACAGCTATCTTGGCCCTCTCCTCATAGGCAAACTGTCTTAGGTGTGAAGGGCGTCTTCTCCAGACTGCATGTTTCAGCACCTTTCACAGATGTTCAATAGAATCAGAGCTCAGGGCTCATGAGGCCAATTCAGAATAATCCAAGGTTTTGCTCTTGCATTTTTGGATGTTTTTAGCTTTTTGTTTTGGGTCATTATCCCGTTGGAGAACCCACGACCTGCCTCTGGGGCCAAGCTTCCTGACACTGAGTAGAACGTTTCAATCCAGAATGCCTTGATAGTCTTAAAATTGTATTGCACCCTATACAGATTTAAGAAACTCCGTGACAGCTACAGAAAAACAGTCCCAAAACACAACTGAGCCTCCTCCATGCTTCAGAGTAGGTACAGTGTTCTTTTCTTCATATGCTTAATTTTGTGTCATGTGAGCTGATGTGACTGTTTTGTCCCATCTGTTTAACCCCTTAACGACGCAGGGCGTATATTTCCGTCCCGTCGGTCCCGGCGCTCATCAACGTCCGGGACCCGCGGCTAATACCCCACATCGCCGATAGCGGCAATGTGCGGTATTAACCCTTTAGAAGCGGCGGTCAAAGCTGACCGCCGCTTCTAAATCGAAAGTGAAAGTATCCCGGCTAGTCAGTCGGGCTGTTCGGGACCGCCGGGGTGAAATCGTGGCGTACCGAACAGCTTACAGGAAATGGATCTCAGGCACGGAGCAGTCATTCGTCGATAACGCTGATCACAGGCGTGTTAATACACGCCAGTTATCAGCATAGGAAATCAGTGTGTGCAGTGTTATCCCTATGGGACCTATAAAATTGCAAAAAAAAAAGTTAAAAAAAAGTGTTAATAAAGGTCATTTAACCCCTTCCATAATAAAAGTTTGAATCACCCCCCCCCCTTTTCCCATGAAAAAATATAAAACAGTGTAAATAAAAATAAACATATGTAGTATCGCTGCGTGCGTAAATGTCCAAACTATAAAAATATATCATTAATTAAACCGCACGGTCAATGGCCTATGCACGAAAAAATTCCAAAGTCCAAAAAAGCGTATTCATTAAAAATGAAGAAAAAGTGATCAAAAAGTTCTATCAAAACAAAAATCATACCGATAAAAAATTCAGATCACGGCACAAAAAATTAGTCCTTATACCGCCCTGTACGTGGAAAAATAAAAAAATTATAGGCATCAGAAGATTTTTAAACATATAGATTTTCCTGCATGTAGTTATGATTTTTTCCAGAAGTACGACAATATCAAACCTATATAAGTAGGGTATCATTTTAACCGTATGGACCTACAGAATAATGATAAGGTGTCATTTTTACCAAAATATGCACTGCGTAGAAACGGAAGCCCCCAAAAGGTCAAAATGGCATTTTTTCTTCGATTTTGTCGCACAATGATTTTTTTTCCCATTTCGCCGTGAATTTTTGGATAAAATGACTAATGTCACTGCAAAGTAGAATTGGTGACGCAAAAAATAAGCCATAATATGGATTTTTAAGTGGAAAATTGAAAGGGTTATGATTTTTAAAAGGTAAGGAGGAAAAAACGAAAGTGCAAAAACTGAAAAACCCTGAGTCCTTTAGGGGGTTAACCTCTTAAGGACCCAGGGCGTATGGATACGTCCTCAAACCCTGGGCCTTAAGGACCCAGGGCGTATCCATACGCCCTGGCGTTTTCCGGTCTCTGCCGCACTCCGGGCAGAGATCGGAACTGGATGCCTGCTGAAATCCTTCAGAAGGCATCAAGGGCAAACGCCGAGGGGGGCCATGTAGGCCTCCCATGTCGGCGATCACCGCAAATCGCAAGGGAGATCGCCCTTGCGATCTGCGGCGATACCGGGCTGACCAGGTCTCTGGGACCCGACCGCCCGGTAATTTCGCATGATCCCGGCTGTCACAGACAGCCAGGACCATGCTGACGTATAGGAGCGAGGTGGCAAGCCTGCCACCTCCTCCTATACCCTGCGATTCCTCGGTTAGTTAACCGACCAATTGCAGGGGGGGGGGCGGTTACTTCCTCCCTCCCTGCCCGGCCCCTGAAAGTCCGGAGAGGACGGGAGCAAGACCGGAGGAAGCGGTGGGGGACGGGGGAGTGCTGAGGCCCGGCCCCGGTACTTACCTCGTCCCTGAAGACCCGGATCCCGGAGTGAAGACGGCGGCGGCGACAGGTGAGTTGATCTTCAGCCGCGGTCAGGCCCTTTACAGCAATGCACGTCGCCGTAAAGCGACATGCATTGCTGTAATGGGACCCTGTAAACTACAACTCCCAGCATGCCCAGACAGCCCTTGGCGTCTGGGCATGCTGGAAGTTGCAGTTTTGCAACATCTGGAGGTCCACAGTTTGGAGACCACTGTGCCCTTCTAGATGTTGCAAAACTACACATCCTCAGCATGCCCTTACTGTCCAGGCATGCTGGGAGTTGTAGTTCTGTAACATCTGGCCCTTCAGATGTTGCAGAACTACAACTCCCAGCATGCCTGGACAGTTTTGGCATACTGGGAGTTGTAGTTTTGCAACATCTGGAAGGGCACAGATTGGGAACCACTGTATTAGTGGTCTGCAAACTGTAGTCCTCCAGATGTTGCAAAACTACAACTCCAAGCATGCTGGGAATTGTAGTTCGGCAACATCTGGCTCTAAAGATGTTGCCGAATTACTACTCCCAGCATGCCTGAGAATGTTTGGGATTTGTGGTTTTGCAACAGCTGGAGGCACACTGGTTGGGAAACATTGTCTGTTTCCTAACTCAGTGTTTCCCAACCTGTGTGCCTCCAGCTGTTGCAAAACTATAACTACCAGCATGCACTGATAGACTGTGCATGCTGGGAGTTGTAGTTTTGCAACAGCTGGAGGTCCCCCCCTGTGAATGTACAGGGTACATTCACATGGGCAGGAGGCTTACAGTGAGTATGAGGCTGCAAGTTTGCGATGCAGCAAATTTTGCGCGGCAGCTTAAACTCGCAGCGGGAAACTTGCTGTAATCCCCCGCCCATGTGACTGTACCCTAAAAACACTACACTACACTACACTACACTAACACAAAATAAAATAAAAAGTAAAAAAACACTACATATACACATACCCCTACACAGCCCCCCTCCCCTCCCCAATAAAAATCAAAAACGTCTGGTACGCCACTGTTTCCAAAATGGAGCCTCCAGCTGTTGCAAAACAACAACTCCCAGTATTGCCGGACAGCCGTTGACTGTCCAAGCATGCTGGGAGTTTTGCAACAGCTGGAGGCACCCTGTTTGGGAATCACTGGCGTAGAATACCCCTATGTCCACCCCTATGCAAATCCCTAATTTAGTCCTCAAATGCGCATGGCGCTCTCACTTTGGAGCCCTGTCGTATTTCAAGGCAACAGTTTAGGGTCACATATGGGGTATCGCTGTACTCGGGAGAAATTGCCTAACAAATATTGGGGGGCTTTTTCTCCTTTCACCCCTTATGAAAATGTGAAGTTGGGGTCTACACCAGCATGTTAGTGTAAAAAAATAAATTTTTTACACTAACATGCTGGTGTTGCCCTATACTTTTCATTTTGACAAGAGGTAAAAGGGAAAAAAGCCACCCAAAATTTGTAATGCAATTTTTCCCGACTACGGAGATACCCCATATGAGGGCGTAAAGTCCTCTGGGGCGCACAACAAGGCCCAGAAGGGAGAGTGCGCCATGTACATTTGAGGTGATTTGCACAGGGGTGGCTGATTGTTACAGCGGTTTTGACAAACGCAAAAAAAACAAAACCCCATATGTGACCCCATTTCAGAAACTACACCCCTCACGGAATGTAATGAGGGGTGCAGTGAGAATTTACACCCCACTGGTGTCTGACAGATCTTTGGAACAGTGGGCTGTGCAAATTAAAAATGTTGTACAGACCACTGTTCCAAAGATCTGACAGACACCAGTGGGGGGTAAATGCTCACTGTACCCCTTGTTACGTTCCTCACGGGGTCTAGTTTCCAAAATGGTATGCCATGTGGGGGTTATTTTGCTGTCCTGGAACCATAGGGGCTTCCTAAATGCGACATGCCCCCCGAGCAAAATTTGCTCTCAAAAATTTGCTCTCAAAATTTGCTCTCAAAAAGTGATTTACAAATCTGTTTAACTTTCTGGCATTGTAGTTCGCCCGTAGTGCACTTCAGGTCAACTTATGGGGTACCTCCATACTCAGAAGAGATGGGGTTTCAAATTTTGGGGGGTATTTTTTGCTATTAACCCTTGCAAAAATGTGAAATTTTGGGGGAAACACCCATTTTAGTGATTTTTTTTTTACGTATGCAAAAGTCGTGAAACCCCTGTGGGATATTAAGGCTCACTTTATTCCTTGTTACGTTCCTCAAGGGGTCTTGTTTCCAAAATGGTATGGCATGTGTATTTTTTTTGCTGTTCTGGCACCATGGGGGCTTTCTAAATGCAACATGCCCCCCAAAAACCATTTCAGAAAAACATACTCTCCAAAATCCCCTTGTCACTCATTCGGTTCTGAGCCCTCTACTGCGCCCGCCGAACACTTTATATAGACATATGAGGTATATGCTTACTCGAGAGAAATTGGGCTACAAATATAAGTATACATCTTCTCCTTTTACCCCTCGTAAAAATTCAAAAATTGGGTCTACAAGAACATGCGAGTGTAAAAAATGAAGATTGTGAATTTTCTCCTTCACTTTCCTGCTATTCCTGTGAAACACCTAAAGGGTTAAAAGGCTGACCGAATATCATGTTGTATACTTTGGGGGTGCAGTTTTTATAATGGGGTCATTTGTGGGGTATTTCTAAGATGAAGACCCTTCAAATCCGCTTAAAACCGGAACTGGTCCCTGAAAAATAGTGAGTTTGGAAATTTTGTGAAAGATTGGAAAATTGCTGCTGAACTTTGAAGCCCTCTGATGTCTTCCAAAAGTAAAAACTTGTCAATTTTATGATGAAAACATAAAGTAGACATATTGTATATGTGAATAAAAAATTAAAATATTTTGAATATCCATTTTCCTTACAAGCAGAGAGCTTCAAAGTTAGAAAAATGCTAAATTTTCAAATTTTTCATAAAATTTTCACATTTTTCACCAAGAAAGGATGCAAGTTACAATTTTTTTTTTACCACTATGTTAAAGTAGAATATGTCACGAAAAAACAATCTCAGAATCAGAATGATAACTAAAAGCATTCCAGAGTTATTAATGTTTAAAGTGACAGTGGTCAGATGTTCAAAAAATGGCCGGGTCCTAAGTTGTAAAATGGCTGGGTCCTTAAGAGGTTAAGGACCCAGCCCATTTTCACCATAAAGGGGTTCTCCCGTGGAAAACTTTTTTTTTTAAATCAACTGGTGCCAGAAAGTTAAACAGATTTATAAATTACTTCTATTTAAAAAAAAATCTTAATACTTCCAGTACTTTTTAGAGGCTGTATACTAAAGAGAAATTCAAAAAGAAATTAATTTCCTCTGATGTCATGACCACAGTGCTCTCTGCTGTCCATTTTAGGAACTGTCCAGAGCAGCATATGTTTGCTTTTGGTATTTTCTCCTACTCTGGGCAGTTCCTGACAGCAGAGGTCAGCAGAGAACACTGTTGTCATGACATCAGAGGAAATGAATTTCTTTTTTGGATTTCTCTTTAGTATACAGCCCCTAAAATGTACTGGAGGGATTAAGATTTTTTAATAGAAGTGATTTACAAATCTGTTTAACTTTCTGGCACCAGTTGATTTAAAAAAAAAAAAAAAAAAAAAAAAGGTTTTACACTGGAGTACCCCTTTAAGGACCTAGCCATTTTTTTTTTCACATCTGACCACTGTCACTTTAAGCATTAATAACTCTTAGATGCTTTTACTTTTCATTCTTATTCCAAGAATGTTTTTTCGTGACATATTCTACTTTATGTTAGTGGTAAATTTTTGTCGATACTTGCATCATTTCTTCGTGAAAAATTCAAACATTTTATGAAAAATGTGAAAATGTAGAATTTTTTTAAACTTTGAAACTCTCTTTTACTTTTGGAAGACATCAGAGCTTCCAAGTTCAGCAGCAATTTTGGATGTGTAAATGAATTTTTTTTCCCCCTTAAATTATGGTTTTTCCAGAACAGCAAATAATCCCCGACATGGCATGCTATTTTGGAAACTACACCCCTCGAGGAACATAACAAGGGGTACAGTGAGCCTTAACACCCGGCAGGTGTTTGATGACTTTTTATTAAAGTCAGATGTGCAAATGAAAAAAAAATTTTTTTTTTCATTAAAATGCATTTTTTCCCCAAATTTTACATTTTTACAAGGAGTAATAGGAGAAAATACCCCCCAAAATCCGTATTTCCATGTGGGGACGTCAAGTGCTCTGCTGGCGCTCTACAATTCTCAGAAGAGAAGGAGCGCCATTGAAGTTTTGGAGAGAAAATTTGGTTGGAATAGAAGTTGGGAGCCTTATGAGTTTACAAAGCCTCCCGTAGTGCCAGAATAGTGGACACCCCCACATGTGACCCCATTTTGGAAACTATACCCCTCATAGAATTTAATAAGGGGTACATTGAGCATTTACACCCCACTGGCATTTGACAGGTTTTTGGAACTGTGGGTTGAGCAAACAAAAAATTACATTTTTCATTTTCACGGACCACTGTCAATCTATCAGACACCTGTGAAGCGTAAATGCTCACTGTACCCCTTATAACATTATGTGAGGGGTGCAGTTTCCAAAATGGGGTCACATGTGGGGGGTCTATTTTTCTGGCACTATGGGGGCTTTGTAAACACAAGTGGCCTTCAATTCCGGACAAATTTTCTCTCCAAAAGCCCAATGGCACTCCCTCTCTTCTGAGCATTGTAGTTTGCCCGTAGAGCACTTTACATCCACATATTGGGTATGCTCTTACTCAGAAGAGATGGGGTTACAAATTTTGGGAGGCTTTTTTTCCTATTTTCCCTTGTGAAAATGAAAAATTTAGGGTAACACCATCATTTTAGGCAAAACAGATACATTTTTGTTTTCCCATTCAAATTTAACGGAAATTTTTTAAACACCTGTGGGGTGTTAAGTCTCACTATACCCCTTGTTACATTCCGGAAGGGGTGTAGTTTCCAAAATGGGGTCACATGTGGATATTTATTTTTTTGCGTTTAAGTCAGAACCACTGTAAAATCATCTGCTCTGTGCAAATCACCAATTTAAGCCTCAAATGCACACACTGCGCTCTCATTCCTGAACACTGTTGTGTGCCCGCAGAGCATTTTACTCCCAGATATGGGGTATTTCCGTACTCAGGAGAAATTGCGTTACCAAGTTTGGGAGTCTTTTTTTCCTATTACCTCTTGTGAAAAAAAAAATATGGGGTAACACCAGCATGTTAGTGTAATTTTTAAAATATTTTTACACTAACAGGCTGGTGTAGAACCCACCTTTTACTTTGCATAAGGGGTAAAAGGAGAAAAAGCCCTCCAAAGTGTGTAACACAATTTCTCCCGAGTATGGAAATACCCCATATGTGGCCCTTAACTGTGTCCTTGAAATACGACAAGGCTCCAAATTGAGAGAGCGCCATGCGCATTTGAGAACTAAATTAGGGATTGCATAGGGTTGGACATAAGGGTATTCTACGCCAGTGATTCCGAAACAGGGTGCCTCCAGCTGCTGCTCAACTCCCAGCATGCCTGGACAGTCAGTGGCTGTCTGGAAATGCAGGGAATTGTTGTTTTGCAACAGCTGGAGGCTCCGTTTTGGAAACACTGCCATGCGATACGTTTTTCCTTTTTATTGGGGGAGACAGAGTACGGGGGTGTATATGTAGTGCTTTACCCTTTATTATGTGTTAGTGTAGTGTAGTGTTTTTAGGGTACATTCACACGGGCGGGGGTTTACGGTGAGTTTTCCGCTAGGAGTTTGCGCTGCGGCGGAAAATTTGGTGCAACTCAAACTTGAAGCAGGAAACTCACTGTAAACACGCCCATCTGAATGTACCCTGTACATTCACATGGGGGGGGGGGCAAACTGTGGTCTCCAAACTGTGACCCTCCAGATGTTGCAAAACTACAACTCCCAGCATGCCCAGACTCCCATGCTGGGAGTTGCAGTTTGGCCCCCCTAGTGGTTGCCACAGTAAAGATCGTTTTACTTTCCCTCCCCCCCCCCCTCCCACTGTGGATTCCCTGCCTGAGCAAAGATCCAGCAGGTTCCAGCGAAGATCCCAGGTCCCCAGGCATCTTCTCCTGCAGGTACGGCCTCAATCTTCTTCCCAGATCCCCTCGACATCCAGGGGCGGGCAGAACGGGGGGTTGCCATGGCAACCCCCTGTCCTGTGCTGCCATTGGTCAGAACTCCGTTCTGACTAATGCCAGGGGATAGGAGGAGACCTCACTCCTATCCTTTAGGCTGATTGGGGCTGTTGCTGACAGCTCCGATCAGCCCTATTTTCCGGGTGATCGGGTCACCAGAGACCTGATCAGCCCGGAATTGGAGAAAATCGCATGTCTGAATTGACATGCGATTTTCTACGATCGCTGACATGGGGGTCTCAGGACCCCCCTGGGCGATGTGCCAGGGTGCCTGCTGAATGATTTCCGCAGGCATCCGGCTCCGGTCCCCAACCGGCTAGCGGTGGGGACCGGATTTCCCACGGGCGTATGGATATGCCCTCGGTCCTTAACCTCTTCAGGACATAGGGCGTATGGATATGCCCTGCATCCCGAGTCCTTAAGGACCGAGGGCGTATCCATACGCCCGTGGGAATTCCGGCCCCCACCGCTAGCCGGTTGGGGACCGGAGCCGGATGCCTGCTGAAATCGTTCAGCAGGCATCCCGGCTTATCGCCCAGGGGGGTCATTATGCCCCCCCATGTCGGCGATCGCCGCAGATCGCTGGACAATTCAGTCCAGCGATCTGCGGCGATTCCGGGTCAATCGGGTCTCCAGTGACCCGATGACCCGGAATTACTGGCTGTTCGGGGCCGTCTCTGACGGCCCCGAACAGCCAGAGCCTGCAGGGGTGAGGTGGCACTGGTGCCACCTCACGATCGCCCTGATTCGTCGGCCGGATTACCGGCCGACCAATCAGGGCGCCTGCTGCGGGTGTCACTCCCGCACCCGCTCCGCCCCTCTTCTGAAGGACGTGAGCGGGTGCGGGACGTGCACCCCGGGTGCTGGGGACCCCGATCCCCGGTGCCCCTGTTGGGATCGGGGCCCCAGGAGCAGCTGCGGCGGCGGGACTGACCTGCAGCGTCTGGATCGTTGGAGGTGAGTGACAGCCTCCTGCTGTTGCTTAGCAACAGCTCCCAGCATGCAAAAAGGGCATGCTGGGAGCTGTAGTTATGCAACAGCAGGAGGCAGACCACCACAACTCCCAGCATTCCCTTATGGGCATGCTGGGACTTATGGTTTTGCAACAGCTGGAGGCACATTCTTTCTATGGAAAAGTGTACCTTCAGCTGTTGTATAACTACAACTCCCAGCTTGCACAAACAGCTAAAGTGCATGCTGGGAGTTGTAGTGGTGCATCTGCTGGTTGCATAACTACAACTCCCAGCATGCCCGTTGGCTGTCGGTGACTGCTGAGAGTTGTAGTTTTGCAACAGCTGAAGGCACACTGGTTGTGAAACTTAGAGTTTTTTTTTACCTAACTCAGTGTTTCATGACCGGTGTGCCTCCAGCTGTTGCAAACTACAACTCTCAGCAGTCACCATACACCATGCACCGTACATGCTGGGAGTTGTAGTTTTGCAACAGCTGGAGGCACACTGGTTGTGAAACACTGAGTTAGGTCACAAACTCAGTGATACATAACCAGTGTGCCTCCAGCTGTTGCAAAACTGCAACTCTCAGCAGTCACCGACAGCCAACGGGCATGCTGGGAGTTGTAGTTATGCAACAGCTGGATGTCCCCCCCCAATGTGAACGTACAGGGTACACTCACAGGGGCGGAGGATTACAGTAAGTATCTGGCTGCAAATTTGAGCTGCCGCAAACTTTCTGCTGCAGCTCAAATTGCCAGCGAGAAACTACTGTGAACCCCCGCCTGTGCGACTGTACCCTAAAAACACTACACTACACTAACAAAAAATTAAATAAAAAGTAAAAAACACTACGTATACACATACCCCTACACAGCCCCCCTCCCCTCCCCAATAAAAATGAAAAACGTCTGGTACGCCACTGTTTCCAGAACGGAGCCTCCAGCTGTTGCAAAACAACTCCCAGTATTGTCGGACAGCCGTTGACTGTCCAGGCATGCTGGGAGTTTTGCAACAGCTGGAGGCACCCTGTTTGGGAATCACTGGCGTAGAATACCCCTATGTCCACCCCTATGCAATCCCTAATTTAGGCCTCAAATGCGCATGGCGCTCTCACTTTGGAGCCCTGTCGTATTTCAAGGCAACAGTTTAGGGTCACATATGGGGTATCGCCGTACTCGGGAGAAATTGTGTTACAAATTTTGGGGGGTATTTTCTGCTTTTACCCTTTTTAAAAATGTAAAATTTTGGGGAAAACAAGCATTTTAGGTAAAAAAAAAAAAATTTTTTATTTACATATGCAAAAGTCGTGAAACACCTGTGGGGTATAAAGGTTCACTTAACCCCTTGTTACGTTCCCCGAGGGGTCTAGTTTCCAAAATGGTATGCCATGTGGGTTTTTTTTTGCTGTCCTGGCACCATAGGGGCTTCCTAAATGCGGCATGCCCCCAGAGCAAAATTTGCGTTCAAAAAGCCAAATGTGACTCCTTCTCTTCCGAGACCTGTAGTGCGCCAGCAGAGCACTTTTCACCCTCATATGGGGTGTTTTCTGAATCGGAAGAAATTGGGCTTCAAACTTTTAGCGGTATTTTCTGCTATTACCCTTTTTAAAAATAATTTTTTTGGGGGAAAACAAGCATTTTAGGTAAAATTATTTTTTTTTTTTTACATTTGCAAAAGTCGTGAAACACCTGTGGGGTATTAAGGTTCACTTTATCCCATGTTACATTCCCCGAGGGGTCTAGTTTCCAAAATGGTATGCCATGTGGTTTTTTTTTGCTGTTCTGGCACCATAAGGGCTTCCTAAAGGTAACATGCCCCCCAAAAACCATTTCAGAAAAACGTACTCTCCAAAATCCCCTTGTCGCTCCTTCCCTTCTGAGCCCTCTACTGCGCCCGCCGAACACTTTACATAGACATATGAGGTATGTCCTTACTCGAGAGAAATTGGGCTACAAATACAAATAAAAATGTTGTCCTTTTACCCCTTGTAAAAATTCAAAAATTGGGTCTACAAGAACATGTGAGTGTAAAAAATGAAGATTGTGAATTTTCTCCTTCACTTTGCTGCTATTCGTGTGAAACACCTAAAGGGTTAAAACGCTGACTGAATGTCATTTTGAATACTTTGGGGGGTGTAGTTTTTATAATGGGGTCATTTATGGGGTATTTCTAATATGAAGACCCTTCAAATCCACTTCAAACCTGAACTGGTCCCTGAAAAATACTGAGTTTGAAAATTTTGTGAAAAATCGGAAAATTGCTGCTGACCGTTGAAGCCCTCTGGTGTCTTCCAAAAGTAAAAACACATCAATTTTATGATGCAAACATAAAGTAGACATATTGTATATGTGAACCAAAAAAAAATGTATTCGTAATATCCATTTTCCTTACAAGCAGAAAGCTTCAAAGTTAGAAAAATGCAAAATTTTCTAATTTTTCATCAAATTTGGGGATTTTTCACCAAGAAAGGATGCAAGTATCGACAAAAATTTACCACTTTGTTAAAGTAGAATATGTCACGAAAAAACAATCTCGAAATCAGCATGATAACTAAAAGCATTCCAGAGTTATTAATGTTTAAAGTGACAGTGGTCAGATGTGCAAAAAACGCTCCGGTCCTTAAGGCCAAAATGGGCTCCGTCCTGAAGGGGTTAAGGACTCGGAATGCAGGGCATATCCATACGCCCTGTGTCCTGAAGAGGTTAAATTAGAGGGGCAAAGGTTTAAAAGTAATATCAGGAAGTATTACTTTACTGAGAGAGTAGTGGATGTATGGAATAGCCTTCCTGCAGAAGTGGTCGCTGCAAATACAGTGAAGGAGTTTAAACATGCATGGGATACGCATAAGGCTATCCTTCATATAAGATAGGGCAAGGGACTATTCATAATATTCAGATTATTGGGCCGACTAGATGGGCCAAATGGTTCTTATCTGCTGACACATTCTATGTTTCTATGTTTCAATTACACACACACACACCTACACTCTACTCACAACATGAAAGTTCAGTGAAGACAAATGTTCATATCAATGACTGAATCTTAGTTGACTTCATCTTACAGCTGATTTTCTGAACTTCAGGGATTGAGATCACAGAGCATCTTCTGAAACTGTCCTTTAGTTCACACACAAGTTACTTTCATGGCCATAATTATTGTGACTGTTCAATTAAGTGTTAGGGACCTTTCTTTAGCAATTTACATGCCAACATACATTCATATTTCGGAAAATATCAATTTTTGGGGAATATATCGTTTTTACTAGCCACATAAATACAAATAAGGTCCAAAAATGCTGTATACATGAAGCCTCAAGCTGCTGTTTTCCTTACCAAGCATGTCCTATTTTTGCTCGCCAGCTATAACTCTGAATTATTTTAAGGGATACGTTTTCTGTCTCACCTTATTCTTATTAAAGGGAATCTGACAGCTGAAATTATGTTCCAAATAGCTGACACTGTTAGATAGTTGTTAGGACAAGAAGACACATAGGCCCAGATTTATCAAAGAATGTCTACAGTAGAGCAATTTTCCCATGTTTATTTGGGTGGTGGGTTTGACTAGTGTGCATCTTATTTATCAAGAAGGTGCAGCAGGATGATGAATTTTGCGCAGCTCTGCTGTGGTGGGAAAAGCTCTGCCACATACACTTTTTCTAGACACTTGTGAGGGAGGGAAGTAGACACTTTCCGGGGTCCTGAATTTGGCCAGTAGTAAGGTGATTACATGATGAGGAGGTTTGTTACAGTGTGTCACCTCAGTAGTAAGGTGATTACATGATGAGGAGGTTTGTTACAGTGTGTCACCCCAGTAGTTAGGAGATTACATGAGGAGGAGGTTTGTTACAGTGTGTCACCCCAGTAGTAAGGAGATTACATGAGGAGGAGGTTTCTTACAGTGTGTCACCCCAGTAGTAAGGAGATTACATGAGGAGGGGGTTTGTTACAGTGTGTCACCCCAGTAGTAAGGAGATTACATGAGGAAGAGGTGTGTTACAGTGTGTCACCCCAGTAGTAAGGAGATTACATGAGGAGGAGGTTTGTTACAATGTGTCACCCCAGTAGAAAGGAGATTACATGTGCAGGAGGTTTGTTACAGTGGGTCACCCTATTAGTAAGGAGATTACCTCGGGAACGGAAGTTCGTGACGTCACGACTCCGCCCTCGTGTGACGTTACGTCCCGTCCCCTCAATGTAAGTCTATGGGAAGGGGCGTGACGGCATTGAGGGGATGGGGCGTGACGGCATTGAGGGGATGGGGTGTGACGTTACACGGGGCGGAGTCGTGATGTCACAAACTTCCGTTCCCGTGGTCGGGACCCAGACCCTCCAACACTTGCAGACCAGAAACAGGTGTGTGCCGCATGCTATATTGCGGGGGGTCCCCAGCGGCGGGACCCCCGCGATCAGAGATCTTATCCCCTATCCTTTGGATAGAGGATAAGAGGTCTAGGGGTTGAGCACCCCTTTAAAGAGCATCTGTGCATAGAATGAATGATGCGGCTCACTGGTGGGTGGACCAGAGGAGCAGCTCTTGAATATTAAAGACTAACTGAGCACGTGCTTGCTATGTAGTCCACGGTTATAAACAGCGATTTCAAGTATAGTACTTTAAAAAGTATCCCTGTCACCACATTTATCCTGTCCTAAGAGAGAGCAGTCTCTTAAAGAAAAAAATACATTCAGTACTTTATTTAAGTTGACTAGGTTCAGGTTGTGCGTCACATTTTTAAGTTGTTTGTTATGTAGCAGTTCTATTGTAGCGTACCTACTTCCAGACTTTTGATATGACAAAAAAACTATTTTGCTGTTTTCAGTTAGAGCTTTATACAGAAGGGCATTTTTTCAAATAATATAATTTCATCATAGCATGATGTATATTACTATAAATTGACCAAATTACTGCAATGACAGCCTCTATGCAGTGAGTCTACCAATATACAGAGAGCAAATGATGGCCATATCATGAGCGAACAATATCATTATCCAGAGAAAGTAAATAATGGCATACCTTGACCTTTTCTAATGACCTTGAAATGCCATTATACAGTGAATAGCTCCATATACTGTCTTACTGATTAATAAACTAAATACAATAGGCTGCAGAAATGTCATATGATTAAAGATTATATTTTTTTGTGACTGGTATTTGCTATTGAAAAAACTTAAAATAATATGGAAAAGCTTGTCAGGGCACACTTTAATGTCAACAAAAAGCTCCCTGTTGTTTTTTTATTTTATTATTCAAGATTTCAAATCATTTCAATGAGCACTTTCATAAAAAAAAAAAAAAAAAATTCTAATATGTCGAAGACATAGCAACAGTTTTTACCGGTGGGGGTCTTACCACGTTTGATTAGTAGAATGGACTGGAAGAAGTGCACACTTAGCACATTATCTCCTGGCTCTATGTGATGTGACCAAGTCTCTGGAACCATTGTGCTCACATAGACACAGAATGAGAAAAGAAGCATGCAGCAGCTCGCTGGTTCTACTGATCGGTTGGGGTCTGAATACTCAGAATCAAACAATTCAAATCTTTTGATATGTCCCATAACATGCAAAAATATTATTTATTTCTACATTTTTTAATAACAACAGGTAAACTTTATTTAAATGTGCTGCATTTGGAAAGGGTATAAGCAAATCTTAAATGGGCAATTTTACTTCCCATGTCAAAGACACGAGACATGATTGGTCGTGGTCTTGTGTTTTCTCTACCCTGATCATAAGAAAAAGCCAGTGGAAGCACTATGTCTAGAAGCACTTTGTCTAGCACCTACATCTAGAGTTCGGTAAGGGTCTCAAAACAATCAACATTTTAGAATTTTTTTTTTTAAGTTGTTTTTTTTAAACGACAGTAACGCTTTATGTATGTAACCCACATTTTAAGGGTATGTTGACACTACACTACACTCTCTGCATAAATCTAACATTGATGTAAAGGGGTTTTCTGCTGATTCATTCACACTATGGAATTTCAGTATAACATGTTCATTCATTTGGTATAATTCAGCATGGACTGCATCCGATGCGTCTGAGCACCAATGGATTTTGGCAGCTGCTGCTGCAGCCAAGGGGCTCCGTCAAAGTATCTCCAAACAGATTCTGTAGTGAACATACCAAATGGCTAATACATAATTGTATTTTTGTTACATATCATAATGCTGATCATATCGCAAGCGAAATTCCAGCAAAACCAACTTTGGAGGTTCTTTCCTTCATCTCCTAGCCTAGGTAAAGGACTGGTAAGTGTTTGAAATCTGCCCATCAGTGCATACTGCTTTAAATCACCTATGGAAATAGGAAAGAAAAGTGACAAGTTTTGTCATTGTCGATAAAATAAAACATTCTATTTTAAGTGGAAAGGGGCTTTTTCATTCCTGTACGCCCCTGAGAAGTCATATAAAATGCTTCATTAGGAACTGTATAGATTCGTATTATAGAAAATGTGATTGTCTAATGTGAGTGCGGCCGCTCATTAATCCAGGGGTCCACACAGTGACAGCCCAAATTAACACCCATATATCAAGGTATGCAAGGTGCCATTAATACCGCCTGGTCAACAGCACGAAAGGAATTGTCTCTTCCTAGTGGCAGCTTAATGTGTCCCAGAGCTCTAATGAATAGAACCGCTATCTAATGACTGACTATTTAGGTCGTTGACAATCTAAAAAAATCCAGTTAACTGACTGAAATGTATTTATTCTGGGTGTAAATTGCTTTCACTTTCTCTTTTTCATCATTAGGGAGAAGCAGTAACCCTGTGATAGTCAGCTGGGGTTTCACTGAATTGCATGGAGTGTTTTCTATTATCTAGTTAGCTTCCATTTTCTATGCTTTCAAATAATTGTGTTATAAGGTAACAGATATCAATTCAGTTTGGGGTTAATATGTTACTTGGAAATATCAAAAACAAGCATAGCTCTTTAAAGGCAAATTGTGAATAATATCCCGCTGCCCTAGCAGCTGGCATCATGATAGATCTGATGAGTTCAATCAACTGGTTTAACAATAAAGAGCTGCCACATTTTAGAAAAGAACATAGCTGAGAAAATACAAGGCAGTATTCTATGCCAGGAACCATCGGAACTCATTGGTTGTGTTGGGTGGGGAAGGGGACAATTATGGGCTGGAGGAGGCATTATGCTCCTCCCTCTGTGACCTCAGGATATAAGGGGTTAAATGGACAAAAGTGTGTGTGTCTTTTTAATTATTGTTTATTTTTATTATACTCATAAAATTGTAATCATTGTACATAAAAACATTATATACAAAATCAGAGAGGTACAATATTTATTTTCATGCAAATATGTTGCCCTTATGTTCAAAATACAAATACATATGTTATACTTCAACAGACTTCAGAAAAAAATCATATATATACAGTATTCATCACTTACATAAAATGAATACCTCATATTTCTCAAAGCTGATGATAAAATATACATTTCTGTAAGATTCTGAAAGATTTTTAATTCATTTATACTCCCCAATTTTCCCAATGTTTGGCTCTTTTTATTTTAACTTCTCCCCCTTTATCCATTATTAGAGTGATTTCATACTTTTTAATTCTTTCTGCTAACAGTTTCCATACCTGAATTTTTTCTAGCACACCAATTCCAAGACAAGTTTAGACACCCGTTTATATTTTGAAGCCCTGTGTATTACCCAAGATAACCATAATAAGATTAACTTCTAGATTCACATTCATACAATCACAATTTTTTTTAAAACAATTGCATCCCAGAGGTGTGTGTGTGTCTGGTGTGTGTGTGGGGTGCAATTATATATTTAAGCACACACACAATGTCTGAGTACACTGCAAGTGCACTCAGCAACTCGTAGGCCCCTGTGTGGCTGCTCGGAGCGGACTGCCTCTGCGAGTAGGCCAGGTGGCGGGACAAGGCGGGGCGAGGGGTTTCAACAGCTGGTGGCACACTATGGTTCGGGTCACCAGGGGATCCGCAGCATGTTGTACATGCGACTCTACCCTGAAACTGTGCCCCACAAATTAATTATATCCTGTGCCTCATATGAATTAAGTATGTACTTTGCCCTCATATATGAATTTAGTACTTCATATTGTCCCCCATCTAATAATTCCCTCTTAGTATTAACTTCTTAAGGACCAGGCCATTATTCCTTTTTGCACTTTTGTTTTTTTCCTCCTCCCCTTCTAAAAATCCTAACCGTTTCAATTTTCCATTTACAGACCCATATGAGGGCTTGTTTTTTGTCCCACCAATTTTACTTTGTAATGACATCAATCATTTCAGCACAAAATCTATGGCAAATTACAAAAAAAAATTGGTTGGTATCCGATTCTACTCAGTGCACTTTTCGGTAAAAATGACACCTTATCTTTATTCTATAGGTACATACAATTAAAAGGATACTCAACTTATATAGGTTTGATTTTGTTTTACTTCTTTAACAAAATTACAACTTTTTGTGCAAAAAGCAGCATGTTTTAAAATGTCCTCTTCCAACCGTTATAGTAACATAGTAACATAGTTCATAAGGTTGAAAAAGACCAGAGTCCATCAATTTCAACCTATATCCCTAATGAGTCCTTACTGAGTTGATCCAGAGGAAGGCAAAAAACCCTCATACTCGAGGTGAAAATTCCTTCCCGACCCCAAACATGGCAGTCAGAATAAATCCCTGAATCAATGTCCTGTATATATAACCAGCGATGATATTATTCTCCAAAAATGCATCCAGACCCTTCTTGAACTCTTTTACAGAGAATTCCACAGTCTCACTGCTCTTACAGTAAAGAACCCCCATCTGTGCTGGTGTAGAAATCTTCTTTCCTCTAGACGTAAAGGATGCCCCCTTGTTATAGATACAGTCCTGGGTATAAATAGATCATGGGAGAGATCTCTGTACGGTCCCCTGATATATTTATACATAGTTATTAGGTCTCCCCTAAGCCTTCTTTTTTCTAAACTAAATAACCCTAATAATGATAATCTTTCTGGGTACTGTAGTCCTCTCATTCCCCGTATTACCCTGGTTGCCTGTCTTTGAACCCTCTCCAGCTCCACTATATGTGTCTTGTACACTGACGCCCAGTACTTACTGTACACAGTATTCTATGTGTGGTCTGATTAGTGAATTGTACAGTCAGAATAAAAAAGTAACCTTTTTATTATTCTGTATACAAGGATGTGTGAGGGCTAATTTTTGCTGTGATCTATAGTTTTTATTGGTACCATTTTTGTTATGATGGGATTTTTCAGTCACTTTTTATAAAATTTTTAGGGTATACAAAGTGACCAAAAATATGCAATTTTGGAAAAAATTTTTACGTATACGCCATTGATCAGGGACCGACTGGGAGACAGGGAGAGTGAGCCCTAAAGCTGACCCTAAAACATCTCTCCCATCCTACTTGCCCATCCATCCTAAATGATGGATCGACAACTAGGCGCCAGTCCCTTCCTGCGCTAAAGTGCAGTGGTGTAAAAACACTTAATATACATAGTCGGTCATAGAACAGAACAGAAACAGAAAACTACTAGACAACCAGATATACCAGACAGAATACAAATACTAACAGGGAAGAATATAAACTCACAAACAGAACAGAATATAGGGGGAGATTTATCAAAACCTGTGCAGAGGAAAAGTTGCCCAGTTGCCCATAGCAACCAATCCAAATGCTCCTTTCCTTTTGCAGAGGCCTTGTTAAAAATGAAAGAAGAGAGCTGATTGGTTGCTATGGGCAACTGGGCAACTTTTCCTTTGCCCAGGTTTTGATAAATCTCCCACATAGTGAATTAACAAACAGTTCATAAACTGGATATCAGATAAACAGCAGACATAATAAAATGAACAAGACTAGGCATGATATGTGTATACAGCAGAATCCAGAGGATTAAGGGGATAAACAGAAGAACTGAGAGCCAAAACACTAAATTGAATAGGTAACATAGAAAACTAGTGGTATTGCACTCAATAACCAGCACCAGAATGCTGGTTAAATAACTCCATCCAAGTTCTCATTAGTTCAGAGCATTAAAGGGGTACTCCGGTGCTTAAACATCTTATCCCCTATCCAAAGGGCCTGATCATGCACGCGGCACCCCGTTTGTAATCAGACCCGGAGCGTGTTCGCTCCGGGTCTGATTATGGTCGACCGCAGGGCGGGCGGCGTGTGACGTCACGCCTCCGCCCCCGTGTGATGTCACACTCTGCCCCTCAATGCAAGCCTAAGGGAGGGGGCATGATAGCTATCATGCCCCCTCCCGTCGGCTTGCATTGTGGGGTGGAGGCGTGACGTCACACGGGGGCGGAGAAGTGACGTCACACGCCGCCCGCCCTGCAAACGGGGTGCGGCGTGCATGATCACGGGGGTCCCCAGCTGCGGGACTCCCGCGATCAGGCATCTTATCCCCTATCCTTTGGATAGGGGATAAGATGTTTAAGCACCGGAGTACCCCTTTAACTATTCCCTATCCAGGTAGAATAGCAAACTGCTCCGAACAAACTAGTGTGTGAATACACACCTAGACAGAAAAATACAAAAACAAATAAACGGACATTACATATATTTTTATAGTTCGGACATTTATGCACCCGGCAATACCACATATGGTTATGTTTATTTTAGTTTATTTATTTTTATTTTTTTTATGGAAAAAGGGGGTGATTCCAACTTTTATTAGGGAAGAGGTTAATTCACATTTATTTACTTTTTTTTTAAACTTTTTTTACACAATTTTTTTGGCCCCATAGGGGACTATAGCATGCAATTGGATTGTGTATACTGAACAATGCTATGCCATAGCATAACATTGCCATAGCATAACATTGATCAGTGTTATTAGTGCTCGATTGCTCCAGCCTGCCATGGCTGACTGGATGATCAGAGGTAAGGGCCCTCCAGCCATCCTCTCAGCTGATCAGAAAACCACGGTGATCCCGATTAACTTTGATAGTGGCATCTAAATGGTTAATGCCAGGCATCACCACAATCGGTGATGTCCAGCATTAGCCTCTGGGTCCTGGAGGCTATCGGCTGTGAGCACACATCATAGAAGGGGAGTGGGACAAGTACATACCTGTACACCCTTCATCCTTAAGAGGTTAATGTCCCCCCATTGTGCCCTCTATGTAAAAAAAAAAAAGGACCTCTTAGTATGAATGTCCTCTGATATCGTCCTCTATGCAATAATGCCCCCTTAGTAGAGATGTTCCTAACAATTGTAATAATATTGGACCCCCGGTTTTCCTTCCACTTAATAATAATTCTCCCTTCCTAACTTATGATGGTCCCTATATTGGCTATATAATATAATTGTAAGCATGTCCTAAGGATGTTAGTAATGACACAGGCTTAAATAGGTAGAGATATAGATTATTGATTTATAAATAGATAGATAGATACTGTAGATAGATAGATAGATAGATAAATAGATAGATACAAGTAAATTCCGGAGCACTCTCATTATGGTGAAAAAAACAACAACTTTTATTCCATCAAAACATGAAAAAACATCAGTTGTAGTTCTCTCCAGGAAATTTTGAAAAATTTGATTTGGACGATTTGCTGAATTTTCCGAAAAAATTTGTTTTGGGTTCGAATTTATTTGCAGCAAATCTATATTAAAAACGTCTATTTATGGCCTAGAGAGAGCCTCAATAGGAATGTAGAACACTTTGCTTTGTTCTAACACACATATGGAGTGGGATGGGTTAGTGAAATAATACTGTTATTCAGAATGACATGCAGATTACAGGCATCGTTATTAGAATCACTGCCGCAGTGCGGCACAATGACAGAGCCTGGTGGTGGCATCAGTATGAGGAGACCATATAGTGGCCTAATGACACAGCATGGAGGTGTTGGCAGCATGAGGAGACCATATAGTGACTGAATGGCACAGCCTGGAGTTGGCAGAAGCATGATGAGACCATATAGTGGCTGAATGGCACAGCCTGGAGGTGTTGGCATCATGAGGAGACCATAATGTGGCTGAAAGACACAGCCTGGAGGTGTTGGCAGCATGAGGAGAACATATAGTGGCTGAATGACACAACATGGAGGTGTTGGCAGCATGAGGAGACCACATAGTGACTGAATGGCACAGCATAGAGGTGGCTGAAGCATGAGGATACCATATAGTGGCAGAATGGCTCAGCCTGGAGGTGGCTAAAGCATGAGGAGCCCATGTAGTGGCTGAATGAGACAACCTGGAGGTGGCTGAAGCATGAGGAGACCATATAGTGGCTGAATTGCACAGCCTGGAGTTTGTGGCAGCATGAGGAGACCATACAGAGTCTGAATGTCACAGCCTGGAGTTGGCAGAAACATAAGGAGACCATTGAAATGTAAGATTTTTAAATTGAAATTGAGATTTTTGAAATAGAAATTTTTACTCCCAACTTTTGTCCCGGGCCCCCGGTGTGTGGGTACAAAGGACCAAATTTAACAAGGAGTCACATGGCAGCACAATGAAAGAGCCTGGAGGTGGCATCAGTATGAGGAGACCATATAATGGCTGAATGACTGTCTGGAGGGAGTTTGTGGCAGCATGGGGAGACCATATAGTGTCTGATGGGCAAAGCCTTGAGTTGGCTGAAGCATGAGAAGAGACCATATAGTGGCTGAAAGGCACAACCTGGAGTTGGCAGAAGCATAAGGAGACCATTGAAATTTAAGAATTTGAAATTGAAATTTTATCTAATACTCCCAAGTTTTAGTGTCCTGGGCCCCAGAGTGTGGGTACAAAGACCAAATCTAACAAGGAGTCACATGTCACATGGAGTCTGGAGGTGGTAGCATTAGCATGAGGAGACCATAGAGCAGCACAATGACAGAGCCTTGAGGTGGCAGCAGCAGCATGAGGGCCATGCCAATTGAGGGTTGAGTCTGAGGAACCCATCAACTGTTGACTGGGGGTGTCGGATGTCACTTGGGATGAAGTGGATGACCGAGTGAACTGATCAATCACGGCTGCTGGTCGAGACAACACTGCTAGCTGACACGGGGAGCTCAGACCTCTCGCTGTGACTCCGACTGCCACACGCCCCTACTTTGCTGTGACCTCTGCCTGCACCTGATAAATGTAGGCCTCTGCCACTCCACTGTGCACGTCCTGGCAATACACTGCCTGACATACTTATTGTGTATATGAGGGGAGTACAATACGCTTCACTATGCTTAAAACAGTATTTGTCTCGAGCAGCAGCAGTTGTGTAGTGTTGGGCGCGAATATTCACAATGTGAATATTTATCGGGAATATGCGACATTCGCGAATATTGCGAATATAGTGCTAAATATTCCCAATTACGAATTTTAGCATTTTTTTTTCACCGTACACGTCACAGTGATCATCCCTCCCTGCTTCTAGCTTGTGGTGTAAACAAGGCTCCAATACTAGTTACTGTGTCAGACTGGTGGGCGGCCGAAAATTTTCATATGTGAATGTTCACATATGCAAATTTTTGCGCATATTGATCCCTCCCTTCTTTTAGTTCTTTTATCACGTGATATTGCGCATGTGCATGCAAACTTTATGGTGAATGCACATGTGCATGCAAATTTTATGGCTCATCGTAAAGAAAAAGGCCGCGAATATGCGAATTTTGCGAATATATGACAAATATTCGTCCACATATTTGCGAAATATTGTGAATATGGCCTATGCCCCTCAACACTACAGGTGTGTACTATTGTCTGTCCTTTCACAGTATATAGGCCCTTGACAGATTAACAGGTACAAAATAGTACACTACTTAGATGTACGTATGTGGTATGCAGTTATGAGGGCAGAAAAATGCGCTACTGTACACTTCAAAAATTATTTGAGTAAAACACCAGCCGGTGATTACTTTTGGCTGTCCTTTCACAGTATCTAGGCCCTTGAGAGATTAACAGGTACAAATTAGTACACCACTTAGATGTAGATATGTGGTATGCAGAAGAATGTGCTACAGTGTGCTAAAAAAAAAAAAATTAAATTGCCCACAACACCAGCAGTACACAACAGTGCTGCAGACACAGTCACTGTGTAAAAAGACTCTCTCTCAAATACTATTAGGAATGGATTGCTGGGTATGGATTATACCATCTACAGACTAGTATAACCAGCAGACCAGATGTTGTGGAACAAAGACACAGATTTACCCTAAAAAAAATATTTCTCCCTCTTCTGAAAACCTTTCTGCAGCTAAAGCAACACACACTCTCTGCCCCTCTCTGTAATACAATGCTGTTCACAGTGACTGAGAGGTTAATCGCTGCAGTAAGAATTAATTTCTGTGCAAAAACGCTGTGCTCTGTGTCCAACAGAAGGCTGAGGTGACTAGGAGGTGAAACGCTGCTGCAAAAAGCTTTTCTGTGTAACACACACACAGCAATGTCCATCCTATCTCTCTGCAGTGTAATGAAATGACGAGCCAGAATATGGCTGCCGAATATATAGAGCTGTTGTCAGGATCCAGACTGGTATGCAGCGAGGACACTGGTGGTGGATCCTCTGTGTCAGTGGGGTGATGGAGTGGGCCGCACCAGGGGAACGGAGTCCAAGGGGTTACTGGTTTTCACCAGAGCCCGCCGCAAAGTGGGATGAACTTGCAGCGGCAGGTAACCCCCAGGTCGTTCCACCCTATAGCGACTCAACCCCAGCTGACAGCTGAGACAGGCGCGGTACACAGGGACAAGGCAAGAGCAAGGTCGGACGTAGCAGAAGGTCAGGGCAGGCAGCAAGAGTCGTAGTCAGGGGCAACAGCAGGAGGTGTGGGTACACAGGCTTGGGAACACACTAAACGCTTTCACAGGGCACAAGGCAACAAGATCCGGCAAGGACAGGAAGGGGAAGTGGGTCTTTATACACATAGCGCAGGTGTAGGTACTGATTGGGCCAGGCACCAATTAATGGTGCACTGGCCCTTTAAATTTCAGAGAGCCGGCGCGCGCGCGCACCCTAGAGAGCGGAGCCGCGCGTGGGGACTGAACAGCAAGAGGACGGGGCAGGTGAGGAGATTGGGATGCGACCCATGGGCGGGCGCGTCCCGCTAAGCGGATCGTATCCCCGCCGGTGACACCAGTGCAGCGCTCTTGGTCAGCGGGTCTGCAAAGAGAAGAACGCCGCGAGCGCTCCAGGGAGAAGCAGGGACCCGGAGCGCTCAGCGTAGCAGAACCCCCCCCCCTTTGGTCTCCCCCTCTTTTTGGAGCCCAGGAACCTATGGATGAGTTCCTTGTTGAGGATATTGTCCTCGGGCTCCCAAGACCTCTCTTCGGGGCCACAATTCTCCCATTCAACGATAATTTTTTTTTTACCTCTGACCACCTTGGAGGCGAGGATTTCTTTTACCGTGAAGACATCAGAGGAGCCAGAGACAGGAGCAGGAGCTGTGACCTTGGGGCAAAAGCGGTTAAGAACGAGAGGTTTGAGAAGGAAAACATGAAAGGAGTTAGGAATACGAAGAGAAGGAGGAAGATGAAGTTTGTAGGAGACAGAAGTGATTTGACTTTTGACTTTAAATGGTCCAAGGTAACGTGGACCCAGCTTGTAGCTAGGAACACGAAACCGGATATATTTGGAGGAGTTCTTCTCTTCTTATCTGCATGTCTCTTCATACGAGACGAGGCCAGTAGGATCGACTTTTGAGTCTCCTTCCAGATAACAGAGAAATCCCGGGTTACTTCCGGGAACTCCAGAAAAAGTGGGAATTGGGAGGGGGGCAGAGGGTGATGGCTGTACACCACAAAGAATGGCGATTTGGCGGACGATTCAGAATTTTTGAAATTGTACGAGAATTCAGCCCAGGGCAGAAGTTCGACCCAATCGTCTTGGCGGGAGGAGACAAAATGTCGCAAGTAGTCACCAAGAATCTGGTTTACTCTCTCTACTTGTCCATTGGATTGGGGGTGATAGGAGGACAAGAAATGTAATTTGATTTTTAATTGGTTAAAATTTCGACACAAATTGAACGCCTCTATCCGAGACAATATGCGTGGGAAGCCCGTGAAGGCGAAAAATATGCAGAAAAAATTGCTACACCAACTGTGGCGCAAAAGGAAGACCTGGAAGCGGAATGAAGTGAGCTATTTTGGAAAAACGATCAACGACCACCCAGATGACGGTGTTGCCATGGGATACGGGCAAATCAGAAATGAAATCCATGGCAATTTGGGACCATGGTTGCTCAGGGACGGGCAATGGAAGGAGGAGTCCAGCAGGCTTTTGGCTAGGGGTTTTATCCCGGGCACAAATAGTACAGGCCCGAACAAAATCAGTAACGTCACCCTCTAGTGTAGGCCACCAATACAGACGGGAAATGAGCTGGATGGACTTTTTAATGCCAGCATGGCCAGCTAGGTGAGAGGAATGCCCCCATTTGAGGATCTTGAGGCGAAGGCGTGGAGGAACAAAAGTCTTTCCAGGGGGGGTTTGTCCCAGTGAGGCTGGAACAGAGGAGACCAGGCACTCAGGAGGTACGATATGCTGCAGAGGGGTTACAGATTCGGTGGCATCAGAGGAACTAGAAAGGGCGTCAGCTCTGACATTTTTGTCTGCGGAACGGAAGTGTATCTCGAAGTTAAAGTGGGCAAAAAACAACGACCATCTAGCCTGGTGAGGATTCAGACGCTGAGCAGACTGGAGGTACGAGAGATTCTTGTGGTCAGTGTAAATGACAATGGGGTGTTTGGAACCCTCCAATAGATGCCTCCACTCCTCGAGTGCTAACTGTATGGCCAGAAGTTCACGATCTCCAACGGAGTAATTCTTTTCTGCCGGAGAGAAAGTTTTAGAGAAAAAAACACAAGTAATGTTACGTCCGGTAGCGTTTTTTTGAAGAAGTATGGCTCCGACCGAGGAAGCGTCAACCTCCAGGAAGAATTGCTTCAATGGATCAGGTCTGGACAGCACTGGTGCAGAAGCGAAGGCAGTTTTGAGATGATTGACGGCCTCATCTGCCTGGTCAGGGCCACAATAGGGGCAACAATGGTGGAGAAGTGGGGAATAAACTGTCGGTAATAGTTGGCAAATCCCAGGAAGCGTTGGATAGCGCAGAGTCCGGAAGGGCGTGGCCAATCCAAAACCGCTGACAGTTTATCTGGATCCATTTGAAGTCCTTGGCCAGAGACTAGGTAACCTAGGAAAGGAAGACTGTTGCATTCAAAGAGAAATTTTTCAATTTTAGCATACAGGTGGTTTTCACGAAGTCTTTGGAGCACTAGACGGACATGACGACGGTGTTCCTCTAAGTTAGAGGAAAAGATCAAGATGTCGTCCAAGTAAACCACAACACAGGTATATAATAAGTCACAAAATATCTAATTAACAAAGTCCTGGAAGACTGCAGGGGCGTTGCAGAGCCCAAAGGGCATAACTAGATATTCAAAATGTCCATCTCTAGTATTGAACGCGGTCTTCCACTCATCACCCTTCTTGATGCGAATAAGATTATACGCGCCCCTCAAGTCCAATTTAGTGAATATATTAGCTCCGCGCATATCCAAATGTCCAGAAGACTCTATAATGCAGGATGGAGAAACAGACAAAGAAATTATTTTCTAAATTCTTCCTTCTCTGTATTTTACTTTTGAAAATGTAAGTTAAAAAATCACACGCAACAAGCGTTCCTTTGTGTAATGGTTAGTACTCTTGAAAATTCAAGTTTACATTATCATAAAGTCCAGAAGACTCTATAATGCAGGACGGTGGTGTGGTGTGACTCTCCGTTTTGAGGCAAGTCAAATCCAAGATGACGTAACACTGCCGTATCCGGGATGTGGAATAGCACCTAGGGAGCTGGGGGGGGGGGGGGGGGTGTGCCGGTGATGTGGAGCAAGACACAGCAGTGGAAGAGGACTTGGCCGAGGATGTTATGGAAGAGGATGGAGTAGGAGGAGTAGAGAAGGTGGCAGCAGGCCTGCCTGTCGTGGCGGTGTCACCAACTCCTCTGCAGAGTCACACATTCCATGCTTGGCAGCCGTCACCAGGTTTACCCAATGCGCAGCGTAGGTGATATACCTGCCCTGACCATGCTTTGCAGACCAGGTATCAGTGGTCAGATGGACCCTTGCCCCTACACTGTGTGCCAGACATGCCATAATTTCCTTTTGCACAATGGAGTAAAGGTTGGGGATTGCCTTTTGTGCAAAAAAATTTCAGCTGGGTACCTTCCACTGCGGTGTCCAATGGCTACAAATTTTTTTAAAGGCCTCATACTCCACCAGCTTGTATGGTACAAGCTGGCGGGCTAGCAGTTCCGACAAGCCAGCTGTCAGACGCCGGGCTAGGGGGTAACTCTGAGACATTGTCTTCTTGCACTCAAACATCTCCTTGACAGACACCTGACTCTGGGCAGATGAGCAGGAACTGCTCAAGGCGAGAGACAGAGAGGCGGATGGTTGAGAGGGGGCAAGGAGGGCAGCAGTGGTTGACCTGGCTGACGATGCTAGACCAGGAGGAGGATGGCGGCTTTGACTTTGTGTGCTGCTTGTACTGACGTGTTGATCCCATAGGCGTTTGTGATGTGACATCATGTGCCTTCGCAAAGCAGTTGTGCCTAGGTGGGTGTTGGACTTCCCACGACTCAGTTTCTTCTGGTACAGGTTGCAAATGGCCTCGCTGTTGTCAGAGGCAGGCACACACAAAAAAATGCCACACTGCTGAGCTCTGCGATGACGGCATTCTGGTGGTGGCAACAGCATGCGTTGATTGGCGTCCCGTCTGGCTGACCCCGGGTGCCGATGCATGCTGTCTGACTGTGCCACTAGCTCCTTGCGACGACCTCCCCCTGCTTCCAACTCGTCTCCTCCTCCTCTCTGTCTCCCCATCTGAACTTTCCCCCTCTTCTTCTCTTCTAGCGGGCACCCACATGGCATCCACGGACACATCGTCATCATCAACCACTTCACCGCTATCTGACACCTCAAAAAAGGAAGCAGCAGTGGGTACAACATCATCATCACACCGTACATCCATGTGCGTAATGCTGCCTGACTAACATATCCCTGTTAACTACATCCTCTGGCAATAATGGTTGCGCATCACTCATGTCTTCAAACTGATGTGTAAATAACTCCTCTGACAGATCAAGTAAAGCTGCTGTGGTGCTAGTGTTGGTGGTGGTGGCAGGCGGGCAAGTGGTAGCATGAGAGGTGCCCGAAGCTAAGCTAGAGGAGGAGAAGGACGATACGTCAAGGTTCCGAGCGGAAGCTTTAGTAGTAGATTTGGTGTCTTGTGATAGCCAGTCAACTAAGTCCTCAGAACTTTGGGAGTTCAGGATACGTGGCCTCTTAACACTGGCCATTCTTGGGCCAAAGGGAATCCCAGCATCACAATGGCCCCTGCAGGGTGGCCTTCCTCTGCCTGTAATTTTTTTTTGTTAAATTTGCACAAGTGTCACACCAAATGTGATTTGCCCTAGGGTGACACAATTTGCCCTGCAGGCAAAAAAAACTGGCAACTGTGACGTGAACTGACAGTGACGACTGATTTTATTTAACAAGCAAAAAAGGTATTTTTTTTTTATTTGCACAACTGTCACACCTAATGTGATTTGCACTAGGGTGACACAATTTGCCCTGCAGGCAAAACAAATGGCAACTGTGATGTGAACTCATAGTGATGACTGATTTTATTTAACAGCCCAAAAAGTTTTTTTTTTTTTTTTGCACAACTGTCACACCTAATGTGATTTGCACTAGGGTGACACAATTTGCCCTGCAGGCAAAAAAAAACTGGCAACTGTGACGTGAACTGACAGACGACTGATTTTATTTAACAGCCAAAAAATATATATATTTTTTAATTTGCACAACTGTCACACCAAATGGGATTTGCACTAGTGTGACAATGAGCAAAAAAGCTTGCCAGCGTAGTTCCCCTTTTAAGCAGTGGTCCCCAACCAGAACCAGGGTGCCTCCAGCTGTTGCAAAACACATGGACTGATATATTTCAGCCCTTTGTATACTGTAGTTAGTTGCTTTAAATAAAAAAAGCTTGTCAGTGGAGTTCCCCTTTTATGCAGTGGTCCCCAACCAGGGTGCCTCCAGCTGTTGCAAAACACACGGACTGATATATTTCAGCCCTTTGAATACTGTAGTAGTTAGTTGCTTGAAGGAACTTAAGTTTTATACTGGAGTACCCCTTTTAACCAACGATTCCCTCCCAACCAGGGTGCCTCCAACTGTTGCAAGACACACGGACTGATATCTTTCAGCCCTTTGAATACTGTAGTAGTTAGTTGCTTGAAGGAACTTAAGTTTGATTCTGGAGTGCCCCTTTTAACCAGCAGTTCTCTCCCAACCAGGGTGCCTCCAGCTGTTGCAAGACACACAGACTGATATCTTTCAGCCCTAAAAAGGGCTCTTTTGGGGGCTGTCCTTAAAGCAGATATTACACTAGTGCTTTGGAAGTAAACTGGACCCTGAATACACCACCTAGCAGCAACCTAGCTATCGCTTTCCCTATACAGCAGGAGCAGCTTCTCTGACCCTCCACTTCCTAAGCCTGCAACATGCTGAATGAGGGTAAAATGGCGTCCGTGCAAGAGGTAGGAGGGTCTGGAAGGGAGGAACTGCTGCTGATTGGCTGTAATGTGTCTGCTGACTCTGACTCACAGGGTCAAAGTTTACTGCAATGTTAAAGTATAGGGGGCGGATCAAACTTCACATATGTTCACCCGGCGATGCGAACATGCTAAATTCGCCGGGAACTGTTCGCCGGCAAACAACTTGCGACATCTCTATTTAAAATGTGTCTTTCCACTCCTGATCGGAAGATCCGGCAGGAATGTACAAAAAGACACATGTCCAACAACCAACATTGGATTGATATTTTAAGAGCTATCCCCTCCCATCTCAAGATTTTATCCCTATGTATTACAGGATAAGGGGGGGGGGTAACAAGCCTCCTGGTGGGAATCTGACCATAATTAAAATTTAAATCACCCCATTCTCCTATTCACCCTCCTCCCCCCAAAAAATAAATAAGTAAATAAATAAAATAAGAAAATGTTTGCAGAATTGTTAAAACATATTATTTATGATCCCGTATTGTGAATGGCGTATAATACATTAATAAGCAAACAGCAAACTTATATTTGCGGTTGCATGCAAGGATATATGAAAAAAAATACATCCTTTTTTCTTCAACTGCAATGTCACAAGTAACAACATAATTTCTTAATTTACAATGATTTTCCTAGATTAGAGCGAGGCTCTAGGCTTTACTTATCTTATTTTTCTATTCCCTGTGTGTCAAGTTGAAGGGGAGAATGAATCCCTCTGTGCACATTGCCATATTCTATTTCTAAGAAGGAACATTACAGTAAGTATGATGAAGATCTTCTCTATTGTCTCATCTACCTTTCATTATGGGACTGCTTATCATTAATAGATCATCCCTTATCCCATTATACCTTTGATAATGTGCCATTCAGCCTGTTAAAATCACAATCTGTAATAATACATGTAGTAATCATTTATATAGGGAATGAGGGAGCAGAGTGAAGGCCAGTGCTGCTTCTGAGCTGAGTGATTCTGGAAGGAAGCAGTTAAAAGATCACTTAAATGGTTGCCTTATGTATTGCTTCTAGATGTTTCTTTGCATGTTTTTTTGGTTGGTTTACAGCAGTTACATCACTGTGTACCAGAGAACCTTTTCTCGCTATGATAGTAGATTAGGGATAGTTTCTAAATAAACTGTTCTAGACTGCTGGGAAGGTTTACTCAGCAATTAGAAGGTTATCTCCCTTGCTTGACAACCCCCTATAGTCTATTCACACATGCAGATTTAATGCCCAGGATTTTCTGCTGCAGATTTCAATGTAAATTGAATGACTGAACTCAACTTGTACTGTGTGAATAGACCCGTAACAAAAAATTTTCACCAACCTGCTTTATACATGTCATGTCAAAAGTTCACACTCCGTGTGACAAACAAACACACGGAGCACTCCCTGTGTGGAATTATAAGCATAGGGTGGGCAGAAGACTGGTAAAGTGCTTGCTCACCTAGTGGTGTTGTGCTGAGGAGGAACAACTCTCTAGACGCGTATGTAAGGAAAGATTCGACTGCAGTGGCTTCCCACGCTGACTCGCAAGTGTGAAGACAATGGAGAGAGGAGGATCAAAAAGGAAAATGGAAGCTGGAGATCGCGCTGTCGAAGGAGCCAGGTAAGTCCAGATGTGTGAACAACAGGTTACTTTATTAATGTACAGAGCACACAACGTGTTTCAAGACCAATCCGGTCTTTTCATCAGGCGTGATAACAACTAGCCTTTGATACAATTTAAACAAATTGCAATCAAAACGTCACAAACGGAAATGACATATTGTTCATTCATAAAACATAATAAAAACTAAGTAAAAAACAATGGTATCTAACTCATTAATAACAACAACATATAAAACAAAAAGTACAAGCCCACTCGCCACGTCAAGGTTAGGGACCCACTCTAACAAGGTGGCCTTGACATGGTGAGTGGGCTTGTACTTTTTGATCAAAATGTATACTAACAACCTGTTAGTTTTTGAAATTATGCTGAGAAGCAAGTTGATCAAATTACAAATGGTGGATGTGCGGCTGTGTTTCTCTTTTTGTGTTGCACATTTGTAGTCTCTCACTTCTTCCATGGCCAGCACTCCACTCCACCCATTTGGCCCAGGCGTTTTTAATTAGCAGGAAACTGCATAAGGGTTTCCTCCTACCATTCTCACAGCCCTCTGGCAGTGAGCACATGGTAGGTTTCATACTGGTGTGGTTCTCTGTGGTGGTCATTGTTTCTGTGATGCTTTGCCTGCATTTGGCCAACAACATGAATCTTAGATTCACAAGTAAAATCGGCCCTTATGAACTTGAACTTCTAGACAAATTGATTTGCTTAAGAGAGGGTGATCTAGTCACTAAAGGGTTCCGTAAACCGGCCGCTTGTAACTCTCTGCTGCATTTTGAGAGCTATCATCCCGAACATGTAAAAAGTTACCCTACGGACGGTGTTTAAGTTCACACACAACCAAACCAAAAGCTGTGTGTGAACACAGACCAATACAGACATGACACAAATGTTTCATTTTCACATCCAACTTTAACGAAAATTCGTCAAACACCTGTGGGGTGTTAAACCTCACTGTACCCCTTGTTACATTCCTTGAGCGATGTAGTTACCAAATAGTGTACCATGAGTTTTTTTTTTGCTGTTCTGGCACCATAGGGGCTGCCTAAATGCAACATGCCCCCAAAAAGCATTTCAGCAAAATTCTCTCTCCAAAAGCCAAATTTTGCTCATTCTCTTCTGAGCCCCGTTGTGTGTTCGCAGAGCAATTTACGTCCACATATGGGGTATTTCCATACTCAGAAGAATTGGGTTATTTTTCTCCTATTACTCCATGTGAAAATAAAAAAAACTTTGGGGTAATATTAGCATTTTAGTGAAAAAAATTTTTTTTTTTCATTTTCACATCCAACTTTAAGAAAATTTGTGAAACACGTGCTGTTCTGGCACCATGGGGGCCTCCTAAATGCGACATTCAGCAAAATTCTCTCTTCAAAAGGCAAATGTTGTTCCTTCTCTTCTGAGCATTGTAGTGGGGTTACAAATTTTGGGGGCATTTTCTCCTATTACCCCTTGTGAAAATGAAAATGTGGGGTAACACCAGCATTTTAGTGAAAAAAACTTAATTTTTCATTTTCACATTCCACTTTAACAAAAATTTGTTAAGCCCCTTGTTACATTCCTTAAAGGAGTAGTCCAGTCCTGAAAAACATATCCCCTATCCTAAGGATCGCGAGGGGTCCGACCGCTGGGGCCCCCCGCGATCTCCTGTACGGGGCCCCGGCAGCCTGCATGAAGCAGTGGCTGACATGCCCCCTCAATACAACTCTATGGCAGAGCCGGAGCGCTGCTGGGGCCCTGTACAGGAGACCCCCTTCCTGCGGGCTGCCGGAGCCCCATACAGGAGATCACAGAGGGCCCCAGCGGTCGGACCCCCCATGATCTGAAACTTATCCTTAGGATAGGGGATAGGTTTTTCAGGTCTGGACTACTCCTTTAAGGGGTGTAGTTTCCAAAATAGTGTGCAATGTGGGGAATTTTTTTCTGTTCTGGCACCCTGGGGGCTTCCTAATGTGACATGCCCCCCCAAAACCATTTCACTAGAATTTGCTTTCCAAAAGCCCATTGTCACTTTGTCCCTTCTGAGCCCACAGAGCACTTTACATCCCCATATGAGGTATTTCCTTACTCGAGAGATGTTGTGTTATAAATTTTGGGGGGCTTTTTCTCCTTTTAGCTCTTGAAAAAAAATACAAAAAATGGGGCTATAAAAACATGCTAGTGTAAAAAAAAAAAAATTTTTTTTGTTTTCTCCACTACTTTGCTGCTTTTCATGAGAAACACTTAAAGGGTTAACAAACTTTATGAATGTCATTTTTAATATTTTGAAGGATGCAGTTTCTATAATGGGGTCATTTATGGAGGATTTCTTACAGAAAGGTCCCTCAAATCCATTTCAAACTGGCCCCTAAAAATTTTTCGTGAACATTTGGAAAATTGCTGCTATACTTTGAAGCCCTTAAATGGATTCAAAAAGTAAAAACATGTCAATCATGATGCAAACATAAAGTAGGCATATTGGATATGTGAATCAACATATTTATTTAGCATGTCCATTTTCCTTACAAGCAGAGAGCTTCAAAGTTAGAAAAATGAAAATTTTTTCTTGAAATTTTTAAATTTTTCACCAAGAAAAGATGCAAGTATCGACAAAATTTTACCACTAACAAAGTAGAATATGCCACGAAAAAACTATCAAATTCATAAGTTAAAGCATCCCAGAGTTATTAATGCATGAAGTGACATAGGTCAGATTTGCAAAAATAGGCTGCATCCTTAAGGTCAAAATGGGCTGCTTCCTTAACCCCTTAACGACGAAGGACATAAATGTGAGGTGGTACTTAACTCACCAGGACATACATTTACGTCTTAAGCATAACCGAAGGCATCGGATCATGCGAGACAGGTCCTGGCTGTTGATCGCAGCCAGGGACCCGCCGGTAATGGCGGACAACCGCGATTCCATGGATGTCCGCCATTAACCCCTCAGATTCTGTGATCAATACAGATCATGGCATCTGCAGCCACCCCTGTGCAAATCACCAATGTAGACCTCAAATGTACATGGTTCTCTCCCACTCCTGAGCCCTCTTGTGCACCCTCAGAGCATTTTACGTCCACATATGGGGTATTTCCATTCTCAAGAGAAATTGCTGTGGTGTCCCGGTACCGCATTATATACAGTACCTATTTATGTATGGGTCCCCATAGCCAGAGTCCCTAGGATGTAGGGATCCCTGTAAGGTAGTTTACCCCTTGTCGCCTCTATTTTCTACTAGTATGCCAGTGGTCTATATAAGGTTAATGTAAATGTGATGATTTATTTGTAAATAAATGGTTAATTACTTGTTTCCATAGTGTTGCAGGACCTGCGGGTCATGTGACCAGGCGAACTCTATGGTATTAAGCTTAAGGGCGTTTGGAGGCCCTGTGACGTATGCAATCCCATTACACCATGTAATGGTGAATGGCAGATGTTCGGACCAATCAGATTTGCCCCTCCCCCTGCCCATATAAGGGAGAGGCGGCCATCTTCTCTCTCTCTTGTTCCTGGGCAAGCAAGACCTGTACAGCAACCGACGCATTGAGTTAGGCCCGAGCCTTGCGGCAACGGCTGAACAGTCTAATTATAGAGTGTATCAATTTCCAAACACTCTGCAGCATCACCGGACCTAATAACTCCCCTAAATCCGGACGGATCTGCAAATCTCTCCCTAAATTCAGAGACTCTATCATTAACTCAAGGTCTGCAACAACTGCCAGTCACTAAGTAACCTAAGGACTGTTTATATGAGACTGTTACTGTGCTGTGGATATTGCAAGCACTTCAGTAAAGTTATTCACGTTCAAGTTAAATCTCTTTGTGGACCTTCAGTCATTTCATGCACCTATCGTTACTGGGAAGGGCGGCGATAGGCCGGAACATTGATTCAGCATACCAGCCCTCAGCCTGGCGTCACTAACTATAGGGTTAACATTAACCCCTCATATACCGATACTATACCACCACTACCATACACCACCCCCCAAGGGCTACCACATTGCGTTACAATTTTTGGGGGTCTTTTTTTCCTTTTACCGCTTGTGAAAAGCATGGGGCAACACCAGCATGTTAGTGTATTTTTTTTTCTTTTTCCTGCTAGGTAAGGGTGAATGGGGCTATCTCAGACAGTTCCATTCAACCTTTTTTTCAAGGTCCCTGGGTCACCAGAGACCCAATTGACCTGGAATTGCCGCAAATCACCGGTGTGAATTGACATGGTGTCAGGACCCCCCCCCCCCAGGGATTTGCAAAGGGTGCCTACTGATAGATATCAGCAGGAATCCCAGTCCGGTCCCCCCCCCTGCGCGCGGCGGGGACTGAAATTCCCACGTGTGTACAGGTACGCCATGTGTCCTTAAGTACCAGGACGTCAGGGCATACCTGTACGGCCTGAGTCCGCTCCCTTTCTATAACATCATAGTGGGTCGGGCCCAGACTCTAACAATGACCGGGACCCGTGGCTAATAGCATGCGGCACTGATTGCGGTGCTGCACACTATTAACCCTTTATACGCGGCATTCCAAGTCGATCGCTCGGTCTAAAATGAAAGTAAACTACTCCCAGCTAGTTCAGTGGGCTGTTCGGAACAGCCATTTCAAAATCACGGTGTCCCGAACTGCTGGAGGACACAAGAAGGGTCCCTACCTTCCTCCTGCGTGTCCGATCGCCGAATGACTGCTCAGTGTCTGAGATCCAGGCATGAGCAGTCAAGCAGCAGAACCATTGATCAATTTTATCCTATGGGATAACAATGATCAATGTGAAAGATCAGTGTGTGCAATGATATAGCCCCATTGCAAAAAAAAAAGTGAAAAAAAAGTTAATAAAGATTATTTAACCCCCTAATAAAAGTTTGAATCACCCCCCTTTTCCCATTAAAAAAACAAACAGTGTAAATAAAAATAAACATATGTGGTATCGCCACATGCGTAAATGTCTGAATTATAAAAATATATTGTTAATTTAACCGCACGGCCAATGGCGTACGCGCAAAAAAGATAGTCCAAAATAGTCCAAAATAGCGTATTTTTGGTCACTTTTTTATTTCTTGAAAAGATGAATAAAAAGTGATCAAATAGTCCGATCAATACAAAAAATGGTACTTTAGATCGCAGAGCAAAAAATTAGCCCTCATACCGCCCTGTACGCAGAAAAAAAAAAAAGTTATAGGGGTCAGGAAATGACAATTTTAAACATATACATTTTCCTGCATGTAGTTATGATTTTTTTCAGAAGTATGACAACATCAAACCTATATAAATAGGCTATTATTTCAAACGTATGGACCTACAGAATAAAGAGAATGTGGCGTTTTTACCGAAAAGTTTACTGCGTAGAAACGGAACACCCAAAAATTACAAAATGATGTGTTCTCTTCAATTTTGTCGCACAATGATTTTTTTTTCTGTTTTGCCATCGATTTTTGGGTAAAATGATTAATGTCATTACAAAGTAGAATTGGTGGCACAAAAAATAAGCCATCATATGGGTTTTTACGTGCAAAATTGAAAGAATTATGATTTTTTAAAGGTAAGGAGGAAAAAACGAAAGTGCAAAACGGAAAAACCATGGGTCCTTAAGGGGTTAAGATAATAGAAATTGAAGCTTGCTTGCTTTTTTTAATAACAATCCTACTATAAAGATACATGACATTCTCGTTGTTACGCATCAGTAAACAAAGTAACTCACAAGTAATGATAAGCAGACTTGTACAGAAAAATGTCCGATATGCTCTGCTTGGCCTAACATACAAAAATGCTACACTGGTTCTTAACATGATTCATAATTGCTGCTGATGCATTTTAAATGCATGAATCAGTAAATGAATAAGGTCCAGGACATCTGTGTATTCCAGGCCTGAAACTCATTCATGGGGAAAAGAAAACTGATTTCATATATAACAAGAATTTAACTGTTGTTCATTGTTAATGTTTTAACTTAAAAAAAAGTGTTAAATTAAATTTCATACAACCAGTGTCATTATTTGATGCTTCTATTCATTATTGCTGTCACAACAACATCAGGTGAGCTCTGTTTATATGGTGTCTTTGTCAATGTTGACTCTGTAATAGGTCCCTACTCCCTACCTACCAAGATTTACTTAAAATATTCTTCCTATGTGGCAGAGAGGACTTTGGCATTAGAATTAGGAACAACTATATATAGTCTTTGTGCACAATACAGCAACACCCCTGTATACAGCTGTAAGCAGATTACAGTTGAATTCCTATCTATACTAATGTAGTTAAACTTGAAGGACATGTCCAGCTAAATATTTCTGCAAATATATCCATTTAGCAAATTTGTTTCCTACCTTAGAGATTCCTGCTACTTTCCTCCCCTTGTTGACAGCTTGTTGCCTAGGTTACCTACCACGTTTTTTTCAAGGTAAACCTACTATATTTGATAATTCCATACAGAAATGTGTCAGGTCACTTTCTTGTTCCAATCTTGTTACACACAATCTAGCTAACATCAAAACTCGGGACAACTATTACCTTTTTACACAAAACACCCCTGTATACAACTGTAAGTATACAGTCATCAGTATAATGTGTTGGGATACTGAACCCAGAGTATACAATCAATTATATTTAATTGCTATTTATTAGATAGTCACAGATGTTGAGGAAATAGCATTAGATAAAAATTTACTTTTATTATGTCATTTACAATCTTCCGGACCAAAAAATGAAAATAGTGCACTTTGTTTGCACCAATAATATGTGGTTAAAATTGGTTATAGTTATTACAGTGACAATGTTGGAAGGTCAGGTCAAGTATGTGTGGGGACAATTAGGTTTTAGATGATACTAATCTCACCCTTGTCATTTACCCTATTAAACCCTTCTTGGCTAGTGTTGCTTCACCCTTAGAAGGGCGGCCCCACACTGGAACCTGACTCTAATATGCCCTAAATGGCCCTATAGTCCCTACGTGTTTTGTCTGTTAGTCACAACAGAGTCTTCAGGGGATTAGGTATAGGTCAATGGTAACAGTATGCCATTTCGAGCAGATAACAATAGCATACATAGAAAACCAAATAATATTCAAAACACAGGTCCACCAATGTGTGCCATATTAATTATGGTCACACTGTGAGTTAGTGCAGTATCGGTTGTCACTGTCCAACTATTAGTAAATTACCTCTCCTAGTGCATATGTATCATATATATAACATACAATTTTTAGTGAGCTCAGATGATGGCCCACTGATTAGGCTGTATATAATAACATTTTAAACATATGCACATATATTAACCATCAGATCCCTAAAGAGGGCTACTCACGATAACCCACAAACAGGAGATCTGGTATTCTGGCCCAGTTATTCTGCCTGTAGATAGAGTGGGATTCATAAGTAACTTGCAGCTCAAGTCATACAACCATGTAAACAGCCAGGCCAAATGTTATCTTACATATAACCGTGGTCGCCAGTGTCCGTCCGGCACAGTGGTGCCTTCAAGAGGAGAGATCCTCCACTCTGTTCCGCTGGAAGGTAGCATAGTCACCTTACCCCTCTACCAGCAACAAGGACATGGCTGAATAAAACACCGATAAGAGGTAATTTTAAATGCGGCAGATGTAAATCCTGCGCATTTATGGAGAAAACCAGCAAATTTTCATCTCCAGTGACAGGTCAGGACTATGAAATAAGGGACTTTATAAACTGTTCGACAAGGGGGGTTATATATATATGGCTACATGTTCCTGCCCAATATGGGATATTAGGAATGAACGAGAAATGTCCCTGGCGAGACATGTGATTCAACATCATGGAGGTGATCATACAGTATTAAAATTCAGGGGCATAGAAAAGATTATGCCATCACCTCGGGGGGGGGGGGGGGGGGCAGTCTCGATCGAATCATCCTACAACGTGAAAGTAGATGGATTGTACAACTACAATCCATGGTCCCCTATGGTTTAAATGAACAGGTCAATTGGGCACCATTTTTATAGTGTTATAATACTCTACCTATCCAATTGACCTAGTCCATCATTCTAAAATATATATGTAATCCTTCCATTCTAACAAGTGCGTGCTTTTGTGTAACTCATTTGATCACACTCTAAATAAGCTGGCTGCTCAATGGTAATTATTTATGATTCTAATATTACAATGAGCTGGCTGCTCAATGGTATTTAGCTATGATCCTAATATCACAATGGGTGAAGTATGTGTGGCAGGAAGTGTGGGACGTCCCAGTGTGAATGAGGACACACTAATCAACTGACCATACGATCCCCCTAGGAGGGATAATCTATCTTTAGGCTACCCATATTAATTAATATCTGAGGAGGAACATAGGAAGGAATCTTTTCCATAACTTACTTTATATTTACCCATGGTTGATTTACTCCTCTCTTGCATTAAAACCTAAAATGTATTGGCATATGTTAATCTGCTTGAATACATCTGCATATATAAACACTTTTTGAATATGAAGGCTGCCTTTATGTGTATATAAAGTAGGTGAAGGTGTTTTCCTGGCGAGCGGTCTGTTTGGCAATGCTGCCATCAGCAATGTCTATTTGCGTGCTGGCCGTGAAAATCTATGGTATCGCTGTGAAAATGCACTCAATAGATGACTCATACCTCTTTGTTTTCAAATACTTACCAGTCACTGCAGGGTTAACATGTTTAGTGCTGTCAGACACTCCCACGGGCGGTGATAGCCTGTAGTAGTGAACCGCGCCCATCCATGACGCGGCGGGATGGAGCGTGTCACCTGACCGCACACCTGGATGTGACGTCAGACACCGGTACACATTTATCCTCGGAGCTAAGCTCCGAGAGGTTACCGCTCAGCCCACTACCTTCCAGCGGGACAGAGTGGAGGATCTCTCCTCTTGAAGGCACCACTGTGCCGGACCGACACTGGCGACCACGGTTATAGGTAAGATAACATTTGGCCTGGCTGTTTACGTGGTTATATGACTTGAGCTGCAAGTTACTTATGAATCCCACTCTATCTACAGGCAGAATAACCAGGCCAGCATACCAGATCTCCTGTTTGTGGGTTAAATAAATAGAAAGAAAAAAGACCGGGGAACGGCGCCTCGTGTATTACCCTTAAACACAAACAGCAAGTGTAAATGTGAGAGAAACCAAAGGCACTTATAGGTGGCTGCTCACCAGATGTAAATAGAAGTAACGCATATCACCCCAAATAGGGGTACTCACTGATGTCCAAAGGAGGGCTGCAAGCCGGAGGTCACAGGCACATACGTCCTGACGTAGTCATCAAACGGAAAATGGAAAAGGACCTCCTTCATCCAGGCGCTGCCGGTTAGGTCATCAGGTGCACAAAATGATGCAATGTATACCTTGGAATATTGTATACATGAAAGTTTATTAAAAAATAATAAACAACATACAGATTACGCGTTTCGAGGGTGACTCCCCTCTACCTGATCTGAGGAAGAGGGGAGTCACCCTCGAAACGCGTAATCTGTATGTTGTTTATTATTTTTTAATAAACTTTCATGTATATAATATTCCAAGGTATACATTGCATCATTTTGTGCACCTGATGACCTAACCGGCAGCGCCTGGATGAATGAGGTCCTTTTCCATTTTCTGTTTGTGGGTTATCGTGAGTAGCCCTCTTTAGGGATCTGATGGTTAATATATGTGCATATGTTTAACATTTTATTATATACAGCCTAATCAGTGGGCCATCATCCGAGCTCACTAAAAATTGTTGTTACGCCGAGCGCTCCGGGTCCCCGCTCCTCCCCGGAGCGCTCGCTACACTCTCCTCACTGCAGCGCTCCGGTCAGATCCACTGACCCGGGGCGCTGCGATACCGCCTCCAGCCGGGATGCGATTCGCGATGCGGGTAGCGCCCGCTCGCGATGCGCACCCCGGCTCCCGTACCTTACTCGCTCTCCGTCAGTCCTGTCCCGGCGCGCGCGGCCCCGCTCCCTAGGGCGCGCGCGCGCCGGGTCTTTGCGATTTAAAGGGCCACTGCGCCGCTGATTGGCGCAGTGGTTCCAATTAGTGTTATCACCTGTGCACTTCCCTATATCACCTCACTTCCCCTGCACTTCCTTGCCGGATCTTGTTGCCATCGTGCCAGTGAAAGCGTTTCCTTGTGTGTTCCTAGCCAGTGTTCCAGACCTCCTGCCGTTGCCCCTGACTACGATCCTTGCTGCCTGCCCCGACCTTCTGCTACGTCCGACCTTGCTTCTGTCTACTCCCTTGTACCGCGCCTATCTTCTGCAAGCCAGAGAGGTTGAGCCGTTGCTAGTGGATACGACCTGGTCACTACCGCCGCAGCAAGACCATCCCGCTTTGCGGCGGGCTCTGGTGAAAACCAGTAGTGACTTAGAACCGATCCACTAGCACGGTCCACGCCAATCCCTCTCTGGCACAGAGGATCCACTACCTGCCAGCCGGCATCGTGACAGTAGATCCGGCCATGGATCCCGCTGAAGTTCCTCTGCCAGTTGTCGCTGACCTCACCACGGTGGTCGCCCAGCAGTCACAACAGATAGCGCAACAAGGCCAACAGCTGTCTCAACTGACCGTTATGCTACAGCAGTTACTACCACAGCTTCAGCAATCATCTCCTCCGCCAGCTCCTGCACCTCCTCCGCAGCGAGTGGCCGCTTCTGGACTACGACTATCCTTGCCGGATAAATTTGATGGGGACTCTAAGTTTTGCCGTGGCTTTCTTTCCCAATGTTCATTGCACTTGGAGATGATGTCGGACCAGTTTCCCACTGAAAGGTCTAAGGTGGCTTTCGTAGTCAGCCTTCTGTCTGGAAAAGCCCTGTCTTGGGCCACACCGCTCTGGGACCGCAATGACCCCGTCACTGCCTCTGTACACTCCTTCTTCTCGGAAATTCGAAGTGTCTTTGAGGAACCTGCCCGAGCCTCTTCTGCTGAGACTGCCCTGTTGAACCTGGTCCAGGGTAATTCTTCCGTTGGCGAGTATGCCGTACAATTCCGTACTCTTGCTTCAGAATTATCCTGGAATAATGAGGCCCTCTGCGCGACCTTTAAAAAAGGCCTATCCAGCAACATTAAAGATGTTCTGGCCGCACGAGAAATCCCTGCTAATCTACATGAACTCATTCACCTAGCCACTCGCATTGACATGCGTTTTTCCGAAAGGCGTCAGGAGCTCCGCCAGGATATGGACTCTGTTCGCACGAGGCGTTTCTTCTCCCCGGCTCCTCTCTCCTTTGGTCCCCTGCAATCTGTTCCTGTGCCTCCCGCCGTGGAGGCTATGCAGGTCGACCGGTCTCGCCTGACACCTCAAGAGAGGACACGACGCCGCATGGAGAATCTCTGCCTGTACTGTGCTAGTACCGAACACTTCCTGAAGGATTGTCCTATCCGTCCTCCCCGCCTGGAAAGACGTACGCTGACTCCGCACAAAGGTGAGACAGTCCTTGATGTCTACTCTGCTTCTCCACGTCTTACTGTGCCTGTGCGGATATCTGCCTCTGCCTTCTCCTTCTCTACTATGGCCTTCTTGGACTCCGGATCTGCAGGAAATTTTATTTTGGCCTCTCTCGTCAACAGGTTCAACATCCCGGTGACCAGTCTCGCCAGACCCCTCTACATCAATTGTGTAAACAATGAAAGATTGGACTGTACCATACGTTTCCGCACGGAGCCCCTTCTAATGTGCATCGGATCTCATCACGAGAGGATTGAACTTTTGGTCCTCCCCAATTGCACTTCTGAAATTCTCCTTGGACTTCCCTGGCTTCAACTTCATTCCCCAACCCTGGATTGGTCCACTGGGGAGATCAAGAGTTGGGGGCCCTCTTGTTCCAAGGACTGCCTAAAACCGGTTCCCAGTAATCCTTGCCGTGACTCTGTGGTTCCTCCTGTAACCGGTCTCCCTAAGGCCTATATGGACTTTGCGGATGTCTTTTGCAAAAAACAAGCTGAGACTCTACCTCCTCACAGGCCTTATGATTGTCCTATCGACCTCCTCCCGGGCACTACTCCACCCCGGGGCAGAATCTATCCTCTGTCCGTCCCAGAGACTCTTGCCATGTCTGAATACGTCCAGGAAAATTTAAAAAAGGGCTTTATCCGTAAATCCTCCTCTCCTGCCGGAGCCGGATTTTTCTTTGTGTCCAAAAAAGATGGCTCTCTACGTCCTTGCATTGACTACCGCGGTCTTAATAAAATCACGGTTAAGAACCGCTACCCCCTACCCCTTATCTCTGAACTCTTTGATCGCCTCCAAGGTGCCCACATTTTTACCAAACTGGACTTAAGAGGTGCTTATAATCTCATCCGCATCAGAGAGGGGGATGAATGGAAAACGGCATTTAACACCAGAGATGGACACTTTGAGTATCTGGTCATGCCCTTTGGCCTGTGCAACGCCCCTGCCGTCTTCCAAGACTTTGTTAATGAAATTTTTCGTGATCTCCTATACTCCTGTGTTGTTGTATATCTGGACGATATCCTGATTTTTTCTGCCAATCTAGAAGAACACCGCCAGCATGTCCGTATAGTTCTTCAGAGACTTCGTGACAATCAACTCTACGCCAAAATAGAGAAATGTCTGTTTGAATGCCAATCCCTTCCTTTCCTAGGATACTTGGTCTCTGGCCAGGGACTACAAATGGATCCAGACAAACTCTCTGCCGTCATAGATTGGCCACGCCCCTCCGGACTCCGTGCCATCCAACGTTTTTTGGGGTTCGCCAATTATTACAGGCAATTTATTCCACATTTTCTACCGTTGTGGCTCCTATCGTGGCTTTAACCAAAAAAAATGCCGATCCCAAGTCTTGGCCTCCTCAAGCGGAAGACGCCTTTAAACAGCTCAAGTCTGCCTTTTCTTCGGCTCCCGTGCTCTCCAGACCTGACCCATCTAAACCCTTCCTATTGGAGGTTGATGCCTCCTCAGTGGGAGCTGGAGCTGTCCTTCTACAAAAAAATTCTTCCGGGCATGCTGTTACTTGTGGTTTTTTTTCTAGGACCTTCTCTCCGGCGGAGAGGAACTACTCCATCGGGGATCGAGAGCTTCTAGCCATTAAATTAGCACTTGAGGAATGGAGGCATCTGCTGGAGGGATCAAGATTTCCAGTTATTATTTACACCGATCACAAGAACCTCTCCTACCTCCAGTCTGCCCAACGGCTGAATCCTCGCCAGGCCAGGTGGTCTCTGTTCTTTGCCCGATTTAATTTTGAAATTCACTTTCGGCCTGCCGATAAGAACATTAGGGCCGATGCTCTCTCTCGTTCCTCAGATGCTTCTGAAGTTGAACTCTCTCCTCAACACATCATTCCTCCTGACTGCCTGATTTCCACTTCTCCAGCCTCCATCAGGCAAACTCCTCCAGGAAAGACCTTTGTTTCTCCACGCCAACGCCTCGGAATCCTCAAATGGGGTCACTCCTCCCATCTCGCAGGTCATGCGGGTATCAAGAAATCTGTGCAACTCATCTCTCGCTTCTATTGGTGGCCGACTCTAGAGACAGATGTGGTGGACTTTGTGCGAGCCTGCACTATCTGTGCCCGGGATAAGACTCCTCGCCAGAAGCCCGCTGGTTTTCTTCATCCTCTGCCTGTCCCCGAACAGCCTTGGTCTCTGATTGGTATGGATTTTATTACTGACTTACCCCCATCCCGTGGCAACACTGTTATTTGGGTGGTCGTTGATCGATTCTCCAAAATGGCACATTTCATCCCTCTTCCTGGTCTTCCTTCAGCGCCTCAGTTGGCTAAACAATTTTTTGTACACATTTTTCGTCTTCACGGGTTGCCTACGCAGATCGTCTCGGATAGAGGCGTCCAATTCGTGTCTAAATTCTGGAGGGCTCTCTGTAAACAACTCAAGATTAAATTACATTTTTCTTCTGCATATCATCCTCAATCCAATGGACAAGTAGAAAGAATTAACCAGGTCTTGGGTGATTATTTACGACATTTTGTTTCCTCCCGCCAGGATGACTGGGCAGATCTTCTACCTTGGGCCGAATTCTCGTATAATTTCAGAGTCTCTGAATCTTCCTCCAAATCCCCATTTTTCGTGGTGTACGGCCGTCACCCTCTTCCCCCCCTCCCTACCCCCTTGCCCTCTGGTCTGCCCGCTGTGGATGAAATTTCTCGTGATCTTTCCATCATATGGAGAGAGACCCAAAATTCTCTCTTACAGGCTTCATCACGCATGAAGAAGTTCGCGGATAAGAAAAGAAGAGCTCCTCCCATTTTTTCCCCTGGAGACAAGGTATGGCTCTCCGCTAAATATGTCCGCTTCCGTGTCCCTAGCTATAAGTTGGGACCACGCTATCTTGGTCCTTTCAAAATTTTGTGCCAGATTAATCCTGTCTCTTACAAACTTCTTCTTCCTCCTTCTCTTCGTATTCCTAATGCCTTTCACGTTTCTCTTCTTAAACCACTTATCATTAATCGTTTCTCTCCCAAATCTGTTCCTCCCACTCCTGTTTCCGGCTCCTCGGACATCTTCTCCGTCAAAGAGATTTTGGCATCCAAAAAGGTCAGAGGGAAAACCTTTTTTTTAGTGGATTGGGAGGGTTGTGGTCCAGAAGAGAGATCCTGGGAACCTGAGGACAATATCCTAGACAAAAGTCTGCTCCTCAGGTTCTCAGGCTCTAAGAAGAGGGGGAGACCCAAGGGGGGGGTACTGTTACGCCGAGCGCTCCGGGTCCCCGCTCCTCCCCGGAGCGCTCGCTACACTCTCCTCACTGCAGCGCTCCGGTCAGATCCACTGACCCGGGGCGCTGCGATACCGCCTCCAGCCGGGATGCGATTCGCGATGCGGGTAGCGCCCGCTCGCGATGCGCACCCCGGCTCCCGTACCTTACTCGCTCTCCGTCAGTCCTGTCCCGGCGCGCGCGGCCCCGCTCCCTAGGGCGCGCGCGCGCCGGGTCTTTGCGATTTAAAGGGCCACTGCGCCGCTGATTGGCGCAGTGGTTCCAATTAGTGTTATCACCTGTGCACTTCCCTATATCACCTCACTTCCCCTGCACTTCCTTGCCGGATCTTGTTGCCATCGTGCCAGTGAAAGCGTTTCCTTGTGTGTTCCTAGCCAGTGTTCCAGACCTCCTGCCGTTGCCCCTGACTACGATCCTTGCTGCCTGCCCCGACCTTCTGCTACGTCCGACCTTGCTTCTGTCTACTCCCTTGTACCGCGCCTATCTTCAGCAAGCCAGAGAGGTTGAGCCGTTGCTAGTGGATACGACCTGGTCACTACCGCCGCAGCAAGACCATCCCGCTTTGCGGCGGGCTCTGGTGAAAACCAGTAGTGACTTAGAACCGATCCACTAGCACGGTCCACGCCAATCCCTCTCTGGCACAGAGGATCCACTACCTGCCAGCCGGCATCGTGACAATTGTATGTTATATATATGATACATATGCACTAGGAAAGGTCATTTACTAATAGTTGGACAGTGACAACCGATACTGCAACTCACAGTGTGACCAAAATTAATATGGCACACATTGGTGGACCTGTATTTTGAATATTATTTGGTTTTCTATGTATGCTATTGCTATTTGCTTGAAATGGCATACTGTTACCATTGACCTATACCTAATCCACTGAAGACTCTGTTGTGACTAACAGACGAAACACGTAGGGACTATAGGGCCATTTAGGGCATATTAGAGTCAGGTTCCAGTGTGGGGCCGCCCTTCTAAGGGTGAAGCAACACTAGCCAAGAAGGCTTTAATAGGGTAAATGACAAGGGTGAGATTAGTATCATCTACCACCTAATTGTCCCCACCCACACTTGAACTGACCTTCCAACATTGTCACTGTAATAACTATAACCAATTACAACTGTAAGTACATTAAAGGGCAATTCCCATCTCAACTAATGTAGTTAAACCGCCAAGTTAAATATTTCTGCAAATGCTCCCATTAAGCAAATTTGTTTCCTTCTCCTGACAGTCCTGCTCTTTTCTCCCCTTGTTGACAGCTCAATGCCTAGGTTACTGACCATAACTTCATTTTAGAAGCGATTGTTCTATCCTCCTTATGTGTGTGTGTATATAATACATTACTGTATAAGGCAATGCAAATACAAATATGTGCATGCCATGCACGGCACATAAAACACAGGTATATGAGATGATTATAGGCATCCATAAGAGTATACACAGATATATACCCAGGTGCTATCTTATCTGAATGACAAGCATGATCCCTAGCTGCTAACTTAAAACCATTATAAAACAGCACGAGAACATAACACATAAAATGTATACAGATGCAAACTGTATGTTGGATAGTTGTGTGAACATACTAGCGATGCTACCATAAGCTTGGATGGAGAGGATTTCTCAGGATCCTCTGCTGGCTGTAAAATAAGAAAATGGCTGCTATGGGCTGAGCAAATGATGTCATCAGAGTTCAAAAGCAACAGGCTATGACAGCTGAAATGAATCAAACTTCTAATGTGCAGAGCTACAGAGTATGCACATGGCCACTAGATGGAGATGCTACAACATAAACAGAGAATTATACACTATTAATAAAAAGCAGAGCAACCCCCACATTAATATCAAGTAACAAACTGTAGAAGGCATGAAAGCGGTAGTTGGGCTGGTGTACATACATGATAATATAATATACCGGACAACCAATGATCAAACCAATTTATTTTAATTTAGTGTAAATAATTCCCAATGTTAAAAGACCTGAAAAGCCCCCTGGAGAAGTATGTTATTAAAGATAGAAATAAAACAAATCCACATAATCCTCATAGAAGGGTAAACAATTGACAGCAGGATAATTGTGCAATATACACAGATAATCTAATTATATCAGAAAAAAAAAGTTCCAACCTTAAGCTGTGAACTTGTGAACCACACCACTGAATTGCTGCTATTGATCTTGATGGCGGCATTAGGACTGTGCAGACTGCATTACCGTCCCATAGACGATAATAGATGAATATTCTTTTGGCAAATCAGCCATGGGGAAGGAAATGCAGTCCGCACAGTCCTAGTGCCAGCCTTGGGATCTGCACCCAATATTCTAACATGAGATACCTTGGTATGAACCTGTCCTTACTGACAAAGCAAAGGAGAAAGGCAGCACATTTGGGTGTGTGGTCTGCTCCTTCGTAAGACTACTGCCTTTTCTCTAATTTATGGTATTCATATTGAGGGACATTTATCAATGTTTGCTTATGTATTCCTTTTTTTAGTAATTTTTTCCTTACTTTTTTTTTGCTTATGTGTGACTTATTTATCAACTGGTTTCAGCCTGTTGATAATTTTCTTTCACGTAAGCAATTTTTCCTTTTTTACTTTGGTAGTAGCTTTTTCTGCTCCATGTTTGAGCTGGAGTAAATTTAGTAAATTTTTAACGCTGTTGCGACTTTTTTTTGCACAGTTGCGACTGTCGCAGTTAATAAATACCTGACTACCCGTAGTCCATTTTAAAATTATTACTACATAGTAAATTTTAGGAAAACTTGCTTTTCTCGCTTTCCAGTCAAAATGTCGCACGAAAAAGCGTGTAGTCGCAGTTGCGACAATTTTGCGACAATTATAGTAAAGAAAACCTGACTAAACCCGTTGATAAATGTCCATAATTGTGCTTGCCTGCTCTTTGTACCTAGCACTTTTTTTCTGCTTTTTTTCTGGAATATATGTTACTTATGTTGTTGATATATATTGCATTTTTTCATGTTAGAAGGATTATTCTTTCTATCTTGACATCTATCTATGTATGCATCTATGTTGCATCTATGTATGCATCTATCACTCGCCTTTTAATGACGTAATATCGGCAATCATGTATACTATCGTACTAAATTAAGAAGAATTGTTTTAATACTTCAATGTTCTGTATATTATATCATATATAATTTGCTCACACAGGATCCTTTATTGCATCCTTTATTGATAAACCCGCTGATAGATGTAAGCCTATTTTTAAGTTAGCAGTGCCCTCTTTCTCTCTATATCAGTCTGCAATTCATTCTGCTTTTGTGTCATGTATTTTAACCCTTTATTAATTTAACGAGCCTTGGAACCACAGGTGCTCTATAAATAATAAAATAAATATAATAATAATAATGTGCTTCATGAGCATTGCATTTCTAACCAAAAGTGATTGACAGTTGCACAGAAAATATAAATGGTGAAATTGTTATAATAATGATAAATTCTATACTAATTTCTAAATTTCCTAATAGTAACTTGTGGCTTTATGATTTAATAGTATGTCAGCCTTTTGCTCTTACACTTTGTCTTTCATATATCAGACATGTTATAGCTACTTTTGTTCCTGCTCTCTCCTCCCAGTAAGTTGACTGATTATAGTACTGACCAATCCCTTTACATGCAGTAGTTCTTTTGTCACATTACTGTCTTGTTTTTCTCTACAGTGCATCGACTGTTACATTTGATTTAATTTGCAGGAAAACATACACTCATAGCAAGACTTCTGCTATTACTGATGTAGAAACACTGATTTCCACAGGTTATTTCTGAAAACATCCTTTCAGCACTGTGTTAACATACCTTTAAAAAAAAAAAAAAAAAAAAAAAACAATACTCAGAAAAGAAAAGGTTATGTACTACATGATACATCTTGTAGGTATTATCCTAGTTAACCTAAAATCCCATCATTCTAGAGATGGTAAATTCTAGGAGAATTAAAGTTGGCCATATATTAGTTATTTTAGGCATAAGTAAGACTTGCTGTTAATAGTCACTCTGTGAAGGTTGCAATTTTTGACAATTCCACAAATTCCACAAATCAGCCAATTCCATAAATTACACAAATTCTGTACCCTGTTTCCTTGTAATGTACAGTATACCAAGGAAAGTGCAAAGAGAATATCCTGGTTCTTGGGCACAAAAGCCAATCAAATGTTGGAAATGGTGCTTCTTAAATCCTCACATCATTATAATTAATACAAATAAAATGTGCCATATGCACATCTGAGGAAGAGGCGCTGCATGCCCTGAAACCCATTATGTTACATGGCTGCATTCTTTTATTTGTATTAATAAATGTAAGTTGGTGTGAGGATTTGAGTAGCACCATTTCCATCATTTGGACAACTTTTGCACCCAAGAATGGGGACTTTTTCTTTGCAATTTTCTTGGTATACTGTTAATCCAGTGGACCTGTGATCCTGACCGGCACCGGGAGGCTGCAGTGTATCATATAGTCGCTAAGAGCTCTAAAAGCTGTTCATTACACAACAGCAAAAGGTGAGCAGATTTCTTTACCTGCCAGTTTTCTATTTGGACATACTAAGCTTTGAGGAGCTCTGCTGTCTCTCTTTTTCGCACATAGATTTTCATATCGATGTGATGCAGACCTGTTGTCCAACGTGACAGAAAAACTTTGCATGTGTCCTTGCACGTCAACTCCCCATACATCATCTACCTCTTATCTTACATCAACTTCAGGACTAGTCCAGTTCTCAAAGTCTCCTGCAGATACATTTGTTGATAAACATTTGATAAATTATGTCTTTAGGGCTCATGTGCTGTATGAACCCTGTCAAGCTTTGGCAGAGTGTTATTTAAAAGTGCTTTATATTTTTTGTTAGATTTTCCTATGAATCTTAATTTTGTTCTTGACCAAAATATATGCATAACCCGCTTCTCATTATGTGTGCCATCAATTACTTTGACAGGTAACATTTGTTGTAACTCATTTGACACTTGTTGTGTTGAGGATTGTTGTTTCTCAGAAATTACTTAAATGGGTTACCGTATCCAGGAATGGAAAAACAGAGATAATTACTTTCAAAGACCGCTCCCTGTCCGTTTCAAGGTTGGGTGTGGTTCTGCAGCTAAGTTCAATTGAAGTGAATGGAGCCAAGTTGCAATATCATACCCAAAGTTTAGACAGACAGGGAGCAGTCTTTGAAAGAAATTTGGCCTGGTTTTTAATCTTGTATAATCCCTTTAACTTGCTTCTTTTATTTTATTTCTGCAGGGATTTTTCTCTACCAATGTTGTATCTACTGGTAACAAGAGTTACCCTACAGGAGAATAACTATCACCATAGCAGCTGTAGTGGTTGCTATGGGGCCAACAATCTCAGGGGGCCGGGGCTGTACAAGAGCATAGTACACTACAATAAATTCATATTAGTTTAAATATGTTAGTATTGCATTGTACAATGTATTGTACGATATTAATTTGTTCCAGGATGACCATTGTATGCGTTAACCATTTTATGTTAAGACTGTAACTCTATGGAAACCTGGTAATTGGTTCGGAAGCCCCAAAATGTCAACCAAAAACAGGAAAAAGTGAGTATTTAAGAAATTTTTTTAGATAACTGTAATGACTCGTCCCAGTCTGGTCCGAGGGGTTAACTTTTCTAGTTGTTGGCAAAGTGTCAGGATTCGGCAGGCTGGTGGTGGATCCTCTGTGTCAGTGAGGGATTGGCGTGGACCGTACCGGAGGACCGGTTCTAAGTTGCTACTGGTTTTCACCAGAGCCCGTCGCAAAGCGGGATGGTCTTGCTGCGGCAGTAGCAACCAGGTCGTGTCCTCCGGTAGCGGCTCAACCTCACTGACTGCTGAGACAGGCGTACTATAAAAGGAGAAGGCAGGAGCGTGGTCGGACACAGCAGAGGTCAGGGCAGGCGACAAGGGTTCACAGTCGAGAGGACAATAGCAACGGGTTCGGCAATGGGCAAGGCAAAATACAACAGTAAGGAAAGCTTTCAAAATGGCACTAGGCACAAAGATCCGGTAAGGGCAGGAAGGGGATGAACACTTAAATAGGCAGGGACACAGTGGGGAATCAGGAACCAGGGCATCAATTATTGGTGCGCTGGCCCTTTAAATTTACCATAGACGATACGCGCGCGCCCTGGGGAGCGGGGCCGCGCGAGCCAGGATGCCGAGGACGGAGCAGCAGCGCGCCGGAGCGCAGGTAAGAAGGAGGAGGGCACGGCGCGTGAGCGGTGGCCAGCCGCCACGCGAGCCGCGTCCCTGGGACAATAGGACCTGCGGTCCCGGTCAGTGTTTCTGACCGGGAGACGCCGGGGACCAGGGACAACAGAAGCAGGTGGCGGGCGCTCCTATCCGGAGGCGGGGACCTGAGCACTCGCTGTAACACAAAGCTTGTAGTTGCTGTGGCAATGCCCTCGCCTCTCCTGTCTGGTTTTTCTCTGTCCAATCCTGTGTCCTTTTTCAGTCCACACCTAGCAGATTGCCTGTTTAAAGGGGTATTCCAGTGGAATTTTTTTTTTAAATCAACTGGCGCCAGAAAGTTAAACAGGTTTGTAAATTACTTCTATTTAAAAATCTTAATCCTTCCAGTACTTATTTTCTGTCTGACCACAGTGCTTTCTGCTGACACCTCTGTTCGTTTCAGTAACTGTTAAGGGGATTTCTCTTGCTATGGGGATTTCTCTTGCTATGGACAGTTCCTGACACAGACAGAGGTGTCAGCAGAGAGCACTGTGGTAAGACAGAAAATAAATTCAAAAAGAAAAGAACTTTCTCTGGAGCACACAGCAGCTGAAGGATTACCATTTTTAAATGGAAGTAATTTACAAATCTGTTTAACTTTCTGGCACCAGTTGATTTACAAATAAATAGTTTTCCACCGGCATACTCCTTTAACAACTTAAGGACCACAGGGTTTTTCATTTTTGAACTTTCGTTTTTTTCCTCCTCACCTTCTAAAAATCAAAATGCTTTCAATTTTCCACTTACAGACCCATATGAGGGCATTTTTTTTTTGCGCCACCAATTTTACTTTGTAATGACATCAATAATTTCACCACAAAATTAACAGCAAAACCAGAAAAAAAATATTTGTGGGGCTAAAGTTTGGGAGCTTTCGATTCAACGAGGAGCACTTTTTGGTAAAAATGACACCTTATCGAAAAATAGTAGGTTTAAAAATGTCCTATTCTGACCCATATAACTTTTTTATTTTTCCATATACAGGGATGTTTAGGGCTCATTTTTTTCTAGAGGATCTGTAGTTTTTATTGGTACCATTTTTGCTTTTATGGAACTTTTCGATAATTAAAAAAAATTTTTTTTGGGTATACAAAGTCACCAAAAATATGCAATTTTGTAATTTTTTTTTATGTACACGCCATTGACTGCGCAGTTTAATTAATATTCTGTTTTTATAGTTCGGACATTTACGCACGTGGAGATACCACATATGTTTATTTTTATTATATTTTAATATTTTTTATATGGAATTTGGGAAAAGGGGGGTGATTTAAACTTTTAATAAGGAAGGGGTTAATGTGTTAAACTTTTTTTTTTCTCTTTATTAGTCCCCTTAGGGGACTTTTAGGAGGAGTCATACAGATCAATTTAGTTCCATAGAACTACATTGATCTGTGTGCCCTGCACTCAATTGATAAAGCCTGGTCCAGCCAGGCTTTATGAATGCGAGAGCCAAAACTAGTGCAGCAGGAGAGGTAAGCCCTCTGGCTACCTCATAAGTGCAGATTTGACAGCATCGATCTAAAGGGTTAATAGCCGCCCACAGCGAACGCCGCATGTTGGCTATTAATGCCAGCCCTCAGCTACAAGAATTCGGTAAGGCATGGGCTCCCGACTCGCAAACACAGTTAACGGCACAAGGACGTGTCTACATGTCCTTGGTCATTAACCAGTTAAGCCTTCAGTGTTCCATTAGTCTTTGCCTTTGAAAGATCATTGTTTATGAAGCTAGCTTCCTTATTCTGCTTTCTGCATTATTCTTGATTACTTGATATTTTGTGACCCCGGCTTTTGTCTTAAGATATTCTCACTGGCTTAAATTTGTCTTCTTGGTTCCTACTTGGCATGTTGACTATATGTTTGTTTGTGTCCCCTGAGTATTGTATTGTGTATTTACCCATTTTGCATTCTTGACATTCCCTGACCTTTTGACTGAGTTTACTGTAGTTTGTTATTTTGTTATTTTGAAGTCCCAGCACATAGACAGGCAGGGACTGTCTTTGTGGTTGTGGATCCATCAGTTAGGGCAGATATGTAATAGGAAGGGACATGGGATTTTGGCGAGTGCAAGACTTCAACTTTACGCTGTCCATACATGACAATAACGAATACAGATAAAGTAAGTCCTTAGGTATAAAAGTAAAAAAATTAAAAATAAACTGCTGAAAGCTGTAAATCACTTTCAGAGTAGAGGACAGTAGCTTCATCAGGATCCTGTACTGTATGCACAGTGTCCCAAAAAAGTAAAACATAACCATCCCCACCTAGTGTCCAAAGGAGCAGCTAACCCTGGAACAGCTAAAGAGTAGTACAGAACATGTATTACTTTCCTGTACTGTAGAGTTGCATTACCAGACAGCCAGTCAGTGCATCCACTTCAGTAATACAGGTGTTCTACCAGTGAAATTTCCATTCTGATTGGTCATTTCATCCAGCCATTAACTGTCCATAGAATTATATGTTGACTATGGTTTAAAGTTACAATCGACTAGAAAAAAACATTGTTTGTTAAAAAAATATTGTAACCGGAAGCCATTGTAAGTTGAAGGATCACTGTAGAATACATGCATTTGCATAATAAAACAAAACATTAAAAGCAATACAAAAGTTAAAAAAAATATAAAATAAAAAATCCCTTCATAATAAAAATACACCTCTTTTTCCAAATTAAAAAAAAATATATATTTTAACCATAAAAAAATAACACAACCTTCATGTGTAGAAGAAACATTGGGGGGGATTTATCAAGACCAGCACATACATATGCTGGCCTTAAGTAAAGTGCCGTTTCTTTCATCTATGCATGATTTAGTGAGAGGTGCATGTCTCACAAGAGATCTGGGGAATCTAAGGCTGGTCACGTGGTCAATCTACTATCACAAGCATTCCAGAAAACATTAAATATAAAGTCTACATATGTTTTATATAATCAGCGCTATTTGGGAATTAGGGACATGAAAAAATGACTAGAACAGATATTTTATGCAACTGTTTATCTATGACATAGGTCATAAAGTGATTATAACATCAGGCTTCTACCAATGAAGTAGGATTCTTACTTGTAAGTTCACGGTGCAACGATCTGTTGCTGTAGATGCGATATTCTGCAGTACTATCTTTCAGATATATTCATTATAGAAGTCGTATTTCAAGAAGAAAGGATTCCAGGGATTATTTATAGATAGCAGTATCTGGGAGGGTCTGGAGGTGGCGGCGACTCAACCAAATCCCTTCCTGCCAGAGTTCTCGGTTGTCTCTTGGACCTGTGAAAGTGACGTCAAGGGAGTCATTATTTCAGAAGACTTAAATGGGCACTGTCAGATTCAAAAGATTTTTATATGTTGTACATCTTGGCAGAACATTCACCTTTCTAATATACTTCATAAGAAAATGTTATTTCCTTTTTATAGAAATTATGGCTTATAAAATCATGGCTTTGTCCAAGCTGAAGCATAGGCATGGACAAAGTCCAGTAAGTGAGGGTGAGCTAGCACTCCTATGTGTTCTCTACTGTCTGATATTACTCCTCTGTGTTCTCTCCTGTCTGATAGGAAATGCTAGCAGAATTGTGGTAGCCCTTGGGGGGTGTATAGTAGTGGGGATGTTGTATCGGTATATGAGGGGTTAATGTTAACCCTATAGTTTGTGACGCCAGGCTGAGGGCTAGTATGCTGAGGTAATTCGCCGGCCTATCGCCACCCTACCCAGTAACGATAGGTGCATGAAATGACTGAAGGTCCACAAGGAGATTTAACTTGAACTTGAACAACTTTACTTAAGTGCTTACAGTACATCCAAGGCACAGTAACAGTCTAATATAACAGTCCTTATATTGCTCAGTGACTGACAGTTGTTGCGGACCTTGAGGTATTTAGAAAGTCTCTGAATTTAGTTTAGATATTGCAGATCTGTCCAGATTTAGGGGTTAAGTCAGGTCCGGTGATGCTGCAGAGTGTCTGGGAATTGATACACTCTCGATTTAGTATTGATCAACCGTCGCCGAAAGGCTCAGGCCTAACTCACTGCGAGAACAGCTGCGCAGGTCCTTCTCGGTTGACAGCCCAGGAACAAGGGAGAGAATAATGGCCGCCGCTCCCTTATATGGGCAGGGGCGGGGTGAAACTGATTGGTCCGAATACCTGTCATTCACTCGTACACAGAATGATGGGATTGCATACGTCATGGGGACCTCCACAGGTCCTCGAGCAGAAATACCATAGAGTTCACCTAGTCACGTGACCCGCAGGTCCTGGTACGCTACACGCAGGTAATTAACTATTCATTTGCATTTATATAACTATATTTACATAAACCTTGCATAAGTTACTGGTTTACTAGATGGAATAGAGGTGACAAGGGATAGACTATACAACATGGACCCCTACGTCCTAGGGACTCTGGCTATGGGGACCCATACACATAAAGGGACCGCATAGGATGCGGTACCGGGACACCACAAACCCCCTTACTTAAGATAAGTCGACCTCGACGTCTGTCCCCTGAGACAGAGGGACTAGGACTAGAACAGGATGCTATAAAACAGGATGATCTATACATCTGGTGTACATCCTAATTAAACTAAACACATTTACATTCTTTTGATACCTTTCCTAGTATCTGGATTAGACAATAGAAATCTATTTAGACAATTGAATGCTATCTAGACAATTGAATGTTATCTAGACATTTTAATGCTATCTAGACATTTTAATGCTATCTAGATATTAACTAAGCTATTTATCCTTTAGTTTCTAGCTTCCTATACAACCTTATTAGACCTATTATACATTTTGAAGTTTACTAGACAATTAGGCAGCTAGCTGACATGAAGTTGCTAGCTCCTAAGACATTTTATTAGCTCTCCATACAATTTTTATGAGGCTAAACTGAACATTAGCACAGCTCTCTACACATTTAGTTTCAAGCTGACTAAACATTTGTATTATCTCACACATTTTATTTGCCAAACAATAGTTACTTGTTAGTACACAAAGGGTATACTGGCTAGCCTGAAGCTAGGTCACAGTAAGGATGGCTGCTAGGGTCTATCGGCTACACGCTACCTACCCCTAGAGCACTTTCCAAACAACCTATCTAGGTTATTCTTAGAATTACTTGTTTAATTCTATATTAGTAAGAACACCTACTGGCCAGGCAGAGCAGCTCACACATGCAATGAAAGAGAAGAAGAAGTGTACCTAACAGTGGCAGGAACTGGGTATCAATAAGCTACAATTCCTTAAGTGTTTTCTTAAGTGAGATATTTATTTTGGTGTATGTACTATAAAATTTTGAGGTAGTACATTTACGTTAGTAATCTAGGGTACTATGTGTACAAGTACTATTTTAAGGGGAATCCTCCCTACTATTTTTGTTGAGACAGGTGCTAGCGATAGGCGACAGCTCTATAACTACCCTCGGAGGAGCCGAGGTGTCCCCTATTGAGTTACCTACTAAACACCTTTAGCATTTTATACATTTATATGTATAAGAATTAGTTATGTTTTTAGTGTTGAGTGTACACGTGCAGTGCATCGATATTTTCTGTGTACAACTTTAACTTACTTTTTATGTACATAGACATTAGACTATTTTCCTATGTACAACCTTTACTTACTACTTATGTACACAGACACGAGCATACCTTCCTGTGTACAGAACCATATACATATTTACTATACATTTATCAACACTCCAACATGTTTCAGGTGCATTCACCCGATAAGTGCAACATTCAGCATAAGAGTTCTTATGAAGCTGCTGGTATATACATAAAGCAAACGTGTAAGGATCAGCAGTCCACCTACACTAAGAGTCCAAAGAAAATATACAAAATGGTGTGTAAGGATCAGCAGTCCACCTACACTAGGAGTTCATAGGAAGGGAAAGGTAAACACGGCCTGAACCACAACTAAGCCGGGTACAGTCCTTAATGAATCTCATACAGGCTAGGAGTCTCTTGACTTAATAGTCAGGCACAAGCTTAGTGGTTACGTTGCTGAACTTTGAACTGGAACAAAACTTAGCACAATCCTGCTAGGCACTATTCTTGAACTTGGTTACTGTAAGACAAAAATGGTTAGACAGAAAAACAATATGACATTACTTTAGAATCTCTTTAGAAGATGTTCTTCTTTACTCTTGTAGTGCCTCTTCTGGTTCCTCTATATCTGCCAACATCAGGGGCAGGATTAGACTTAACATAGCTTTGCCACTCCACATTGGTGAGGATGGAGTTGTGGAAGGCAGCTTGAGAAGGGGTTATAGGCTTACTAGCCAGGATCACAGTGGGGCAATGACTCTTTCGTTGGTACCCTGGAAGCAGACAAACTCTCCATGTCAGAAGAGGGCCTTGGTACATACGTTGGTACCTGTGCAGGAGGCAAACTCTCATTGCTCCGAGAGGGCATAGGTACGGTCTTTGGTGCCCGCAATTTGGGCTTGCTTTCTTGAACTTGAGCAGGACTTGACTCTCGATGATCTGTAGAAAATGAAGAACTTGGCTCTTTACTGTACATAGAAGATGATGAACTTGACTGTTGAAGCTCCTCCTCCTCTCCTCCTTGGGTGCACTGGTGGAGGCTTTAGGAGCAGACCTTGTCGGCCTCAATTTGAAAGGATCGGACTCCCAATCCATTGATGGAAATATTTGAAAGGAAACTGTGTTCGGGCTGTTGGTCTGGTGACCGCAGCAACCCATTCTCCATGAAGGCTCTGGACGGGGGTGTACTCCACAATTTCACCCACCTCCAAAGTGTAGAACTTCTTATGGAGATATGGCCTTTGCACTGCTCGCCGGGTTTACGAGGATGGTCTGCCTAGTGTGGCAGTCAAGGAGTGTCCCAAAACCTCTGACCTTGTCGAACTTGGCCACAGTTGCTCTTCTTCTTTCTAATGGCTCCTCCCCTTCTCGAGGGTGATCCCATTTACGGATGTACAATGCCTCCATTTCTTTGGTATTTTCTTGATACCGCACTCTTTCTTCATATGGCAAATGCACGTGCTTGGGAGAATAGAGTTCTTTGTATCGGGCCTTTAGCTTTTCCATTAATTCGGCCAGCTCGACTTCTTGACGAGCCCTTTCCCTTTCTGCAGTTGGGATTGGTGGGAGTGGCTTCCCAGGTAATGGTTGAAGTACTCTGTGCATGTACTCGATCAGCTCCGGCTCATCTCCGAACACCCATTGCGGCAATTTTGGTGAGCACAGTCTTGCACTTGGCAAGCTTGATTGAGGAATGACCTCAGAGCTGGAGGAGGAAGAATAGGCTCTGGCGGGGTACTCACAGCGGACTCCTCCGACAGGATTTCGGCCCACGAGCCCCAGGTTCTGTGGTGAGGGGACAATCCCACCGGTGATGCACCTCCAGGTGTCCCTGCACTGTTCGCTAGAGGTGTCTCTGGCCAATCGTCATTATCATCAGGCAGTGGGGGAAGATTGCAGGCCCCCTCTTCGTCTAATGACAACCGCTGCAGACGGTCAGCAAGCTCTTGAAAAAGTTGGGCTGCGACTGCCACAACTTTCTGTGTTTCCGGCGCCATTTTACCAACTTGACCACGTGGAACGCTGCCCATGTCTGTACTCTTCAGCTCTCTCTGCAGACTGAAAAGGTCGCTGTGCGTGGCGTCTTTGATAGTGGGCTTCTTGGAAATGGCGCTGGGCAGGAAGGACACTGTCAGTGCAGCCCCGACTTCCGGTCCCTCCAGAAAGGACTCCTGTATCTCAGAGTTCCCTTTTGGCTGCGACACAGCAACTTGGTGGCCATGCCCAGGGGCGTGGCACAGCGCGGGCTTTCTTTTCCGGCAGCAGTTGGGCTCCGCTTGTGCCGACCGGAACAGAGGATCGCAGCATGATCTCATTGCGCAGTTTACACATTTTAGTTGTAACAGAATTTTCACCTCCCCCCTTACTTTTCTCTTGGCCCCCTTGTGTGGCGCAACACAAGCACCGTTCCTGTACACAGCAACACGGTTTACAGCACATGAATAAAGTTCTTTTTCTGGGGGGAGTACACTTTCACTAATGGCGACTGTAGTAGGTACACACCCGTATCCTGTTCGTGCAACACCAAAAAGGCTTTGTGGTAGCCCTTGGGGGGTGTATAGTAGTGGGGATGTTGTATCGGTATTTGAGGGGTTAATGTTAACCCTATAGTTCATGACGCCAGGCTGAGGGCTAGTATGCTGAGGTAATTCGCCGGCCTATCACCACCCTTCCCAGTAACGATAGGTGTATGAAATGACTGAAGGTCCACAAGGAGATTTAACTTGAACTTGAACAACTTTACTTAATTGCTTACGGTACATCCAAGGCACAGTAACAGTCTAATATAACAGTCCTTATATTGCTCAGTAACTGACAGTTGTTGCGGACCTTGAGGTATTTAGAAAGTCTCTGAATTTAGGGTAGATATTGCAGATCCGTCCGAATTTAGGGGTTAGATTAGGTCCGGTGATGCTGCAGAGTGTCTGGGGATTGATACACTCTCGATTTAGTATTGATCAGCCGTCGCCGCAAGGCTCAGGCCTAACTCACTGCGAGAACAGCTGCGCAGGTCCTTCTCGGTTGACAGCCCAGGAACAAGAGAGAGAATAATGGCCGCCGCAGGGGCGGGGTGAAACTGATTGATCCGAATACCTGTCATTCACGCGTTCACAGAATGATGGGATTGCATACGTCATAGGGACCTCCACAGGTCCTCAAGCAGAAATACCATAGAGTTCACCTAGTCACGTGACCCGCAGGTCCTGGTACGCTATACGCAGGTAATTAACCATTCGTTTACATTTATATAACTATATTTACATAAACCTTGCATAAGTTACTGGTTTACTAGATGGAATAGAGGTGACAAGGGGTAGACTATACAACATGGACTCTACGTCCTAGGGACTCTGGCTATGGGGACCCATACACATAAAGGGACCGCATAGAATGTGGTACCAGGACACCACAGAATGCTTGGGTGTATAGGGAGAGGTATTAGCAGTAGAAAGAGGGAAGTGCTCATGCCACTGTACAAATCACTTGTGAGATCTCACTTGGAGTATTGTGCGCAGTACTGGAGACCATATCTCCAGAAGCCTATAGATACTTTGGAGAGAGTTCTGAGAAGACCTAATAAACTAGTCAATGGATTGCAGGATAAAACTTACCAGGAAAGGTTAAAAGACGTTAACATGTATAGCTTGGAAGAAAGACAGAGGAATATGACAAAAACTTTTATTTACATTATGAAAATCAACACGGTAAAGGAGGAGAGCATATTTAAAAGAAGAAAAAATACCACATGAGGACATGTGAAAAGATCCAGCTCACCATGTGCTCGTCCCTCGCCCGGACTGTGCTGTGGCAAGCACAAGGGCAAACAAAGGAGGTTGTCCAGCGAGGTATTAGTGCCAAAATCTTCTTAATTGTTAAAAGCCAACAAACAGGTTATAAGTGATGTGTTTCAGGTGTCCATCTGTACCCTTATTCGTACATAGTGAAACAGAATAAATTACACATGTAGATGTGCATGGGGAGATGTGAGGTCACCCCCCTCCAGGTGATTTGTGTTGAGGCTGGCTGCACATCTTAACCCCTTACAAATAAAAACCATTTTTAAGCCTCACTGTCAAAAACTGCATCGGATATATTCAATAGACAGGATGGCATAATAAATATGTGTAAGATAGAAATATAGTACAAAAAACCATATGAAAGACATATGAAAGAGTATATGTATCCCTAATGAAAAGGGAGAAATGACATATATCATCAATATGTCATTTGTCAATATAATATAGGTCATTTCTCCCTTATCATTAGGGACACATATACTCTTTCATATGTCTTATAGTGGTTTTTTGTACTATATTCCTATCTTACACATTTTTATTATGCCATGCTGTCTATTGAATATATACAATGCAGTTTTTGACAGTAAGGCATAAAAAAGGTTTTTATTTGTAAGGGCTTATGATGTATGGCCGGCCTCAACACAAATGACCTGGAGGGGGGCGACCTCACATCTCCCCATGCACATATATATGTGTAATTTATTCTGTGTCACTATGTACGACTAAGGGTGCAGATGGAGACCTGAAATGTGCCACTTATATCCTGTTTGCTGGCTTTTAACAATAAAGAAGATTTTGCCACTATTACCTCGCTGGACAACCTCCTTTGTTTGCCACGTTGCTATTGTGCTTGCCACAGCAAACACAGCGCTGCATGGGAGGAGTCAGTCTTAAGAGCTTTTTAAAATGCCTGGCAACAACACCCTGTTTGAGAATATTGTATTCAACTTCTCTAAGAGAAGATTCTCCCTTCCATCTCCCTTTCATCTCCCTTTCTTCAGGTTTCCAAGGCTATTGATGTTAAGAATTGTGGAATCTGCTGGGGATCATAACAAAACAGTAAAACCATATTCCACATGGGTCCATTAAATATTGAAGCAATGCCACCAGTGTAAACAGAGCCTAGAAGAACCACATTTGTTTGATCTGGTTCATTAAAAGTACTGTAACTAAATGCAAGATAATGATCTGTAAAATAATAATCCTGTAAAAAAAATGCTGTCATATAGAATCTGTATGATATGTATAATATTGTACTGGGCCATAAATAAAGGAAGTGCAGAGGCTGCGAATAAACCTGAGGCCTAAAGTCTGAGTGGTTTAAAACGTCATCTTGTCCAATGGGAGAAATCCAAAGAAATTGTTCAGGGGCTTCTATATTAATGTTGTACTAGCTGAGTACCTGGCATTGCCCGGTTTTTCCTTCCTAATCCTTGATGTGGAGGAAAATCAAGAGAGGAAGCTATCCCGTCCTCCTATCTTTACCTCCTATCTCAACCTCCTTTCTTGACCTCCTATCCCGACCTCCTATCCATCCTCCTATCCCAATGTCCCATCCTGTCCTCATACCCCGACCTGTAATATGTGTACCAGGTATTGAAATATCTCCAGCTGTACGGAAGTTATGTGGGGACATACATTTCCCATTGATTTACATGGGACTTTAAACAAAACCCTGACCTTCAAAAATGAGGGTAGTTAAGGGTTAAATTAACTATCCTAAAGTAAAGTTTATTGCATTTTATAAACATATACAGACACTGAAAAACAGGGCAAATCGCACATTACAAAGACCATAAAGAAAAAGAAAAAATAATAATCCACACTCATCCACAGTTAATAAAGTACAGCCAGGTACACGACTGGACCATCTTCCGATATGACCACAGGGTTATGAAGAGAATTGGCAGACAAACCAGGAGATTCTAAAGTATGTCAGTGTGACCAGAACATGGGGTCATAGACATGACGCATAGAAGTAGCAATCAGTGGGTCGGTGCGGTACTAGATATGAGGTGTGAAGTAGGAGCATGGAGAAAGAAGGGAAAAGAACAATACTGTTATAGTGAAAAGACAGAGCAACAGAGAAAGGGGAAGGAAAAGAAAGGAAGAAAGAGACTAAACCTTAGCAGGCTAAGGGAGGAGAGGTTTACCTCATGAGTAGGACATTCACCGGCGACCTCCCGGACCCCCAGAGTCCAACACTAAAAAGAGTATGCTAGGGAGAGCAGTCCAACCCCCTCAGGTAGAGGTGTGGAGGAGCGTAAATTCCGGTGACATTACAAACTGCAACCAAGAACCCCAAACATTATGGAATTTATCCAGCTGATGTTTCGAGTCAGTGGATAATTCCTCCATTCTGTAAATGTATGAAACCTCTTGGATCCAGGATGAGAGAGAAGGGGGCACTATGTAGCATAGTGCCAGTGCCCCCGCCACATCTCCAACAGACATCTGGGCATGCTGGGTATAGCCGGGCCAGAAGGGCGGGGACCCTATGCCACCTAGTGAGAATTTTATAGTTCGTCTCCTGGGCTTTACAGGATATGGACATGCAATGACATAGGCCTAGGGCTTTATTCCAATCCTCATTTGGAGAGGGCGACCCAGTTCCTATTCCCAAGCACTGCGAAAAGGGAGAGGGCGAGAGGAGAGCTCAGTGATTAAAAGAGAGTATACAGTGCCTACCGCATAAGAGGGATGTGAGGTGGAAACACACAGGTGTTCAAAAGGGGTAAGGGGTGAGTGCAATATCCGATTCTGTTTGTGGGTGTTGTAAAAGTGTTTCAATTGCGAGTATTGGAAGAGGTGGGTTAGGGAAGGGGAAATCTCTCCCATGAGGTCCGGTAGTAGTTTCAGGTCTGCCGTGGTCAGCACAAAACGAAATGTGGTGCCCTCGGAGCGAGAAAAGAAGAGAAAAGTAGGTGTGTGTAGGGCAGGAGGGAACATCATGTTAACGAAGAGGGCGGTCAGTGGGCCAGCTACAGAGAAAAGATTGGAGCGGCTAAGATAAGTATAGCGGGTGTGTGCTATGGAGCACGCAATCGGTGGAAGAATGCCAAAGGTCTTTGATTTAGGGGAGCGTAGCGGGGTCCATAATAGCGACCTTGGGTCTAAGTTCGCCATGGTGCTTTCAAAGGATACCTGCTGTTTACTGTTGGCATAATGGAAGCAGTCTAACACTCTGGACAAAACCATAGCTAAGAAATAATTAAGAGGGTCCGGGAGAGCCAGACCCCCATCTCGTTTCTTTCTAAGTAAAACATGACTAGCGGGTCGAGGCTTTTTACGAGCCCAGACAAAGTCAGATTGGAGCTTTGAGTCCTCTCAGAAGAAGGAGCGTGGCAAGTGAACAGGGACACCAGCAAAGAGGTACAGGAGATGTGGGAGGACGTCCATATTGAAGATGTTGATCCTACCCAACCATGAAAAGTCTTTCCTCTACCATCTGGCCAAGTCTGTTTTCAGTATTTGGAGAAGGGGTGGGAAGTTAAATTTATAAGAGTTGGAGGGGTCAGCTGGGACTTGTATCCCTAGGTATTTTAAAGATTGTGTCTGCCATTTTAAGGGGTAGGAAGCTTTTAGGGTCTGTACTACCTGGTCTGGAAGGGTTATGTTGAGGGCTTCGCTTTTAGAGGGATTAAGTTTGTAATTACTGTATCTAGCGAATAATTGGTGATTAAACATATAGGAGCAGGGCGTCGGCAACATGTGACCAGGTATTATCGAAATATCTCCAGCCGTTTTGAACTTATGCTGTAACATATATTTCCCATAGACTTGTATGGGACTTTAAACAAAAACCCTGACTCTGGCAAATGGGGTTGAGTACGGGTTAAATTACCTATCCTATGTTTGTTGCTGACATATGTAACATTTGTGCCAAGTTTCATGTTAATATCTTTAGCCGTTTGGACGTGATTGTGGAACATACACACATACATATACACACACACATACACACACATTGAGTTTTATATATATACTAGCTGATTACCCGGCGTTGCCCGGTTTTTCCTTCCTAATCCCTGTTGGGGAGGAAAATAAACAAAGGAGGAAGCTTTTGACTTCATATACAGTTCTCATATATTCTTGTCATATCCCAACCCCATATCCCAACCTCCTATCCTGACCTCCTGTCCTGACCTCCAATACCGTCCTCCTATCCCATCCTCCTATCCCATCCTCCTATCCCGTCCTCCTATCCCGACCTCCTATCCCGACCTCCTATCTCGACCTCCTATCCCGACCTCCTATCCCAATCTCCTATCCCGATCTCCTATCCCAATCTCCTATCCCAATCTCCTATCCCGATCTCCTATCCCGTCCTCCTATCCCGTCCTCCAATCTCGACCTCCAATCTCGACCTCCTATCCCGATCTCCTATCCCGTCCTCCTATCCCGTCCTCATATCCAGTCCTCCTATCTCGACCTCCTATCCTGTCCTCCAATCTCGAGCTCCTATCCCGACCTCCTTTCCCATCCTCATATCTCGACCTCCTATCCCGACCTCCTATCCCGTACTCCAATCTCGAGCTCCTATCTTGACCTCCTATCCCGTCCTCCTATCCCGTCCCCCTATCCCGACCTCCTATCCCGACCTCCTTTCCCGTTCTCCTATCTCGACCTCCTATCTCGACCTCCTATCTTGACCTCCTATCCCATTCTCCTATCTCGACCTCCTATCCCGACCTCCTATCCCGTCCTCCTATCCCGTCCTCCTATCCCGTCCTCCTATTCAGACCTCCTATCCCGACCTCCTATCTTGACCTCCTATCCCATCCTCCTATCTCGACCTCCTGTCCTTCTATCTCGTCCTCCTATCCCAACCTTCTATCCCGTCCTCCTATCCAGTCCTCCTATCCCGACCTCCTATCCCGACCTCCTATTCCGTCCTCCTATCCCGTCCTCCTATCCCATCCTCCTATCCCGACCTGCTATCCCGACCTCATATCTCATCCTCATATCCCGTCCTCCTATCCTGACCTCCTATCTCGACCTCCTATCCCGACCTCCCATCCCGTCCTCATATCCTGACCCATAATATGTGTACCAGGTATTGAAATATCTCCAGCCGTACGGAAGTTATGTGGGAACATACATTTCCCATTGATTTGCATGGGACTTTAAACAAAAACCCCGACCCTCACAAATGGGGGTAGTTAAGGGTTAAATTAGCTGTCCTATATTTTAAGTGGACATATAAGTAACATGTGACCAAATATTATGGAAATATCTCCAGCCGTTTGGAAGTTATGCAGTAACATATATTTCCATTGACTTGTATGGGACTTTAATCACTACAATGTGAGCGGGCTCAGCCACATCAATTAGAAAAGGGGTGCTGCTATACGTATCAATGTAATACAGTATCCAGAAAGAAAAAGAAACACGCAAAACAGCGCACACCCATAAATATCAAAAAAAGTACTCTTTATTAATACATGAATCAAAAAGACAGACAAGGTTCTTAAAAACATTTAAAACAGGCCTAAAGCAGCCAAAGCACAAAACAGGGTGAGCTCCCTCAACAAAGGGATCCCCACCCAGGGCACATGCCTATTACAGTACATCAATATCGTCACTATGTCATGCAAATAAGCTACCGCATAACACTAAATTCATCACAACAGCCCATATACAACCTGTATTCTCATGTAGCAAGTAGTGGTGAAGTGACACAGGACGGTTAATGGAGGTGTTACCAGGCAAGTGCCCCCCTAAAGACCCAAGGTCTTTAGGGGGGCACTTGCCTGGTAACACCTCCTGTGTCACTTCACCACTACTTGCTACATGAGAATACAGGTTGTATATGGGCTGTTGTGATGAATTTAGTGTTATGCGGTAGCTTATTTGCATGACATAGTGACGATATTGATGTACTGTAATAGGCATGTGCCCTGGGTGGGGATCCCTTTGTTGAGGGAGCTCACCCTGTTTTGTGCTTTGGCTGCTTTAGGCCTGTTTTAAATGTTTTTAAGAACCTTGTCTGTCTTTTTGATTCATGTATTAATAAAGAGTACTTTTTTTGATATTTATGGGTGTGCGCTGTTTTGCGTGTTTCTTTTTCTTTCTGTATATTGTATGGGACTTTAAACATAAACCCCGCCCCTGCCAAATGGCGGTGAGTAAGGGTTAAATCACCTATCCTATGTTTGTTGTAGACATATAAGTAACATGTGTGCCAAGTTTCATGTTAATATCTTTAGCCGTTTGGAAGTTTTTGTGGAACATACACACATACACATACACACACACATACACACACACACACACACACACACGTTGAGTTTTATATATATATAGATAGATTCAGCCCCATGAACCTCAGGATAGGCCTCTGTTATGATTATTATTTACAAACAAATCTCTCTAGTTTTACCATAAAATATGCTGAAAGATGTTTGGAACCAAGAGTTAATACTGTATATTAGTGTTATACTGAAGTCTATTGAAATACTCTTTTGGTTACCCTGTTTTAAGCAAAGCTAACTTTGTACTAAGTAAAAGTCTCTATAAAGCTAAGAGATAGGGTTTTTTGACAATCAAGTCCAATCTTTTGCTTTCATTACAAATGCATTCTTATTTATTACACCAAAGTGCTGAGTTGCAGTTTGGTACAATACACAGAAAAGGCAGCTTATCACTTTTTCTTACACAAAATGCCATGATATGTTGTTTTAATGCAATAACTTACGTCGAGCAGAATAAAAAGTGCCAATGAAACACACAGAATGCAAGAGGCTTAGCCTGATAGTGTTTTCCACTCCTGCCATTTAAGTCTAAGCATTGATAAATGTGTATTATTCGTGGTGAAAGGAATCATGAAACCTAACACCCACGGGGGAAACATTGTGCATTTTCAGCAATCCCTTTCAATGATTTCTGTGCTTGAGCTGCTTTTCATTATCTAATATTGTAGGTAATTTCTCCTTTTCAAGTTTGGGTACAATTAGAGGTTTTCGCCAACAGACACTGTATTGATATTATTCTCTTCTGAAGTTACACAGTATAATTTCTGCTTTACTTTAGCAGAGATATCTATGCTTACTGACAGATTCTGGTACAAGCAAAGAAGACAAAAGTGGCATGGTACTACTTCAATATTGGATTAATAGTTTATAGAAGTGGCCATCTGTAGGGGGACTATGGGGTTTGGAGCACCAGGTGTGGCCCCCATAGCCCCGGGTCTGGCCCACGCTCTCTAATGGGGATCCAGGACCCAGATCCTTATGTGTCAGAGCACTGATTTCACCTGTATGCGCTCACGCATACTGATTGATACTGAGGCAGCAGGGGAGTATAGAAAGGTATGCACTTGGTGTTTTTGTATAAAAGAGGTTCTAGATCTTATACCTATTCTCTTTAAACATACATAATTATATCAGGCTGCAAAAGATATACATTGATCAGCCACCATGAAAACCACCACCTGCCTAATATTGTGTAAGACCCCTGCCAGAAGTGCTCTGATCCATTAAACAGCTGATCCTCTAAAGGAATGTTATGTGTCATAAAAATATTCACTATTAACCTATTGTTACATATTTTTTTACAATTTTTATTTTACTATGTATATTTTAAAATAATCATGAAATTTTGCCTTTTCCATTCAGTCTTTCTAGAATCGATAAGCATGAATTGCTGTAGAGCACCAAATACTCTTTATCACTTCTCAGAGATTTCAATTATTGGAAATGTAGACACAATATTCAATGAAAATGAATACAACCATTCATTTAAATGGTCCTTTACTTAGAATATTGTGTCAGGGATTTCCTGTAACTGAAATCTATGAGAGGTGCTGAATAGGTTTAAAGGGCACTTAGAAGAATCATAGCCCCTTTGTTCTTTAAATGGTCTGAACACCCAGACTTCTGTGATGTTATCCTATGGAACAAAACTATGACAAGAATAATTGTGCATGTATTTCTCTCTTAATAATCATGTTAGGGAATTAATTACATAACACATTCCTAATCCGAGCAAATGACAATGAGCTAATAATAACACAAAAGGATGGCAAGAAACTTTTAGAAATCCAAGCTTTAACCTACAAGAGACTACAGCAAAACATTGATGCTAAAAACAACAGTTTGTATGGTGTCAATGCATTAAAGGGGTACTCCACTGCCCCAGCACTCGGAACATTTTGTCGCCACCTCCTATAAACTTGCATTAAGGGGGCGTGGCGTGGCGTGACATCACGAGGGGAGTGACTGTAACATCATGACCCTTGCAGCATGGCGTTCAGTGGAGTAGTAAGGAGATAGTATCTAAAGAGGTTTTGCCTTAGCTTACAGAATGTCAGTATGTGTTAGGACTGAAAAACAGGCTAATTAATAATGCATACAGTATATAGAACACATGGCTAGGTTAAGGCTATTTTCTCACTGAGGAAATGGTCAACATTGGGTTATGCCACCTCTCATTGACTTATAATAGTCTTTCTAGTTTTCAGATTTTACAGAGTTCAGTGGACTGAAACAGAGAAACAGGATTGGATGCCAAGAGAACTGATCTCCCCAGTGTGAGTAAAAACTGAAAAAAAACTGGTAACTGGTTGAAAAACGAATACAAATAGAGCATATTATTAAGATAGTTATAGTCTTTACAGATGTACCAGTGTACAGTGAAAGGGTATAAACAAATAAGTTAAATCAATGTATGCTACTTTTTAAATGTCAGTAGGTTTTTACTAGGTTTCTATTCAAGTAATTACACATAGATATCAGTAGAAAATGGTTATTGACAGGGTTAATTTCCCTTAATGGTTACTGTCCTTTAAGTCAACTCCTCTCTATTTGAGAGCCTATGTGCTTTATTTGTTACATACTTCTAAATCACCTCATTTACCAAAAAATATTTCTTACCTCCCAAAAAAACTCCTAAAGTCTTGCCCACTAGGTCTCTTACTTAGGCCTCTTTCCCACTGCCATTGCTCGCCATCGAGAACGGCCATCACAGTCTTTTTTTTTCTGACTTTAATGGCCGCTCTCATAACAAGCAACAACGGGTCCCGGTGGCTCCCATTCACTATTATGGGGGCCGCCGGGCGCCGTTATGAATAGCGGGAGAAAAAGACAGCACAAGCAGTAATTTTTTTCCCACTATTCTGCCTGGCTCTCCCGATGGCAGTCACACTGCCGTGTACTAACGGCAATGTGAAAGAAGCCTTACCTGCAAACTGCTGTCCATTGCATTTTGGGGAACTCCATTACTTTCGACAGAGAGACTAACATGTAACACAGTAAGTAGAAGTGGGGATAAGCTAATGCTTAGCAAGGGAGAGAGCATGGACTCTGTCCATGCATCCTGAGTCTGTCTGCCTCTTGCAGAGGTTCCAGTCCTCCAGGTTGCAGTCCTACAGTGTGTCTTAGCAAGGGACTTGGCGCAATTACTGAACATTTTTGGGCAGCCACCATTCTTCTCACAAGACCAACTTTAAAGGGGTTATCATCTATAAGGTAATTTTAGTATGTATCTGCCAGACAGTAATGGAGATGCTTAGGAAGGATCCATGCTTTTTAAAAAAAAAAATTTTTTTTTTTTTGGGGGGGGCTGAAGGGCTATGCTGTGAGTCCACTATAATGATCTGGCTATCTTTTTGTGAGATGGCTATTTCCTGTTGGAAATGCCGCTATCAAACTACAAATCCCCTAATTCCTTGTTTGTAAGTGTGTGGTCACTTTTCCACTCCCACACAGCAGCCACAACACCCATTGAAGCACAGGTGTGCTGCCTTCCATGCTCTGCTGTAATCAATAGACCAGTGTTTTCTAACCAGGGTGCCTCCATCTGATGCAAAACTCACTGGAGAATGTTCTTCTTCCTATCCAGCGGTCACTCTGCCCATTGAAGCAGACAGACTCCCTGTCATCACCTGACTAGTTTTGTCATGTCTCAGTCCACACTGCAACCTGGGAAAACCTGAGAAGAAAGTAATTATGCTGTTAAAAAGAAATATTGTGGAAAAGATCACATGAGAATTGCAAGATCATCATCACACACAGGTGCAGACTATATTATAAATGACACCAACTTTACAGCCCTTGTAGAATAGTCAAATAAAAAAAATCCTGGAATACCCCTTTAAGGGAATATGCATGAAGAGTTCAGGAAGGCAAACATCTGACCTGATGCATTTAGTAGTATGGCAAAAGAGAGTGAGGACATTTAGGCTACACAAAGCCAGGGAATCAATATAGCTTTTAGCAATTTGTTGAGTTAAAGGGGTATTCCAGGCCAAAACTTTTTTTTATATATCAACTGGCTCCGGAAAGTTAAACAGATTTGTAAATTACTTCTATTAAAAAATCTTAATCCTTCCAATAGTTATTAGCTTCTGAAGTTGAGTTGCTGTTTTCTGTCTAACTGCTTTCTGATGACTCACGTCCCGGGAGCTGTGCAGCTCCTATGGGGATATTCTCCCATCATGCACAGCTCCCGGGACATGACATCATCATTGAGCAGTTAGACAGAAAATTTCAGAAGCTAATAACCATTGGAAGGATTAAGATTTTTTAATAGAAGTAATTTACAAATCTGTTTAACTTTCCGGAGCCAGTTGATATATAAAACATTTTTTTTGCCTGGAATACCCCTTTAACATTTCAAAAATGCTATCAATGTGGTGATCCAAAGCATGCCATGCTTACTGTACATAGAAAAAAAATATTATTACCTATTTAAACTGCTATGAATTAATCTTTAAATGGGTATTCCAGGAATTTTTTTTTATTTGACTATGCTACAGGGGCTGTAAAGTTAATGTTGTTCATAATATAGTGTCTGTACCTGTGTGTGACGGTTTTCTCACAATTCTTCTGTGATTATCACCCCAATATTTATTTTTAACAGCATACAAAATAACTGTTGTCTCAGATTTTTCCCAGGATGCAGTGTGTCGAGACCTGACATCACTAGTCAGGTGATCAGGATGAGCCTGTCTGCTTCAGGCTCCCAACAGCTGTAGGCCCCCTGATTAGAAAACACTGTGTTTCAATGGGTGTGGTGGCTGATGTGTGGGAGGAAGGAAAGTGATCTCAAACTTTTAAGCATGGAACTAGGGATGAGTAGTTTAGAGAACAAAATCCAACAGGAAATACCCAGTTCTGGCAGGTAAGTAAAAGCAAATTATCACCTTATGGTGGATAACCCCTTTAACAGCGGAAAAAGGGAAACCCATCCATAATTTTTTTTTCAGTTTCTGCTTAACTTACATGTAGAGCTGTTTAATATTAATATTACACTTTCACATATTTAGTTTAAAATTTTAACAATAGTGAGATGAAATAGAATGGATGTAGTCCGAGCATAGCCTCTGCTATCACCAGAGATTCCCTAAATTCTAATGCATGCTTGGGGGGGTGGGGTGGGGGGGTTAACTTTAATAAAATATAAAAAAAAATAAAAAAATAAACTAGAAAACAAACTCACAAGAGATGGACAAAATATGTGAGAATTGAGTTTTGTAATGTTTTGCCAACGGGTAAATTATCTATTACAGAGCATATACCTATTTCACATTCTATTACCTTTTTATGGGAAAATTCCATCTGCAAATCACCAGCAGGAAAAATTATTGAACCACAGTTTCACAGCAGACCATAAAATAGTTACTAGACCTCCTGCATATATCCACAAATAAATGCAGCACTGATTGATAACAGGCAACAATGCTTCTCCTTGCACTTTCTTCCAAACATTTAAAGTCCAGAATTTTTTCCCCATGTATATTTAACTTTGACCCTTTTATGTATTGTACTCACCCAATTCTATGTTAGCTTCAGCTTATCAGTCCCTTCTCCCGCTATCCCCTGCTCCTGTTTTCTACTTCACACTTTCTCCCCTCATGTGCACTGTTTCCCTCTCCAGTCACCAGTGACTACTTATTTCAACAAATCCAATTCCTTTCAACTCTGCTTTATTGCTGACCACATATTGCTGTTGTTACTAACCATATTTAAAGGGGTTAATAACAACAGCCGGTGCTCCAGCATTCTTAACGTTTTGTTCAGGCCGTGGTCGTGGCGTCATGGTAACACCTCCTCCATTCATGACAGACACGCCCCTTCCCTTAGACATGAATGGAGGGGGCATGACATGACATCACAAGGGTCATGGCCGTGACATCATGACCACTGCCGGAGGAACCCAGCGTTTGTTTAGAACAGTGTTTCCCAAACGCGGTCCTCAAGCAGCCCCAACAGGTCATGTTTTCTGGATTTCCTTAATCTTTCATGGGTGATATAACTGTGGTGATGCCTGATTAACTGACCATAATTATATCACCTGTCAAAGACTAAGGAAATCCAGAAAATATGACCTGTTGGGGGTGCTTGAGGACCACGTTTGGGAAACACTGGTTTAGAACGCCGGGTGCTGCGGGAGATCGCGGGGGTTCCGATCCCTATGATTTGGATATGGAATAAGATGTCTGGTAGCCGAGTTTACCTTTAAGGACCCCTTTCTGAGCCCCCAGACCATGAGCAATAGGTTCCAGTTGTAGAGAAGTACAAAGATATTATTGTCTATGCTATCAACGTTTTGACCTGGCTATTACTGTCCATTGTCTTTGTTGCCTATTGTTATCCTTCACTTGGTAACTGTGATGACCAAACTCTGCTTGCCCTGATCTTAGCCATGACTTTGCCTTCTGTCTACTCTTTCTATTCCAGGCATGGAAAATTTCAGCCGATGTTATTAAAAACTACTTTGCGAGTAGTGGCCTCTGCACCCCCATTCACTTAAGACATAAGAACAAAATAAAACTTTACAAGATGCGAAGATGGCTAGAAGGGAGGAGGAGTGTTTAAACTAGGAACTTGGGGGGAGGGAACTTACAGCAAAGAGGGGTAAGATAGTGTAGATAGAGAGGGGGGACTTAATAATGTACCTGGGTGTGGAGCGGAGGGAGGGGTTAGAATAGTTAATAGGAATAGGCTTCATAGGAAAATAAAACTTACACCCTTGAAACCCATTAACCCCAATAACATAAAGGATGGAAATGTAAAGTGTATGTTCACAAATGCCAGAAGCCTAGCAAATAAAATTGGGGAGCTTGAGGCCTTGATACTGAAGGAACATATCAATAACGTTGGGGTCACTGAGTCATGGCTGGACTCCTCGCATGACTGGGCTGTCATTCTGCAGGGGTTTACATTGTTTCGCAAAGATAGAATGAACAGAAAAGGTGGTGGAGTCTGTCTGTATGTTAGAAGTGGTATGAAAGTCAGTGTGAAAGATGCCATAGTGTGTGATGATCCTGAGGATGTGGAGTCACTGTGGGTAGAATTACAAAAGGAGGGAAATACTGAAAAAATTATATTTGGTGTAATCTACAGATCCCAGAATATCACTGAAGAGATAGAAGGTCGGCTGCATAAACAAATAGATAGGGCCGCCCGGGCATGTACAGTGGTAATAATTTGAGATTTTAACTATCCAGATATAGATTGAGGTCCGGGGCTGGCTAAAACTACAAAGGGGCGACAATTCCTACATTTATTGCAGGATAATTTTATGGGCCAGTTTGTGGAGGACCCAACAAGAAGTGATGCCTTGTTGGATCTGATCATTTCCAACAACGCAGAGCTGGTTGGTAATGTAACTGTGCGGGAAAACCTTGGTAATAGCAACCACAATATAGTTACTTTTGACTTAAAATGTAGAAAACAAAGACAGGCGGGGAAGGCAAAAACATATAACTTTAAAAAGCCAAACTTCCCTGGGAAGAGAGCTGCACTACAGGACATAGACTGGGGGGAGGTGTTGTCAAACACTGATACAGAAGGTAAATGGGACATCTTTAAATCAACTCTAAATAACTATGCAGCTAAATATATACCAAAGGGGAACAAATATAAATGATTAAAACTAAATCCTACATGGCTGACAAATGATGTTAAAAGAGCAATAAACAACAAAAAAATAGCTTTCAAAAAATACAAATCTGATGGGTCAGCTATAACATTTAAACAGTACAAAGAGCTTAATAAAATCTGTAAAAATTAAATAAAAACAGCAAATATTCAAAATGAGAGACAGGTGGCCAAAGAAAGCAAAACTAACCCTAAATATTTTTTTAGATATGTTAATGCAAAAAAAACAAGGACAGAGCATGTAGGACCCCTTAATAATGATAATGCGGAGGTTGTCACAGGTGATATAGAGAAAGCAGAGCTTCTAAATGGGTTCTTTAGTTCTGTATATACTAAGGAAGAAGGAGCTGTCATTGGACAGGTCAGTGCTGGTAACACATCATGTAATGTACTGAACTGGCTTAATGTAGAGATGGTACAAGGTAAGTTAATCAATATAAATGTAAGCAAATCTCCAGGGCCAGATGGATTGCACCCAAGAGTTCTTAGAGAACTAAGTTCAGTAATATCTGTACCCCTGTTCATGATATTTAGAGATTCACTGGTGTCTGGTATTGTGCCAAGGGACTGGCGCAAGGCGAATCTTCAAAAATGGCTCTAGGTCTTCCCCAGGAAACTATAAACCGGTAAGTCTAACGTGCATTGTGGGTAAAATGTTTGAAGGACTTATAAGGGATTACATACAGGAATACATAGGGCATCATTATATTATAATTGATAGCCAGCATGGGTTTACTAAGGATAGAAGTTGTCAAACCAATCTAATTTGCTTTTATGAAAAAGTGAGTAGAAGCCTTGACAGAGGAATGGCTGTGGATATAGTGTTTCTGGATTTTGCTAAAGCGTTTGATACTGTCCCTCATAGACGTCTGACAGGTAAGTTAAAGTCTTTGGGTTTGGAAACTTTAGTTTGTAACTGGATTGAACACTGGCTCATGGATCGTACCCAGAGAGTGGTGGTCAATGATTCGTACTCTGATTGGTCCCCGGTTATTAGTGGTGTACCCCAAGGTTCAGTACTGGTCCCGCTGTTGTTTAATTTATTTATCAATGATAAAGAGGATGGCATTAACAGCTCTGTTTCTATCTTTGCAGATGACACCAAGCTTTGTAGCACGGTACAGTCTATAGAGGATGTGTATAGGTTACAAGATGACTTGGATAGACTAAGTGTTTGGGCATCCACTTGGCAAATAAGGTTCAATGTGGATAAATGTAAAGTTATGCATCTGGGTACTAATAACATGCATGCGTCGTATGTCTTAGGGGGGATTAAACTGGCGGAGTCACTGGTAGAGAAGGATCTGGGTGTACTTGTAGAGCACAGACTACAGAATAGCATGCAATGTCAGGCTGCTGCTTCCAAGGCTGGCAGGATATTGTCAAGTATAAAAAAAAGGCATGGACTCAAGGGACAGGGACATAATACTCCCCCTTTATAAAGCATTGGTACGGCCTCACCTTGAAAATGCTGTTCAGTTTTGGGCACCAGTCCATAAAAGGGACACTGTGGAGCTGGAAAGGGTGCAGAGACGCTCGACTAAACTAATATGGGGCATGGAACATCTTACTTATGAGGAGCGATTAAAGGAGTTACAATTGTTTAGTCTTGAGAAGAGACGTTTAAGGGGGGATATGATAAATGTATATAAGTATATTAATGGCCCATACAAAAAATATGGAGAAAAACTGTTCCAGGCTAAACCCCCCCAAAGGACTCGGGGGCACTCCCTCCGTCTGGAGAAGAAAAGGTTTAGTCTCAAGGGGCAACACGCCTTCTTTACCATAAGAACTGCAAACTAATGGAACAGTCTACCTCAGGAACTGGTCACAGCAGGAAAATTTAACAGCTTTAAAACAGGGTTAGATACATTCCTGGAACATAATAACATAAATGCTTATGAAGAAATATAAAATCCCATCCCTTCCCCAATATCGCGCCACACCCCTACCCTTCAATTCCCTGGTTGAACTTGATGGACATATGTCTTTTTTCAACCGTACTAACTATGTAACTATGTTACTATACAGTTTTAAATCTATTTGTTATTTAAATCTATTTATTAGCCCTAAAAAACAACCTCCCCCCCCCAATCCCCCAAAATATCTTTTATGTACATACTTGTCTGGGCTTCTACAGTGTATGTGGTGATGCTGAGCAGCTGCATCCCATCGTTTCTCTGGCCACCAAGTCAACCATGGCTCTGGCTCAATGTCTAATGTGTGTGTAGGGCAATCTACTGAAACCAGGCTCCTGCCTTTGGTAGGTGCCTGCATATTAGGTTTCCCCGGCTTGTTGTACTGTATTTCTAATGTGCATTTTGATCTTCTTGCTTTGGATCTTGTTGGACTGTATACCCAGTAATCCTCTTATCTGCTGATTCTGACTATTACAGTACATGACTTTTGGTCTGTTATCCATTAATGTGTACCTTTCGTTAACAATTTTTTTTTTTATAAAATGTAGATAATACCATTATATGTATATTTGTAATATACATTGGTTAAAAAATGTGTATATTTTTGTCCCTGCAGCTATTGTCTGTGTGTCTCTATGAGGAGTTCAAATACAGCAAGTGAGGGTGGACAAGCAAGGATCTGTGCACTAGGAAAAGCAGGACAGTGTGCACTGAGACTCTATAACATGCTATGGGGTCATACATCAGGATTATTGACAAGTCAGGAGTCTGCACAGAGCCTTGCTTGTCCTGCCCTCACTTCCTGTTTTTGGACTCCACATAGAGACACACAGACAATAGCTGCAAGGACAGCATTTTTTAATACTTTTTTAAATTACCACACTACCCTCTCCTGAGGATTTTGTGATAGTTTGCTGCCTTCTGTCCATGTCAGTGCTTTGCAGACACAACTTGGGTTTCTTGTAGCTCAGTCTGTTCGACCTTGTCAAAAGTTCCAATAAAATCACAGAGATAGCCTTAGAAACTTCCACTGAGACTAAAGTAGGGTGTGGGCTGTAATTTAGGAATAGTTCACTGAAATTCAGAATCAGAACCTACCTGTTAATAATACAGTATCATTGGAAAAAAGCTTTTTTAATGCTATCAACAATGGAAAAGTTGGAGCCAACATATAAAGAATTGTTGTTTCCCCTAAAAACAGCCTATGACATGGAGGGATTGAGACTGAAAATATCAGGTAATGGCATCACAAAGCAGGAACAGAATAATTTAGAGGCATAGTTTGATTAACCCCTTGAGGACACAGCCCATTTTGACCTTAAGGACATAGCCAATTTTATTTATGCATTTTCGTTTTTTCCTAATCGTATTTTAAAATCCATAACTCTATTATATTTCCATTCACAGACCCATATGAGGGCTTGTTTTTGTATGACCAGTTGTACTTTGTAATGACATCAATCATATGACACTAAAATGTATGGTAAATCCTAAAAAGAATTTTTAGAGTAAGGAAATTTAAACGGAAATCTAAATGTTGCAAATTTGGGGGTGGGGGATCGTTTTCATGCTGTATATTTTACGGTAAAAATTATGTTTTCTTTATTCTCTGGGTCAATGCGATTAAAATGATACCCATGGTTACATACATTTCTATTGTTGTACTGGTTTGAAATTGCCCTATTTTGACAACCCATAACTTTCTTATTTTTCCATTTTCAGGGATGTGTCAGGGCTCACCTTTTGCGCAATTATCTTTAGTTTGTTTTAGTACCGTGTTTGCGTATATGTAACTTTTTGATCCCTTTTTATAAAAATGTTTTGCAGTTTAATGTGACAAAAAAGCAGAAATTTAGGACTCTTTAAAAAAAAATTTTTTTACGATTACGCCGTTCACCGTAGGGGATCATGAACATTATATTTTTATAGTTCGGACATTTACGCATGCTGTGTATCTTGGCTGATCTGATCCCTGCGGCAATGCCATGGGCAATCAGATTAGCCATTTTAAGTGCCGCACTGCCGCAGATGCCGTGATCTGTATTGATCATGGCATCTGAGGGGTTAATGGCAGACATCAGTGTGATCGCTGATGTCTGCCATTACTGGCAGGTCCGCAGCTGCTGACAGCCGCCAGGACGCCTGTGAATGAAGCGAGGGCAGCTCCCGCGGTCGTGTCACATCAGTGCCGTAAATGTACGCTGATGTGCGTGAAGTAACGCTATGCAGCACCGCACATTTACGGCGCATGTTCTTAAGGGGATAAAGTGGAGTCCTAAGGAAATAAAAGCAAAAAGAGAGGAGGACAGTGCCTCATGTAATCCTGCGGGTACAGTGGAAAATAAGGTGAGCTTGAAGGTTAGAGACTCTGACCTGATAGGGTTAAATAATAAGAATATCACCCCTATGTTTGGGGTAGATTAGGGATTGCAAGCCATAGGAGCTTGACCGGGATCCGTGGCGACGGTTCCAGTAGTATAAATTGCAAAAAAAAAAATCTCAAGAGGATTGGCGCTATTCCATATAAAGAGACAGTGACTGGTATATCAAATACAGTCGTACTTTAATAGCATGACAAACAACAGGTGACAATCATAGGCAAGACGTGTTTCGGGTATAAATTTACCCTTTCTCAATTGCAGGTGCAGACACCTACAATTGAGAAAGGGTAAATGTCTCTTTATATGGGATAGCGCCAATCCACTGGAGTTTTTTTCTTTGCAAAGTGAAGTCCTGTCAGAGCATGTGTCTTGATTGCTGAGTGACCCAAAGCCTTTCTGCTTTAGATAGAACTTTTAGACATATAGTTAATGGGGTACTCCGTCCCTAGACATTTTATCCCCTATCCAAAGGATAGGGAATAAGATGTCTGATCGCAGGGGTACCGTTGATATGTGGTGCATGGAGCAAAACTTTGCTCCGTGCCGGATGACTGGCAATGTGGGGCGGAGGCTCGTGAAGTCACGGTCGTGCCCCACTCATGACGTCATGGCCAAGTCTATGGGAGTCTATGCATGTCTATGGGAGGGGACGTAATGGCCATCATGCCCCTCCTATATACTTGCATTGAGAGGGTGTGACCGTGACGTCACGAGTGGGGCGCGGCCGTGACGTCACAAGCATCCTGTGCTGAACCCGATGCTCTAAACGAAAGCCGAGTGCAGCATGGAGATTGCGGCGGGCCCCCCGATCAGACATCTTTTCCCTTATCCTTTGGATAGGGGATAAGATTTCTAGGGGCGGAGTACCCCTTTAGGGCAATGGACTGCATCTTTGCCCCACAGTAAATAAAGTAAAGCCTAGCTAGTTTACCTGTGGGTGTCAAAAGCCCAATCCCAAAACTAACACTGTGTACAAAACTAAAACCTTGTCAAAGAACTGTTTTAAAACAACATCTCCAACCTCAAAGATCTGAAATAAAGTTAAAAAAGCCAAACAAAAAAAAAAACTTGTTGTGAATGAAATGGATAGTACCCTAAATGAGCTCAGAGCTATAGCAGTGTCACCAAAATTGTTCCTAGGCTGTTGTTATACAGCAACCCCAGTTTGAAGAATCTAGTGACAAAAGCTTTACAAAAAAGACCAAGTTTAAAGTGCAACTGTCACCGATTTTTAAGTCCTCATATCAATACTATTTTTGCAAAGTTGATCACAATTGCAATGCATGCATACCTTTGCCTGGTGTTTAGTGCTCCTGATCACGCAAAAAACACTTTTTTATTGGGTCAGCAACAGTTTAATGGGCGTAGCCGGAGTTCACAGCTGCCACATCTATGTGTACACATTGGGACCTCTGTGTTATTGGCACATTGGTCCCCAGCATATGCGCCCCTTGTCTTTATTATGTGCACACGGACCATGAATTCTCTGAGCAAGCGCTCGCTCCCGACCCCGATGTCTGCCTATCAGAGTTCAGTATTGCCAAAGGGTTTATAATCCATGTGGTTAGAAAAAGTTGTGCCTGTTCTCCTCTTCTGTCTTCTGCCAGAGATGCGCATGCTGGGTTCTATTCCTTTCACTAGAGACAGAGAGCTTGCTCACTCTCTGTCTCTAGCACTGCACAGCCTCGCAAAGGAGTGAGCACTTGTGGTGTGCATGTATTAAAGATAAGGGGCACATGCACTGGGGACCTGTGTTTCAATCACACAGAGGTCTCAGCACAAACGTACAGGGGATAGGCGTGCCAGCCGCAAACTCAAGCTGTCTCCGGTGGAAAACAATTTTTTTTAATCAACTGGTGCCAGAAAGTTAAACAGATTTGTAAATTACTTCTATTTAAAAAATCTTAATCCTTCCAGTACTCAGCTGCCGTATGTTGCCGAGAAAGTTGTGTTGGTCTTTCCAGTCTGACCACAGTGCTCTCTGCTGCCACCTCTGTCTGTGTCAGGAACTGTCCAGAGTAAGAACAAATCCCCATAGCAAACCTCTCCTGCTCTAGACAGTTCCTGACATGGACAGAGGTGTCAGGAGAGAGCACTGTGGACAGACAGAAAATAAATTAAAAAAGAAAGGAACTTTCGAACTTTCTCAGCTGCTGATAAGTACTATAAAGATTAAAAAAAATTTATACAAGTAATTTACAAATCTGTTTAACTTTCTGGCACCATTTGATAAAAAAAATATGTATTTTTCCACCAGAGTACCCCTTTAAGGGCTTAAAAATCTGTAAGACTGACACATGTAAATCTTGAACATTGAATGGAATTGATGATTTTAGAGATTTGCCAACATTTTGTTATGCACTGTTGTGTACTGAAACTGTTAAGAGGTTGTGCTGTATACTAACACAGGTTGTGCAAAGATGCCTTTCTGATTCAGTCTGACATCTTTCATTGGTAGATAACTTAAGAATAAGGAAAACTTTTTTTTTGGTGCTATTTGCATATAGCATTATTGGCGAAAACATTAATCGCGCCATTGACTTTCTGGGATGTAAACCAAGGATATACATATTGATTTATGGCATAACTAAGTATTAAGTGCTAGAAAATATGCTGTTATGTAACATGTACATTCCGAGATAATACTTTCCAAATTCTTAATGATTAAATTATTTTGCACTATTTGAAAATGGCCCATACGGCTGTCAGGATTAATGTAGCACTACTTATGTTTTATGCTAGGGTATTAAGAAGTCTGGAGAGATGCTCTACTAAAGCAATTCCTTAAATAAATATTAATTTGTAATGCAGGCTGCCAAAGTTTTACTGCTGTAGTTGAAAATAGAAATAACACTGTACAAGTTATTGTCTGGCTACTTTTAAATAGTGTTTTCCACCTATGTAAAATTGTTTAAAAATACTAAACATTAAAAGGGTTTCCTATGAAGAATAAAAGCAGCTGAACTGCAAATGGAACTGGCCAGGAATTCCTGCTGCAAAATAAACCTAAATTCTTTCAAAGAACGCTCCCTGTCTATCTTCACTTTGGATGTGGTATTACAACTTGGCTCCATTCATTTCAATGGAACTGAGCTGCAGAACCACACCCAACCTGGAGACAGACAGGGAGCGGTCTTTGAAAGAAATGATATCTGTTTTTTTTATTCCTGGATAACCCCTTTAACCAATGATTGGATGTAAAGCATGGACTTATATGGCTTCCCTGCAAAAACATCCATGTCCTAAATAAAGAATATGCATAGGAGTTGTCTTCAAGAGACTGTCTCTTTAAAAAAAAAAACTATCCTTATTCACTAAGTCTCTGGGCCAGCACAGTTATATACTCCTGACAGCTCAGTAATAATTAATCATCAAGGGTCCTTGTGCCTTTGGATGCCTGGGCATACTACTTTATTGCCTGGCCACACAGTTGACTCCTTTTGAGATTGTCAGAAATCACTACAACTTAAAGGGCTACTCAACTGGAAAACATATATATATAGATAGATAGATAGATATAGATATATATTTTTTTAAATCAACTGGAGCCAGAAAGTTAAACAGATTTGTAAATTACTTCAATTAAAAGATCGTAATCCTTCCAGTACTTATAAGATGCTGTATATCCCACAGGAAGTTATTTTCTTTTTGAATTTCCTTTCTGTCTGACCACAATGCTCTCTGCTGACACCTCTGTCCATGTCAGGAACTGTCCAGAGCAGTAGAGGTTTGCTATGGGGATTTGCTTCTACTCTGGACAGTTCCTAAAATGGACAGAGAAGTCAGCAGAGAGCACTGTGGTCAGACAGAAAAAAAAATCAAAACGAAAAGAACCTCCTGTGGAGCGTACAGTAGCTGTTAAGTACTGGCAGGATTACTATTTAGCAATAGAAGTAATTTACAAGTCTGTTTAGTTTTCTGGCACCAATTGATAAAAAAAAAAAAAAATATATATATATATATATATATATATATATATATATATATATATATATATATATATGTGTGTTTTCCACATGAGTACGTCTTTAATGCTTCCCCTCTGAAGTTTTTGCTAACAAAGAACTGCAGATACAGCACTTAACCCCTTAACCCCTTAAGGACCCGGGCTTTTTCCGTTTTTTCATTTTCAATTTTTTCCTCCTTTACTTTAAAAAGATCATAACTCTTTAAAATTTTCACCTAAAATTCTATATGATGGCTTATTTTTTGCGTCACTAATTCTATTTTGTAATGAGATTAGTAATTTTACCCAAAAATCTACGGTGAAACGGGAAAAAAATCAATGTGCAACAAAATTTATGAAAAAACAGTATTTTGTAAGTTTTGGGGGCTTCCGTTTTTACGCAGTACATTTTTCGGCAAAAATGACAACTTATCTTTATTCTGTAGGTCCATACGGTTAAAATGATACCCTTTGATTTTGTATCACTTCAGAAAAAAATCATGAATACATGCAGGAAAATGTATACGTTTAAAATGGTCACCTTCTGACCCCTATAACTTTTTTATTTTTCTGTGTTCAGGGCGCTATGAGAGCTCATTTTTTTGTGCCATGATCTGAAGTTTTTAGCGGTACCATTTTTGTTCTGATCAGACTTTTTGATCACTTTTTATTCACTTTTTTGTGGTATAAAAAGTGATAAAAAATGCGCTATATTGGATTTTTATTTGCACGTACGCCATTGAACGTGCTGTTTAAAAAGCGGTATATTTTTATAATTCGGACATTTCCACACGCGGCGATACCACATATGTTTATTTTTATTTTTATTTACCCTGTGTTTTTTTTTATTCTTGGAAATGCCAGGTGATTCCAACTTTTATTAGGGGAAGGGATAATTAAAAGGGTTAATGATTTTATTTACACTTTTCTTATGCAATATTATAGCTCCTATAGGGGACTATAACATTGCATTAACTGATCTTTTACACTGATTGATGCATCTCCATAGGAATGGATCAACCAGTGTTTTCGGCGATTGAATGCTCAAGCCTGGATCTCAGGCTTGAAGCATTCATTCGGCGATCGGATAGCGCAGGAGAAGGTAAGAAGACCTCCTCCTGTTCTACAGCTGTTCGGGATGCCGCGATTATACAGCGGCGATCCCGAACAGCTCCCTGAGCTAGCCGGGCACTTTTACTTTAGTTTTTAGCCACGCAGCTCAGCTTTGAGCGCGCGGCTAAAGGGTTAATAGCACGCGCCACCGCGATCAGTCCCGCTTGCTATTAGAGGCGGGTCCCGGTTTCACTATGATGCCGGGCCCGCCGCGATATGATGCGGTATCACCGTGTGACCCCGCGTTATATCGCAGGATCGGGACCCAGGACGTACCCATATGTCCTGGGTCCTTAAGCGGTTAAGCCATGACGTACTGGTACGTACCGGTACGTCATGAGTCCGCTCCCGTTCTGTAACGCAGGGCCATGGCGTGTAACCGCGTTATAGCGGGTCGGGCCCGGCCTCTAACAACGTTGTTAGAGGCCGGGACCCGTGGTTAACAGTGCATAGCACCGATTGCGGTGCTGCGCACTATTAACCTTTTAGACGCGGCGTTCAAAGTTGAACACCGCGTCTAAAATTAAAGTAAATAATTGCCGGCTAGCTCAGGGGGCTGTTCGTGATTGAATCGTGGCATCCCGCACAGCTTACAGGACAGCAGGAGGGTCCCTACCTTGCCTCCTGGTGTCCGATAGCCGAATGACTGCTCAGTGCCTGAGATCCAGGCTTGAGCAGTCGTAGCTGCAGAATCATTAATCAATGGTTTCCTATGAGAAACCATTGATCAATGTAAAAGATCAGTGTATGCAGTGTTATAGCCCCCCCATGGGAGAAAGTGGAAGAAAAAGTGAATAAAGATCATTTAACCCCTTCTCTAATAAAAGTTTGAATCACCCCCCTTTTCCCATTTAAAAAAAAAAAACAGTGTAAATAAAAATTTTAATAAACATATTTGGTATCGCTGCATGCGGAAATGTCCGAATTATAAAAATATATCATTAATTTAACCGCACGGTCAATGGCGTATGCGCAAAAAAATTCCAAAGTCCAAAATAGTGTATTTTTGGTCACTTTTTATATCATGAAACAATGAATAAAAAGCGATCAATAAGTCCTATCAGTACAAAAATGGTACCGCTACAAACTTCAGATCACGGCGCAGAAAATGAGCCCCATACCGCCCCATATATGGAAAAATAAAAAAGTTATAGGGGTCAGAAGATGACAATTTTAAACGTATAAAGCGACAAAATTGAACCTATATAAGTAGGGTATCATTTTAATCGTATGGACCTAAGGAATAAAGAGAAGGTATAAATTTTACCAAAAAATTTACTGTGTAGAAACGGAAGCCCCCAAAATTTACAAAATGGAATTTTTTTTTTTCAATTTATTCTCACAATGATTTTTTTTACATTTCGCCGTAGATTTTTGGGTAAAATGACTGATGTCAATGACAATGTAGAATTGGTGGTGCAAAAAATAGACCATCATATGGATTTTTAGGTGCAAAATTGAAAGAGTTATGATTTTTTAAGGGTAAGAAGGAAAAAACGAAAATGCTAAAACAGAAAAAACCCGGGTCCTTAAGGGGTTAAACAGGAGATTCCTTCCTACCAAGTGCTTTATTTTACAGTTGGAAACATTGTTTACATTGTATTCACCACGTGTCTAGTAAAACAAAATCAGTTTCCGTTATTACAGGCACCTTCAGTAATATCAATTCTATTGAGCAATAACCCTCTGACATACCGTATTTATCGGCGTATAACAAGCACTTTTTAGGCTAAAATTTTTTGCCTAAAGTCTACCTGCGTGTTATACGCCGATAAGCCGCTGCAGTTCAATGATTTAAAGCGGGCGCTTAAAATCAATTAATTGCAGCGGCTTTGCAGGTGCAGAGACCGCCACCGCTGCAGGCTTCTCTGCCCCTGCCTGTTCTGGGGTCTAGAGCCCTGCTGCCGGCCCTTCTCTCCCCCTGGCTATCGGTGCTGCTGCCCCTTCTCTCCCCCTGACTATTGGTGCCGGCGCCCCATTGCCAACGCCGATAGCCAGGGGGAGAGAAGCGGCGCCTCTACAAAATCTTGTTAGTCCAATAAAAAAGGTATTACAAGATACTGCAACTACAGATGATTTTGCTTATATATATATATATATATATATATATATATATATATATATATATATATATTTATATAATTGACATAGGTAAAAAAAAATCCCATGAAAAACACATGTAGCTCTAAATAAATGATATAACACCAGTATTTAAGGAGGAATATTATCACCATAATATTACCTTCAAACTGTTACTAACCAAATTCTGTATACTGACCAATGTTAACTATAATACCAGAATACAAGGAGGAATATTATCACTATACATTTTACCATCATACTGTTACTGACCAAATCCTGTATACTGAAACCAATATTTCCAATAATAGTACCAGTATTCAAGGAGGAATATTATCACCATACATATTACCATCATACTGTTACTAAGCAAATCCTGTATACTGAGAGCAATGTTATCTATAATACCTGTATACAAGGAGGAATATCATCACCATAAATATTACCATCATATTGTTAGTGACCAAATCCTGTATACAGAGACCAATACTACCAGTAGACAAGAAAGAATATTATCACAATACATATTACTATTATACTGTTACTGACCAAATATAGTATACAAGGAGCAAATATCCACCCCCCCCCCCCACCCATAGAGCGACCATATAAAAGTAGATAAAAGCTATTCACTGGATCTGCAGACCAAATAATTGATTACATACAGTTACATTAGGTGACGTCTTCTTTGATCAGAGTTGTTCACTTCGCTTTTTCTTCTTCATCCGGCCCAGACTGTCATGCCGTTTCTTCCAGCCAGAACTCATCACCACAGAAACTGGCAAACAAACTTTTTAGGCTATGCACTTTTATAGCACCTATAGCGCCTTAAGCATTAAAAATAACTCCTTGGGTGTCCCACACAGAAGAGTTGGTAGATAATTTGGTTGCGCGAAGAGTAGGTAAGTCTGTCCCATTTAGTAGTTTGGTTACTCCAGTAGGGAGACGGGTCCCTTCATGTAGTTTCCCCCATTACGCAGTTACCCCTGGTAGATAGTTACTCCCTGTAGGCAGTAGCTGCCCCTAATAGGTAGGGGTTATTCCCTGTAGGTAGGTCCCTCTACCCCATTAATTTAAAAAATATAATATTTCTACTCGTACTAAGTACTATTTCCGCTCACCACCAAATGGGAAATACGCACCACCTGTGCACGGAAGTGCCGGTCCCGCCTTCGGCCAAATGCAAGTATACAAAAAGAATTGTCGTCCAGCACTCAGGATGCGATTAAAAGAAGTATTCTTTATTCCAAACTCATCGGACAATGGTCACAAACAGAGAAACGCGTTTCGCACTGGGCGTGCTTAATTGTAGACTACGATTAAGCACGCCCAGTGCGAAACACGTCAGACGCTTTTTCTCTCTCATTGTCCGATGAGTTTGAAATAAAGAATACTTCTTGTAATTGCATCCCGAGTGCTGGACGACAATTCTTTTTGAATATTTCTACTCATATTATATTGAATAGGGTCATCACTGAAAATTATGACTACAAGTACAGTGACTATCTTGTAAGGACACCCCTATTGGTGTCGTAGGTGCCCAATGTTGTGAAGTGATCTTTACAAAAAAAGTGCTATGATGCTAAAGAACACCTTGTGACTTATCATTCAAATCACTGCAAATTATACCAAAGAAACATGTAGTAATAGCAGAAGTCCTTTTAGGTAGTAATAGCAACAGCCCCATTTAGATAGTAATTGCAGCAGCCCCCTTTAGGTGATAATAAGAGCAGGACCCTTTAGGTAGTAGTAGGAGCAACATCTTTTAACTAGTCAAAGGAGCATTCCCCTATTGCCAAGGTTAAAAGAAACAAAACAGAAACAAAACATAGTCAGCTACCTCTTCAGTGGAGTCTGATGGCTCTGCTCCTCCCAATGGCCGACCTGAGGGGCCTGGTAAGGAGACATGCTTGCGTGGCACGTCTATATTCACCAGCCATCTCACATCACATGGATGAGCTCTTTAAGCGGTCTCAACCACCCGGCCTGCCCTGCACACATAAATTCTGCCCTAGTTAACTTAGATACAGCGTAGCCTGCCACTTTCTTTACAGTGATGGTGCGTGGCTCCTCGTGACACTAAGTGTGTCACTGTTCAGGGCAGGCGGTTTGCCCGGCCCACCAGGCAAATGCCTGGTGTGCCTGATGGCCAGTCTATCTCTGGTTACTAGTCTTTTGTCTACTACCCTTTTTGTGGATAGCAACAACATTAGCCATTCTCTAATCATCTCCTGTTAGAAATGACTGGTTAAGTAACGGAGTTATGTTCAGAGTTCTTTCAATCAGGAAGACTTGGCGGGTGGATATGTTATACAGAAAGGGGGTGAAAAAAGGGGGGTGAATTAAATAAAAAAAAGGGAAGGAAGGGAAGTAAGAAAAGAAGAGGAAAACAGGAGGTACAGAGGAGTTACACATAAATTGCATAAGAGTTGTATAAGAGACACCTGGGGAACAAGCAGGATCAGGAGAATTCATCCTGCCAGAGAGCAGGTAAAACTACCATCAGTGTTTGGGGTACAATGAGTTAAACCATGGAGACCATGTTTTGGTAAAGGTATCGTGCGTGCGATTTCCTCAAATCTGCAAATTTGATGAACTTTCTCTACCCAGTCCTCTAGGACAGGGGGAGTAGTCTTGAGCCACCTCATGGGTGTCAGTGATTTTGCAGCTGTTAGACGATGTGTGACAAGCACATCCGAAGATGACACATACGATATGGATGGGCAACCCAGCAGGGTCGCTTCTGGAGTCAGGGATATGGTTTTACCAGATACCAAAGATAGGGCAGTCTCAATTTCCAACCAGAATGGTGTAATGAGAGGGCATCTCCACCAATACATTTCAAGATTTTTTTTTTACTACAGTTCCACTTTATTTGCCTTAGGCTCTCTATGTGTATTTTGGAGTATTGTTGAGTTTCACTATCTTTAATATATATGGCTACTACTACTTCCTCCTATTCTGCTCTATCTGTCCTGTTTAATGTCTATCCCAGTATGGCTATTTCCCAGTCTTTACCATTCTTGAATCAAGTCACTGCTATTGTAACCAGATTTTAATAATCCCTACATATTATGATCATTATCTTGCAGAACTTGTTGCTTTAACTGCAAGAACATTTCTATGATTTGTTTTATGCTTAACACCAACATCAACTACATCGACCATACCACCTACTGTGTTTTCAGAGATCCCAGCATACTAATTCATACTAACTGGTGGGGGGTAAAAATTATCCTCAAAAATGTACTCCTCAATGACCACGTCTTTTGTCGGCAGGCAGAGGTAGCATGGCACTGTTCTCTTGTGCTGAGTATCTCAGGAGCTTGGCTAATGCCTTACAGCAGGGTTCCTGCTTTAAATACTAGGAATATGGAACACAATGGCTGGATGAGTTTTCATGGCAGCAGGGACGCCCCCAATGTGCCATGTATTTGCGCCTACTCAGCTGTGCTTCCAGATAGGTGGCCTGTAAGAATAATGTGTATGACACATGATAACATTTATAATATCAGCTATCAAGAGATTTCATGTTACATGAAAAAAAAAAAAAACACCCACCACCCAAACAAAAAAAAAAAATTATTTATTGAAAGATGTGCCAATTGCGATCTAGCATCAATTTCAGTAAGGTGCTCAGAGTGGCCTAGGATGCGAATAGAATTATTAAAAGGCTTAGACTCGTGGGGGTTTACTTTAGACATTCATATTGCTGGAAATATAACCAAAGCCCCAAAATAAATTCCTTTTGGTCCAAATGATGATTTGGGCACTTAATTACAAATTTTATTTTCCCAGAGCAGTTGAAAGAGATTAGAAAAGCATCGCTGTTTTCTTGAAAGTGGATGAGCTGCAATAACACGCACAACCTGTGGACAAGCATGGCATGGCACATTTTGTCTTTTAGTCTGTTTTTTTTTTTTTTTAACCTTAAAACAAACAGAAGACTGACAATGGTTGCTATGGGTTGGCATTTCACCCTAAAGTATGATGTATTGCAGGCATACATTGGAAAGGAGATCTGGATGAAACATGATACTTAATACTAAAAGTGTTATTGTCATTGTCATTTGTGGATCATGTTGATGCCTCTCCAACTGAAGGATCTTTTTGTCCTTCGGTCAGTTTAACCTTGAACACAAACCTGCATATTATAGTACTGTATTTTTATTGCTATAGATTTTTGTATGTCAGAACTAGGTTTGATTGATCATTGTTGATTTATTTTTCATAAATAGCATCATTTATTAACATTTATTTATTTTAATTAAAAAAAGAACAATTTGTCTTGCAATATGTTACTTTATAATACAATATTATGTTTTACAGTGATGGAAAACTAAATATTGTTTTTAGTCTACAAAACGGCAGAAAATAACATGCTGTAAGTGGAAAGCATAACATGTAACATAACGCAAAATGTATGGTTGTTGAAATTGAGAATGACTGGAATGACTGATTCCCCACTTGTACGTGGTTAATATGTATGTACAAAACTTGGCAGCCAATGTTACCCTTTGAACCAAGTTCTTAAATCCAGTATGTGCAGCCGATTTGATGCTATAAATTCACAAAGTGAGCTATCACTAGAATGTGTTTATACATTCTTTGACTGGATTACGGACTATCTGACTTTACTGAGGACATATACAATGGCTGTGATTTCTTTTATAGGTGACAGATTTACTGGAACATGCAGGCCAAGACTGTCCGGCAGGATGATTCATAGTGCTGCATGACCTCACTTAAACAGCCACATTTCTGTGCTGAGGAAGTGGAGATTCTGGCCATTATCTTTAATGTTTCTGAAAAGCAGGATACCAGCTGCTTCTTCTACCATATTATTCCATATACTGACGCAGCAGGGCTGAATTTATTGCTTCTCTGTTGGTTTGTTTTTTTACAACACTGTGAGTGCACACAACTCAGTAGGTTTACCTGAAGTCCTAAAGGAAACTATAGATAACATATCATGATTACAAACTGCGATTCTAAGCAAGTGTGTAGACTAAAGGAATGTCAGGATTGAGGATGTGCTGGAGGAACCACCACAGCGCAAAAGAACCAGGTATTTTATTCTCACAATGTAGCACGTTTCACTGCTGATAAGGCAGCTTCATCAGGCTGATGATTTGCCTGACGAAGCTGCCTGTTGAGCAGTGAAACACGTTGAATTGAGGGACGTAAAATACCTGGTTCTTTTATCTGCTGTGGTGGTTCCTCCAGTGCCATCTCAACCCTGCCGTTCCTTGAGAAGTTATCTCCAGAACGTTGCTGCTAGCCTGGGCTAGGAAGGCTGCAGGAGAATCGCCGATGTTGGCCATTACACACTCATTCCATTGTTGTGTACGGTGTGCAGAGCCATCTGGGTAAGCAAGATTGCATTTGTTACACTGGCCCCACTTGGATTAACACACTATGGGGCACTATTCCTTTTTGCTGTAGTATAGACTGAAGGGCCTTATACATTTAGCGATTATTGGCCAAATGGGCTAACTGTTTCCCTATGGGTTAAAAAAAACATCAATTTTCTGAGCAAGTACTCTTTTATTGGCTGATCACTGGGATCGTGCAGCAACAAATACCTTTGTTATCGAGCTGCATATTTCCCTGTATAACTCTTACAATCTTACCCCAATCCACAGGAAATAGTGAAGTCAATCACAAATCCACAACACAATGAGTGGCTATGGCTGAAAATCTGTAGGTAAAATTTTACAGTAGTTCTATGGATTCACCCAAAGACAGCTACATCCAAAATATTTATTTTTCTTCTTTTTTTCTACACACTAAAGTGCTGCAACCCCACCCCACCCCCCTTAACCCTGCTGTGAGGAATGTAACATAAACCTTCCCATAGTAGCTTACAATCTAAATGAATTTTGAGGACTGATAAGGTACAAAGCACTATTTTTATCAAGAGAATCAGAAGGCTGCTGTAATGTCCGTTTATTTGTTTTTGTATTTTTCTGTTTAGGTGTGTATTCACACACTAGGATGTTCTGAGCAGTTTGCTATTCTCCCTGGATAGGGAATGGTTAATGCTCTGAACCTATGAGAACTCCGGTTGGGTTATTTAAACCAGAGTTTTCCTTTCTGTGTTGGTTATTTGTGCCATACACTTCCATGTCTGCTGGAGCATGCATCTTGTATTTATCTTGTGATGTTATCTGAGGTTTAGCCATAGTTAAATAGTCTTGTTTATTGTAAATTTTAGTCTGTGTTACATCAGTCAGTTTTTTATGATTATGTATGTCAGTTCTGCTTAGTCTGTGTTCACACTATGTTAATCTTGCTTGTTACCTTTGCTCTGTATGTTATAATTCCTGTTTGGTATCCTGGAGTCTATTCAGATTCATCCAGTTCTAGTCTTGAGTTCTATGTTTTATATATTTGTTTCCTACTAGGTCAGACTCTGATTTCCTGATCACACAGTGGAGTGTGCCCACTGGCTAGTAGTTGTTACGCCGAGTGCTCCGGGTCCCTGCTCCTCCCCGGAGCGCTCACGGCGTTCTCCTCTCTGCAGTGCCCCAGTCAGACCCGCTGACCGGGAGCGCTGCACTGACACTGCTGACGAGGATGCGATTCGCATAGCGGGACGCGCCCGCTCGCGGATCGCATCTCAATCCACTTACCTGCCCCGATCCCCGGCTGTCACATCCTGGCGCGTGGCTCTGCTCCCTAGGGCGCGGGCGCGCCAGCTCTCTAAGATTTAAAGCGCCAGTGCACCAATGATTGGTGCCTGGCCCAATCAGTGTAATTAGCTTCCACCTGCTCCACACCTTTATAACCTCACTTCCCCTTCCCTGCATTGCCGGATCTTGTTGCCCTTGTGCCTAGTGAAAGCGTTTCCTTTGATTGTCTTACCAGTGTTTCCAGACCTTCGTTACCATTGACTACGAACCTTGCCGCCTGCCCTGACCTTCTGCTACGTCTGACCTCGCCTCTGTCTATTCCTTCTGTCCCACGTCTTCTCAGCAGTCAGCGAGGTTGAGCCTTTACCGGTGGATACGACCTGGTTGCTACCGCCGCAGCAAGACCATCCCGCTTTGCGGCGGGCTCTGGTGAATACCAGTAGCAGCTTAGACCCGGTCCACCGGTACAGTCCATGCCAATCCCTCGCTGACACAGAGGATCCACATCTAGCCTGCCGAATCCTAACAGTAGATCCGGCCATGAGGTGCCGCTGCCAAGTCTCGCTGACCTATCCACGGTGGTCTCCCAGCAATCCCAACAGATCGCCCAACAAGGACAGCAGCTGTCGCAGTTGACCGCCATGCTACATCAACTTCTGCCTCAGCTACAGCAGCAACCATCTCCTCCGCCAGCTCCTGCACCTCCTCTGCAGCGAGTGGCCGCTCCTAACCTCCGCTTGTCCCTGCTGGACAAATATGATGGGGACTCTAAACTCTGCCGTGGTTTCCTGTCTCAATGTTCCCTACATTTGGAGATGTTGTCGGACCAATTTCCCACAGAACGGTCAAAGGTGGCTTTCGTGGTTAGTCTCCTGTCTGGGAAGGCCTTGTCATGGGCCACACCGCTCTGGGACCACAACGATCCTGTCCTGCCACTGTTCAGTCCTTCTTCGCTGAGGTTCGTAGTGTCTTCGAGAAACCAGCCCGAGCCTCTTCTGCCGAAACTGCCTTGTTGAACCTTGTCCAAGTAGATTCTTCTGTGGGCGAATATGCCATCCAATTTTGTACCCTCGCCTCTGAATTATCTTGGAACAATGAGGCCCTCTGTGCGACCTTCAAAAAAGGCTTATCCAGTAAAATCAAGGATGTTCTGGCCGCACGAGAAATTCCTGCCAACCTGCATGAACTTATCCATTTGGCCACCCTGCATTGACATGCGTTTTTCTGAAAGACACCAGGAGCTCTGCCAGGAAAAGGACCTTGATCTCTGGGCACCTCTCTCCCAGTATCCTTTGCAATCTACCCCTGTGCCTCCCGCCGAGGAGGCTATGCAAGTGGATCGGTCTCGCCTGACCCATGAAGAGAGGACTCGCCGCAGAGATAAAAATTTATGTCTGTACTGCGCTAGTACCGAACATTTCCTAGTGGATTGCCCTATTCGTCCTCCGCATCTGGGAAACGCACGCACGCACCGAGCTCACGTGGGAGTGGCGTCTCTTGGTGTGAAGTCTGCTTCTCCACGTCTCACTGTGCCCGTGCGGATTTCTCCTTCTGCCAACTCCTCCTTCTCAGCTGTGGCCTTCTTGGACTCTGGTTCTGCGGGAAATTTTATTTTGGCCTCTTTTGTTAAAAGGTTCAGCATCCCAGTGACCCGTATCGTCAAGCCGCTCTACATTTCTTCTGTCAACGGAGTAAAATTGGACTGCACTGTGCACAGAACCCCTGCTTATGAGCATTGGACTGCATCACGAAAAAATAGAATTTTTTGTTCTGCCCAACTGCACCTCTGAAGTCCTCCTCGGCCTGCCATGGCTCCAACGTCATTCTCCTACCCTTGACTGGACCACCGGGGAGATCAAGAATTGGGGTCCTTCTTGTCACAAACGATGCCTCACATCTGCTCCCACTTGTCTAACTCCTGAGGTTCCACCCATACCGGCTCCTCCCAAGGCTTACCAGGATATTTTCGGCAAAAAGCAAGCTGGGATTTTGCCTCCTCATAGCCCCCTTCCTGGTAACACTCTGCCCCGTGGTAAGCTTCACCCTCTGCCCCCCCTCCCCATTCCCACTTCTTCTGGATTGCCTGCCATTGATGAAGTTACCCAGGACTTCTCTGTCATCCGGAAGGAAACTCCCCGGAGCACTCGCGGCGTTCTCCTCTCTGCAGCGCCCCGGTCAGACCCGCTGACCGGGAGCGCTGCACTGACACTGCCGACGGGGATGCGATTCGCATAGCGGGACGCGCCCGCTCACGGATCGTATCCCAATCCACTTACCTGCCCGGTCCCCGGCTGTCACGTCCTGGTGCGCGCGGCTCCGCTCTCTAGGGCGCGCGCGCCAGCTCTCTAAGATTTAAAAGGCCAGTTCACCAATGATTGGTGCCTGGCCCAATCAGTGTAATTAGCTCCCACCTGCTCCACGCCTTTATAACCTCACTTCCCCTTTCCTGCATTGCCGGATCTTGTTGCCCTTGTGCCCGGTGAAAGCGTTTCCTGTGATTGTCTTACCAGTGTTTCCAGACCTTCTGCCGTTACCATTGACTATGAACCTTGCCGTCTGCCCTGACCTTCTGCTACGTCTGACCTCGCCTCTGTCTAGTCCTTCTGTCCCACGTCTTCTCAGCAGTCAGCGAGGTTGAGCCGTTACCGGTGGATATGACCTGGTTGCTACCGCCGCAGCAAGACCATCCCGCTTTGCGGCGGGCTCTGGTGAATACCAGTAGCAGCTTAGACCTAGTCCACCGGTACGGTCCACGCCAATCCCTCGCTGACACAGAGGATCCACATCCAGCCTGCCGAATCTTAACAGTAATCTATTTGGCTTTATTATTCTGTTTACTCCTTTTGTGGAGTGGGTGTCCAGTTTGTTTCTGTTCTGTGTCCCAGTGTGAACAGTGTCCTATGCTCCTGATCAGTTTAGTGTTTTTCTATATTATATTATGTCTCGTTTTTGGTAGTTATTTCTTTTCTGTTTCTGGCTTGTGGCCGACTATGTATATTATTTATTTTTTCGTCCACTGCACTTTAGCGCAGGTAGGGACCAGCTCCAAGTTGTTGATCCACCGTTTAGGGTGAATGCAAGTAGGCAGGAAGAGTGTATATAGGGACAGCTCAGGGCTCACTCTCCCTGTCCACCCCCGGTCATGACAGCTGCATTAACTATTCAGTCAGTACCTGACTTATATAAATATAAAGTGCAGAGGGCAATGAGGATAGCAAATGAATAAACAGCAGAGTGGAGTGACATCTGTGATCAAGTTAGAATGTGTGGGCAATAAATTTAAAGTGACACTGGCTATACTCTTTCAATTTCTGTTGGCCAAACTACAGCTATTCCTTCCAATGTCCCAATATGCATTAGCATTCGGCACAGCTAAACCTGCATGTGTTATCCATGGAAAGGGAAGAGGTAAGCCATAGCCAGAACAGGTCTAACCCTTCTCATACCTGACATCATCTGTCAGAATAGATTAGGAAAGCTGCAATACACTTTGGACAGACAGCAGAATCCAAAGTCCGCAGGTTCAGCCAACTTTTCTCTAATGTGTATGGACATGTAAAATAGGTTATCTAGGAATAGAAAAACAGAGCTAATTTCTTCCATAAACAGACACACACCTTTTCTCAGGTTGTTTGAGGTATAAAAACTAGGCTCTATTCACTTTAATGGAACTGAACTGCAATACCACAAACAACTGTAGCACAAGAGTGGTGCTGTTTTTGGAAAAAAATCAGGTCTGGGTTTTCTAATCCTTTGAAAATATTAGTTTTTACACATAAAACTTCTTGAATGTTTGGCAAGGGTAGTTTAAGGCAGAAGTTTCCAAAGAATGGTTACAGCATGAGAGAAATCTTAAAGACAGGAGGGAGAACATGTAACAAGAGTGATTAAGAAATATAGGTCTCTATTCATACAAACAAGCAGATTTGTGTATGTGCACAACTGCTGACATGTAGCATTGCAGAAGTAAATCATAGAGACCATTGCAGAGACCTTGAGACATGACAAACGGATAGAGAAAGCATAATGGAAAAGTGTATAACTTCATTACACAAGAAATAGACTTCTTTTTAGTAAAACTCTAAAACTTTTATGAAAAACCTATTAGCCCCTTAACGACCACGGACGTAAATGTACGTCCTGGTGCGGTTGTACTTAGCGCACCAGGACATATATTTTTGTCCTGCGTATGACCGCGAGCATGCAGTATTCACCTCATACACGGCAGGTTCCGGCTGCTAGCAGCAGCTGGGGACCCACCGGTAATGGCCGACATCCGTGATCGCGCAGATGTCCGCCGTTAACCCCTCAGATGCCGCGATCAGTACAGATTACGGCATCTGCGTTAGAACACATGTTAAAATAGATAATCGGATCGCCCGCAGCGCTGCTGTGGGGATCCGATCATCTGTAATGGCGGATGAAGGTCCCCTCACCTGCCTCCGTCCATCTCCTGGCGTCTCCTGCTCTAGTCTGAGATCGAGAGATAATACTGATCAGTGTTGTGTCCTATGCATAGCACTGAACAGTATTAGCAATCAAATGATTGCTATAGATAGTCCCTATGGGGACATTAAAAGTGTAAAATAAAAGCTGAAAAATGTAAAAATAAAAAGTAATAAAAAAGTTAAAAATCCCCTCCCCCGTTTTCCCCATTTTACCCCCAAAAAGCATAATTTTTTTTTTATAAACATATTTGGTATCGCCGAGTGCGTAAAAGTACTAACTTTTAAAATATAATGTTAATGATCTCATACGGTGAACTGCGTAAACGTAAAAAAAATTTAAAAGTCCAAAAATGCTGCTTTTTAGTCACATTTTATTCAAAAAATGAGCTAAGTTTTATACATGCAAATGTGAAATCGATAAAAATTATAGATGATGGCGCAAAAAAATGAGCCCTCATACCGCCCTATATACGGAAAAATGAATAAGTTATAGGTAGTCAAAATAGGGCGATATTAGATAACTGATTTTGTACAAAAAGTTTTAGATTTTTTTAAGTGGTACAAAAATATAAAATTATCTAGCCATGGGTATCATTTTAATTGTATTGACCCAGAGAATAAATATGGCATCTGGTCTGAGATTGAGCAGAAGATAGCCAATAACACTGATCAGTGCTATGCCCTATGCATAGCACTGAACAGTATTAGCAATCTAGTGATTGCTATAAATACTATTAAAGTGTAAAAAAAAGTTAAAAATAAGAAGTAAATAAAATTGAAGAATTCCCTCCCTAAATAAAAATGTAAATCGTAACTTTTCCCCATTTTACCCCCAGAAAGTGTAAGATATTTGTTATCGTCACATGCGTAAATGTCCGAACAATCAAAATATAATGTTAATGATCCCGTATGCGGAACAGCATAAACGTAACAAAAAAATTAAGTTCAAAATTGCTGCTATTTTTTAAATCACATATTATAAAAAAACAAAAAATTTATTAAAAGTTTCATAAATGCAAATGGGGTATTAATCCCTTAATGACACCGACAATAATGTACATCCTGGTGAGCTGGTACTAAACGCACCAGGACGTACATTTACATCTTATACATAACCACGAGCTTTGAAGCGATGCTTGGGTCATGCGCGGCAGGTGATACCAGCCAGGGACCCGCCGGCAATGGCGGACATCCACAATCGTGCGGATGTCCACCATTAACCCCTCAGATGCCATCATCAATACAGATCACGGCATCTGCAGCATTGTGGTCACTAAAATGGATGAGGGGATCGCCCGCAGCGCTGCTGCGGCGATCCGATCATCCAGAGCGGCAGACGGAGGTCCCCTTGCCTACCTCCACTGCCTTCCACGGGTCTTCTGCTCTGGTCTGAGATCGAGCAGACCAGATCAGAAGATGACCGATCATATTGATCAGTGCTATGTCCTATGCATAGCACTGAACAGTATTAGCAATCAAATGATTGCTATAAATAGTCCCCTATGGGAACTATTAAAGTGTAATAATAAAAGTAAAAAAAGTTAAAATTTAAATTGTCCAATTTTCCCTATTTCACCCCCAAAAAGTGTAAAAAATATATTTTATATACATATTTGGTATCTCCGCTTGTGTAAACATCAGAACTATTAAAATAAAATGTTAATGATACCGTACGGTGAACGGCGTGAATGTAAAGAAAAAAAAAGTCCAAAAGAGCTGCTTTTTTATAACATTTTATTCCCCAAAAAATTTATAAAAACTGTATTAAAAGTTTTATATAAGCAAATATATACCATATTTGCTTATATAAAACTTTTAATACATAGTAAAAAGTACAGATCACAGCGCAAAAAATGAGCCCTCATACCACTGCTTATAAATTATAGGTCTTCAAAATAGGGGGATTTTAAACATACTAATTTGATTAAACAGTTTGTGAGTTTAAGAGCAACAGTAATAGAAAAGTATGTAATTATGGATATCATTTTAATCGTATTGAAACAAAGAATAAAGAAGACATGTCATTTTTACTGTAAATTGTACGGCGTGAAAACAAAACCTTCCAAAATTAGCAAAATTGCTGTTTTCTTTTTAATTTCTCCAAACAAATTGTATTTTTTTGGATGCGCCATACATTCTGTGGTAAAGTGAGTGATGGCATTACAATGGACAACTTGTCGCGCAAAAAAAAAAACAAGCCCTCATGCTAGTCTGTGGATGAGAATATAAAAGAGTTATGATTTTTTGAAGGCGAGGAGGAAAAAACAAAAACGTAAAAATAAAATTGTCCTTAAAGGGGTACTCCGCCCCCAGACACCTTATCCCCTATCCAAAGGATAGGGGATAAGATGTCAGATCGGCGCGGTCCCGCTGCTGGGGAGCCCCGGGATCCCCGCTGTGGCACCGCGCTATCATTACAGCACAGAGCGAGTTCGCTCTGTGCGTAATGACGGGCGATACAGGGGAAGGAGCAGCGTGACATCATGGCTCCGGCCCTCGTGACATCACGGCCCGTCCCCTTAATGCAAGTCTATGGCAGGGGGCGTGATGACCGCCACGCCCCCTCCCATAGACTTATATTGAAAGGGGCGGGCCGTGACATCATGAGGGGCGGATCCGTGACGTAACGATGCTTTCGGCCCCTGTATTGCCCGTCATTACGTGCAGAGCGAACTCGCTCTGTGCTGTAATGATAGCGCGGTGCCGCAGTAAGGTTATGTACCACACATAGTCAGTTCATATGTAAACACTTAAAGGGGTATTCCAGAAAAAAACTTTTTTTTATATATCAACTGGCTCCAGAAAGTGAAACAGATTTGTAAATGACTTCTATTAAAAAATCTTAATCCTTTTAGTACTTATGAGCTTCTGAAGTTAAGGTTGTTCTTTTCTTTCTAAGTGCTCTCTGATGACACGTGTCTTGGGAAACGCCCAGTTTAGAAGAGGTTTGCTATGGGGATTTGCTTCTAAACTGGGTGGTTCCCGAGACACGTGTCATCAGAGAGCACTTAGACAGAAAGGCACAACCTTAACTCCAGAAGCTCATAAGTACTGAAAGATTTAAGATTTTTTAATGGAAGTAATTTACAAATCTGTTTAACTTTCTGGAGCCTGTTGATATATATAAAAAAGTTTTTTCCTGGATAACCCCTTTAACTCCTTAAGGACCGGAGGTTTTTCCGTTTTTGCATTTTCGTTTTTTGCTCCTTGCCTTTAAAAAATCATAACTCTTTCAAATTTACACCTAAAAACCCATATGATGGCTTATTTTTTGCGCCACCAATTCTACTTTGTAATGACGTCAGTCATTTTGCCCAAAAATCTATGGTGAAGCGGGAAAAAAAATCATTGTGCGACAAAATTGAAAAAAAAACGCTGTTTTGTAACTTTTGGGGGCTTCCGTTTCTACGTAGTACATTTTTCGGTAAAAATGACACCTGATATGTATTCTGTAGGTCCATACGATTAAAATGATACCCTACTTATATAGGTTTGATTTTGTCGGACTTCTGGAAAAAATCATAACTACATGCAGGAAAATTAATACGTTTAAAATTGTCATCTTCTGACCCCTATAACTTTTTTATTTTTCCGTGTATGGGGCGGTATGAGCGCTCATTTTTGCGCCGTGATCTGAAGTTTTTAACGGTACCATTTTTGCATTGATAGGACTTATTGATCACTTTTTATTCATTTTTAAATGATATAAAAAGTGACCAAAAATGCACTATTTTGGACTTTGGAATTTTTTTGCGCGCACGCCATTGACCGAACGGTTTAATTAATGATATATTTTTATAATTCGGACATTTCCGCACGCGGTGATACCACATATGTTTATTTTTATTTTTATTTACACTGTGTTTTTTTTTTATTGGAAAAGGGGGGTGATTCAAACTTAATAGGGGAGGAGTTAAATGATCTTTATTCACTTTTTTTTTTCACTTTTTTTTGCAGTGTTATAGGTCCCATAGGGACCTATAACACTGCACACACTGATCTTCTATGTTGATCACTGGTTTCTCATAAGAAACCAGTGATCAACGATTCTGCCGGATGACTGCTCATGCCTGGATCTCAGGCACTGAGCAGTCATTCGGCGATCGGACAGCGAGGAGGCAGGAAGGGGCCCTCCCGCTGTCCTGTCAGCTGTTCGGGATGCCGCGATTAGCCGCGGCTATCCCGAACAGCCCGACTGAGCTAGCCGGGAACTTTCACTTTCACTTTTAGCCGCGCGGCTCAGCTTTGAGCGCGCGGCTAAAGGGTTAATAGCGCGCGGCGCCGCGATCGGCGCTGCGCGCTATTAGAGGCGGGTCCCGGCTTCACTATGACGCCGGGCCCGCCATGATATGACGCGGGGTTACTGTGTAACCCCGCGTTATATCAGAAGAGCAGGACCAAGGACGTACCGGTACGTCCTTGGTCCTTAAGGGGTTAAGTTAAGACTGTAACATTACTTGTAGTCCCAGTCCACAAATGTCCAATGTAAATATATATATATATATATATATATATATATATATATATATATCTGTCTAACATTCTTCTGTCCCCATGTACAGGGTACTCTACTGGCCAGAGGGTTCCTCTGAAACTAAAAGTAAGATACGTGTAGAGGCAGAAGTACATTATGCAGAGGTAAAATGGTTATTTAACCCCTCAAGGACTCAGACAATTAAATTTTTACGTTTTCATTTTTTCCTCCTCGCCTTCTAAAAATCATAACTCTTTTATATTTTCATCCACAGACTAGTATGAGGGCTTGTTTTTTTAAGCGACCAGTTGTCCTTTGTAATGACATAACTCATTATATCATAATGGCGCAACCAAAAAACACTATTTTTGTGGGGAAATTAAAACGAAAAACGCAATTATGCTAATTTTGGAAGGTTTCATTTTCACGCCGTACAATTTATGGTAAAAATGACATGTGTTCTTTATTCTGAGGGTCAATATGATTAAAATGATACCCATTATTACATACTTTTCTATTATTGTGGCGCTTAAAAAAAATCACAAACTTTTTAACCAAATTAGTACGTTTATAATCCCTTTATTTTGATGACCTCTAACTTTTTTATTTTTCGATCTCAGACCAGAGCAGGAGACGCCGGGAGCCGGAAGGAGGAAGGTGAGAGGACCTCTGTGCAGCATTCTGAATGATCGGATCCCAGCAGCAGCGCTGCCGCAGATGCCGGGATCTGTATTGATCCCGGCACCTGAGGGGTTAATGGCCGACCATTGCCGGCGGGTCCCTGGCTGCGATCAGTAGCCGGGATCAGCCGCGCATGACACGGGCATCGCTCCAATGCCCGCGGTTATGCACAGGACGTAAATGTACGTCCTGGTGCGTTAAGTACCACCGCACCAGGACGTACATTTACGTCCTGCGTCCTTAAGGGGTTAATATCACACTACTTGTTGACTTCTTGGGAGAAGTGTTAAGAACTGAAGGGCCCCAGCAGCCAAAGCATTGGGTAGATAGCCTCCGGCAGCCCGATCTGCAAACTTGTGTGCATTATGGTCTAAAATGTGTTCTTAGAGCAGTTACAAAGCTTGTTAATCCCACATGTCTTCCAAACCAAAGAGCATGTATGGACATTTACAGTGTACATGGACTCATCTCTACCTTGTTCTATAACCAGACCTGTGAAGGACATTTTGCAGAATGCCCCAGGAGCTGTCACTAGGCCCCAGTGGCCACTTCAGTCCTCCACCCTCCAGGACTGGACGTCGAGGATGACTGTTTTTAAGATGGTCGCCCAGTATGGGAGATGTTACCCCGTACCCTTGCTGCCCTGTCAGGCAGCCTCCTTCAGTGTCCCCTGGGCTCCCTTGTACTTGTTTCCCCTTGTACATATGTGCTGCTGCGTATTGTATTATAAAATGTGTATCTTTAAGACTCATGTCATGTGATTGTTACCTAGGGGGTACCAGTGACCAGGTGATCCCAAGAGTGACCAATGGGCTCCCTGCTAGTCTCCTCCATATAAGCCCTGGGGGGAGCTAGCTTCTCTCTCTTTGAGCTCTTAGCTCTTGCTTCCTCCTGAGGTTCAGTGCAATTATGCCTAGTGTGTGTGTCCAGAGTGTTGGAGGCCTCAAAGTCAAGTCCTGCAGCCACCATCAATTCAAGTACGCTAAAGTCACAGCTTTATGAGTCAAGTCAAGTCAGTCCCTGTCATCTGTCAAGTCAGCGTGGTCTGCATTCAATTGTCCAATCCTACTACAAGTCCCAGCAAGCCCTTAAGGTCTCAGCATTACTGTTCACCTCCTTGGGCCCTTACTGAATTGTATAGACTTTACCAACTGTCTACCCTCAGTAAAGCTACCATTGTCCGTAACTTGGCGTCAGATCCTTTATTGCCCCCCTGCCTAACCCAATATCCAGCGATATACCTTCGGGTAGTTTTAGGCCAAATCACACCCTGGCGTAACAAATACAAGGGGATAATGCCATCTGCCCCTAGGGTTATAACATCTGCCCTCATCACATCCCACTACCACACACTGTTGACAGATTTCCTTTTAGTGAAAGTCTTTTCACTAAATGTGCTAAATGTGCGTGTATTGTTCTGTGCATGTATTGTTCGTGCACTGTTGCATGTATGCAAGTAAAATATTGATATATATATATATATATATATATATATATATGTATATATATATATATATATATATATATATATATATATATATATATAATGTACAAAAAAGAAAGTTGCAACAGCACTCTTGGTCAAAAAATGGAGGCTCTTAGCGCACTTTTTGATCAAAATGTGTCCCCCCATAGATGTATAGATATAGCTATAGTGAAAATGTGTACATCACTTATGTGTTTATCATGGACTAATAAGGTAAGAAAGGGAGCCTCCCTGAACACAATGAACACAAAGTGACTTGGAGCCCACAGATTGGACTACATGTTCAATTAAAAAAATTCCCTTTAAAAAAGAAAAAATCTTCTATCATGCTTTCTCATTCATACTAACAGAGAAAGCATGATAGAAGATTTTTTCTTTTTTAAAGGGAATATTTTTAATTGAACATGTAGTCCAATCTGTGGGCTCCAAGTCAGGGCCGGATCATCATTGGCGCTCATGGAGCACCTGCTCCGGGAACCGTGCCCGCAGGGGGCCCCGTCACATTCGGGATATCCCTGCGGGCTGCTCAGTAACTGATCGGGGCCCCCCCGATAGCCCGGCCGTGGCCACTTTAAAACAGTGACCAGCGGCGGCTCCTGTGGGACTGCCCCGGACTCCTCCTGCTTTTTCTATATTTCATATTTCCTTACCTGGCCACGCTCGGCAGGCTCAAATGATGCGTCGGGTCATGTGGGCTGTGACGACTGACGCCTCCTGCGGCTCCTCTGCACAGCATCAGGGGCATCACTCATCATTTCCTGCAGCCGCGGCCGCCACAGGGCACAGTTTTCTTCATTACACCCCAGTGCTGCCGGAAATGACGAGTGACGTCTCTGACGCTGTGCAGAGGAGCCGCAGGAGACGTTACTCGTCACAGCCCACAAGACCCGACACATCACCTGAGCCTTCCGAGCGTGGCCAGGTAAGGAAATATGAAAAATAGAAAAAGGAGGAGGAGGAGGGGGGAGCAATGAGCAGGGGAGGATTATGAGTGGGGGAAGATGATGAGGCAGAGGTGGATAATGATGAGCATGGGGGGAATGATTGGCAGGGGGGGAATGATGAGCAGGGGGGGGAATGATGAGCAGGGGGGGTAATGATAAGCAGGGGGGGTAATGATGAGCAGGGGGGGTAATGATGAGCGGGGGGAATGATGAGCGGGGGGTAATAATGAGCGGGGGGGAATGATGAGCAAGGGGGAGAATGATGAGCAAGGGGGAGAATGATGAGCAGGGGGGGGAGCAGGGGGGGGAGAATGATGAGCAGGGGGTAATGATGAGCAGGGGGGAGCAGGGGGGGAGAATGATGAACAGGGGGGTAATGATGAGCAGGGGGTAATGATGAGCAGGGGGGAATGATGAGCAGTGGGGGGGTAATGATGAGCAGTGGGGGGGTAATGATGAGCAGGGGAGGTAATGATGAGCAGGGGGGGTAATGATGAGCAGGGAGGGTAATAATGAGCGGGGGGAATGATGAGCACGGGGGAGAATGATGAGTAGGGGGGGAATGATGAGCAGTGGGGGAATGATGACCAGGGGGGGAATGACGTCCCGTGCGTGCGCCCATAGGAGTGGAGCAACGAGGATGCACTCATGGTAAGTTGCCTACACGTCATCTTCAGTGTTCCGACCACTGCTCCTCCGGTCCTGGGACCTACTGCTATGGCCCCTAGGCCATAGCAGTAGATCATGACCCCGAACCAGAGGAGCGATGGTCAGAGCACTGAAGTGGGGCAGTACACAGACAGACAGTTCTCCAGCCATACACTGTATATGGCTGGAGGCTGTAAGTCTGTGGGGGACACTGCCAACGTAATGTGGTGGGACTACAACCTACTGTGGGGGAACTGCAACCTACTGTGGGGGAACTGGGGGTGGGATTGGTGGAGAAAAGTGTAGTGGAGAAGGACCAGGAGGGCATGGGGGGCTGAAGTGAGGTTGTTTGGGGTGGGGGGGGGGTGAGGTAAGGTAAGTTTGGGTTTGGTAAAAAGGCCATAGCAGTAGATCATGACCACGGACCAGAGGAGCGGTGGTCAGAGCACTGAAGTGGGGCAGTACACATACATACAGTTCTCCAGCCATACACTGTATATGGCTGGAGGCTGTAAGTCTGTGAGGGACACTGCCAATGTAATGTGGTGGGACTACAACCTACTGTGGGGGAACTGGGGGTGGGGTTGGTGTAGAAAAGTGTAGTGGAGAAGGACCAGGAGGGCATGGGGGGCTGAAGTGAGGTTGTTTGGGGGGGTGGGGGGTGAGGTAAGGTAAGTGTCGGTTTGGTAAAGGGGGCAGAGGAGTGTGAAGGAGACTGAGGGGGGGGGGTAGGGGGTGCAGAAAAGTTGAGTGTTGAAGAGGGGGACTTAAAGGGGTATTCCTTTTAAGGACCAGGGGAGGACTAAGGCTAAGTTTCCAGAGAAGGCAAAAGCACAAGAAAAAAATGCCAAAAAATTACCATAACACAGGAAAAAGCAGTAGCAGTTTTTCTGTGTTTTTGCAGGTAAAAAAAAAGGGGAAACCTAGCCTTAGGGGTCTCTGGGAACATGAGTCTGGAGGAGGACTTAGGGGTCTGGGGGGCAGAGAGGTCTGGGGGAATTAGGGCTCGTCCACACTACAAACTTCCGCCAGCAGAATTTTGCTTGTTTTCAATGGGATGCTGCTGCTCTGTGCACACTATGGAAGACACAGTGTGTGGTAGTATTATTTTTAGAGGGCATGATGTTTGGCAGTATAATATACAGGGTACACAGGGTTTGGCAGCATTATATTTAGAAAGCACAGTCTCTTGAATGGTTTTAATGATTGTTGTCTTTATACATCGGCTGGCAGAGTGAGGAACCAATGATGTCCAGGCGTCAAACTTTACAGAGGAAAATGGAGCTGGAAGAAGACATGGCGTCTGGACCAGATGAAGAAGAAAAGGAAAGACAACAGAGAAGACGTCTCCTGTGAGTCATTTTATGTTTGTGTATTCTCCTCACTGTCCCATTAGATCTCTCCTCACTTCTAAGTTTTGCAGTAATAGTGGATGAAACTATATATGAGGCTCCAGTTGTTACAAAACTACAACTCCTATAACGCCTGAAGCTCTCCAGACATAATGGGTGTTTGTAGCTTTTCAACAGCTGGAAAGAGTGACCTGAACTAAAGGGATTTTAGACAGTGCAGGCCATTTTATTTTAACGGGGCCTGACTCCTGTGACACCCACCAAAAAAAAAAAAGGAGACATTGTCTAATATACCCAGGCCTATTTTTTGTCTCAGTCTGTTCCTTACTTGACAGGCCCGCAACAAGTCTCAGTGGAAGGGAAGGGGGACTATCGGGGGGGGGGGGGGGGGCATCATAATGAAGTGCTCCGTCTTCCAGGCAGTCTTAATTTGGCCCTGCTCCAAGTTGCCAGGCAGGAGGAGTTGATAAGATTGATCAATAGTTTTTAGGAAAAGATTTTGTGTAATTGTTATTTTTTTAAATCATTTAAATTCTTGACTGACTGCATGTAAACTTATACTAGAAAGGTGGCTGTCAGTCAATAAGTTGGACTGTCAACTGGACTCCTAAAGAAAGAATAGGCAGGCAAAAAAAAAAAAAAATTATATAATATCCTTCTGAAGTTTTCCCTACACAACTGTCCATTAATCTGCTTACTGGCTCCTGTTCTTAAACCTGCTGTTTACTGATCAGGCAGTGTGTTAAAGGTGTCAGGTTCCCCTTAAAAGCAGCCTATGTGGTTAAGTATGGTGTTGCATGCCAGTGTAGTTATATAAAACATTTCCATTACAGATTCCCATAATATTAGAACAATTTCATGTCATTTGTATATAGAAGCTAAACACCTGGCTATGAAATGGATGAAACAATGTAAGACCCTCCAGGTGGTCCTCAAAAGTTCCCAACTTCACGCTTCAACAACCGGACAATTACAAATTGTACAATGGCACCTGTATTATGTGTTAAAATCCAAGATGCAATTAACTGTAGGTTCACAAGCATGTTAGCATTTTTCCCTGTGGGATATAAATGTAGCATTTCAAGAATACTTCTTGTTTTTCATAAACAGCACTGAGGCTGCTACATCCATCAAGTTAATCTTTTTCCTGGGAAATAGTTCTGTTGGTTGTGAAACAGCAGAGAAAACAGGGGAGGGGAAAGGAAAAGCAAACAATTCTATTTCAATTTCTTAACAGCAACAATGAGGATTTTTTTTTGTGTGTGAAAACAATGCAGCTCCATTCCGTACATGTAATATGCTACAGAGAGAAGGATGAAATAAGCAAAAAGAAAAACAATCCAATTGATCAAAACTGACATTTCACACATATACCAAGGCAATAAAAATGACAATGAAACAGAGAACCAGAAATGTCATTAATTTAATTGGCGTTTAACATCTGCAAGTTGCAGAACACCAAAGATTCAGTAACAAGCAGAAAGAGTATTTGCATCAAAGTGAAATGAAAACTTCTTGGTAGCTCTTTTTTTCTGGCAGTTTATTAAATGAAAGAAGCTCAGAATTTTCAAAAAGCAATATTTCACTTCCCATTGCGACTGATTTACTGTTCCTCACAAGACACAAGCTTCTTCTTAATGGTTTGGTGCTTTGAGATTTTGTTTTACATATTTGTGACTGGGAAAGATCTTTAAAGCAGGTACTTCATTCAAAACATCCCATCAAAACAATTTCATCCCTTCTGCAAAACAAATCCAACATATCACTCGTACTTCTACCTCACATTTATAAGTAATGCAGTTGTAGGAATTTAATAAAGAAGCCCCAAATGTGAAGCACTTTTGCTGCTTTTGAGTCTGTACTACAGTCGATCAGCATCATCTTGTAGCCTCTATGCCACAGTGTACAGGCATCATCCTGCAGTCAAAAGGCCACAGTGTACCAGCATCATCCCGCAGCCACAATGCCACAGTGTACCAGCATCATACCGCAGCCACTATGCCACAGTGTACCAGCATCATCCCGCAGCCACAATGCCACAGTGTACCAGCATCATCCCGCAGCCACAATGCCACAGTGTATCAGCATCATCCCGCAGCCACAATGCCACAGTGTATCAGCATCATTCTGCAGCCACAATGCCACAGTGTACCAGCATCATCCCGCAGCCACAATGCCACAGTGTATCAGCATCATCCCGCAGCCACTATACCACAGTGTACCAGCATCATCCCGCAGCCACTATACCACAGTGTATCAGCATCATCCCGCAGCCACAATGCCACAGTGTACCAGCATCATCCCGCAGCCACAATGTCACAGTGTATCAGCATCATCCCGCATCCACTATGCCACAGTGTATCAGCATCATCCCGCAGCCACAATGCCACAGTGTACCAGCATCATCCCGCAGCCACTATACCACAGTGTATCAGCATCATCCCGCAGCCACAATGCCACAGTGTACCAGCATCATCCCGCAGCCACAATGTCACAGTGTATGAGCATCATCCCGCAGCCACAATGCCACAGTATACCAGCATCATCCCGCAGCCACAATGCCACAGTGTACCAGCATCATCCCGCAGCCACTATGCCACAGTGAACCAGCATCATCCTGCAGCCACAATGCCACAGTGTACCAGCATCATCCCGCAGCCACTATACCACAGTGTATCAGCATCATCCCGCAGCCACAATGCCACAGTGTACCAGCATCATCCCGCAGCCACAATGCCACAGTGTACCAGCATCATCCCGCAGCCACTATGCCACAGTGTACCAGCATCATCTCGTAGCCTCTATGCCACAGTGTACCAGCATCATCCTGCAGCCACTATGCCACAGTGTACCAGCATCATCCCGCAGCCACAATGCCACAGTGTACCAGCATCATCTCGTAGCCTCTATTCCACAGTGTACCAGCATCATCCTGCAGCCACTATGCCACAGTGTAACAGCATCATCCTGCAGCCACAATGCCATAGTGTACCAGCATCATCCCGCAGCCACAATGCCACAGTGTACCAGCCTTTATTTATCATGGAGGATCATCTCCATTCAAAGTTTACAGACTCCTGCGATGTACATATTTTACATATCGGAGTAGAAATTAATATTGAAGTAAAGAAGCATCACAAGAGTCTTCTTGTTTTTCCGATAACTTGTGTAGGTCTCTGGCTGGGACCAGAGCTTTGTGGCTAACAAGTCACATATTCACACAGACCTGCATCCTGCAACAGGACACTGCAGCTTGCCTCTAGTGCCATTCCTACTTACATTGCACAAGGATAGAGAAGTGAAATTTGTTGATTGCATTCTCCACATATGTTTTCCTATGTAAAAAGGGTACCTCTTAATAAACACAATAATACTACTGTGAACCAGAGACTGTGTTTTGAGAACTTAATGTGAAGTTGTTTATATTCCACACAGAGCTGTTAATCTACTATGATATATCTGATTTCTGGCTACTTTATTAGACATGGCACACCACAGGTACCTCATTGCCATCCACCAGCCACAATACACTAAATGTGCACTAGGGGTCACTAGGGCCATCAATGCAACTTCCCCATGATGGAAACAGCCTAAGATGGTGCCAAATAATGTGGGTTAGCCTTAATAAATAGTAGCACTTCTAGCTCCCCTCCTCACAATTGATCTTTAGAATCTCCTCTTTTCCCAGAAGTAATTTTAACTTATCCTCTATCTGCAGGATGGGGAATATGTAGCTTATCGTGGAGGGTCCCATCGCTGGGACTCTCCACGATCTCCAGAATGGGACCTGGTTCTGAATGAGAAGTGTGTGCGTTAGACGGCACATGCTCCATTGATTTTTATGGGAGCTCGGACGAGACCAGAGTCCAGCACTTGGGCATCATCTATACTCCTATAGAAAAGAATGGAGCGCGTGCCATCTAGCGGTAGACAACATGCGCTCCTCACTGAGCGAGATGGGGTCCCGTTCCGAAGATCGGGGTCAGACCGACAGCTACTTATGCCCAATCCTGTGGATATTAAATAATTTAATTTTGGCTGCAGTACTCCTTTAACTTTATCTGGGTTAATTCTGCTAGACTTGAGAGATAAGCACACACCTGTAGTAACAGTGGATCCACTAGTTCTTGTAATCCAGTGACACTGAGTAGACTGGACACAAGGTATAAGGGATTAGACAAACATTACCTTCAAACCCCCTCATGGAGGTGTGAAATTAACTTCAGGCAATCTCCAGATTAATTCAATAAAACATTACAACCATATAAATCCCAATAAATAATTTAAAGGAAACAAGAAATCTTGTAACACCATTTATGTCTCAGTTGGATTGATGTACAGTATAACAAAATTATATAATGTGATTTATCTGTAGGCTTTCCTTACTTCATTGAGCTTCATATGGTTTTGATGTTATTAATTAATTCTGTTACTAATTAAGCTTTGTGTGATGTATATAAAGAGGAGGTATGAGATTAGACCATAATAAAGATACTGTGCAGTGTTAATAAAATGATTGTTGTCTGTGTATCCTGACCTACTTTTTAGTAAAATAAGATATAATTCAATGGGGAGTGCTGTTCTTTCTACTACATTGAGGATTCATGGGCTTTTATCTGGTTGGCTAGTTGATTCACCACTGTATGAAGGAATGGCTGGTCTTGGGAATAGTGTGAATAAGAAGGTGGAAAAATATGATTGGGAGCAGTGCCAACTCAATTTTCTACAAGTTCACTTTGTTATTAAGAATAAAAATAATGAAAACACATATAACAAACACAGATAAGGGATAAAACCATGCAGGGAAAAAGGTGGTGATAGATGAAGCTAACAAAAATGCAAAAAACAAAAAAGGGTACAGTCTGGTAAGATACTATACATACAAGTGGCGCAAAAGCAATAATGTCTTGTATATGCTAGTATGTATTCATAAAGGGGCTATCCCAAGATAAACAGATATCCCCTATCCATAGGATAGGGTATAACTAGCTGATTGGTGGGCTTCAGAGTGCTGGAAGTCTGATCATTACAAGACCAGAGTCAATTGCCCCCAAATGACCGGAGAGTCAGCCAGTGCTGTGTTCCTTCTCTATGGGATTTATGGGGACCCTGACTTTTTAGCTTGTTATCCTTTATATTGTCGATAGGGGATGGTTTTTGATCTTAGGAATATATAGTAGCATATACAAGGCTGAGATCTGAAACCAAATGGGTGAGTTGTTTGTTGGATTAGAAGTTAGAGAGGTACGTACTCACTAGTACTTAGTAGTTCCGCTCCAATCCCCGTACCTGCTCCCGTGCTTGGACTGTGGTGTGGCGTAACCCTCCACAAAAGAAATAGCAGTAAAAGGAGTATCAAGCACCGGAAAGACAGGTAAAATCCGTAACTTTATTGAGGCATCTGAATAAAATGGATACACAGGAGTGTAGTCATGGGCGACTACACTCCTGTGTATCCATTTTATTCAGATGCCTCAATAAAGTTACAGATTTTACCTGTCTTTCTGGTGCTGAATACTCCTTTTACAGAAGTTAGAGAGGTAGTACTGAAAAAAAATGTTGATCACAGGGACCATTGGGACCTAAATTGTCTGATTAGGTTTTAACTTCTTGGGGACCAAGCCCACTTTGACCTTAAGGACCAGGCCAATTTTCATGCTTGCACTTTCGTTTTTTCCTCCTCCCCTTCTAAAAACCATAACACTTAAATTTTGCACCTACAGACTGGGCCAGCGTTAAGGCAGAGCAAACAGTGCAATTGCCCAGGGCCCCCATCCCCCAGGGAGCCCCCCTGCGGGCTGCTACAGTGTTTGTGGCTCGGGGAATGTGTGGGAGTGCAGCCAGCACCATTTAGAAGTGAGCCTGGCTGCTTCTTAAAAGCTCTCAGCAGAGGCCATTCATTCAAGTATTCTCTGCCCCTAGCAAGCTCTCAGTAAAAGTAAGTATATTTATATCTAGTGCAGTGTTTCCCAACCAGGGTGCCTCCAGCTGTTGTAAAACTACAACTCCCAGCATGTCTGAGCATGAACAGCTGGAGGCACCCTGGTTGGGAAACACTGATCTAGTGTGTGAACATGTGTGATGTGAACTATTTCTCTTACATGCATTTATAGTGTGTTGTGTGTATACAGCACGTATATACACATGATATATATGTATATGTATATATTTTTTTCTGTATGTGATATGCAGTGGTGTGTCTGTCACTAGGCCAATATGGCCCAGACCTAGTGCCGAATTTTTCACAGCGGTGGCCAAACTGCATCCCCCCATCTCCCCATTTATTCTAGGGCCACTGTTATGGAGTTCCATGCACCCTGGACAACTTTCCGTCCGCTCCTCCCCTCAGGTCTCTGGACAATTCCGAACCGGCTGTTCAATATACATTTCTTACTTCCACCTCCTCGCTCTGTATTACTGGCTACAGCGCATGTGCTGCTGCCACAGCGTCACATCACCGGCAATCTTGTACGTGTCAATTAGGTGTCAATTGACTCCTAAAGTTTATTATTAGCAAATATATATGGCATCACAAAAGCCAAAAAAAGAGAAAAAAAGAAAATTATATATATATATATATATATATATATATATATATATATATATATATATATACTTTATATCAGTGTTTACAAAACAGTGTAGATAGATTTTGCAGAATTACAACTCCCAGCTTGCCCGGACAGGATATGGATGTCTCGGCATGCTGGGAGTTGTAGTTTTGAAACAGCATGCACACACTGTTTGGAAAACACAGAAAAAATGTGCATGGACAAATAGGACGCAGGTGCGTCATGATGATCACATGACCGGACTAGCCGGCGCATGCGCATCAATGGATGAGAGGCCAGGTCCACCATACAAAGTGAGGGCAACAGGATTGGCAAAGTTCATCTGTAATAAAGCTGGTCACATGACAAATCCCACTGTTGGAGTACTGTGTGATAGACTTCATATTGGTACCTGCGAGGACAGCTGCCGCAGAGTTGCCTGGGGGACCTAGGGCATCACTCTGGGGGAAAGTGAAAATAAAAACACATTAAAAACAGCTTAGAAAAATATAGGCACATCATCATAAAACATATAGGACCGTAATGTCTGCAGATCATGACATATTCGGGGTGACAGTGAAATCAACATTGAGGCACTTCGGGCGCAGTGAGTCAAGTTCATGAATCCAACGTAATTCCCGGGGTTTTAACATTGTAACTCGGTCACCACCATGTTTCGGCAAAGGAATGTGATCAATGAGGGTAAAATCACGTTCATTATGTCCTGCTTCTGTGAAATGCTTGGACACAGGAAGGTCTCCCCAACATACAAGAATTGGCATGGGCATGTAAGTACATATATCACAAACTTGGAGGTGCAAGTTAGATACAATTTGATTTTGTATTGTTTCTGCGTGCGAGGGTGAACAAAATGAGTGCCCTTGCACATCAGAGAGCAATTCACACAGAGTCTGCATGGAAAAGAACCCATGTTCTGAACTGTCAAGTATTTTTGGTCATTAGTTGCTTTTGAAGAAACGTCTGACTTGACAAGCCTGTCCCTTATATTACGTGGCCTTCGGTATGACATCAGGGGCAGGTTCGTGAACTCAGGAACCTCAGGGAAACATTTTGAGAGGACAGACCAATGTTTTCTAATGACTTATTGTTATATGTCGTGACAATCGCTATGCGTGGATGTCCATTAGATTGTTGTGTCCTAGTTTGGTGTATAAGGGAACGCCTATTCTTTGTCCTAACAGTATCTTTACTCTGTTGCAGCAATTCTCGTGGGTAACCCCTTTCTGAAAAATTGTTTACCATAGTGTCTAAAGATGGTTCAACCTGTGTGTCTGAGCTAATGATGCGCTTAACGCGCATCATTTGGCTTCTAGGCAGTGACCTAATCGTAGGTCTGGGATGACAGCTTTGAAAGTGTAAAACTGAATTGCTGTCAGTTGGTTTAGTAAATAACTCAGTTTTGAGACATCCAGCATCTACAATGACTTGTGTATCCAAGAACTGTACAGAAGATTCAGAAAAAGTGAGTGTGAATTTGATGTTCCTGTCCATATTGTTGAGGAAGTCAGCAAAGTCCAACAGCTCCGTGGCACTTCCTGTCCAGATGAGGGGGATGTCGTCTATGTATCGCCACGTGGCTGAAGTGGTGGGACACAGACTGATTCCTCCTCCAGGGAGGCCACGAAGATGTTGGCATACGTGGGGGCGACATTCGTTCCCATTGCTGTTCCAGAGGTCTGAAGAAAAAACTGATCATTAAATGAAAAATAATTGCTTGTGAGAACAAGATGGAGAGCAGAAATAATAAATTCAGTCTTGCTAGGGGACATGTCATGAGTAATGGCCTTTCTGACCGCCTCGATGCCACGGTCGTGAGGGATGGACGTATACAGACTCGTGACATCGAGGGAGGCCACTAGTACACCGAGGGGAACTGATAACTGTTCTATCTTTTTGAGGAAGTCAGAGGTGTCAGATAGATAAGAGAGGGCACGCATCGCATAAGGATGTAGGACCTGATCGAGAAAAATTGATAGATGGCATGTCAGTGAGTCTCGTCCCGAGACGATGGGACGTCCTGGGGGTCTTCCAAAGATTTGTGTATCTTTGAAAGAAGATACAATAAAGGAGTTCTTGGATGACGTACAATCAGGTAGGTCTGCAATGTCAGGTCAATGACCCCTGTAGCAAAGGCCACATCGACCAGTCTGCAAATCTTTTTGCTAATCTCGAATTTGGGATCATGAGGAAGCTGTATATATATATATATATATATATATATATATATATATATATATATATATATATACCTGTCTGGGCATGCGGGCAGTTGTAGTTTTACTGCTTTGAATACAATGTTTGGAAAACACTGATATTATGTGTGTTTACATATATAAATGCATATAGTGATATATAAATATTTATTAAATTATTATTACATCAACATGATTGTACTCATGTATCTCCAAATAAATAAAGATCTGTGTGTGTATAAGTATAGTATGCAATGGCTAACGGTATACTATTGGATATAAATGTGTATATGTCTCTGTGTGTTTGGGGACAGTGGGAGGATGATGGGAGTGTGGTTAGGCTTCTTTCACACTGCACTGTGACGGCCGCCAGGGGGAGCCAGGGCAAATAGTGGGAGAAAAATGACTGCTTCTCCCACCAATCCCATCTAGATATAAAGGTGCCCGGCGCCCCCCCCCCCCCATAATAGTAAATGGGAGCCGCCGGGACCCATTGTTGCCAATTTCTCCCTGTTACACGAACGATTGTTAAATTTATCTGAAATAAAAACAAAACTTTAACGGCCGTTCGCGATGGGTAGAAACGGCAGTGTGTAAGGGGCCTTATTGTGAGGATGGTGGGAGTGAGCAAACTGGAAGGATGATGGAAGTCAGGCAGGTGAGAGGATTAGAGGCTGCAGCAGTATACACGCAGTAGCCAGTAATACAGAGCGGGGAGGCGGAGGCAAGAAATGTATATTGAAGAGCCGGTTTGGAATGTCCGGAGACCTGAGTGGAGGAGCGGGTGCAAGTTTGTCTGGGGTGCATGGAACTCCATCACACCACCCTCACCACCTTAGGATCGGGCACGATGCTGGTGGTGCCCTCTGAAACAAAGAGCAGTGGCTGCTTGTAGTGGTGATGGGTAGCAGGCATGCCGTGTCATACCACGCACTGGCTCAGAAACTCAACATTACAACGCCATTTTGTAAAAGTTGGGGGCATCTGTTTCTACGCAGAGCACCTTTCGGTAAAAACGACACACTAACTCTATTTTGTAGGTCCATACGGTTACAACAATACCCAATTTATGTAGGTTTCTTTTTTTACTACTTTAGTTTTTGTACAAAAATGAGTATGCTTAAAATTGTACTATTCTGATCCCTATAACTCTTTTTGTTTTGATGGGACTGATTGCTTTTTAGATATTTTTTATGGTATTTGAAGTGACCAAAAATGTGCAAATCTGGTTAGTGCAATATTACAACTTTTGGGGCCCCACTTTTCATTTTGCCCAGGGTCACGCTAAGCCTAAAACCGGTTCTACCTACAGACCCATATAAGGTCTTGTTTTTTGCTTCACCAATTTTACTTTGTAATAACATCACTGATTTTATAACATAATCTACAGCAAAACCCAAAAGATGCCATTTTGTATCTTTTGTGGGCTTCCGTTTCTACGCAGTGCAACTACATGCACCAAATTAGTATGTTTAAACATTTTTTATTAGCTTTTTGATGGCAAATGTTTTGCGCCGTGGTCTGTAGTTTTTATCGGCACCATTTTTGTTTTGATAGAACTTTTTGATTGCTATGTATACATTTTTTGGGGGGTATATTAATTGACCAAAAATGCACAATTTTGGACTTTGGTATTTTTTATATGTACGCCATCGACCGTGCAGTTTAGCTACCCTTATATTCAAAATTTTATTAGGAAGGGGTTAATTCACTTTTAAAAACTGTTTTTAACACTTTTTTTTCTTTTTTTTTAGCCACCGGGGCTATAACATGCAGTCTTTTGATTGCATATACTGATCATTGCTATGCCATAGCATAGCATTGATCTGTGTTTTCGGTGAATTGCTGCTACAGTCTGCATGGCTGGCTGGGAACAGCAGAAGAACGATCGGAGGGCGAGGAGGCAGGTAAGGGCCCTCCCGCCAATCTCTCAGCTAATCGGGACATTGCAGTTTTACCGAGATGGTCCCAATCACCTCCGCTGAGCTGTCGGGATACTTTTACTTTAGTTTTAGACACTGAGATCAACTTTGATTGTGTCGTCTAAAGTGTTAATGCCGGGCATCAGCTCGATCGGCGGAGCCTGGCATTAACCTTGGGTCCTGGCTACCGATAGCAGTTGGGATGCACAGGGTTAAAAGTGCGCTCAGCTTGTGAGCACACTTCAAACCCTGGTAACGGGACCAGGGCATACTGGGACGCAAAGGCGTACCTGTATGTCCTTTGTCACCAACAGGTTAAAATTCAAGTCATGCCTGCATTTTTATTTGTGTCCGTTTACTATACTTTATTATTGCCAGTTTTGTTTATAATTGCATTTTTATTTGCTAGATGATGTATACTGTATTTACTTGGTTTCCATTATTCACAGGCAACTAAGAGTGAACCATTTGTTATCATACATTGATTCTTTCTCCTTGTCTGCTTCTCTTTTTCATGGCCTGGTTTACTATATTCCTGTTTCATATAAACCATGAATAATCCACTCCTGTTAAGTTGTATTAAAAGTTTCAATAAAAGACATAATGAAATAAAATAAATAGTAATAACTTACTTTGTGGTCCCACATACAGTACAACACACCGACAGGGTCATGGATTTCCATGCATTTATGTATACAGAACCATGGACAGCGCAGCTCCAGCTAAGCATTCACAGGTAAAGTAAACTTTACATGTACAAGAAACTGTATGGGGGGAAACAGACTTTATTTATTGGTATACTCATTTACATAACAGAGTATAAAAATACAACTTTGACTTTGATTATGATTCATAATTTGGAAAGGGGTTTGTCCCTGTCATCTCAGGGTAAGTCTGAATATAAAGTACCCATTAGAAGAGAAAAATCACTTTTGTTCCCCTACAATAGAAAACATCAAGTAAAATTTAAAAAGCATTAGAATATGTAGTTCTGGCAATGTGAATGACTGGTGCTGCATTCTTACTATGAAAGCATTGGGATGAATAGCAGTCATCTAAGCATAAATTATATCAGCACACAAATATATAAAGTGTACGGGAACTGATTTACTAATCTGTTTATCAAACACAATGCTTTAGTGCTGGATATATGCTGCAAAGTCAGATTATTGAAATACAAAATAATATGAAGTTGGAATGATCCATGACTAAGAATGAAAAGTATACACTGTATCTAATATTGTTATCATTAGAAACCATGCTCTACATAAGATACAATATAACAGTTAGCTTTTATCATACATTGGCCTACATTTATTATCCAGTTTTTGGCTGATTTGGGCCGAACCTGCACAAAATAAAGGGTCACATCTAAAATTGGGAATTTAAAAAAAATTTACTTCTTACTCCAAGAAAGTAACAAGCAAAAAGAAACAAACATGGTCAAGCTGGAAGTGTAGTTTTAGGGTAGATTCACACTTGGTAGATATGTCACAGAAAAAATGATGCAACTGAAATTCAGTCTGGTATTGTTTCAACAATGGGCACATTGGTTTCTGCAATCTTCTAATGAATGAGATCATCACAGAAGTTAGCCTTGTATGAATCTAGCCTTTAGCTATGTTTTTGGTTAATATTATTAAAGTAGAAATGAGAACTTTAATGACCACTTTAACCCCTTAAAGATGCAGGGTTTTTTCGGTTTTTGCACTTTCGTTTTTTTACTCCTCATCTTTTAAAAATCATAACCCTTTCAATTTTGCACCTAAAAATCCATATGATGGCTTTTTTTTACACCACCAATTCTTCTTTGCAGTGACATCAGTCATTTTACCCAAAAATCTACCGAAAAATGGAAAAAAAAAAACATTGTGCGACGAAATTGAAGAAAAAAAACCCTTTTTGTAAATTTTGGGGGCTTCCATTTCTATGCAGTACATTTTTCAGTAAAAATGACACCTGATCTTTATTCTGTAGGTCCATAAAATTAAAATAATACCCTACTTATATCGGTTTGATTTTGTCGTACTTCTGGACAAAATCATAACTACATGCACGGAAATTTATATGTTTAAAATTGTCATCTTCTGACCCCTTTAACTTTTTTATTTTTCTGCGTATGGGGAGGTGTGAGGGCTCATTTTTTGCGCCGTGATCTGATGTTTTTAGCGGTACCATTTTTGTATTGATCAGACTTTTTGATCGCTTTTTATTCACTTTTTCATGATATAAAAAGCGACCAAAAATTATTTTGGACTTTGGAATTTTTTTTGCGCTTACGCCATTGAGCGTGCAGTTTAATTAATGATATATTTTTATAGTTCAGACATTTATGCACTCGGCAATGTCACATATGTTTATATTTATTTTTATTTACCTGGTGTTTTTTTTATGGGAAAAGGGGGGTGATTTGAGCTTTTTTTAAGGAACGGGTTAAATCACATTTATTAACCTTTTTTTTTTACACTTTTTTTTTGCAGTGTTATAGCTCCCATAGTGGGCTATAACATTGCATACACTGATTGCCAGCACTGTTCACTGCAAAGCCATAGCTTTGCAGTGATCAGTGTTATCGGCGGTCAATTGCTCAAGCCTGCATCTCAGGCTTGGAGCAATCAATCGCCAAAGGGACACACCGGAGGCAGGTAAGAGGACCTCCGCTCGTGTCCTAGCTGATCGGGACACCGCATTTTCACTGCGGTTGTCCCGATCAGCTCCACTGAGCAGCCGGGCAGCTTTCACTTTCATTTTAGATGCCGCGTCTAAAGGGTTACTAGCGTGCGGCACCGCGTTCACTGCCGCGCGCTATTAGCCCCGGGTCCCGGCTTCAGATACATGTCGGGACCAACTCAATATGACGCAGGGTCACCGCTTGACCCTGCATTATATCGCGGGAGCTGGCCAAGGACATAAATATAGGTCATTGGTCGTTAAGGGGTTAATAAAGTACATTTCCATTATAAGAAATACCTGTAGAAACCAGGACTTGATATTTTATCCTACAAATATATTTTAAAAATGTATTTATTTTATTGTTTTCATTGGGTTGGTTTTTCAGCCACTTTTTGAAACACTTTTTTCTAATATTTTTCATCCATTCTTTTGCTACAAAATGTACTAATATACTTCTTGCAAAAACAACCTTTGTTCAGTGGAACTCAATTATTAAAACAGATTTTGTCAATTTTTTGGACCCATAAACCAACTGTTTAGGGCCATTTTACAGCTCAAAAGGAGCCAAAATACTACTTGTGCTTTGTGGGCATAGAAAGAAAATCAAACAATTACACACTCCTAAATGTGCCAGCTTTATTGAGAGACATGTGCACAATTTTATTAAAACAAAATACATCAGTGTTAATAATTTTGGAGCCCCCTCCTCCACCTCCATAGATTGGTACTGCTTGATTTGCAGACACAGGACCAAGCTGAGCTGATTTATAGAGAGGTTAGCAGTGGGATGGGGGTGGGGGGTGGGGCATAAAAAGTTTCATAACGGGAGAATGAACAATTTTTGTCTAATAAAATATACTGTATAACAAATTTTCTTATATTCACTTGTACTATTGATCTATGCATAGTTTGTTCAAATGACAGTGCTAGTAAATAAGTAACCATCACAACATCACAAATGGTGCTTTCACTACTATGTGTACAGTATACCATTTTGGTGACATTTACAATTTCCACTTGATGGAGCCCTAAAGAACAATTTGACACTTGGCTCTCAATTTTCAATTTTGAGCCCACTGTCAGTGACTTGAATTATGCTTTTCTCTGAACATTGAAAAAAATATCAGTCACAAAATAAATGACAACAATAGTACTCTATAAAGATAACATTAATATAATAAAAAAAATCACAAAATTGTTTATTTAATATGAAAAAGTATTTAAAGAACAGAAACTCCCAGTAACATGTGCAATAACAAAGTAAGATATCTGTAAGAGGAAAAACATATTTCCCCGCTGCTGTACTGTATAATTATAGAAGTGATTGTAATATTTTTCAATATGAAAATGTTCCACATCTTACAAATCATTTGCTGCAGACTTTAGAGCCAAATACAGACTGTCAAAAACCTTTGTGTATAGCCAAAGTTTCATATAAATTCCATCTACAATAACTTTTCTAAGTCACAAGTCATTCACTCGGTGTAGGATTCTTCAAGCATTCATATGAATAACAGCTTCTTATATAGTACTTTTTATCTTTTTGCAATGAAATTCCTACCTCTTTATAATTATATAATAGAGTCACAAATTTAAATGATAAAAGAAACAGGCACAGAAAGGAAATATTTCAGCATGGAAAAGATGAAGACTTGAAGCACAAGGCATATGACAGATGTGCATTTAGTAATGCTTTTACTTTGTGAATGCCTTATACAAAAGCATTTGAATTTTAGAAGAACTCCTGCAGGTTTTCATCCATGTTTTGCTAGGCATAGATAGTTCTAATAAAGAAATCCTGTTTCTAAAGACCCTGCAATTGATCTTTGTAGTTAAATAAATTGTATGTATAATATTGTGATATTTAAATTACTAGATTTTGTTGTTGTTGTTGATTTTTTTTTGTTTAGTTTTTTTTTAGAAAGAAAAGATATGTAAAGCAGCCCTCATGCCACCTTTTCCAACTGGCTTTTTCTTAAAAGGGTTAAACAATAATTGAAAAACAGAGCCAGTTTCTTTCAACCCCCCCCCCCCCCATCTGTCTCCAGGTTGGGTGTGTTTCTGCAGCTCAGTTCCATTGAAGTGAATAGAGCAATGTTGTTATTGGAGATGAGCAAATTTTTGAAAAATTCGATTCGGCCGATTCGTAGAATTTTCCCAAAAAATTTGGTTCAGTCTGAATTTATTTGTGGCAAATCGCTATTAAAAATGGCTATTTCTGACCTACAGAGAGCCTAAATAAGGGTGTAGCTTTTTGTAACATGCATAGGGCGTGTGCTGGGTTAGGGAAATAATACTGTTATTCAGTATGACATGCAGAACACATGTGTCGCTATTAGAATTTGTCACAGAGCGTCAAAATGACAGAGCCTGGAGGAGGCATCAGTATGAGGAGACCATATAGTAGGTGAATGACATAGCGCGGAGGTGGTAAAAGCATGAGTAGAACATTTAGTGGCTGAATGACACAGCCTGGAGTTGGCAGCAGCATATAGTGGCTAAATGACACAGCCTGGAGTTTGCGGCAGCATGAGGAGATGATAAAGTGACTGAATGACACAGCGTGGAGGTGGCGGCAGCATGAAGAGACCATGTAGTAGCTGAATGACACAGCCTGGAGGTGGCAGCAGCATAAGGAGACCATATAGTGGCTGAATGACACAGCGTGGAGGTGGCGGCAGCATAAGGAGACCACATACTGGCTGAATGACACACCCTGGAGTTGGCGGCAGCATATAGTGGCTGAATGACACAGCCTGGAGTTTGTGGCAGCATGAGGAGAACTTATAGTGGCTGAACGAAACAGCGGGGGCTGAAAGAAACAGCGTGGAAGTGGCAGCAGCATGAGGAGAACACATAGTGGCTGAATGACACAACGTGGAGTTGGCGGCAACATGAGGAGAACATAGAGTGGCTGAATAACACACCGTGCAGCAGCATAAGGAGACCATAGAGTGGCTGAATGACACAGCATGGAGGTGGTGGCACCATGAGGAGACCACATAGTGGCTGAATGACACAGCCTGGAGTTGGCGGCAGCTTATAGTGCCTGACTGACATAGCCTGGAGTTTGTGGCAGCATGAGGAGGCCATATAGTGGCTGAATGACACAGCCAGGAGGTGGCGGAAGCATGAGGGGACCATATAGTCTCAAAAGGGGTGTGAAACACAGTGTATTGTCCTACCCGCATAGGGAGTGTGCTGTATTAGTGAAATAATACTGTTATTCAGTATGACTTGCAGATTACAGGCATTTCTATAGGAATCACTGCCGCAGAGCATATGGATGTGGCAACAGGGAGACCATATGGTGTCAAAATTGAAGAGAATAAAGAGAGCAGCAGCATGATGAGACCAAAGGGCCTCACAATCCCTAAGGGTAAAAGATACATTTTCAAATTTTAATTGAAGATTTATAGTCGCTAGTGCTACCATAAAAATTTTTAGGAAATGTCCCAGCAGCATTAGGAGAACATATAGTGGCTGAATGACACAGCCTAGAGTTGGCAGAAGCATGAGGGGACCATATAGTGGCTTAATGACACAGCCTGGAGTTGTCGGCAGCATGAGAAGAACAAATGGTGGCAGAATGAGACAGCCTGGAGGTGGCATCAGCATGAGGAGGATATATGGTGGCAAAATGAGACAGCCTGGATGTGGCAACAGCAGCATCAGGAGTCCTGAAAGTGACCCAGTGAAAAAGTGGTGCGGTGAGTGGCAATACCAGTACCCGGTGACGAAGATGTGTGAAAAAAGGAGAACTTGGCATCAGATGTGTGGCATCATGCGGGTGGCAGGATCAGAATAGTAGATGAGGCAGGCAGGCAGTAGAAAACAGTCTCTTTTGTAAAAGTGTCAGTGTGCACAAGTAAGTATTGAGGCTATGCATTACAAAACACTTAACTTTTAATATTATGCTCAGGATAGAATATATGGACTACATTTTTTTTTAATCAAACAAAAGGAAAGGTGTGAAAAAAAAACAAAAAAACCCACCATGTGCCACCAAATATTGATATGATGCAAAAGTGCAAGGGAACAACGTAGGGTCCATTGTAAACTGTGGGAATAAAAACTTCCCCTGTAAGGCCCTACTTTCGCCCTTTTAATTCCCTTCTTGGCCAGTGTTACTCACCTTAAAAAGGGCGGCCCCACACAGGAAACTTTCTCTATTTCTACCTAAAAACCATGGGAAATGACAGTGCTGCCCTTTTTAGGGTGAGTAACACTTGCCAAGAAGGGAATTAATAATGCAAGAGTAGGGCTTTACAGGGGAAGTTTTTAGCCACACCTATTACAATGGACCATACGTTGTTCCCTTTCACCTTTTAGAGGTCTTTGCATCACATCAATTTTTAGTGGTGTAGGTGGCACATGGTGTTTTTTGCTTACCTTTCCTTTTGTTTGATTTAAAAAAAAATTGAGTACAAATATTTTATCCTAAGAAAAGTTATGTTTTGGCTAATGCATATCCTCAATCCTTACTTGTGGTCTGAGCGCGAGGAATGTCTGTAACTGGGTTACAGCACCTTAAATATGTTTTGCACTATCCATATTTGTGAAGTGTTGGTGTGACACCATGGTTTGGCGGGTGGAAATCCAGGCTGATCCTGGCTGATCCATGCCTGATTCATCTTCATAAAGGTCAGTCTATCCACATTGTTTGTGGACAAATGAGTTCTCCTTGGGGTTACTATGGCCCCTGCCGCACAAAACACCCACTCTGATGGCACACTACTGGCCAGGCAGTACAGCTTTTCAAGGGCGAACTCTGCTAGTTGCGGCCACAAATCAAGTTTGGCTGCCCAGAAGTCCAGCTGATCTTCAAGGTGAGTTTGCATGGTCTTGTCAAGGTATGCCACCACCTGCTGGTTCAGTTCCTGCTCAAAGTCTACCTGCTGCTGATGAGTTGCTTCACTATGTGGGTGAAGAAAGCTACTCATGAGCGATTGTAGACTCGGGCTGCTTCTGATGGAGCTGGTACTGATCCTGCCACCCCTCCCCAGAAGCCATGACAGTGGAAGGTGAGAGCACGGGCCCCCCAAGTCAGACCTGCGAGAGGATGGATGATGGCGCAGATAGGCATTGGACGACTGACTACATAGGATGTCTCTGTAGTAGGTCAGTTTGTCCTCCCTCTCAGTGGGTGTGAAAAAGGCCCCCATTTTGTGCCGGTAGCGAAGGTTCAGGGTGGAGAGCCAGAAATCATCCTGTTGTCGAATGGTGACAATTCGGCGGTCACTATGCAAGCAAGTGAGCATGCATCATGCCATTTGTGCAAGTGACTTGGAGGGCCTGCCTGCCTCCACTGCATATTGACATGGTCCGGTGTCTCCTCTAGCTGCTCCTGCTCCTCCTCTCCTGTCAGATGACTAGAAAAACCACCCATCTCGCGAAACCTAAACTGTGCTCCACTGTGGCCCTCCCCCTCCTCCTACTCGAGTTCAGCCCCCACAGGGCTGATGTGGCCGTGAGATGTAGGCGCCACGTCTCTAGTGTCCTGACCAGCCATAGTTTCCAACACGTGTGGTAGTAGATAAAGCAGTGGAATGATGTTGTTCATCCCATTATCCTGGTGGCAGACAAATAATGTGGCTTCCTCAAAGGGCCTGTGCAAGCGGCAGGTGTTACGTATGAGCTGCCACTGGTTGACTTATGGTGACCACCACCGCCGTGACACCAGTGCCCACGGGGGGGGGGGACGACCCACTGGCAGAGCGGCCCCATTGCCACTCAAACCAGTCCATGGGCCGCACCTCCCCGCAGACACGGCGCCACGGCAGCAACGGACGCCGCACAGCACTGGGAGGCTGCTAGGAAAGAAATGACCCTTGTGTAGCTAACTACTACTTATATAGGGTTGGGCTGAGGGGGTGGGGGGAAGAGTGCAGGACATGTTCAAACAAAAAAAAAGGAGGGGATAGAAAACACAGTGTGAATTCGGGTAGAAAACAGACATGGTGCACATCTACAATCTTGCATAATGATCTGATTGCTTCTCAGCATAATATCAAAAACTAACAGGTTGTTAGTATACATTTTTGATCAAAAAGTACAAGCCCACTCGCCACATCAAGGCCAACTATTTAGAGTGGGTCCCTATCGTCCCTAGCATAAAATGGCGTAGCACTGGGCGGCGACCACCACCGCCGCGACACCAGTGCCCACGGGGGGGGGGAACGACCCACTGGCAGAGCGGCCCCAATGCCACTCAAACCAGTCCATGGGCCGCACCTCCCCGCAGACACGGCGCCACGGCAGCAACGGACGCCGCACAGCACCACACCAGTGTGAACAAGGTGTAATAGCTCACTTACCATGCTCTCCCAGTCAGACTGGGAGGCTGCTAGGAAAGAAATGGCCCTTGTGTAGCTAACTACTACTTATATAGGGTTGGGCTGAGGGGGTGGGGAAGAGTGCAGCACATGTTCAAACAAAAAAAAGGAGGGGATAGAAAACACAGTGTGAATTTGGGTAGAAAACAGACATGGCGCACATCTACCCCCTCAGCCCAACCCTATATAAGCAGTAGTTAGCTACACAAGGGCCATTTCTTTCCTAGCAGTTTCCCAGTCTGACTGGGAGAGCATGGTAAGTGAGCTATTACACCTTGTTCACACTGGTGTGGTGCTGTGCGGCGTCCATTGCTGCCGTGGCACCGTGTCTGCGGGGAGGTGCGACCCATAGACTGGTTTGAGTGGCACTGGGGCCGCTCTGCCAGTGGGTCGTTACCCCCCCCCCCGCGGGCACTGGTGTCGCGGCGGTGGTGGTTGCCGCCCAGTGCTACGCCATTTTATGCTAGGGACGTTAGGGACCCACTCTAAATAGGTGGCCTTGACGTAGTGAGTGGGCTTGTACTTTTTGATCAAAAATGTATACTAACAACCTGTTCGTTTTTGATATTATGCTGAGAAGCAATCAGTTCATTATACAAGATTGTACATGTGCACCATGTCTGTTTTCTACCCGAATTCACACTGTGTTTTCTATCCCCTCCTTTTTTTTGTTTGAACATGTACTGCACTCTTCCCCACCCCCTCAGCCCAACCCTATATAAGTAGTAATTAGCTACACAAGGGCCATTTCTTTCCTAGCTGCCTCCCAGTCTGATTGGGAGAGCATGGTAAGTGAGCTATTACACCTTGTTCACACTGGTGTGGTGCTGTGTGGCGTCCGTTGCTGCCATGGCGCCGTTTCTGCGGGGAGGTGCGACCCATAGACTGGTTTGAGTGGCACTGGGGCTGCTCTGCCAGTGGGTCGTTTCCCCCCCCCCCCCCCCCGTGAGCACTGGTATCGCGGTAGTGGTGGTCGCCGCCCAGTGCTACGCCATTTTATGCTAGGGACGTTAGGGACCCACTCTAAATAGGTGGCCTTGACGTGGCGAGTGGGCTTGTAAATACTAACAACCTGTTCATTTTTGATATTATGTTGAGAAGCAATCAGATCATTATACAAGATTGTAGATGTGCACCATGTCTGTTTTCTACCCAAATTCACTCAGTATTTTTTTTGCTCCACAAATCATCTGCTGCTCACAATTGTGTGACAGAGTGCAATTTAGGGTTTAATCCCCGTATTTTTTTTATTGTGGTGCTGCACTGTTGGGTCCTGCTGCTGTTCACAAATATGTTATTTTTCAGCGGACTGTAGTGCATTTGTCTGTTCTCATCCGTGCATAACACATGCCTACATCAAAGCAGTCTACTATTCTGTATCTGTAACAAGTCTAGATACAGGGAAAGTCCTGACTCCTGGCAAAAGTAATCACCTGCTGGTGTTTTTAAAAAATAATTTTTTTCTGCGTATTGTTGCGCTTATTACTGCCCTCATCAGTGCATACCGCATAGGTACATCCAAGTATTGTACCATTTTTTACCTGTTAATCTGTCAAGGGGCTACATACTGTCAAAGTCCAAACAATAGTATTCACCGGCTGGTGTTTTTCAAAAATACTGAGTTTTTCTGCATATAGTTGCGCATATTACTTCACTCATCAGTGCATAACGCATAGGTACATCCAAGTATTGTACCATTTAGTACCTGCTAATCTGTCAAGGTGCTCCATACTGTCAAAGTCCAAACAATAGTATTCACCGGCTGGTGTTTTAAAAAAATACAGAGTTTTTTCTCCGTATAGTTGCGCATATTATTGCCCTCATCAGTGCATACCGCATAGGTACATCCAAGTATTGTACCATTTTTTACCTGTTAATCTGTCAAGGGGCTACATACTGTCAAAGTCCAAACAATAGTATTCACCGGCTAGTGTTTTAAAAAAATACTTCAGTTTTTCTGCGTATAGTTGCACATATTATTGCCCTCATCAGTGCATACCGCATAGGTACATCCAAGTATTGTACCATTTAGTACCTGTTAATCTCTCAAGGTGCTCCATACTGTCGAAATCCAAACAATAGTGTTCACCGGCTTGTGTTTTTTCAAAAATATAGTGTTTTTTCTGTGTATAGTTGCGCATATTACTGCCCTCATCAGTGCATACCGCATAGGTTCATCCAAGTATTGTACCATCTTGTACCTGTTAATCTGTGAAGGGGCTACATACTGTCAAAGTCCAAACAGCGTTCCAGGCTATTGGAGACCTAAAATGGCAGATCCAAGTGTGAGTACATGGGGCAGGGGATTATGGGAGGGTGGGAAACAGCGGTGGGAATGAAGGTAGGCTGGATGACCCTTAATCACATGTGAGATGCAGCCTATCAGCATTCATTGACCCCTGTGATGTCAAAGCCCTATATAATCGGCAGCCATCTTGCCTCTCTTCATTTTGTCTATGCACTCAGAGATAGAGAGAACGTGACTGCGAGTGTCTGACTAGCTTATACCACAGCGTTACACTGCAACTGCTAGTCACATAAGCATTGGGGAAAGGCAGGAATGCAGAATGCTTTGCTGTTCACACTGAGAAGGATCATTGATAGCTAAACCTCCTATTCACGTTATTGAGCATTGCAGCAGAGAGGGGCAGATACCTGTCAGCTGCCTCATACAGATCAACAAGCTGCCTGAACTTTATTAACCATCTTACCACCTCATTTTGCAGCACATATTTTTTTTATTGTGGTGCTGCACTGTTGGGTCCTGCTGCTGTTTGCAAATACGTTATTTTTCAGCGGACTGTAGTGCATTTGTCTGCCCTCATACGTGCATAACACATGCCTACATCAAAGCAGTCTACAATTCTGTATCTGTAACAATTCTAGATACAGGGGAAGTCCTGACTCCTGGCAAAAGTAATCACCTGCTGGTGTTTTTAAAAAACGAGTGGCAGCAGGAGTCACAGCGAGAGGCCTGAGCTCCCTTTATCAGCCAGCAGTCATGTCTCCACCAGCAACCCATTTGCCGTCGTCGATTGGTTAACACGCTCATCCACATCATCACAAGTGACATCTGACACCCCCAGTCAACAGTCGGTGGGTTCCCCAGACACAACCCTCAGTTGGCATGGCCTGGGAGCAGTCCCTGTCCTCCCATTGCCTTTGTCCTATGCTGTTCCCTCTCCTAAAGAAGTATTATGCTGTGGGTTCAGCTCCACTATTTACTGAGGACGATCTAAGAGAGGACAGTCAGCAGCTACTGGCCAGTCAAGAAGGGGAGGAGACATGCACGCTTGCTCTGCTAGATGGCCAAGTAGTGATGCGGAGAGTGACGTGGGAGGCGGTGTTGCAAGGGTTCAGGGTCCTGAAGCAGACACTGTTGGGGAACCTGAGGAGGACATCAGTGACGTGCACACACCTGTTGATGATCATGAAGCCGATCGCAATTGGGAGCCGGGTGCAGAAGGGGCTACATCATCATCAGGAGAAGAGAGTTGCAGGTTTTCCTTGAGGCAACAAGGCGGTAGCACGGTTGGCAGTCAGCGTGGTGGCAGGAGTGGAAATTCAGGAGCCAAACGTGCCCGGTGGAGACCACCTTTTTCGCGGCAGCCTACCTTTCCGGGAGGTAGTGTAACAGGGGTTCCTGGAGATGGCTCCAGTAGCAGTCAATTAGTGCGCACTGTAGGTGGAAAATTCAGCTACTCGGCGGTGTGGAAGTTTTTCATCAGGCATCTGGAGGAGGTTCACATAGCCACATGCAAGATCTGTCGTCAGAAGGTGAAGCGTGGCCAGGGTCCCAATGTCGGTACCAAGGCCCAGCGTCAACACATGCTTCGCCACCATAAAGTGACCTGGGAGAACCGTGGCTCCGATGTAGTGTCCAGCCTGCTGCCTCACCCAGTGGCCATCCGCTCCCTCCTTCATCCAGCCAAGGCTCCACCACCTCAGCCGAAGGGAGTTGTGTGTCAAACCCTCCTTCTGTCGCTCCTGCTTCTCTCGCTTGTAGTCAGCCATTCCGCCAACAATCCATCAGCGAAGCCCTGTCCAAGAGACAACAGTATGCACACACTCATTAAACGGCGCAGAAGTTGAATGTGCTCCTGTCCAAGTTGCTCTTGTTGCAGTCCCTCCCTTTTCAAGTGGTGGACTCTGCACCTTTCAGAGAATTGATGGCTTGTGCCGAGCCGAGGTGGAGAGTCCCAAGCCGTCATTTCTTTGCGAAGAAGGCAGTACCAGCCCTGCATAAGTTTGTACAAGAAAAGGTGGGCCAGTCCTTGAGCCTGTCGGTGTGTTCAAAAGTGCACGGCAGTGCCGACGTGTGGAGCTGTAACTACGGGCAGGGACAATGCTTGTCTTTTACGGCCCAATGGGTAAATGTGGTTCCTGCACAGCCACAACAGCAACTTGGACAGGTCACACGGCTTCCTCCTCCACGCTCTCGCTCTCAGGCAGTTGGTCCTGTTACATTGTGCGACGCCGCCTCCTCATCCTCCACCGTGTCCTCGGCCTCCACTGCACGCCCAAATCTTGGTGGCCCTTCATTGTACGATGTGTGTAGGGCACGGCGGTGTCAAGTTGTTCTTCACATGGTTTGCCTTGGCGAACGAAGTCACACAGGGGAGGAACTGCTAAAGTTCATTCGTAAAGAAATCCGAGTATGGCTTACTTTACGAAAATCTCTGGAAATGGGAACCATGGTGACCGACAACGGGAAGAACATCGTGTCCGCGCTGCGACAAGGAAGTGTGAAACATGCGCCCTGCATGGCACACGTGTTGAATCTGGTTGTCAAGCACTTCCTCAAGTCTTCACCCCATTTGCAAAACATCCTAAAAATGGCAAGGAAACTGTGCATGCACTTCAGCCACTCGTACACCGCCAAGCACACCTGCCTTGAGCTGCAGCATCAGAACGGTATTCCACAACATAGTCTTATTTGTGACGTTGCCACACGTTGGAATTCCACACTCCATATATTGGACAGACTATACGAACAAAGAAAAGCCATCACTGATTTCTTGATGATCCAAGCAGATAGGAGTACTCCTCTGTGTAACTTCAATGTGAACCAGTGGCAGCTCATAAGTGACACCTGCCATTTGCTGATTCCCTTTGAGGAATCCACATTATTTGTAAGTCGCCTGGATTACGCCATTAACGACGTAATTCCAATCCTACATTTCCTACAACAAAGGATTGAAACCATGGTTGGTCACGGCAATGGAGACCTTGCGCCTACATCTTAAGGCTACATGAGCCCTGTGGGGGCTGAACTGGAGGAGTAGAATGATGAGGGGCAGAGCGGAGCACAGTTTAGGTTGGATGAAATGGCCGGTGTTTCTAGTCATAGGACAGGAGAGGAGGAGCAGGAGCAGCCAGAGGAGCTGGAGAGTTATGAGGAAGTTGAGACAGAGGACCCAGACACACCGTGGCAGTATGCAGTGGAGATGGAGGCAGGTAGTCCCTCCGAGTCACTGGTGCAAATGGCACAATGCATGCTCAGTTGCTTACGTAATGACCCCCAAATTGTCAAAATGTGGGATGACTTCTGGATCTCCATCTTATTAGACCCTCGCTACCGTCCCAGAATGGGGGCCTTTTTACACCCACTGAGAGGGAGATCAAACTGACCTACTACAGAGAGATTCTACGTAGTCAGTTTGCCGATGCCTATCGGCCACATGGTTCATCCCCTCGCAGGTCTGACTCGGGGGTCCCTCTGCGCTCACCTTCCACTGCCATGGCTGCTGGGGAGGGGTGGCAGGAGCAGTACCAGTTCAATCAGCAGCAGCCTGAGTCTACAGTCGCTGATGAGTAGCTTTCTTCGCCCGCATAGTGAAGCAACTCATCAGCAGCAGGTAGACATGAAGAAGGACCTGAACCAGCAGGTGGTGGCATACCTTGACATGACCATTCCGACAACCATTGAAGATCCGCTGGACTTCTGGGCAGCCAAACTTTATTCATGGCCACAACTAGCAGAGTTTGCCCTGGAAAAGCTGTCCTGCCCGGTGACATCAGAGCGGGTGTTTAGCGTGGCCGGGGCCATAGTCACCCCAAGGCGAACTCGTCTGTCCACTAAAAATGTGGAGAGACTGACGTTTGTCAAGATGAATCAGGGATGGATCAGCCAGGATTTCCAGCCACCAATGCCAGATGCCTCAGAGAAGATTGACCATGCTGCTACACCAACACTTCCCAATTATGGTTGGTCATGAAACCCTCTTGGGTTATCAATTAGGGTTATGAAACGCACTTTGTTACTGCAATTGCCTGCTCCTGGCTCATCCTGTGTCTTTCAGGAACTACTTGCCTAACAGATGATTCTGGCCTTGGGCCTTTAATTTTTGCAAGCTCAGCAGTAGCTAAATACATGCTTAATGCAAATGTCAACATTGATCTTTAAATGTAAGGGGTTATGAAACCCTCTTGGGTACTGCTCTTGACTGCTCTTGACTCATTCTGTGTCTTTCAGGAACTACTTGCCTCCCTGATGCCTCGGGCCTTGGGCCTTTAATTTTTGGATGTTTAGCAGTAGCTAATTACATGCTTAATGCAAATTTCAACATTGATTTTTAAATGTAAGGGGTTATGAAACCCTCTAGGGTACTGCGAATGACTGCTCCTGACTCATTCTGTGTCTTTCAGGAACTATCTGCCTTCCTGATGCCTCGGGCCTTGGGCCTTTAATTTTTGGATGTTTAGCAGTTGCTAAATATATGCTTTATGCAAATTTCAACATTGATCTTTAAATGTAAGGGGTTATAAAACCCTCTTGGGTACAGCGAATGCTTGCTCCTGACTCATCCTGTGTCTTTCAGGAACTTTTTGCCTTACTGATGCTTCTGGCCTTGGGACTTTAACTTTTGGAAGTTTAGCAGTAGCTAATACATGCTTAACTCCTTAACGACCACGGACGTAAATGTACGTCTTGGTTTGGCGGTACTTCCCGCACCAGGACGTACATTTACATCCTGTGTATGACCGTGAGCATTGGAAGGGTGCTCACGTCATACACGGCAGGTTCCGGCTGCTAGCAGCAGCCGGGGACCCGTCCGTAATGGCCGACATCCGCGATCGCGCGGATGTCCGCCATTAACCCCTAAGATGCCGTGATCAATACAGATCACGGCATCTGCGGCATTGCGGTACTTTGATTGGATGATCGGATCGCCCGCATCGCTGCCGCGGCGATCCGATCATCCAGCATGGCGACCGAAGGTCCCCTCACCTGGCTTTAGCCGTCTTCCGGGGTATTCTGCTCTTATCTGAGATCGAGCAGACCAGAGCAGAAGATCACCGATAATACTGAGCAGTGCTGTGTCCTATGCATAACACTGCACAGTATTAGCAATCAATGGATTGCTATAGATAGTCCCCTATGGGGACATAAAAAGTGTAAAAAAAAAAAAGTTGAAAAATGCAAAAATAAAAAGTAAAAAAAGAGTGAAAAATCCCCTCCCCCAATAAAAATGAAAATTGTCCGTTTTTCCCATTTTACCTCCAAAAAGCGCAAATTTTTTTTAAATAAACATATTTGCTATCGACGCATGCGTAAATGTCCGAACTATCAAAATATAATGTTAATGATCCCGTACGGTGAATGGCGTAAACATAAAAAATAAAAAAAATCCATAAAAATCCAGCTTTTTTGTCACATTTTATTCAAATTTTTTTAATAAAAAATTATCTAAAAATGTTATATATGCAAAGGTTGTATCAAAAAAAAATTCAGATGACGGCGCAAAAATTGAGCCCTCATTCCACCCTATATATGGAAAAATGAAAACGTTATAGGTGGTCAAAATAGGGCGATTTTAGATTACTGATTTTGTACAAAAAGTTTTAGATTTTTTTAAGCGGTACAAAAATATAAAAGTATCTAGCCATGGGTATCATTTTAATCATAATGACCCACAGAATAAAGAACACATGTCATATTTACCGTACATTGTACAGTGTGAAAACGAACCCCTCCAAAATGTGCAAAATTTGGGTTTTCATTTAAATTTCCTCCCTAAAATTTTTTTTTGGGGTTCGCCGTACATTTTATGGTAAAATGAGAGGTTTCATTACAAAGTACAATTGGTCACGCAAACAACAAGTCCTTACTTGGGTCTGTAGATGGAAATATAAAAGAGTTATGGATTTTAGAAGGTGAGGAGGAAAAAACGAAAACGCAAAAATAAAATTGGCCTGATCCTTAAGGTGAAAATGGGCTTGGTCATTAAGGGGTTAATGCAAATTTCAACAATGATATTTAAATTCTCGGCGCTCTGCCAGGGCCTTCTCCTACCCCGCCGGGGCCGATCCGAGGACCTCACTAAACCATCCAATCGATAGCAGAGACATGCGGTGTGTACAAAGGGCAGGGACTTAATGAACCCCAGCTTATGACCCGCACTTGGTTGGGATTCTTCTTTCCTGGCAAATAATTGCAATCCCTGATCTCAATCACGAACGGGGTTCAGCGGGTTACCCGCACCTGTCAGTGAAGGATAGACACACGCTGGTCCGTTCAGTGTAGCGCGCTTGCAGCCCCGGACATCTGAGGGTATACCCCACCTGCTATTGCTCGATCTCGCGATTGATCGTGCAATGTAAGGGGTTATGAAAGCCTCTTGGGTACTGCTGATGCTTACTACTGACGGCTCCTGTGTCTTTCAGGAACTACTTGACTTCATGATGCTTCTGGGCTTGGGCCTTTAATTTTAGGATTTTTGAAATACATACATACATGCTTAATTAAAATTTCAACATTTATGGTGCAATGTGTGGGGTTATTAAACACTCTTGGGTAGTGTTTTTTTTTTTTAATTTCCTGATAATTTTCACAGTAATACACTTGAATTTTCCAGAATAATAACCATTACACCATTGAACGCTTGTTGCGTTTGATTTTTTAATTAAAATTTTCAAAAATAATACGGGATGAACTCTGCTTCTTTATTTCAGAAAAAATTATTTTAGAGAAGGATGTCTTTTGGTGGTCCACCGTCCTGCATTATAGAGTCTTCTAGACTCTTGGATATGCGCTTGTTCTTAAACAAAGGTACAAAAACAAAAAAATGGCCGGTCAGGGCTATGGAGACGTTGTACCTACATCTCATGGCCACATGAGCCCTGTGGGTGCCTGTGAGATTAGGTCCTTTGTACCCACACGGCGGGGTCCAGGACACAAATTTTGATTTAAATTTCAAATAGAAAAATCAGACATTTCAATGGTCTTCTCATGCTGCAGCCAACTCCAGGCTGTGTCATTCAGGCAATATATGGTGTACTGATGGCGCTGCTGGGTCTGGGAATTTCAAATTTTCTCATAGGTAGCACCCGCTATCCAAAAGTCTTCTTCATACATTTCTACCATTGTTGTGTTTTTTTCGGTGGGATTGTGAAGCCCTGGTGTGTACTCATGCATCAGCCAACTCCAGGCTGCGTCATTCAGGCAATATATGGTTTACTGATGCCGCTGCTGGGCCTGGGTCTGGGAAGTAAAATTTTCTCATAGGCTAGGACCTGCTATCCAAAAGTCTTCTTCCTAAATTTCTACAACTGTTGTGTTTATTGGGGGGGATTGTGAAGCCCTGCTGTGTACTCATGCATCAGCCAACTCCAGGCTGTGTCATTCAGGCAATATATAGGTAGCACCCGCTGTCCTAAATCTTCTTCAAAATTTTTTAAAATGGTTGTTTTTACTTGGGGATTGTGAAGCCCTGGTGTGTACTCCATGCTGCTTCCTCTGTCAGCCAGTTGGTCCTGTGTGACTCCGCCTCCACATTCTCCACTGTGTCTTAAGCCTCCACTGCCCGGACAAGTCTCAGTGGCCCTTCAGTATACCATGTGTGCAGGGCACAGCGGTGTCACGCTGTTCTTCACATGGTTTGCCTTGGCGAGAAGTCTTGGAAACAATGGCCAGTCAGGGCAATGGAGACATTGCGCCTACATCTCATGGCCACATGAGCCTTGTGGGGGCTTGTTATATTTGGTCCTTCTTACCCACACGCTGGGGTCCGGGACACTCAAAGTTTGATTTAAATTTCAAATAAAAAAATGAGGGCGCTGCTGGGCCTGGGTCTGGGAATTTCACATTTTCTCATAGGTAGCATCCGCTATCCAAAATCTTTTTCAAAAATTTCTAAAATTGTGGTGTTTTTTGGGGGAGATTGTGAAGCCCTGCTGTGTACTCGTGCATCAGCCAACTCCAGGCTGTGTCATTCAGGCAATATATGGTTTACTGATGCCGCAGCTGGGCCTGGGTCTGGGAAATTCAAATTTTCTCATAGGAAGCACCCGCTATCCAAAATCTTCGGTTTAAATTTCTTAATTCATCTTTTAATCTTGGGGAATGTGAAGGCCTAGTGTCTACTCATGCTGCTGGCAACTCCGGGCTGCTCCATTCATCCACTATATGGTCTCCTCATGCTGCCAACACCTCCACGCTGTATCATTCAGCCACTATATGGTCTCCCCATGCTGCCAACATGTCCACACTGTGTCATTCAGCCACTATATGGTGTCCTCATGCTGCCAACACCTCCACGCTGTGCCATTCAGCCACTGTATGGTCTCCTCATGCTGCCAACACTTCAACGCTGTGTCATTCAGCCACTATATGGTCTCCTCATGCTGCCATCATGTCCACACTGTGTCATTCAGCCACTATATGGTGTCCTCATGCTGCCAACACCTCCACGCTGTGCCATTCCTGCCACTATATGGTCTCCTCATGCTGCCAACACCTCCATGCTGTGTCATTCAGCCACTATATTGTGTCCTCATGCTGCCAACACCTCCACGCTGGGCCATTCAGCCACTATATGGTCTCCTCATGCTGTCAACACCTCCACGCTGTGTCATTCAGCGACTATATGGTGTCCTCATGCTGCCAACACGTCCACACTGTGTCATTCAGCCACTATATGGTGTTTTCAAGCTGCCAACACCTCCACGCTGGGCCATTCAGCCACTATATGGTCTCCTCATGCTGCCAACACCTCCACGCTGTGTCATTCAGTCACTATATGGTCTCCTGACACTGATGCCACCACAAGGCTCTGTCATTGTGCTGCTGTGCGGCAGTGATTCTAAAAGCAATGCCGGTAATCTGCATGTTATTCTGAATAACCGTATTATTTAACTACCCCAGCACACTCCCTATTCGTTTTAGAACTAGTGTTGCTCACGAATATTCGCAATTCGAATATTATTCGCGAATAGCGCATATTCGCGAATTCGCGAATTTCGCGAATATAGCGCTATATATTCGTAATTACGAATATTCGTTATTTTTTTTTTTCACAGTACACCTCACAGTGATCATCCCTCTCTGCTTCCAGCTTGTGTGGTGTAAAGAAGGCTGTAATACTACTGTGTGAGACTGCCGCGCGAAAATTCGCATATGCGAAAATTAGCATATGCTAATGTTCGCATATGCGAATATTCACATATGTTAATTTTCGTATGCGCGAATATTCGCAAATGCGAAAATAAAACAAGAATATAACAAATATGCGAATATTCGCGAATATATGACGAATATTCGTCCATATATTCGCGAATATTCGCGAATTCGAATATGGCCTATGCCGCTCAACACTATTTAGAACACAGAAAAGTGTTCTATACCCCTATAGAGGCTGTATGTAGGCTAGAAATAGCCTTTTTTTAATATAGATTCGCCACGAAAAAAAATTTGATCAAAACAAACTTTTTGGGAAAATTTGGCGAATCGGCCGAATCGAATTTTAGAAAAGTTCGCTCATCTCTAGTGAGGATGATACTGTACACGATGATATTACTGATGATGATAATGAGATTACCGCAATGATATTACTGATGATGATGATGATTGATTTTTGTGTGGTACTGCTTTAAAATTTTGTGCTGTATTGGAGTTATTTGATATCTTTTTATTTATTTATTTATTTTTTATTGTACCAGTCCAGTATATTTTCCTGTATTTAAAAAGCAGACTTAGATGTAATGGTAGAACTGTAGTTAAATGTGTCATGTGTTAATTGTTCCCTAATGTTTTCTCTCCAAAGTAATGAGTGACTGAGTAATACCAAGGGAAGCATGTATGAGTATACAGAGTTAGCAAAGAAGTTTCAAAACTGCATCTGTGTTGTAAATGAAGTTGTTGAGTAGGATTGGTTGTCACATTATCCCCTAAAGAATGTTCCTTGGTGTTATTGGATATGGTAGTGTGCATTGTGATGAGGAAGTTGGTGGTTTTGGTCCGGGAGTTGATGGTGTGTGCAGGTGGTGAGACAGCTGAGGTTTGAGCGGATTGTTGTAAGTAGCTTGATAGGATTAGAGAGAGAAACAAAATAGAGACTCAACATTTTGATGGAAAAGCATGTGATAAGTGAAGGAAAAACATGTGGAGAATGAAAAGCATGTGAATATTAAGGCAGTTGAAAGTTTGGAATATACTGATGGTTAATGGACAGAATTCATATACAGCAGTGTTAAAGATGTCAGTTACATAGTTACATAGTTAGTATGGTTGAAAAAAGACATACGTCCATCAAGTCCAACCAGGGAATTGAAGGGAAGGGTGTAAGGGGATAAGGGAAAGGGATGTAGTTTTATAATTCTGCATAAGCATTAATGTTATTTTGTTCCAGGAATGTATCTAACCCTGTTTTAAAGCTGTTAATTGTTCCTGCTGTAACCAGTTCATGAGGTAGACCGTTCCATAAATTCACAGTCCTCACTGTAAAGAAGGCGTGTCGCCCCTTTAGACTAAACCTTTTCTTCTCCAGACGGAGGGAGTGCCCCCTCGTCCTTTGGGGGGGTTTAACCTGGAACAGTTTTTCTCCATATTTTTTGTATGGGCCATTTATATACTTATATACGTTTATCATATCCCCCCTTAAATGTCTCTTCTCAAGACTAAACAATTGTAACTCCTTTAATCGCTCCTCATAGCTAAGATGTTCCATGCCCCATATTAGTTTAGTCGCGCGTCTCTGCACCCTTTCCAACTCCGCAGTGTTCCTTTTATGAACAGGCGACCAAAACTGAACAGCATATTCCAGGTGAGGCCGTACCAATGCTTTATAAAGGGGGAGTATTATGTCCCTGTCCCTTGAGTCCATGCCTCTTTTGATACATGACAATATCCTGCTGGCTTTGGAAGCAGCAGCCTGACATTGCATGCTATTCTGTAGTCTGTGATCTACAAGTACACCCAGATCCTTCTCTACCAGTGACTCTGACAGTTTAATCCCCCCTAAGACATACGACGCATGCAGGTTATTAGTACCCAGATGCATAACTTTACATTTATCCACATTGAACCTCATTTGCCAAGTGGATGCCCAGACACTTAGTCTATCCAAGTCATCTTGTAACTTATGCACATCCTCTATAGACTGTACCGTGCTACAAAGCTTGGTGTCATCTGCAAAGATAGAAACAGAGCTGTTAATACCATCCTCTATATCATTGATAAATAAATTAAACAGCAGCGGGCCCAGTACTGAACCTTGGGGTACACCACTAATAACCGGGGACCAATCAGAGTACGAATCATTGACCACCACTCTCTGGGTACGATCCATGAGCCAGTGTTCAATCCAGTTACAAACTAAAGTTTCCAAGCCCAAGGACCTTAACTTACCTGTCAGACGTCTGTGAGGGACAGTATCAAACGCTTTGGCAAAATCCAGAAACACTATATCCACAGCCATTCCTCTGTCAAGGCTTCTACTCACCTCTTCATAAAAGCAAATTAGATTGGTTTGACAACTTCTATCCTTAGTAAACCCATGCTGGCTATCACTTATAATACTATTATCCCCTATGTATTCCTGTATGTAATCCCTTATAAGTCCTTCAAACAATTTACCCACAATGCACGTTAGACTTACCGGTCTATAATTGCCTGGCGAAGACCTAGAGCCCTTCTTGAAGATTGGTACCACATTAGCCTTGCGCCAGTCCCTTGGCACAATACCAGACACCAGAGAATCTCTAAATATCATGAACAAGGGTACAGATATTACTGAACTTACCTCTCTAAGAACTCTTGGGTGTAGTCCATCCGGCCCTGGAGTTAAGAGGATGGGAAGCGATATGTTGCCGAAGGCGCAGAGGAAGGTAGGATTAGAAAAGGTGATTTGGTTTATGTAAGTGATATTAGGGTACAAGAATGTAGAAGAGTCCAGAGAGTTTGTTGAAACTGTAAAAAGTGTTAATTCTTTGTTCAGGAATGTACTGAAGGTGTCAGGGGGAATGGATGAATGAATGAATGGAGTTTGTGTTAGGTCTCTGGGAAAGCTAGGTGTATGCAGTCATGTGATGACATTTATAGAATGGTTCTTATGATATAAAGTATGTTGTATATGTGTGATGTGTATTAATGAATCAGGTATGTATGGAAAATGACCAGTGAATGTTTTCTCTGTGAAGCTGTTTGTGTTGTACTGGATCCTTTTTTAGATTGGTGTAGCACAAAAGAAAATCTACATGGTATTAATTGAACCTATTTAATGATATTTTATAAATTTCCTAGTAAGTTTTGTTTTTACAGATTGCACAGGATGGATGCTAAAAATTGAAGTGTATCAGGAAATGCGATTAATTGTCTGATTATATTACAGAAGTAACAAGAGAAGAAGTTTGGCCAAGAAAAATTAAATAAAATACATAAAAAGTGATCACTATTCAATTGATAAATATCACCTAAGTAGTTAAAAATCAACTAATGGTTTATAGAATTATAAACTATGCGCATTGAAGGTGATTTTTCTAAAAAAAAGAAATTAAAAATTCCCCTCCTTTTTTTCAGTTTTTTGAAAGAACTCTATATACTTTTTATTATTTTACATTTTTTTTGAGAAGGTGGGCCCTGTGTGTTGCACGTTGAATATTTGTAAATGTCGGTACTGTTACATGTTACATGTCTTATGTTACATGTGTCTTGTCTGTCTCTTGATGTGAAGTAACAAAGAAACCCAGTCAGATACTAGACATTCTAGTTGTTGAAGACTGACCAAACCTGAGGGAGGACAAAATATCAGACTCAAAGGGGCGGTGACCGGTGACAGAGGAGTGGGAGGAGAAAGGTGGGGCGTATAGGGAGAATGACAGCCTCCTCTCCTGAATCACATTAGACTTGAAGGAAATACATATTTGTGCTGTTTAAAATTAAGTATGTTTATGGTACTTGCATAGACAATGTGATATACCTGTACATTCTATATTGCATTTATTTGAATAATATCAATTTTGAGTGGATAATTTTATAATGATCATTTAGTATTTAGTGTCTAAAGATGCTGGGGGGGGGAGACCCTTTTTTCCCTCTTTTCTTTCTTTCTCTCTCCCCTTTGGTAGCTTTGCTACTCTCAGATAATGTTTAAATTGTTTTGAAATTATGAGGATAAGAATTCAAAAGCCATGATAAAAAAAATCAGAGAATCCATGGTTGATGCTGAGTTATAAATGTAAGTTTGTTCCAAGTAATATAAAGATGTAATACATAAGACAGGATATATGGTGACAACACGCAGTCACCATATATAATGAAGTTCTTCTGCAATAAACCACTCAATCTGAGCTGGTGTTTCAGAAAGTAGAGTTGAAGGTAGTCACTGAGATGTGTAAGATATCTGAATGTATGACACAATGAGTATGGGTAAACTTTTATTACCGCCCATAAGTATGGGCCTATTGGAATATTCATATATGGATTTTTTTAATCCTCGGGCAATCCAATCTGTAGTTTGTAATTTGAGTGTTCAAGTTCTAGAGCTGCCAGAGAAGATGGCAGTCATAAAGATCAAACCAACATGAAGGAAACAGCCCCAGAAGCGAAGGAATGTATCTAACCCTGTTTTAAAGCTGTTAATTGTTCCTGCTGTAACCAGTTCATGAGGTAGACCGTTCCATAAATTCACAGTCCTCACTGTAAAGAAGGCGTGTCGCCCCTTTAGACTAAACCTTTTCTTCTCCAGACGGAGGGAGTGCCCCCTCGTCCTTTGGGGGGGTTTAACCTGGAACAGTTTTTCTCCATATTTTTTGTATGGGCCATTTATATACTTATATACGTTTATCATATCCCCCCTTAAATGTCTCTTCTCAAGACTAAACAATTGTAACTCCTTTAATCGCTCCTCATAGCTAAGATGTTCCATGCCCCATATTAGTTTAGTCGCGCGTCTCTGCACCCTTTCCAACTCCGCAGTGTTCCTTTTATGAACAGGCGACCAAAACTGAACAGCATATTCCAGGTGAGGCCGTACCAATGCTTTATAAAGGGGGAGTATTATGTCCCTGTCCCTTGAGTCCATGCCTCTTTTGATACATGACAATATCCTGCTGGCTTTGGAAGCAGCAGCCTGACATTGCATGCTATTCTGTAGTCTGTGATCTACAAGTACACCCAGATCCTTCTCTACCAGTGACTCTGACAGTTTAATCCCCCCTAAGACATACGACGCATGCAGGTTATTAGTACCCAGATGCATAACTTTACATTTATCCACATTGAACCTCATTTGCCAAGTGGATGCCCAGACACTTAGTCTATCCAAGTCATCTTGTAACTTATGCACATCCTCTATAGACTGTACCGTGCTACAAAGCTTGGTGTCATCTGCAAAGATAGAAACAGAGCTGTTAATACCATCCTCTATATCATTGATAAATAAATTAAACAGCAGCGGGCCCAGTACTGAACCTTGGGGTACACCACTAATAACCGGGGACCAATCAGAGTACGAATCATTGACCACCACTCTCTGGGTACGATCCATGAGCCAGTGTTCAATCCAGTTACAAACTAAAGTTTCCAAGCCCAAGGACCTTAACTTACCTGTCAGACGTCTGTGAGGGACAGTATCAAACGCTTTGGCAAAATCCAGAAACACTATATCCACAGCCATTCCTCTGTCAAGGCTTCTACTCACCTCTTCATAAAAGCAAATTAGATTGGTTTGACAACTTCTATCCTTAGTAAACCCATGCTGGCTATCACTTATAATACTATTATCCCCTATGTATTCCTGTATGTAATCCCTTATAAGTCCTTCAAACAATTTACCCACAATGCACGTTAGACTTACCGGTCTATAATTGCCTGGCGAAGACCTAGAGCCCTTCTTGAAGATTGGTACCACATTAGCCTTGCGCCAGTCCCTTGGCACAATACCAGACACCAGAGAATCTCTAAATATCATGAACAAGGGTACAGATATTACTGAACTTACCTCTCTAAGAACTCTTGGGTGTAGTCCATCCGGCCCTGGAGTTAAGAGGATGGGAAGCGATATGTTGCCGAAGGCGCAGAGGAAGGTAGGATTAGAAAAGGTGATTTGGTTTATGTAAGTGATATTAGGGTACAAGAATGTAGAAGAGTCCAGAGAGTTTGTTGAAACTGTAAAAAGTGTTAATTCTTTGTTCAGGAATGTACTGAAGGTGTCAGGGGGAATGGATGAATGAATGAATGGAGTTTGTGTTAGGTCTCTGGGAAAGCTAGGTGTATGCAGTCATGTGATGACATTTATAGAATGGTTCTTATGATATAAAGTATGTTGTATATGTGTGATGTGTATTAATGAATCAGGTATGTATGGAAAATGACCAGTGAATGTTTTCTCTGTGAAGCTGTTTGTGTTGTACTGGATCCTTTTTTAGATTGGTGTAGCACAAAAGAAAATCTACATGGTATTAATTGAACCTATTTAATGATATTTTATAAATTTCCTAGTAAGTTTTGTTTTTACAGATTGCACAGGATGGATGCTAAAAATTGAAGTGTATCAGGAAATGCGATTAATTGTCTGATTATATTACAGAAGTAACAAGAGAAGAAGTTTGGCCAAGAAAAATTAAATAAAATACATAAAAAGTGATCACTATTCAATTGATAAATATCACCTAAGTAGTTAAAAATCAACTAATGGTTTATAGAATTATAAACTATGCGCATTGAAGGTGATTTTTCTAAAAAAAAGAAATTAAAAATTCCCCTCCTTTTTTTCAGTTTTTTGAAAGAACTCTATATACTTTTTATTATTTTACATTTTTTTTGAGAAGGTGGGCCCTGTGTGTTGCACGTTGAATATTTGTAAATGTCGGTACTGTTACATGTTACATGTCTTATGTTACATGTGTCTTGTCTGTCTCTTGATGTGAAGTAACAAAGAAACCCAGTCAGATACTAGACATTCTAGTTGTTGAAGACTGACCAAACCTGAGGGAGGACAAAATATCAGACTCAAAGGGGCGGTGACCGGTGACAGAGGAGTGGGAGGAGAAAGGTGGGGCGTATAGGGAGAATGACAGCCTCCTCTCCTGAATCACATTAGACTTGAAGGAAATACATATTTGTGCTGTTTAAAATTAAGTATGTTTATGGTACTTGCATAGACAATGTGATATACCTGTACATTCTATATTGCATTTATTTGAATAATATCAATTTTGAGTGGATAATTTTATAATGATCATTTAGTATTTAGTGTCTAAAGATGCTGGGGGGGGGAGACCCTTTTTTCCCTCTTTTCTTTCTTTCTCTCTCCCCTTTGGTAGCTTTGCTACTCTCAGATAATGTTTAAATTGTTTTGAAATTATGAGGATAAGAATTCAAAAGCCATGATAAAAAAAATCAGAGAATCCATGGTTGATGCTGAGTTATAAATGTAAGTTTGTTCCAAGTAATATAAAGATGTAATACATAAGACAGGATATATGGTGACAACACGCAGTCACCATATATAATGAAGTTCTTCTGCAATAAACCACTCAATCTGAGCTGGTGTTTCAGAAAGTAGAGTTGAAGGTAGTCACTGAGATGTGTAAGATATCTGAATGTATGACACAATGAGTATGGGTAAACTTTTATTACCGCCCATAAGTATGGGCCTATTGGAATATTCATATATGGATTTTTTTAATCCTCGGGCAATCCAATCTGTAGTTTGTAATTTGAGTGTTCAAGTTCTAGAGCTGCCAGAGAAGATGGCAGTCATAAAGATCAAACCAACATGAAGGAAACAGCCCCAGAAGCGAAGGGGACTGAATGGTTAAGGAGGCTGCCAAGGCTGCAGTGCTCCTGTCCCCCCACAGTTATGGGGCAAAGTGTACAGATGGGGAGTGTGAATTTTTTTTTCCCTGTTAGGTTTCTTACAGGAACCGGCAATGCATGCTGAGAGAGACAAATGGAAGAATGTTGTGGTACAGGGTAAAGACGGCATCTGAAGGTGTACTAGCAGTCTTGTAGCCCATGGTAACATACATGGCCTCATACGCTAAGCAGAACGGAGCTATGTGTGTAGTAATGTCCGTATATTGGGTGGCCTAACGATTCAACAATTCAAAAAGAAGGTTTAAGCAGACTTCATTATCTGCATGTGTTGTGACCTAGGTAAAACAATAAAGGTACCTGACCAACACACTAGAATTATCTTACCTGTGTCAGAGACTATTAGTAGACTTCATCTAACTGCCTAAGGTGGGCCAATATAAGTATGTCCTTGTCCGACTGTACTGAACTGTACTGTACCATGGATACAATAAATATGAGAGTGTAAGGCGGGATAATAAAGATACATTTTAAATTATATATATTCTTTATAAATAATTCCTGTTAAAGAAAATAAATCTCTAAAAGTGGCAGAGCTGTATACTTTAACACTTACAGCCCTCTATAATAGAAGAAGCAAAGAAGGAGGGGGGCATAGTGAAGGGAGAAATCACCTGTCATATTTTTTGCAGCTTTATGTAAACATTTTCTTTTTCAGCTCACTGTGAACATCTATCTACATCAGGTAGCAATTTGTACCAAATCAAGGTAAAATGTAATTCTTAAAAATAATAACTGAATTGTAACTAAAGTGAAAATACAAGCTTAGTACAATACTTCTGAGGTGTCAGGTGCCGGATTAGCAGCTGAGAGCCTTCACAGAGACATTTCTTAAAAATCAATAATCAAGACATTTTTTCCTACCGTGGTCATCTAAATAAATGTGGCTATCTTTAACACACGTATTTACTACTGGTTTAAAACTAATATCCACATTAATACACTGAAAGTGAAGTTTCACAATTATATATGCACATTGGGTATGTGTCGTAAAAGTACACACACAATTTGTGGTCCATTTATTTTAAATCAAAGGTGTTCTCCAATATATGATAATGGGGAGCACTTTACCTTCATTTCGGTTGAGTCAATTTCCTGTTGACTCACGGAAATGAAGCGGGGTGTTTTAAATATGTCATGCAGTTTGTTTTAAATATGTTGTGTATTTTGATTGGATCAGAAGGAAGTGGAGAGATATGAGTCTCCATTTCGATCCTGGCAGCCATGTTTAAGCAGATGCATTCAAAACTTAACCCTTAATACCAAAATGATCAATGTTGTTTGATTGAATATGAAATGGTGCATTACATGGTTCATAAATATTCCACTTTTTCAGGCCTAACATGGCATGTTCTTGAGTTGGCATAGCAGCGGCCATTTTGATAGACCTGCAATACTGCACATACTAACCTCTGTTCTCATGGACATTTATGTGGAGGGAATGGCTGCCTTCATTTTGTTGGTGCACTCCACCGATTTAATTCTGTGCGGGATATGCCAGACCTTACATGCCCAGAAATTGAAGGCTCAGTGCTAGCCTAGGAGAGGCATATTCATAGTGTAGGGTCCGTCCCAAATGAGGTCCCCTTATCGTTGTGGGATGGTACACACTATTTGGTTAAATGGTAAGCTAAGAACCTCTTTTTTCACTAAAGTAGTATTGCAAAGCTTAGCATTAGCAGTGTGCTGCTGTTGTCCTCTTGTGTGTATGTATATATATATATATATATATGTATATATATATATATATATATATATATATATATATATATTCATATTTATACTTCATACAACTTTGTTGAATGACACATTTATTATGAGTACTACACACTTTTTAAACTCTTTTCCCCAGTCTCCAACAAGACCTCACTGAAGTGTCAGGGCTTTAGTAAAAGGCACATGGCCTAAGAGGCAACATTGTACTTCAGAATTCTGGTATAAGATTGTGGCACAGTTTACAGCAACTAATAGTCGATCTAAACTTAGACTAGACTGTACTTTTTGATCAATCTTGAACACACTTGCATCGTCTAATCTAAGTATACACTAAGAATTAGACTAGTAAATTTAACCCATTGTTTTGTTACAGTTTTTGTGGCAGTTTTTCCTTTACTATTTGATAAAAATACACAAGTGGAACCAGCTAGAAGGAAAAGTCTTAGAAGCGGCGCAGTTATTCCCAGATAATATGGGATGCAGGTTAGGATATAGGTAGATTTTGCTCACCTTTATGTGTTGTGCGGGCAGGCACAACACTGATTAGCGCTTGTGAAAGTATTCCACTCTTGGGAGGCAGCCGGCAGTCGGTCCCGCTGAGGCAGCGGTGCAGATGCAGAAGGTAACAGCTGGAAAGAGGGCAGCCTGGCAGGGCTGACTTCTGGATCAGGGGGAAAATCTGACTGATTGGCTCAAAAGGCGCACTCCCGGAGACTTCAGATTTGTATATCAATGCCATCTTTAATGGGTTAAGAAATGCAGTTTACAGCATGGACAACGCATTTCAAAGGTTAGACCTTCTTCCTCAGGTCCAGTCCAGTTTATGTTGAGATAGGAAGAAGTAATGCAATATAAAACTTTTACAAACTTTAAAAGAACATAAAACATTCATAAGTCTTTATGTGTAGAAAAATATCAGTCAGTAAAGAAATAAACATTATATTAGTCATTTCTATTCTATGCTGTGGTAGACTTAAAGGAATTGCATTATGCAATGGTGCTTCTTACATTGCTGGTCCCTCTGAACCTTTTAGCCTATTTATGTAGCTATTCTTTCTTACCTTGAGTAACTTGCTTTCTTTTAAACCAATGTCAGAAATGTTAATGTAATGCAATAACTATGCCAAACAGCTGGGTCATTGCAAACCTTCAAATGCTAATATTATGACACCAAAAACATGTCCATTTAAATAGAGAAAGGTCAGAGCACAAATAAATAAATATCCTCACTTCGATATCATAATATGGGAATGAATCGAGAAGCAGAGTTGGATTAAGCCACCTGAATTAATTCAAATGTCAGTAAACACCATGCGTTTCAATACTGGACAATGTGAAAGGATTTAGCTGTTTGCGTTTATTAAACAGTAATAAATGACCAAGTCTGCACTTTGCCAAAGGTGATTTCAATCTAATATTAGATTATCCATAGCTTCTGTTATCAAACCTCTTTCATTTGCCCAGTAAGGGTAGGGCCATAGGGATTATAATAGAACAAATTATATGAGCCTATACAGGAGAGAGGAGATAATAAGTAGCTCTGAAATGCAAAAGGTCAGCAAGTTTAGGGACAAAAATATGTTCTCATTTGTGATATCCAGATGCATGAAACAGCAATGAGACATAGAGCTATTTTGAAAGTAAAAAATCTTTCAATAAAAAATAAATAAATGAATGAATGAATAAATAAATAATTTGATAAATCTGTAACATTATCCTGGTGGCATCTTTATGTCAATCATATGGGTTGATACATATATTATATTGTAACTTAAGAATTGTTTTCCATTTTCAGCTCTCATATCTTAAAATGCCAACTATTTTCAATGTTCACACAACTGGCTATGAATCAAAGATTAAAGGGGTAATCCACCATAGGATGATTTTAGTACATACCTGGCAGACAGTAATGGACATGCTAAGGAAGGATCTGCGCTTGTCTTGGGGCTAAATGGCTATGTTGTGAGATTACCATAATACTGTGGCTAGCTTTTTTTGAACAGGTATTTCCTGTTTGACTTTTCTTTTTTTGACTACAAATCCCACACTAACATTTTCCTGCCTCCACACATCAGCCCCACCACCCATTGAAACATAAATGAGCTGCATCCATTCAAAAGACCTGTGGCTTTCAATCAGGGTGCCTACTGCTGTTGCATTAGTTGCAGATTGATCTCTCTCCCACCAAGCGATCCCTCCACCCATTGAAGCAGACAGGCTCCCTGTCATCAGCTGACTAGTGAGTCAGGTCTCGCCCGCATTACAACTTGGGAAAAATCACAACAGAGACAACAGTCATTTTGTATGCTGGTAAAAATAAATATTGGAGTGAAAATCACAGAAGAATTGTGAGAAAACAGTCACACACAGGTACAGACACTATATTATGAACAACACTAACTTTTCAGCCCCTGTAGCATAGTCAAATTAAAAAAATTCCTGGAATACCTCTTTAAGTGTTCAGAACTGACCGGTCATTCAGGGTATGCTGCTGTATGAATCTTTCCCACCACTTCTCTGCCAATGGGAACAAGAAAGTCCCATGGACTATAGGACTAAATCCATGTTGGCCAAATTGGCAAATACTATATTGGCCAATGGCAGATGCATGGATTTATATATATATATATATATATATATATATATATATATATATATATATATGTATATAAAACACGAAAACATTTGAAAGTGTTTTTATTATATTTTTATTATACAAAAGTAGTTAGAGATTAAAAATCTGCCAGGCAGAGAGAAAAATGCTGCTTATGCACTAGAATCAGACACACTGGCCCAGATTTATCAAAGAATGTCTACAGTAGAGCTATTTTCCGACATTTATTTGGGTGGTGGGTTTGACTAGCGTGCATCTTATTTATCAAGAAGGTGCAGCAGAATGATGAATTTTCTGCAGCTCTGCTGTGGTGGGAAAAGCTCTACCACATACACTTTTTCTAGACGCTTGTGAAGGAGGGAAGTAGACACTTTCCCGGGTCCTGAATTTAGCAGGTTAGGTGTTTTTACTTAATTTCACAGAGCTGCCAGGACATTTTTACTTGCATTTTAGATGCTACAATCAGATTGGTGATGTCTGGCATTCGAGATGGGTCCTGGTGGCAGATAGCCACAAGGACCACCCAGCTATGACCTGCGGTCAGCTCTTGAGCACGTGTCATAGAAGGGGAGTGGGATGCTGTCGTCCACAAAGGGTTAAAGATTGAACTGTGGAAGGTAGAAATTATTCTCACGCCTACTGGTAGGTGGTGTAGCTTTGTGCCTAAAAAAGTACCTTTACGCACAAAATAGCGACTTTTGACAAATGTCGCAAATGATAAATACGTGACTACTGCATGGTCAAAAAGAAAAAGTTCTATGGGTAGGCAAAAAGAGTAAAACTGTCTATATTAAAAAGGTGCATAAAAGTCTCTTGCTTGCACCTAAACTGCTCCTAAACATAGACAAATAAAATGCTCTAAAATCAATATTAAATCTCCCCCACAGGGTTTTCCTGCTGCAGCCCTGTGTGTAGAGTGAGGTTCGGAGGTTGGCCACGTGTAACAGTTACGTTGACCAGCCTTCAAACCTCCCTGTACACACACAGCTAGGGTGGGGAAAGCCCTGTGTGTCTTCTCTTAGCACATATGCAGCATATTTCCCACTGCTGGCAGATTTCTCGCAGCTTTAACCTCTCCAGGACCAAGGGCATACAGGTATGCCCTTGCTCCCTGGTACTTAAAGGGGTACTCCCGTGGAAGACTTTTTTTTTTTAATCAACTGGTGCCAGAAAGTTAAACAGATTTGTAAATTACTTCTAATAAAAAAAATCTTAATCCTTTCAGTACTTATTAGCTACTGAATATTACAGAGGAAATGTTTTTTTTTTTTTTGAACGCAGAGCTCTCTGCTGACATCATGGCCACAGTGCTCTCTGCTGACATCTCTTTCCATTTTAAGAACTGTCCAGAGTGGGAGAAAATCCCCATAGCAAACATATGCTGCTCTGGACAGTTCCTGAAATGGACAAAGATGTCAGCAGAGAGCACTGTGGTCATGATGTCAGCAGAAAGCTCTGTGTTCCAAAAAGAAAACCATTTCCTTTGTAGTATTCAGCAGCTAATAAGTACTGGAAGGATTAAGATTTTTTTTATTAGAAGTAATTTACAAATTTGTTTAACTTTCTGGCACCAGTTGATTAAAAAAAAAAAGTCTTCCACGGGAGTACCCCTTTAAGTACCAGGGAGCAAGGGCATACCTGTATGCCCTTGGTCCTGGAGAGGTTAAAGCTGCGAGAAATCTGCCAGCAGTGGGAAATATGCTGCATATGTGCTAAGAGAAGACACACAGGGCTTTCCCCACCCTAGCTGTGTGTGTACAGGGAGGTTTGAAGGCTGGTCAACGTAACTGTTACACGTGGCCAACCTCCGAACCTCACTCTACACACAGGGCTGCAGCAGGAAAACCCTGTGGGGGAGATTTAATATTGATTTTAGAGCATTTTATTTGTCTATGTTTAGGAGCAGTTTAGGCGCAAGCAAGAGACTTTTATGCACCTTTTTAATATAGACAGTTTTACTCTTTTTGCCTACCCATAGAACTTTTTCTTTTTGACCATGCAGTAGTCACGTATTTATCATTTGCGACATTTGTCAAAAGTCGCTATTTTGTGCGTAAAGGTACTTTTTTAGGCACAGATTTTTTATAGAAGTAATTTACAAATCTGTTTAACTTACTGGCACCAGTTGATTAAAAAAAAAATGTTTTCCACGAGAGGACCCCTTTTAAGGAGCAACGCCCAGTTTAGAAGAGGTTTGCTATGACGATTTGCTTCTAAACTGGGTGTTTCCCGAGACACGTGTCATCAGAGAGCATTTAGACAGAAAAGAACAACCTTAACTTCAGAGGCTCATAAGCACTGAAAGGATTAAAAATTTTTAATAGAAGTAATTTACATATCTGTTTAACTTTCTGGAGCCAGTTGATATATAAAAAAAATGTTTTTTCCTGGATAACCCCTTAGAATATGTCATGAAAAAACTAACTCAGAGTCAAATTCATAAGTAAAAGCATCCCAGAGTTATTAATGCTTAAAGTGGCAGTGGTCAGATGTGCAATAAATGCTCTGGTCCTTAAGGTGATAATGGACTTGGTCCTAAAGGGGTTAAATACGCTGCATATGCGATGTGTGTGATCCTACCCTAAGGATACATTCACACATACATGATCTGCTGCATATTTTTGTGCACCTTATTTTGCTACCTATTAACTTCAATGAGTAGCATAATCAGCTGCAGAAAATATGCAGCAAAAAATGTGCAGGAGAGTCTGTATGTTTGAACACAGCAAGGGTTTATTCACACATACAGTATACTGCACAGACTTAATGCTACAGATTTGATGCTGTGTTCAGTCATTTAGTTTACATTGAAATCTGCAGCATAAGATCTGTAACTTCAAATCCTGCACATCAATTTGAAAAGGATAGTATACGTATAATGTCTCCGCTGTCTCGTGGACACAGCTTCACATCAAGTTTATACCGAATCTCAAGGAAAGACACGCTGGTTTGCTTAACTGATGTAATCTTTACTGAGATATAATGAAAGTGCGCGGTAAAACTGTAAAACAAACATATGAAAGACAAATATAAGCATGGCTATTCAAGTGCCTTACATTATGTATAGCTAATACATAGATAGTCTAACATGTGCTCACTTACTACACACTGAAAACACATTATCTATCTACAAATGCCGAGCATCTCTCTACACAGGCTAACTAACAATTCCGTACTCACAGGCTTTGGTATTTATCAGATTTGCAGGCTGTATTAGCTTTAAGAAGTCCTGTGGATCTGGTCACTGTGGTGGCTGGAGCTGGAATGAATGAGACATGCCGGAGCTAGTCCTATGCTTTAGAGAGAAGGCCCGCCTCTAGGCTTCAAGAAAATGGAGGGTCTTAAAGGAACAGACCCTGCTGAGTGCCAAGCATGTAAAATACATTGCGAAGGCAGCACACTCCCCACCTGGCATACTTTTTGTTATGCCACTAACCCTTGGACAGAAGTAAAACTACTTCAGAAATTGGCCTTGCATACACTTTGGGAATGCCCTGTCTAACAATCCTAACTTCAACCTTTCTAACTCTAGCATCACTACTAGGATCAGTCCCCACAATGAGTCCAATAGGCCACTCGTTCCTGTGGGCCTGAGAGTCTTTCAGTAGGACAAAGTCTCCAACTTGTAAATTGGGCTTGTCATCTTGCCATTTCTTGCGTGGCTGGAATATCACCAGGTATTCCTGTCTCCACCTCTTCCAGAAAATGTCCGCAAGACTTTGAACTTGTTTCCTTTGCTTGGTGTACAAGTCCTTGAGCGAATTGTGTTGAGAAATCTCTTCCGTTTTCAGAAGGCCTTGGATTTCTTCTTTAAAGACTTCCTGCTGGATGCATCTGATGATCGTGACCTTAAGTTTTCCGATTGCACGGGTCAGCGACTTCCAGCTGGAAAACCTTTCAAATCTATGAGCGCCCAGACTGTCTCTTGTAACTATAGTCCTACAAACTGTCACTTGAGGTCTTACCTCTTTGTCTTGATCTGGTTCTATGAGCTGAAAGGTCTCTACCTGAGTAGTTTCTTTGGTTTCTGGTTTACGAAGAAAGGATGGACCTACGAACCAGTTAGTTTGCTTGAGCGCAGCGGCTGGCACTAGTCTCGTCCCATGATCAGCTGGGTTCTTGTCTGTGCTGATGTGATGCCACTGTTCTGGACTTGTAGACTTTCTGATACGTGTCACTCTGTTGGCCACGTATGTATAAAATCTTCTTGAAGCATTGTGAATATATCCTAACACAATCTTGCTGTCTGTATAAAAGTTAATTGTATGGATCTCGATGTCCAGTTCTGTTGTAATCATGTCTGCCATCTCTACAGCTAAGACAGCAGCACAAAGTTCTAGACGTGGGACAGTGTGAGACGGTCTGGGAGCCAGCTTAGATTTTCCCATGAGGAACCCGACATGGCTTTGTCCCTCAGTGTCTATTACCCTAAGGTAGGCGACAGATGCGATAGCCATAGTGGAGGCGTCAGAGAATATGCATATTTCTCTTCTCTTTGTAGCAGACAAGGAAACAGATACGTATGGTCTAGGGATGTTGAGTTGTTCAAGCTCTAACAATGAGTCTTTCCACAACTTCCACTGCATTTCCTTCTCTTCAGGTAGAGGTATGTCCCAGTCACTTTGTTCTTGCTCAGTAGTGATCTGTCTCAAAAGAGCTTTGCCTTGCATGATGATGGGTGCTACGAACCCCAGGGGGTCGTAAAGACTGTTGACTGTAGATAGGACACCTCTTTTTGTGAATGGCTTCTCTTCTCTGGAGACCCTGAAGGTGAAACTGTCAGTCTTCAGGTCCCAACTAATCCCAAGACTTCTTTGCAAGGGTGGTGATTCTGTTCCTAGATCCAAGTCTTTGAGGTCTTTAGCACGGTCTTCCATTGGAAATGCTTCCATGACTCTGTTGCTGTTGGAAGCTACCTTGTTCAGTCTTATGTTGGATTCTGCCAACATTTCTCTTGTACTTTTCAGGACGTTGATAGCTTCTTCGTTGCTGGAGAAAGAAGCAAGTCCATCATCTACGTAGAAGTTCTTCATGACGAACTGTGTGGCTTCTTGACCATGTCTTTCACCTTGTTGTGCTGCTCGTCTCAGGTTGTAGATAGCTACAGCTGGAGAAGGGCTGTTTCCAAACACATGTACCTTCATCCTGTACTCTGTGATTTCTTTGTTAAAGTCATTGTCTGCATACCACAGGAACCTTAAGTAGTCTCTGTGATCTTCACGAACAAGGAAACAGTAGAACATCTGTTGTACGTCTGCTGTCACTGCTACGAGTTCTTTTCTGAACCTGATGAGTACTCCAAGGAGTGTGTTGTTCAGGTCAGGTCCGCTGAGAAGGACATCATTTAGTGAGATGCCTTGGTGTTTCGCACTAGAGTCAAAAACTACGCGTATCTGGCCTGGTTTCTGAGGATGGTAAACCCCAAATATTGGTAAGTACCAGTGTTCTTGGTTCTCTTGTAGTGGTGGTGCCCTTTCAGCTTGATCGTTATCAAAGATCTTCTGCATGAAGGCTTGGAAGTGTTTCTTCATATTTGGCTTTCTTTGTAGCATGTGCTGCAACGAGGTGAAGCGTTTCTCTGCTTGTACCTTGTTGTCAGGAAGGCGATGGCGTGGTGACCGGAAGGGTAGAGGGGCTACCCAGCTGCCTGATTTGTCTCTGAAGACTTCTCTGTCCATAATCTCAAGGAAGAGAGTATCTTCCACCGAGGGTGCTAGCTTGTCGTCATCTCGTGTTCTTTCAAACACCTTACAGCCCAGTTCATCTGTATCTCCAGTTGAGGCTAAGTCTTCCATGCACCTCTGGATACTCCGATGATGTGTTGGGTTTACAAGTCTCTCTTTAATGTGTAGACTGTTGGTACATGGGCAAAGACAAGATGTACGACCATTCTGTAACAGATGTGTTCTGTAGACATTTACCTTTTCTGGTTTGTGGAGTCCGTCTAGACATACTTCTCCAACGATGACCCATCCGAGATCAAGGCGTTGTGCAAATGGTGCATTGTGTGGCCCATTGTACTGTTCTCTGACTTTGTGCAGTCCGAGGATATCTCTCCCAAGTAGAAGGATGATTGCAGCATCTGGATCTAGTGCTGGTATCTGGTCTGCTATTCGCACCAGATGGGGGTGATGACGAGCAACTTCAGGTGTGGGGATCTCTGACCTGTCGTCTGGTATCTCATCACATTCTATGAGGGTAGGAAGAGTCACCTTTGTCTTTCCATCTAATGACTCAATGATGTAGTTGTTTGCTCTTCTCCCTGTTGTCTCTACAACTCCAGAACAAGTCTTCAGGGTGTATGGAGTTGGACTTCCTTTGTCACCGAAGAGGTCAAAGAACTCTGTTTTTGCCAGAGATCTGTTACTCTGTTCATCCAAGACTGTGTACATCTTGATTGCTTTTTCTCTGAAGCCTGCAGGATACACCTTGACTAAGCATATCTTGGAACATGATCTGGGGCGGCCCTGCTCTGTACAGATCTCAGTACACTTTGAGGTTACTGCTGGCGTTGTACTCTCGCCTTGCTCCCCACCATGATCTTCTTGAGTTGCTGGAACTTCTTGTTTCCATGGTGGTGGTCCTGGGTGCAGTGCTGACAGGTGTTTGTCACTGTTGCACTCTGTGCATTTTATTGTTTTTGTACAGTCTTTTGCAAGATGCTGAATTGAAGCGCAACATCTGAAACAAATGTGATTGTCTTTAAGGTAAGCTTTGCGCTCTTCTAATGTCTTACTTCTGAAACTGCGACATTTTCTTAGTGGATGAGGCTTGTTGTGGATAAGACATATTTTGTCTGGCTCCTCAACTTTCTTACTTGTGTTGTCTTCCTGATTGACTGCAGACTCAGGCGAGACTTCTGTCTTCCGTACAGAAACTGTTGCTCTGCGTTCTTTGTAAGGCGTTGGATGTTTTTGCTCTACCTTTGGGGAGCTTGCAGTTCTCTTGTTCAGGAAAGCAAAGCTTGGATCATTGCGTGTTTCAGCTTGGTCTACGATGAATTCAGCAAGGAAGGCAAATGGTGGAAATGCGACTCGATGATCTTTCTTGTATCTTGATGCTTGAGTGACCCACCTTTCTTGCAAGTTGAAAGGAAGTTTCTCGATTATGGGATCAACTCCACGTGCTGTATCTAAGTATGAGAGACCTGGCAGATATCCACTAGACTTAGCGGCTTCTATTTCTAAGAGTAGGTCCCCAAACCCTCTCAGCTTTTGATTGTCTTTGTTTGTCATTCTTGGATAGTTTTCTATCCTCTTCAGAAGAGCATCTTCAATCACTTCAGGTGACCCATAGCAGTGTTCTAGTCTCCTCCACACCATTGCAAGTCCTGCTGCTGCGTCATGAACATGTACTGATCTGATTCTTTGGGCTTGCTCAGTGGACTCTGTTCCTAGCCATTTGACGAGCAGATCAAGCTTTTCTCTGTCTGTCAGATCTAAGTCTTGGGTACCGCTTAGGAAAGATGACTTCCAGGCCCAGTAGTTTTCTGGACGGTCATCGAATTTCATGAGACCAGCGCTCACTATCTCACGGCGCATCAGGAATCTTGCTACCTCTGTAGCTCTTGCTGCATCTGGTGAATACTTCCTGGGTGTAAACTCAGGGTATGGCTGCGGCTGGTAAGGCTGATGAGGTACTTGACTAAGTCTGCTTTGTTCTCCTCTGTTGTAAGTCTTTCTGCTATAATCCAGACTTGTATTTGCTTGAGGAGGGAGTACATCAGCATCCGTTTGCACTCTTGTCAGGTTGGCAGATTGGTCTCTGAGCATGCAACCACTTGACTTCCTACCCTGAGGTTCTAATTCAGTCTTGCAGTGTTGCATAGTATCAAAGTTGCTTATTGATGGTCTTGGTGCATAATTGAACTGCTGGTCAGTGTACATGGTTGCTTGTGACTGTATGTACTCACGGGTACGTTGGCTTGCGCTGAGGGGTGACATCTGGGTTTCTATGTCAGCGAACTGAGCTTCGGCAGCCCTTGTGAGAACTTCTGCCTCGGCTAAGGCTGCTGCAGCGTTTTTCTGCTGTTGCAGTAAGTGTAAAGATGCTTGCACTTCAGCTTGTTCTTTCATCAATTCAGCTTCCTGCTTTGCATAGGACGCCATTGCACAAGCTGCCTCTGCTTTCGCTCTTGCCTTAGTTGCTATGGCGCTAGCGGATGACAGGCTGGTGGTGCTTGAGTGTCTAGAACTATGGCGTTTAAATCTTGATGCATCGGCGCTAACCGAAGTTAGATTTGTTTGACTGGACGCTCTAGACAATGTTGTGCACCTAGATCTACTTCTTGGGAAGGTGTCTTCCTCTTTATAGGAGCATTGAGGGTTAACTGTCAGAGTGCTGTTCTCTGGGTTCTGCATCTTGATTTAGCTGGCAGCGTAGATAATGATGATGACTGGACACAGCACAGCGGTGATATAGCACGTGAGAGAATTAGTTTCACTTTCTAGTGCTTCGCGCCCTTACTCCGACACAGACTGCAGGGCACAGGATTTATGAGTCTTTTTTACTGCTGCGGACGATTCAAAGCTGATTAACTGCTTCTGATAACGTTTTAAAAGCCTTTTTACTATAATGTCTCCGCTGTCTCGTGGACACAGCTTCACATCAAGTTTATACCGAATCTCAAGGAAAGACACGCTGGTTTGCTTAACTGATGTAATCTTTACTGAGATATAATGAAAGTGCGCGGTAAAACTGTAAAACAAACATATGAAAGACAAATATAAGCATGGCTATTCAAGTGCCTTACATTATGTATAGCTAATACATAGATAGTCTAACATGTGCTCACTTACTACACACTGAAAACACATTATCTATCTACAAATGCCGAGCATCTCTCTACACAGGCTAACTAACAATTCCGTACTCACAGGCTTTGGTATTTATCAGATTTGCAGGCTGTATTAGCTTTAAGAAGTCCTGTGGATCTGGTCACTGTGGTGGCTGGAGCTGGAATGAATGAGACATGCCGGAGCTAGTCCTATGCTTTAGAGAGAAGGCCCGCCTCTAGGCTTCAAGAAAATGGAGGGTCTTAAAGGAACAGACCCTGCTGAGTGCCAAGCATGTAAAATACATTGCGAAGGCAGCACAATACGTGTGAGTACATCCTTAGGATAGGTTCACACGTAGCCCATCCACAGTGTATTTGACATTGCAGATGCGCTACTGACCATCCCCAGAGTGTGCCTCTTGCTGTGCCTGTGTGTCCTGCTTTGTCTGCTTGTAGCAGTGAATTGCTCTGAGCAGTGTACTCACAGACATGCTCTCAGCCTAGCTCAGGGAGCAGGTGGAGCGACCACAATGTCTATGAGTATACTGTGCATGCGCAGGCAACTCACAGATCCCTTTGTGCCTGCTCGTAGGGGCAGATTTGTGCTATGAGCAGACAAATCAGGGTACACCGGAACAGCAGGAGGTATACTCTAGGAAAGCTCAGTGGTGCATTTGCAGTGTTAAATACATTGCGGATGTGCTATGTGTGAACCTACCCTAAAAGTGTTTTCCCAACTCTCAAAGTTATTCCTTTTCCACAATCTCAAGAATGGGGACCAGAATAGCCAGAGTAGCCATTGTAAGAGTCTAGGGTCCATGTTCCCCATTTTCGAGATCAAAAGGAGTTTGCTCCAGCAGTCGGTCCCTCCACAATAGCTATTCTGTGCACAGAAATATACTTTGCAAGTTGGGAAACCAGCTGCCTGAGGGTGGTTTATTTGCAGGATGAGATGGGATTTTTAAAGAGGTATAACATGATTTTTTAAATTTAACTATGCTACCGGGTTTAATAGCATATAAAATTACTCAGGTCTCAGGTTTTTCCAGGTTGCAGTGCAGCCAAGACATGACATCACTGGTCAGGTGATGACAGGGAGCCTGTCTGCTTCAATGGGTGGAGTGACTGCTGGGTGGGAGAGAGATCATTTTGCAACAGCTGGAGGCACCCTGGTTAGAAAACACTTTTCTTTTGAATGGAATGCAACTCATTTGTGTTTCAATGGGTGGCGTGGCTGATGTGTGGGAGGGAGAAAAATTACCTCAAACTTACATGCATGGAACTATGGGATGTGTAGTTTGAGAACGAAATCCAACAGGAAATACCCAGTTCACAAAAAGATAGCTACAGCTTTATGGTAATCTCACAACATAGACATTTAGACCCAAGACAAGCACTAAACCTTCCTATGCATTTCCATTACTGTCTGGCAGGTAAGTACTGAAATCACCTGATGGTGGATAACTCCTTTAATGACGTTATTTTGCATTTTGCAGTGCATGTAATTTATAAAAAATGTTATGTGTTTATATAATTAGTTTTGTGCTATATATATATATATATATATATATATATATATATATATATATACACATATATATGAAAATAGGGAACCTTTAAAACATATCAATTTATTTTGTCCTTTAAAAATTGTAGAAAAATGTTTAAATATATATTAAAAATGACCGCCACCAGTGCTACGGAGTATACAGTAGAAAAGAAAATCCCGGCACTCACTTTAGTCTTCTGCCAAGTGAAATGTGTTTATTGAAACACGGTGCAAACACAATATATGACGCGTTTCGGCCAAAGCCTTTATCAGACTGATAAAGGCTTTGGCCGAAACACGTCATATATTGTGTTTGCACCGTGTTTCAATAAACACATTTCACTTGGCAGAAGACTAAAGTGAGTGCCGGGATTTTCTTTTCTACTATTGTCATTTATTCCACGTGCACCACCAAGGGACTCGAGTGCCGACCCTTACCCATTCTACTATGGAGTATACAACTCCACTGTATGTTATAGTCAATACGTTCCATCAATGTCCATGAACAGTCCACACACTATGTTCCGTTCGTGCTAGATGGTGTAGTTGGGATAGAATATTAGCACAATGTTCACATTGTTCCTTTGACTCATAGATAGCATCCTCCAAGTACTGTGTTTGACATATTAAGGGTTTACATCCAGATAGATGCTTGTATTTTAAACATGTCCCGGATTATTGGATGTTGTATCCTGCTCAGTCCGTATTTAATTATGAATAATATACAGTGGAGTTGTATACTCCGTAGCACTGGTGGCGGTCATTGTTAATATATATTTAAACATTTTTCTACAATTTTTAAAGGACAAAATAAATTGATATGTTTTAAAGGTTCCCTATTTTCATATATTTTTTCATTTAAATGTGGGAGACCTCATCTTGGCAAGTGGACAATACCACTAATAATTGTCTTATATATATATATATATATATATATATATATATATATATATATATATATATATATACACATGTATATATATATATATATATATATATATATATATATATATATATATTATACATGATCAATCTCGTAGCATGAAGACGTTTTGATGTAAATGTGAGAATACTAATGAAAAGAAATTCCATTAATCTAATACATGAACAAGTACAAACTAATATAAAAGAGATTGTCAAAAAGCTAGGAATAAAAATATGTATAATGTTGAAAATGTCTAAAATATTTATTTAATAAAATCTAACTAAGGCAGACTCATAAAAAACATATTTACCAATATATTTATATTAAATGAGCAGTACGGTTCAACAGTGAGAGCTTTCCAATGGATTACCATAGCGTGTGGTGAAATACATCTCTATACACTCCAAAAACCTTGGTAAATAAGCAGAGTTTAAGAAGATTATCCATTGCATTACTTTTTCTCCCAATCTATTTGATGCTTTAATTGAAAATACTGAAACGGATGTACAAAAACAGTATGGAACATGCTGTAGATACACAATATGATACCTTTGAACCTAATCAAGGCAGGCCTTAGGAACAAGCAGATGAAGCAGTTGCACAGGGCACATCATGCTTCCTACCTTAAGGGGGTGTAATCATTTTCCTAGATCTTGCTACTCGTAAAAGAAATCAGCCCTGTAAAGAATTTAGCAGATTTCTTCTCTTTCACATCACCTGCTAGTTGTACTGTTGCTACCCTGCCTCTTCACTCTCTCTGTCCAAGCTGACAAGTACAGCAAACTCTTCCTTCCCACATCTCCTTACTAGCAAGCAATTGTAAACATAAAACTGCAGGGCCAGTAGTATGAAGGCATTGCCTCACAAGAGCATCAATGAAGTATCCGATCCCAAGCACTCATAGATTTATACCATACCAGGATGCACAAAGTTTAGATGTAAACATGTGTATGTAAAATGTATGTGTACTAGAGATGAGGGAATTTTTGGAAAATTTGATTGGGACAATTCGCTGAATTTCCCCCAAAAATTTGGTTCCGTCCGAATTTATTTGTGGCAAATCGTTATCAAAATTGGCTATTTCTGGGCTACAGAGAGCACTTTGCCTTTTCTTAACACACATAGGGAGTGTGCTGAGTTAGTAAATAATACTGTTATCCAGTATGACATGCAGGTTATTTTGGAAATGTATTTCTTGCCATGAGAATGTGATGACAAGAGTTACCTTACATTCAGTACTTCTTATATGGTTTTTATGTATCAAAATTATTTATTTAAATTATATTCAATTTTATAAAAAAAAATATACAAGTACCTTTTCATCAAATAAAAAACACATTTTTTTTTAACTCCTTAAGGACTCAGCCCATTTTGGCCTTAAGGACTCAGAAAATTTTATTTTTACATTTTCTTTTTTTCCTTCTTTCCTTCTAAAAATCACGAGTATGAGGGCTTGTTTTTTACACAACCAGTTTTCCTTGGTAATGACATAACAAATGTTACCATAAAATGTATGGCACAACCTAAAAAATACTATTTTTGTGGAGAAATTAAAAAGAAATCTGCAATTTAACTAATTTTTGAGCAGACCATGACACAGCGTGGAGGTGTCAGCAACACGAGGAGACCATATAGTGGCTGAATGACACAGCCTGGAGGTGGCTGAAGCAGGAGGAGACCATATAGTGGCTGAATGACACAGCCTGGAGGTGGTGGCAGCATAAGGAGACCATTTAGTGTCTGAATGACACAGCATGGATGAGGAGGCAGCATGAGGAGACCATATAGTGTCTGAACGGCACAGCCTGGAGGTAACGGCAGCAGGAGGAGACCATATGGTGGCTAAATGACACAGCGTGGAGGTGGCAGTAGCATAAGGAAAACATATGATGACAGAATGAGACAGCCTGGAGGGGGCATCAGCTGGAGGGGGGCATAAGCATGAGGAGAACAAAAGGTGGCAGAATGAGACAGCCTGGAGGTGGCATCAGCATGAGGAGAACATATGGTGGAAGAATGTAACAGCCTGGATGTGGCATATGCATGAGGAGAACATATGGGGGCAGAATGAGACATCCCGAAGGTGGCATATGTGTGAGGAGAACATATGGTGGCAGAATGAGACAGCCTGGAGGTGGCGGCAGCATGAGGTTACCATAAAGTGGCTGAATGACACAGCATGGAGGTGGCAGCAGCATACGGAGAATATATGGTGGCAGAATGAGAATACCTGGAGGTGGCATTAGCATGAGGAGAACATATAGTGGCACAATGAAACAGCCTGGAGGTGGCATATGCATGAGGAGAACATATGGTGATAGAATGAGACAGCCTGGAGGTGGCATCAGCATGAGGAGGGCATATGGTGGCAGAGCGACACAGCCTGGAGGAGGCTAATGCATGAGGAGAACATATGGTGATAGAATGAGACAGCCTGGAGGTGGCATCAGCATGAGGAGAACATATGGTAGCAGAATGAGAGAGCCTAAAGGTGGCATCAGCATGAGGAGGGCATATGGTGGCAGAACGACACAGTCTGGAGGAGGCTTATGCATGAGGAGAACATATGGTGATAGAATGAGACAGCCTGGAGGTGGCATCAGCATGAGGAGAACATATAGTGTCTGAATGAGCCAGCCTGGAGGTGGCATCAGCTTGAGGAGAACATATGGTGGCAGAATGAGACAGCCTGGAATTTGGCCTACGCATGAGGAGAACATATGGTGGCAGAATGAGACAGCCTGGAGGTGGCATCAGCATGAAAAGGACATATGGTTGCAGAATGACACAGCCAGGAGGTGGCATCAGCAGGAGGAGGGCATATGGTGGCAGAGCGACACAGCCTGGAGGAGGCTAATGCATGAGGAGAACATATGGTGATAGAATGAGACAGCCTGGAAGTGGCATCAGCATGAGGAGAACATATGGTAGCAGAATGAGAGAGCCTAAAGGTGGCATCAGCATGAGGAGGGCATATGGTGGCAGAACGACACAGTCTGGAGGAGGCTTATGCATGAGGAGAACATATGGTGATAGAATGAGACAGCCTGGAGGTGGCATCAGCATGAGGAGAATATATAGTGTCTGAATGAGCCAGCCTGGAGGTGGCATCAGCTTGAGGAGAACATATGGTGGCAGAATGAGACAGCCTGGAATTTGGCCTACGCATGAGGAGAACATATGGTGGCAGAATGAGACAGCCTGGAGGTGGCATCAGCATGAAAAGGACATATGGTTGCAGAATGACACAGCCAGGAGGTGGCATCAGCAGCATCAGAAGTCCTGAAAGTGACCCGGTGACAGAGTGGGGCAGTGAGTGGCAATACCAGTCCCCAGTGACGAAGGTGGGCGAAAGAAGGAGAACTTGGCATAAGATGTGTGGCATCAGGCATGTGACAGGATCAGAATAGTAGCAGAGGCAGGTAGGCAGAAGAAAACGGTCTCTTTTGTCAAAGTGTTGGTGTGCACAATTAAGTATTGAGGATATGCATTACGTAAAACTTAACTTTTAATATTATTCTTAGGATAAAACATATGGACCTAAATATTTTTTTTAAATCTAACAAAAGGAAAGGTGTGCAAAAAACACCCTGTGCCACCTACACCGCCAAGTATTGATGTGATGCAAAGCCCTCTAATAGGTGGAAGTGAACAACGTATGGTCCATTGTTACCGGTGGGAGTAAAAACTTGCCCTGTAAGGCCCTACTCTCGCACTATTAATCCCCTTTTTGGCAAGTGTTACTCGCCCTAAAAAGGGCAGCCCCGCACAAGAACTGCTCCCTATTTCCACCTAAAAACCCTGGGAAATGGCAGTGTTTTTAGGTGGAAATAGGGAGAGGTTCCTGTGTGGAGCTGCCCTTTTTAGGGTGAGTAACACTTGCCAAGAAGGGAATTAAAAGTGCGAGAGTAGGGCCTAACAGGGGAAGATTTTACCCTCACCTGTTACAATGGACCAAATGTTGCTCCCTTCCATGTTTTAGAGGTCTTTTCATCACTTTAATACTTGGTGGTGTACTTGGCACATGGTGTTTTTTGCTTAGTTAAGTTTTAGCTAATGCATATCCTCAATACTTACTTGTGGTCTGATGCAGAGGAATTTATGTAACTGGTTGCCAGCACCTTACATATGTTTTGCACTATGCATATTTGTGAAGTGTTGGTGTGGCACAACGGTCAATCCGCTAGGCATTGGTGTTTGGAAATCCTGGCTGATCCATGCCTGATTCATCAGGACAAAGGTCAGTCTCTCGTCATTTTTGGTGGACAGACGAGTTCTCCTTGGAGTTACTATGGCCCCCTCCGAACTAAACATCAGCTCTGATGGCACACTATTGGCCGGAAGGACAGCTTTTTCAGGGCAAACTCTGCAGTTTTGGCCACTAATTAAGTTTGGCGGCCCAGAAGTCCCAGGGTTCATCAAGGTTTGTGTTACGCCTAGCGCTCCGGGTCCCCGCTCCTCCCCGGAGCGCTCACGGCGTCTTTCTCCCTGCAGCGCTCCGGTCGGTCCCGCTGACCGGGAGCGCCGCACTGTCATGGCCGTTGGGGATGCGATTCGCACAGCGGGACGCGCCCGCTCGCGAATCGCATCCCAGGTCACTTACCCGTCTCCGTCCCCTGCTGTCATGTGCTGGCGCGCGCGGCTCCGCTCTCTAGGGCGCGCGCGCGCCAGCTCCCTGAGACTTAAAGGGCCAGTGCACCAATGATTGGTGCCTGGCCCAATTAGCTTAATTGTCTCCCACCTGCTCCCTGGCTATATCTAGTCTCCTCCCTTGCACTCCCTTGCCGGATCTTGTTGCCTTGTGCCAGTGAAAGCGTTTAGTGTTGTCCAAAGCCTGTGTACCTGAACTTCTGCTACCCATCCTGACTACGAACCTTGCCGCCTGCCCCCGACCTTCTGCTACGTCTGACCTTGCCTCTGCCTAGTCCTTCTGTTCCACGCCTTCTCAGCAGTCAGCGAGGTAGAGCCGTTGCTAGTGGATACGACCTGGTTGCTACTGCCGCAGCAAGACCATCCCGCTTTGCGGCGGGCTCTGGTGAAAACCAGTAGCCTCTTAGAACCGGTCCACTAGCACGGTCCACGCCAATCCCTCGCTGACACAGAGGATCCACTACCTGGAAGCCGAATCGTGACAGTAGATCCGGCCATGGATCCCGCTGAGGTGCCGCTGCCAAGTCTCGCTGATCTTCCCACGGTGGTCGCTCAGCAATCGCAGCAGATTGCCCAACAAGGACAGCAGCTGTCGCAGTTGACCGCCATGTTACAGCAACTTCTGCCTCTGCTACAGCAGCAACCATCTCCTCCGCCAGCTCCTGCACCTCCTCCGCAGCGAGTGGCCGCTCCTAGCCTCCGCTTGTCCCTGCCGGACAAATTTGATGGGGACTCCAGACTCTGCCGTGGATTTTTGTCTCAGTGTTCCCTGCATATGGAGATGATGTCGGACTTGTTTCCTTCTGAACGGTCTAAGGTGGCGTTCGTAGTAAGCCTTCTTTCAGGAAAGGCCTTGTCTTGGGCCACACCGCTCTGGGACCGCAATGATCCTGCCACAGCCACAGTCCAGGCCTTCTTCACTGAACTCCGGAGTGTCTTCGAGGAGCCAGCCCGAGCTTCTTCTGCCGAGACTGCCCTGTTGAACCTGGTCCAGGGTAATTCTTCCGTTGGCGAGTATGCCGTACAATTCCGTACTCTTGCTTCAGAATTATCCTGGAATAACGAGGCTCTCTGCGCGACCTTTAAAAAAGGCCTATCCAGTCGCATCAAGGATGTGCTGGCCGCACGAGAGATTCCTGCCAATCTGCAAGAACTCATCCATCTAGCTACCCGCATTGACATGCGTTTTTCTGAGCGACACCAAGAGCTCCGCCAGGAAAAAGACTTAGATCTCTGGGCACCTCTCCCACAGTATCCGTTGCAATCTACGCCTGGGCCTCCCGCCGAGGAGGCCATGCAAGTGGATAAGTCTCGCCTGACCCAGGAAGAGAGGAATCGCCGCAGGGAGGAAAATCTCTGTCTTTACTGTGCCAGTACCGAGCATTTCTTGGTGGATTGCCCTATCCGTCCTCCACGCCTGGGAAACGCACGCACGCACCCAGCTCACGTGGGTGTGGCGTCTCTTGGTTCCAAGTCTGCTCCTCCACGTCTCACGGTACCCGTGCGGATTTCTTCTTCAGCCAGCTCCTCCCTCTCAGCCGTGGCCTGCTTGGACTCCGGTGCCTCAGGAAATTTTATTTTGGAGTCGTTTGTTAATAAATTCAGCATCCCGGTGACCCGTCTCGTCAAGCCGCTCTACATTTCCGCGGTCAACGGAGCCAGATTGGACTGCACCGTGCGTTACCGCACAGAGCCCCTCCTCATGTCTATTGGACCCCACCTTGAGAGGATTGAATTCTTCATTCTCCCCAACTGTACCTCTGAGGTTCTCCTCGGTCTGCCTTGGCTCCGGCTTCATTCCCCCACCATTGATTGGACCTCCGGGGAGATCAGGAACTGGGACTCTGCCTGCCACAGGAAGTGCCTCTCCCCCCCTCCCAGTCCCGTCAGGCAAGCCTCTGTGCCACCCCATGGCCCCCGTCCTGGTGTCACACTGCCCCGTGCCAGGCCTCGCCCTCTGCCCTCCCTCCCCATTCCCACTCCTGCTGTACTGCCTGCCGTTGAGGAAACCCTCCATTCTTTCTCGGTGTCCTCATCCCAGGGGAGGCAGTTACTGGACAAAGAGAAGGGGAGACCTAAGGGGGGGGGTACTGTTACGCCTAGCGCTCCGGGTCCCCGCTCCTCCCCGGAGCGCTCACGGCGTCTTTCTCCCTGCAGCGCTCCGGTCGGTCCCGCTGACCGGGAGCGCCGCACTGTCATGGCCGTTGGGGATGCGATTCGCACAGCGGGACGCGCCCGCTCGCGAATCGCATCCCAGGTCACTTACCCGTCTCCGTCCCCTGCTGTCATGTGCTGGCGCGCGCGGCTCCGCTCTCTAGGGCGCGCGCGCGCCAGCTCCCTGAGACTTAAAGGGCCAGTGCACCAATGATTGGTGCCTGGCCCAATTAGCTTAATTGTCTCCCACCTGCTCCCTGGCTATATCTAGTCTCCTCCCTTGCACTCCCTTGCCGGATCTTGTTGCCTTGTGCCAGTGAAAGCGTTTAGTGTTGTCCAAAGCCTGTGTACCTGAACTTCTGCTACCCATCCTGACTACGAACCTTGCCGCCTGCCCCCGACCTTCTGCTACGTCTGACCTTGCCTCTGCCTAGTCCTTCTGTTCCACGCCTTCTCAGCAGTCAGCGAGGTAGAGCCGTTGCTAGTGGATACGACCTGGTTGCTACTGCCGCAGCAAGACCATCCCGCTTTGCGGCGGGCTCTGGTGAAAACCAGTAGCCTCTTAGAACCGGTCCACTAGCACGGTCCACGCCAATCCCTCGCTGACACAGAGGATCCACTACCTGGAAGCCGAATCGTGACAGTTTGTTGGCATGGCCATGTCAAGGTATGCGATCACCTGCTGGTTCAGGTCCTGCTCCAGGTGTACCTGCTGTTGATGTTTTGCTTCACTATGCGGGTGAAGAAAGCTACTCATCAGCGACTGTAGACTAAGGTTGCTGCTGATGGAGCTGGTACTACTCCTGCCACCCCACCCCTCCCCAGCAGCCATGGCAGTGGAAGATGAGCACAGAGGGCCCCTGAGTCAGATCTGTGAAAGGAAGGATGATGGAGCACATAGGCATCGGCAAACTGACTACTTAGGGTGTGTCTGTAGTAGGTCAGTTTGTCCTTCCTCTTTGTTGGGCGTAAAAAAGGCCCCCATTTTGTACTGGTAGCTAGGGTAAAACAAGGTGGAGAGCCAGAAGTCATCCCGCTGTCGAATGGTGACAATTCGGTGGTCACTGCAAGTGAGCATGCATCGTGCCATTTGTGTAAGTGACTCAGAGGGACTACCTGCCTCCTTCTCCACTGCATACTGCCACGGTGTGTCTGGGTCCTCTGTCTTGTCTCCCTCTTCAGCCTGTAGCTCCACAGCCTGCTCCTCCTCCTCTCCTGTCAGATGAATTTAAAAACCACCCATTTCATGAAACCTTGCCTGTGCTACACTGTCCCTCTCCCCTTCCTCTTCCATTTCAGCCCCCACAGGGCTCATGTGGCCATAAGATGTAGGTGCCACGTCTCCAGTGCCCTGACCAGCAATAGTTTCCAACACATGTTGTAGGAAATGAAGCAGGGAAATGGCGTTGTTCATCCCGTAATGCTGGAGACCAACCAATAACGTGGCTTCCTCAAAGGGCCTGAGCAAACAGCAGGTGTCACATATGAGCTGCCACTGGTTGACATTGACATTACACAGGGGAGTCCCCCTAGCCACTTGGATCATCAAGAAATTGATTATGGCTTTTCTCTGTTCATATAGTCCAACATATGGAGGGTGGAATTCCTACGTGTGGAAACGTCGCAAACCAGACTATGCTGGGAGATGCCGTTCTGACGCTGCAACTCAAGGAGGGTGTGCGAGTGGGTGTGTGTGGCTGAAGTGCATGCAAAGTTTCCTTTCCATTGTTAGGATGTCTTGCAGATGGGGGGAACACTTCGGAAACCGCTTGACAACGTGTGCCATGGCTCAGTTTTCCTTGACGCACTGCAGACAAGATATTCTTCCCGTTGTCACCATGGTTCCTATTTCCAGTTTTTGTGGAGTAAGCAATGATTCGATTTCTTGATGAATTACTTTTAGCAGTTCCTCTCCTGTGTGACTCCGTTCACCAAGGCAAAGCATGTGAAGAACAGTTTTACACTGCCGTGCCCTGCACACATGGTATGCTGGAGGGGCACTGAGACTTGTCCGTACAGTGGAGGCTGAGAACACAGTGGAGGATGAGGGGGCGGAGTCGCACACTCTTACAGGACCAATGGTCTGAGAGCATGGAGGCGGAAGCCGGGTGACCTGTCCAAGTTGGTGTTGTGGCAGTGCAACAACATTCCCCCAATGGGCCTTAAAGGACATGTATTTTCTCTGACTGTAGTTACAGTTCCACACTTCATCGCTGCTGAGCACTTTGGTACACACCGACAGGCTCAAGGACTGGTCCACCTTCTGTTCCACAAAATTGTGAAGGGCTGGTACTGCCTTTTTTGCAAAGAAATTACGGCTTCGGAATCTCCACCTCTGCTCGGCACAAGCCATCAGTTCTCTGAAAGGTACAAGGTCCACCACTTGAAAAGGGAGGGACTGCAGCACCAGCAACTTGGACAGGAACACATTAAGCTTCTGCACCATTGGATGAGTGGGTGCATACTGTTGTCCCTTGGACATGGCTTTGCTGATGGATTGCTGGCGGAATGACTTACTCAAAGTAGGAGGAGCTGGATCATCTGGACCGACAGAAGATGGGTGTGACAGACAGCTGTCTTCGGCTGAGGTGGTGGAGCCTTGGCTGGCTGAAATAGGGAGCGGCCTGCCACTGGGTGATGCAGCAGGCTGAACCACCGCATCGGAGCCACGGTTCTCCTAGGCTGCTTTATGGTGATGCTGCATATGTTGACGCAGGGCCATGGTGCCAACATTGGGACCCTGGCCATGCTTCACCTTCTGCCGACGCGTCTTGCATGTGGCCAGGTTAATGTCCTACGAATGCTTGATGAAAAACTGGTACGCTCCACTACGCTTAAAACTTTATTTGACTACAGAAAAAAGTGTGAAGCTTTGGCTGGCCTTTCACAGCAAGTAGGCCCAAAATAGTTTGACAGGAAAAAAAAAAACATACATCACCTATGTATTTACAGGTTACACTTATGAGAGGACAATACCCTCCGCTACACAATCTGTATTAGGCACTGAACTCAGGTGACTATAGCTTTTTTTGCGTGCTCACCCTAACTGGCCCCTGTTAGCTTATGAGTAGTAGTACACACTAGTGCTGCAGCACAGAGTCGCTGTGTAGTACAGCTCAGTACAGTATTATAATGCACTAATAGCAGGTGACAATAGCTTTTAGTGCTCAGCCTAACTGGCCCCTATTAGCTTTAGAGTTGTTGGATACCCCACTGCAGCAGTACAAAGTCACTGTGTAGTACATCCCAGTACAGTATTATTATGCACTAATGGCAGGTGACAATGGCTTTTAGTGCTCAGCCTAACTGGCCCCTATAAGCTTTAGAGTTGTTTTACACCCCACTGCAGCAGAACAGAGGTGCTGTATAATAAACCGAAAAGTGTTCTCTAAACGTTGGAATGGCTGGCCGCAAGATGGCTGCCGATTATAGGGCTTGCTGGCTGCTGATAGGCTGCATGCTGCATGTGATTCAGGTTCATCCCGCCTCCCCCCCTTCCCAAAATTCATTGCCCCATGTCCTCACATGTGGATCCATCATTTTAGATGCCCTGAAGCCTGAACCACACTAAATGGAGTTTAATGAAGCAATTTGTTTAATCGAATTGCGGTGATATTTGGATTTGTTGCAAATCTAATTTTTTCATGAAATTCATAACGAATTTGGATTCTTCAGATTCGATTCACTCATCTCTAATGTGTACATTTGAATTACATTTGGAACTGTCCAAATAAAAAACAGAAAGGAAAAAAACAAAGATACATCACTGTATTGAAGTAATTCTATAGTTAGTTTTAAAGGAAATCTGTCATTAGTTTAACCCACACTAACCTGTCGGTACAGGCTGGTAGTGCGGGTGAAACTGATGATGTTACCTACCTATCCCTAATTTGTGGCCTAATACGCCACTTATCCTCCTTATTCAGGAACACCCTGACATCACTGCTGCTGATGTCATCATGCTCATGGAACACCACCCATGCACTAAGCCTACTGCCTGAATAAGGAGGACAACAGGCAAATGGGGCCACGGATCAGGGATAGGTAAGTATCTTTATCATCAGTGTCACTGTCAGCCTGTACCAATAAGTTAGTGCAAGTGACTCTGATGACATATTCCCTTTAAATTCAATTTTGCCACCCTAAAATTTTGCTTGCCGCAAAATCCAGTTGATTTTAATGGGATTCTACTAGTTTTATAACGAAATTATCTAGGTAGGTCGGGATTTGGCCAAGAGAATACACATTTTTTCTTACTGGAATACACCTAAAACTGAATTGCAGTCAATGAGATTGCGTTGGCCATGCTGCCATTAATGCCCAATTACTTTGGAGGCTGCAGCAAGCAGATTTTCCATAGTGTGCGTGGGCCCTTGACAGACTCCAACACCAATGGAAGATATGGACTGTTTACAAAAAGCAAAGTCTACTAAAAGCTACTCTGTCATTTCATAAATTATATTTATAACACCATGAACCCTGGTGTGGTAAATAAAATAAAAAATGTTTTTGACCAATGTAAAATGTGGCATGGCTTGTGGGAGGGGCATAGGTTTCAAGCCATTCTGACACAATCACCCGGAGCTTGTGGAGTAAGGTGGATCTGAGCTGTGATGTAGAGATTGTGGTTGAGAGACCTGTGATGTGGGTGTATCAAGTGAAAATTGTGTTTTTTGTCAGGAGTTGAAACAAAAAAGGCCAAAAATAGAAGTGACATGTGACCATGTTTTATCAAAAGTTATGCTAATTCATACATTTTCCAGAGACTTGCATGGGAGTTCAGACAAAAACCCCGACCCTCGCTAATAATGGTGGATTAGGGTTAATTTACCTATCCTATATTTTTAGTTGACTCATAAGTAACATGTGTAACAAGTGTCATTAGAATGTATCCAGCTGTTTGGAAGTGAAGCTGGAACATACACACACAAACGCACACACACATGTACACACTTTGAGTTTTATATACAGTACAGAGCTAAAGTTTGGACAAACCTTCTCATTCAAAGAGTTTTCTTTATTTTCATGACCATGAAAATTGTAGATTCACACTGAAGGCATCAAAACTATGAATTAGCACATGTGGAATTATATACATAACAAAAAAGTGTGAAACAACTGAAAATTTGTCATTTTCTAGGTGGAAAGTGTCCCCAAGTGCAGTCACAAAAACCATCAAGAGCTACAAAGAAACAGGCTCACATGTGGACCTCCCCAGGAAAGGAAGACCAAGAGTCACCTCTGCTGTGGAGGATAAGTTCATCCGAGTCACCAGGCTCAGAAATCGCAGGTTAACAGCAGCTCAGATTAGAGACCAGGTCAATGCCACACAGAGTTCTAGCAGCAGACACATCTCTAGAACAACTGTTAAGAGGAGACTGTGTGAATCAGGCCTTCATGGTAGAATATCTGCTAGGAAACCACTGCTAAGGACAGGCAACAAGCAGAAGAGACTTGTTTGGTTTGGGCTAAAGAACACAATGAATGGACGTTAGACCAGTGGAAACCTGTGCTTTGGTCTGATGAGTCCAAATTTGAGATCTTTGGTTCCAACCACCGTGTCTTTGTGCAACGCAGAAAAGGTGAACAGATGGACTCTACATGCCTGATTCCCACCGCGAAGCATGGAGGAGGAGGTGTGATGGTGTGGGGGTGCTTTGCTGGTGACACTGTTGGGGATTTATTCAAAATTGAAGGCATACTGAACCAGCATGGCTATCACAACATTTTTCAGTGACCTGCTATTCCATCCTGTTTGCGTTTAGTTGGGCCATCATTTATTTTTCAACAGGGCAATGACCTCAAACACACCTCCAGGCTGTGTAAGGGCTATTTGACCAAGAAGGAGAGTGATGGGGTGCTGCGCCAGATGACCTGGCCTCTACAGTCACCAGACCTGAACCTAATGAAGGCAACGGGCCAATAAGTGCTAAGCATCTCTGGGAACTCCTTCAAGACTGTTACATGACCATTTGAGGAAATTACCTCTTGAAGCTTATCAAGAGAATGCCAAGAGTGTGTAAAGCAGTAATCAAAGCAAAAGGTGACTACTTTGAAGATGACATATTTTCAGTTGTTTTACACGTTTTTGTTATTTCTATAATTCCACATGTGTTAATTCATAGTTTTGATGCCTTCAGTGTGAATCTATAATTTTCATAGTCATGAAAATAAAGAAAACTCTTAGAATGAGAAGGTGTGTCCAAACTTTTGGTCTGTACCATATATATATATATATATATATATATATATATATATATATATATATATATATATGGTATGCCTTGATATAGTTAATGTAATTGTTATGTTTTCCAGACCCATTGTGATAAATTCAGATGTGAAATACTGAACTATGGTATCTGCAAAGGGGCTGTTAGGCTGGGTTCACATATGTCAGGCGTCCAGCAAAGTTTTGCTCTAGCGCGTACCAGAGCGAAACTGATGCTAGAACTGATCCCATTAATTTGAATGAAACAGTTCAAAATCATCCAGCATCCCAATTTTGATGTCGGATGGTTGGTGCCAGACAGCACCAAACAGGGGAACGCAGCTTGCCAGCTTGCGCAGGCAGTCCAGTGCATGAAACAATAAATGCCAGATGCCATACAACTGATGACAACTGATGCATGTTGTTGCCAGTTGTGGCATCAGTTGTGTCGAAATTTAGGCTGAGTTCACCTATGCCGGATGCCAGACATTAGGGATAACCAAATTGAATATGAGGAATCCAAATTTGTTACGAATTTCAGGAAAAATTTAATTTGCAACGAATGCGAATATCACCACGATTCGATCGCGCAAATTGCTTCATTAAACTTCATTTAATGCGGGCTAGGCTCCAGGGCATCTAAAATGGTCGATCAAATGTGAGGACATGGGGCAAGGAATCCTGGGAAGGTGGGAACAAGGGTCAGTGGGATGACCCTGAATCACATGCAGTATGCAACCTATCAGCAGCCAGCCACCCCTCTGATATCACAGCCCTATATAATCCACAGCAATCTTGCAGCCAGTCACTTCAGCCATTTATTGCAGAGAGAGAGATAGAAAGAGAGAGGGGGAGAGAGAGAGAGAGAGAGAGGGAGAGAGAGAGGGACAGACAACAGTGTGTGTTGCACAGAAAAGCATTTTTACAGCAGCGATTCACCTCCCAGTCACATCCGCATTCTGTTGCAGAGAGAGAGAGAGGGACAGATAGCAGTGTGTGTTGCACAGAAAAGCTTTTTTACAGCAGCGATTCACCTCAAGCCCAAATCCAGCCTAGAAGCACTGATAAGGAAGGGAGTGAGATTGAGAGGAAGTGCATTTTTGGGTGTAGTACACAGCGACTGTGTGCTGCAGCACTGGTGTGGACAACAACTGAAAGGCTAATAGTAGCCAGCCAATTAGGGTGAGCAGAGCAGTAAAGACATATTGCCTTCTATTGAGTGTAAATTGTGCGCACATTTAAGTGGTGTACCATTTTGTTCCTGTTAAAATCTTAAGGCCTAGATACTGTGAGAGTCCAGCCAAAAGTACACACCTGCTGGTGTTGTAGACAAATACTGTTTTAAGTGTACTGGAGCGCATTGTCCTCCCCTCATAGGTGCATACCACATATGCACATCTAAGTGGTATACCACTTTGTTCTTTTAACCCCTTCCTGCTATTGGACGTATGCATACGTCCAGGCGAACTACACGTTCGCGCAAATGGACGTATGCATACGTCCAAGCGATCTCCTGCTCTGCCGTGGGCAGCGCAGGAGATCGCGGGTGGGACTCAGCTGTCAATCACAGCCGGAGTCCCACCGCAGCTGCCGGGGCCGCGATCGCGCCGATCCCGGCAGCATTAACCCCATAGATGCCGTGATCAGTTCTGATCACGGCATCTATGGTGTTTGCAGGGGGAGCGCTCTCCCCCTGCCCATCAACGGTGGCGCTGCGATAAAATAAGGGGGATCGGGGGTGTCCAAGACACCCTCGATCCCCCTTGAAGAGATAGGAGTGAGGTGGCAGGGTTGCCACCCCTCCTATCCCTGCTATTGATCGGCGGAGCGACCGACCAATAGCAGACTGGGGGCGGGAGGGTTAAAGTTCGGTTCCCCCCCGCTATGCCCACCCATCGGTGTCCGGGCACAGCGGGGGGAACCGTGTAGTAGCGGCGGCGGCGGCAGCGGCGGTCACTTACCCGGTGGCGGCTGTGATCATGGCGGCGGTGGAGGTGAGTATGGCGCCGCGTGTCCGGGAGTCTGTTGCCTAGCAACATCTGCAGGGCGACAGTTTAGAGAGTGGTCTCTAAACTGTGGCCCTCCAGATGTTGCAAAACTACAACTCCCACCATGCCTTGACAGCTGTTTGCTGTGTTGGCATGCTGGGAGTTGTAGTTTTGCAAGATTTAGAGGGGTTCAGGCTAGAGATCACTGACAGTGGTCTCTAAACTGTAGCCCTCCAGATGTTACAAAACTACAACTCCCAGCATGCCCAGACAGCAAATGGCTGTCTCGGCATGCTGGGAGTTGTACTTGCGTGCCTCCAGCTGATGCATAACTACATCTCCCAGCATTCCCTTTGGCAATCAGTACATGCTGAGAGTTGTAGTTCTGCAACAGCTGGAGGCACACTGGTTGGGAAATACCGAGTTAGGTAATAGGTTCTATTACCTAACTCAGTATTTTCCAACCAGTGTGCCTCCAGCTGTTGCAAAACTACAACTCCCAGCATGCACGTTCTGTCAGTGCATGCTGGGAGTTGTAGTTTTGCCCCCCCCCCCCCCCCCCTCCCATGTGAATGTACAGGTTACATTCACACTGGCGGCGGATTACAGCGAGTTCCCCGCTTCAAGTTTGAGCTGCAGCCGCAGCTCAAACTCCTAGCGGGAGACTTAGTGTAATCCGCTGTCAGTGTGAATGTAACCTAAAAACATTACACTACACTAACATAAAATAAAGAGTAAAACACTACATATACACACGTACACTGCCCCCCCACCACCCCTTCCCCCCCAATAAAAATGAAAAACGTATCCTACAGCAGTGTTTCCAAAACGGAGCCTCCAGCTGTTGCAAAACAAAAACTCCCAGCATTTCCGGACAGCCATTGACTGTCCAAGCATGCTGGGAGTTTAGTAACAGCTGGAGGCACCCTGTTTGGGAATCACTGGTGTAGAATACCCCTATGTCCACCCCTATGCAAATCCCTAATTTAGGCCTCAAATGCGCATGGCGCTCTCACTTTGGAGCCCTGTCGTATTTCAAGGCAACAGAATAGGGCCACATATGGGGTATCGCCGTACTCGGGAGAAATTGCCTAACAAATTTTGGGGGGCTTTTTCTCCTTTTACCCCTTATGCAAAGGTAAAGTTGGGGTCTACACCAGCATGTTAGTGTAAAAAAAAACATTTTTGTACACTAACATACTGGTGTTGCCCCATACTTTAAAATTTCACAAGCGGTAAAAGAAAAAAAGCCTCCAAAATTTGTAATGCAATTTCTCCTGAGTATGAAGATACCCCATATGTGGGTGCAAAGTGTTCTGGGGACGCACAACAAGGCTCAGAAGGGAGAGTGCACCATGTAAATTTGAGGTCTAAATTGGGGATTTGCACAGGGGTGGCTGATTTTACAGCGGTTCTGACATAAGTGCAAAACAATAAATACCCACATGTAACCCCATTTTGTAAACTACACCCCTCATGTAATGTAATAAGGGGTACAGTGAGCATTTACACCCCACAGGGGTCTGACAGATCTTTGAAACAGAGGTCTGTGAAAATGAAAAATAACATTTTTAATTTGCACAGCCCACTGTTCCAAAGATCCGTCAAATGCCAGTGGGGTGTAAATTCTCCCTGCACCCCTTATTACCTTCCGTGAGGGGTGTAGTTTTAAAAATGGGGTCACATGTGGGGGGGGTCCACTGTTCTGGCACCACGGGGGGCTTTGGAAATGCACATGGGCAAATTCTCTCTCCAAAAGCTCAATGATGCTCCTTCTCTTCTGAGCATTGTAGTTCGTCCCCAGTGCACTTCACGTCCACTTATGGGGTATTTCCATACTCAGAAGAGATGAGGTTACAAATTTTGGGGGGTATTTTCTGCTATTATCCCTTGTAAAAATGTAAAATTTTGGGGAAAACAAGCATTTTAGTGTAAGTTGTGAAACAAAAGTTGTGAAACACCTGTGGGGTATTAAGGTTCACTTTACCCCTTGTTACGTTCCCCAAGGGGTCTAGTTTCCAAAATGGTATGCCATGTGTTTTTTTTTTCTCTCCTGGCACCATAGGGGCTTCCTAAATGCGGCATGCCCCCAGAGCAAAATTTGCTTCCAAAAAGCCAAATGTGACTCCTTCTCTTCTGAGACCTGTAGTGCGCCAGCAGAGCACTTTTCATCCCCATATTGGGTGTTTTCTGAATCGGGAGAAATTGGGCTTCAAATTTTGGGGGGTATTTTCTGCTATTATCTTTTTTAAAAATGTAAAATTTTTGCTAAACCAAGCATTTTTGGTAAAAAAATTTTTTTTTTTTACATATGCAAAAGTCGTGAAACACATGTGGGGTATTAAGGTTCACTTTATCCCTTGTTACGTTCCTCAAGGGGTCTAGTTTCCAAAATGGTATGCTATGTGTTTTTTTTTTGCTGTCCTGGTACCATAGGGGCTTCCTAAATGCGACATGCCCCCCGAGCAAAATTTGCTCACAAAAAGCCAAATATGACTCCTTCTCTTCTGAGCATTGTAGTTCGCCCGTAGTGCACTTCAGGTCAACTTATGGGGTACCTCCATACTCAGAAGAGATGGGGTTACCAATTTTGGGGGGTATTTTCTGCTATTAACCCTTGCAAAAATGTGAAATTTGGGGGGGGAACACACATTTTAGTGAAAAATTATTATAATTTTTTTACAAATGCAAAAGTCATGAAACACCTGTGGGGTATTAAGGCTCACTTAATTCCTTGTTACGTTCCCCAAGGGGTCTAGTTTCCAAAATGGTATGCCATGTGTTTTTTTTTGCTGTTTTGGCACCATAGGGGCTTCCTAAATGCAACATGCCCCCCAAAAACCATTCAGAAAAACGTACTCTCCAAAATCCCCTTGTCGCTCCTTCCCTTCTGAGCCCTCTACTGCGCCCGCCGAACAATTTACATAGACATATGAGGTATGTGCTTACTCGAGAGAAATTGGGCTACAAATTCAAGTATAAATTTTATTCTTTTACCCCTTGTAAAAATTCAAAAATTGGGTCTACAAGAACATGCAAGTGTAAAAAATGAAGATTTTGAATTTTCTCCTTCACTTTGCTGCTTTTCCTGTGAAACACCTAAAGGGTTAAAACACTTACTGAATGTAATTTTGAATACTTTGGGGGGTGCAGTTTTTGTAATGGGGTCATTTATGGGGTATTTCTAATATGAAGACCCTTCAAATCCACTTCAAACCTGAACTGGTCCATGAAAAATAGCGAGTTTAAAAATTTTGTGAAAAATTGTAAAATTGCTGCTGAACTTTGAAGCCCTCTGGTGTCTTCCAAAAGTAAAAACTCATAAATTTTATGATGCAAACATAAAGTAGACATATTGTATATGTGAATCAAAAAATAAATATTTGGAATATCCATTTTCCTTACAAGCAGAGAGCTTCAAAGATAGAAAAATGCTAAATTTTCATTTTTTTCATCAAATTTGGGGATTTTTCACCAAGAAAGGATGCAAGTTACCACAAAAATTTACCACTATGTTAAAGTAGAATATGTCACGAAAAAACAATCTCGGAATCAGATTGATAAGTAAAAGCATTCCAGAGTTATTAATGTTTAAAGTGACAGTGGTCAGATGTGCAAAAAAGGGCTGCGTCCTAGAGGTGAAAATGGGCTGTGTCCTTAAGGGGTTAAAGTCTCAAGGGCCTAAATACTGTGAAAGGCCATGCAAAAGTGCACACCTGCTGGTGTTGTAGACAAATACTGTTTTAAGCGTAGTGGAGCGTATTGTACTCCCCTCATATAAGCGCTTAGAATGTCAGACAGAGTAGTGCCAGGACTTGCACAGTGGAGTGGCAGAGGCCATTGGTTAACACGGTCATCCCCTTCATCACAAGGGACATCTGACACCCCCAGTCAACAGTCAGTGTGTTCCTAAGACACAACCCTCAGTAGGCAGACACTGTTGAGGAACCTGAGGAGGACATCAGTGACGTGCATACACAACTCCATGATGATGAATCCAATCACACTTGGGAGCTGGGTGCAGAAGGGGCTTCATCATCATCAGGAGAAGAGGGTTGCAGGTTGCCCGTGAGGCAGCAGAGCCAGCATGGTGGCATAAATGGAAAGCCTGGAGCCAAACGTACCCAGATAGACCACCTGCTTCACGGCAGCCTACCTTCCCAGGAGGTAGGGGAACAGGGTTCCCCGAGTCGGCAGCAGTAGCAGTCAATCAGTGCGGACTGTTGGTGGGAAAATCAGCTACTTGGTGGTGTAGCAGTTTTTCATCAAGCATTCAGAGGATGTTAACCTGGCCACATGCAAGATGTTTCAGCAGAAAGTGAAGAGTGGGAAGGGGTCCCAATGTTGGCACCACGGCCCTGCGTCAACATAGGCAGCGTCACCATAAAGCGGCCTGGGAGAACTGTGGCTCCGATGTGGTGGTCCAGCCTGCTGCATCACCAAGTGGCACCCGGCTGCCTGTTTCAGCTGCCCAAAGCTCCACCACCTCAGCGGAAAGGGAGCTGTGTCCCAAGCCGTCATTTCCTTGCGAAGAAGGCAGTACCAGCCCTGCACAATTTTGTGGAACAGAAGTTGGGCCAGTCCTTGAGCCTGTCGGTGTGTACCAAAGAGCACGGCAGTGCTGACGTGTGGATCTGTAACTACAGTTAGGGACAATACATGTCCTTAACGGCCCACCGGGTGAATATGGTTCCTGCACAGCCACAACAGCAACTTGGACAGGTCATGCCGCTTTGGCCTCGATGGTCTCAGGCCATTGGTTCTGTGACAGTGTTCGACTATGCCTCCTTATCCTCCATTGTGTCCTTAGCCTCCACTGCATGGACAAGTCTCAGTGCCCCTCCAGAATACCATGGGTGCAGGGCACGGCGGTGTAACACTGTTCTTCACATGGTTTGCCTTGGCGAACGGAGTCGCACAGGGGATGAACTGCTAAAAGTCATTCATCAAGAAATTGAATAATGGCTTATTCCACAAAAACTGGAAACGGGAACCACGGTGACCGACAACAGGAAGAAAATCTGGTCTGCGCTACGACAAGGAAGCCTGAGCCATGCACCCTGCATGGCACACATTTTTAATCTGTTTGTCAAACTGTTCCTGAAGTGTTCCCCCCCACCGGCAAGACATCCTAACAATGGGAAGGAAACTTTGCATGCACTTCAGCCACTTGTACATTGCAAAGTACACCCTCCTTGAGCTTTAATGTCAGAATGGCATCCCCCAACATTGCAATTTCACCCTCCATATGTTGGACCAACGATACGAACAGAGAAAAGCCATCACCAATTTCTTGATGATCCAAGCGGATAGGGGTACTCCCCTGTGTAACTTCAATGTGAACCAGTGGCAGCTCATACGTGACACCTGCTGTTTGCTCAGGCCCTTTGAGGAAGCCACATTATTAATCAGTCGCGGGAATTATGGGAGGAACAACATCATTCCACTGCTTCATCTACTACAATACATGCTAGAAACAATGGCTGGTCACTGGAGATGTGGCGCCTACATCTCAAGGCAACATAAGCCCTGTGGGGGCTGAACTGGAGGATAAGGAAGAGGAGGGGGAGGGGCACAGTGGAGCACAGTTTAGGATTTGCGAGATGAGTGGTTTTTCTAGTCATCTGACAGGAGAGGAGGAGCAGGAGCAGCTAGAGGGTTATGAGGAAGGCAAGACAGAGGACCCAGAGACACCGTGACAGAATTGCCACCAATTGGCATTGGTATGACTTCTGGCTCTCCACCTTATTGGACCCTCGCTACCAACACAAAATAGGGGCCTTTTTTTACACCCACTGAGATGGAGGACAAACTGGCTTACTACAGAGAAATCCTACATGATCTGCACCATCGTCCATTCTCTCACAAGTCTGACTCGGGGGGGCCTCTGTGCTCACCTTCCAATGTCATGGCTGCTGGGGAGGGGTGGGGTGGCCGGAGCAGTACCAGCTCCATCAGCAGCAGCCTGAGTCTACAGTCGCTGATTGAGTAGCTTTCTTCACCCGCATAGTGAAGCAACTCATCAGCAACAGGTAGACCTGGAGCAGGACCTAAACCAGCAGGTGGTGGCACACCTTGCCATGACCATGCCAACACACCTTGAAGGTCCGCTGGACTTGAGGGTAGCAAACTTGATTTGTGGCCGCAACTAGCAGAGTTTGCCCTGGAAAAGCTGTCCTGCCCGGCCAGTAGTATGCCGTCAGAGTGGGTGTTTAGTGTGGCGGTGGCCATTGTAACCCCAAGGAGAAATGGTCAGTCCACAAAAAATGTGGAGAGACTGAACTTTGTGAAGATGAATCAGGCATGGGTCAGTCAGAATTTCCACCCACCAATGCTTGATGCATCAGAGTAGATTGACCATGGTGCCACAACAATTCACAAATATGGATAGTGCTAAACATATTTAAGGCGCTGCTCCCCAGATACAGAAATTCCTTCGCATCAGACCACAAGTAAGTATTGAGGATATTCATTATGTAAAACGGAACTTTTAATAATATTATTTGAATAAAATATATGCACCCAACATTTTTTGGAAATCAAACAAAAGGAAAGGTGTGCAAAAAACACCATGTGCCACGTACACCACCAAGTATAGATGTGATGCAAAGACCTCTAAAACGTGAAAGGGAACAATGTATGGTCCATTGTAACAAGTGGGGGTAAAAACTTCCCCTGTAAGGCCCTACTCTCGCATTATTAATTCCCTTTTTGGCAAGTGTTACTCCCCCTAAAAATGGCGGCCCCACACAGGAACCTCTCCCTATTTCCCCTATAAACTTCCTTTCCCAAGGTATTTAGGTGGAAATAGTGAGAGTTTCCTTTGTGGGGCTGCCCTTTTTAAGGTGAGTATCACTTGCAGAGAAGGGAATTAAGAGGGCAAGAATAGGGCCTTACAGGGGAAGTTTTTACCCCCTCCTGCTACAATGGACAATATGTTGTTCTTACTTATCTTTAAGAGGGCGGCCCCATACAGGATCCAATCCCTATTTACACCTAAAAGCCTTGGGCAATGACAGTGTTTGTAGATGGAAATAGGGAGAGGTTCTTGTGTTGGACCGCCCTTTTTAGGGTGAGCAACACTTGCCAAGAAGGGAATTGATAATGTGAGAGTAGGGCCTTACAGGGGAAGTTTTTACCTCCACCGCTTTACCCCATATGTTGTTCCCTTCCACCCTTTAGAGGTCTTTGTATCACATCAATACTTGGTGGTGTAGATGGCACATGATGTTTTTGCACACCTTTCCTTTGTTCGATTTAAAAAAAAATTGAGAGTCCATATATTTTATCCTAAGCATATTATTAAAAGTTAAGTTTTACATAATGCATCTCCTTAATGTAACACTTTTACAAAGGAGACCGTTTTCTTCTGTCTACCTGCCTCAGCTACTTTTCTGATCCTGCCACCCGCCTGATGCCAGACATCTAATGCCAATTTCTCCTTTTTTCACCCACCTTCATCACCGGGCACTGATATTGTCACCCACCGCACCAATCTGTCACAGGTTCACTCTCAGGACTCCTGATGCTGCTGCTGCCACCTCCAGGCTGTCAAATTCTGCCACCATATGTTCTCCTCGTGCAGATGTCACCTCCAGGCTGTCTCATTTTGCCACCATATGTTCTCCTCATGCTGATGCCACCTCCAGGCTGTCTCATTCTTCTACCATATGTTTTCCTCATGCTGATGCCAGCTCCAGGCTGTCTCATACTGCCACCATATGTTCTTCTCCTGCTGCTACCACCTCAAGGCTGTGTCATTCGGCCACTATATGGTCTCCTCATGCTGCCACCAACTCCAGGCTGTGTTATTAAGCCATTATATGGTCTTCTCATGCTGCCACCAACTCCAGGCTGTGCCATTCAGCCACTAAATTGTCTCCTCATGCTGATGCCAGCTCCAGGCTGTCTCATTCTGCCACATATGTTCTCCTCATGCTGATGCCAGCTCCAATCTATCTCATACTGCCACCATATGTTCTCCTCATGTTGCTGCCACCTCCAGGCTGTGTATTTGAGCCACTATATGGTCTCCTCATGCTGCTGCCAACTCCAGACTGTTTTATTAAGCCACTATATGATCTTCTCATGCTGCCGCCAACTCCAAGCTGTTTAATTCAGCCACCATATGGTCTACTCATGCTTCTGCCACCTCCAGGCTGTGTCATTCAGGCACTATATGTTTTCTTCTTGCTGCCGCAAACTCCAGGCTATGTCATTTAGCCTCTATATGCTGCCACCAACTCCAGGCTGTGCCATTCAGTCACTATGTGGTCTCCTCATGCTTCTGCCAGCTCCAAGCTCTGTCATTCAGCCACTATATGGTCTCCTCATGCTGCCGCCCCCTCCACGCTGTGTCATTCAGACACTATATGGTCTCTTCATACTGATGCCAACTCCAGTTACAGTGATTCTAATAGCGACGCCTCAGATCTGTATGTCATACTGAATAGCAGTATTATTTCACTAACCCAGCACACACACTATGCATGTTACAGCAAGGCATAGTGTTCTACACCCCTATCGAGGCTCTCTGTAGGCCAGAAATAGCCATTTTTATTATCGATTTTCCGCAAATAAATTTGGACAGAAACTATTTTTGGGGGGAAAATTCAGCGAATTGGCCGAATCAAATTTTTCAAAAATTCACTCATCTCTACCGGACATATGTTAACCTAGCCTTAGAAATAGAGAGATCAGTGTAGAAGAGAGGCTTAGCGTAAAGCATGTATATTGAGAGAGCCTACAAAGCTCTTTTTAATATGAACCGAGTGGTTGTCCCCAGTATCATGGCACCCAGAAGAAAGATGAGATATGAGTAGCATTGTAGTTTTAATGAGAAATGGGTAAACCTAAGCATTCAGCTGTCTTGTATTCAATCAACACAGAATAAGCATCTCTTGGTTTATGATGTGCCCAAATATAGTCTATAATTATTATAGCATGCTGGGAAAAGTTTGCTTCATAAGGATATGTTCACACAGCAAAAAAAAAGAAAAAAAATAGTGGCCACATTTTTGCCACCAGCTAATTTTACACTGTGTGAACATACTCCTATTGATTACAGGGATTACCTGGATAGCATCTTGTAGACATGGTTGCTATGGTTTTATATTTGCAAGTCTAATGCAGTACATCTCTAAGGCTAGGATTCCACTGAGTCAGAAAAACTGCCACTGATTTTCCCTGCGTTTTGGCTTTTTTTTCTGGCACTTTAACTGTTGTGTGGAAATTGCTGCAGTAGGGATGCAGGGATTCTTGGTGAGTGTTCCAATCTTTCATCCTTCTGTGATTCTACGGTTATGCTAAGCCTAGGCCTCACCTTTACCTGTCTGATATGATATCATCATAACCCATTTCAACATGGGCAGTACCAGGTATCTATCTAGCTGAAAATTGTGATAAATATGTGTAAGCAGTTTCATTTTGGAAATTTCTGCATCTTCTCTCTATGTGTTATGCATCATGTGTAGAGATGGGGCCATGCCTAAACTCATATTGTGCATTTTAATAGATTTCCTAGGGATTTTCATGTTCCTCCATGGAGGCGAAAAGTAGCTACTATGTTTTAAAATCACTCAAAACTCCCAGCAAGTAACCATTAACAAAATTGCTAGATGTTCTCTTGGCTCGAACAATTTTGAAAAGATTTGCAAGATACTCAATGCATTCCTATAGACAGAGATATCACAGCATATTTTTTTTAAAGATTAGGTGGTAGCCCTAGCCTCAAAAGAAGAAATAACATATTACAACTCCTTTTACTGCTGCACAGCCCTATTCCTGCATACTATACATCATTCCGTATTATCTAAAATTCTACATAATGGGTGCTATACTAATTGAAACACTATCTTTTTATTCCATCTAATGTGCTTGGGGGTTAAAATCTACTAGACAGTATATGCTGATGCTCCATATTTGCGTAAAAATAAGTGACTTTATTGCTAAAATTAGTCACAATGACCTAACTGTATTCTGAAAAGCGATCTGAGAGACTTCTACTGTCTGGGCCGCATAGTCATATTTTTGCTTTGCTGCGATCAGATAAGGAACCGTCATATCTCCATGCTGTGATTAGAGATGATGAACGTAGCTCAAAAGGAAACGGAAAGTTATTGCTTTACAATGGAAAAATAGTATTGACACTACAATATCTGCTGTCCTTTCAAATTGATTCAAATATGCACTGCCTTTAATCCTTTGTTGCTATCTTAGCCCTGGTAGCAATGAGCTGTTATCGTGGATTTGAATGTCCTATTAATTAAAGTCTGCCAGCAGAAATCTGGTCTCCCAACCTTCCCTGCAATTGAATTTCCAGCTCTTCTCCTACTTCTATAATACCGGTAATTATTCCGGTGACACTGTCCTAAATTGAGAGTAGACATTACAATATACTGTATAGAAAACTAGACGGATTTGCAAACATTATAAAGGCTTACTCACACAGGTGTTTCGGCTGCATTGTGGTTGAGAATTATTTGTTCTGTAATGAGCCTATTTTGCGGACGTTTGTGCTGACTCAAATGTTAAACATTGTCCTAGTAATGCTAGTCAATGCTAGCATGTGAAACTCTGGGGAAACTTTAAGAATGTCAGGAACTCACCTTTCTCGGTAGTGTCTACTTCTTCTATCACTGTCCTTGGCTGCTGGGGGTTCAAAGGTCCCCTAGCCAAACTCTATGTCTGGCTCGGCTGCCAGGGATGACAAAACAATAAGGACCAGGGGAGAGATTTATCAGAAACTGTGCAGAGGAAAGTTGCCCATAGCAACCAATCAGCTTGCTTCTTTCATTTTTGAAAAAGGCCTCTGAAAAATGAAAGAAGCGATCTGATTGGTTGCTATAGGCAACTTGGCAACTTTTCCTCTGCACTGGTTTTGTTAAATCATCCCATAAGAGTCCAATCACCAACCAGGGTGGTAGATTTAAAGTGTACCTTTGGTTTGCAAAAACGTTTTATATAAGGTAGACAATATCGTTATATCTATACTCTATGAAGGCTCCTGGCTTGTCAATCAGACTGTTCTGTGAGCCAGAGGCGTGTCACAGAGCCCTGCTTGTCCTCAATGTAAATAGCTGTGCTTGTCCTCATTGCACAGAGCTGTGCTTGTCCTCAGTGTACAGAGCCTTGCTTGCCCTCAGTGTACAGAGCACTGCTTGTCCTCACTGCACAGAGCCCTGCTTGTCCTCAGTGCACAGATCCCTGCTTGTCCTCAGTGCACAGAGACCTGCTTGTCCTCAGTGTTCAGAGCCCTGCTTGTCCTCAGTACACAGAGCCCTGCTTGTCCTCAGTGTACAGAGCCCTGCTTGTCCTCAATGTACAGAGCCCTGCTTGTCCTCAATGTACAGAGCCCTGCTTGTCCTCACTGTACAGAGCCCTGCTTGTCCTCACTGTACAGAGCCCTGCTTGTCTTCAGTGTACAGAGCCCTGCTTGTCCTCACTGTACAGAGCCCTGCTTGTCCTCACTGTACAGAGCCCTGCTTGTCTTCAGTGTACAGAGCCCTGATTGTCCTCAATGTACAGAGCCCTGCTTGTCCTCACTGTACAGAGCCCTGCTTGTCCTCAGTGTACAGAGCCCTGTTTGTCCTCAGTGTACAGAGCCCTGCTTGTCCTCAGTGTACAGAGCTCTGTTTGTCCACCCACACTTCCTGTGACACAGACACAGCTGCAGAAACAAGACAGAATTGTTTAACCCACAAATTTACACATTTCAAATATACACTGCTCAAAAAAAAAAAAAAGGAACACTTAAACTAAAACAAAGTAATTCCAAGTCAATCACACTTCTGTGAAATCCCACTGTCCACTCAGGAAGCAACACTGATTTAGAATAAATTTAACGTGCTGTTGTGCAAATGGAACAGATAGGAAATTAGCAAGACACCCCCAATAAAGAAGTGGCTCTGCAGGTGGTGATCATAGACCACTTCTCAGTTCTTATGCTTCCTGGCTGATGTTTTGGTCACTTTTGAATGGTGTCGGTGCTGTCACTCTAGTGGTAGCATGAGACGGAGTCTGCAACCCACACAAGTGGCTCAGGTAGTGCAGATCATCCAGGATGGAACATCAATGCGAGCTGTGGCAAGAAGGTTTGCTGTGTCTGTCAGCACAGTGTCCAGAGCATGGAGGTGCTACCAGGAGACAGGCCAGTACATCAGGAGACGTGGAGGATGCCGTAGGAGGGCAAAAACCCAGCAGCAGGACCGCAACCTCTGCCTTTGTGCACGGAGGAGCAGGAGGAGCACTGCCAGAGCCACAAATGTGCATGTGTCCACTCATACGGTCAGAAACAGACTCCGTGAGGGTGGTATGAGGGACTGACGTCCACAGGTGTGGGTTGTGCTTACAGCCCAACACCGTGCAGGATGTTTGGCATTTGTCAGAGAACACCAAGATTGGCTAATTCACCACTGGTGCCCTGTGCTCTTCACAGATAGCAAGCAGGTTCACACTGAACACATGTGACAGACATGATAGAGTCTGGAGACGCTGTGGAGAATGTACTGCTGCCTGCAACATCCTCCAGCATAACCAGTTTGGCGTTGGGTCAGTAATGGTGTGGGGTGGCATTTCTTTGGGGGGCCGCACAGCCCTCCATATGCTTACCAGAAGTAGCCTGACTGCCATTAGGTTCTGAGATGAGATCCTCAGACCCCTTGTGAGACCACATACTGGTGCAGTTGGCCCTGGTTCCTCCTAATGCAAGACAATGCTAGACCTCATGTGGCTTGAGTGTGTCAGCAGTTACTGCAAGAGGAAGGCATTGATGCTATGGACTGGCCGCCCGTTCCCCAGAATCCGTTCCCCTGAATCCGATTGAGCACATCTGGGACATCATGTTTTGCTCCTTGCACCACAGACTGTCCAGGAGTTGACGGAGGCTTTAGTCCAGGTCTTGGAGGACATCCCTCAAGAGACCTCATCATGAGCATGCCCAGGCGTTGTAGGGAGGTCATACGGGCACGTGGAGGCCACTAAGACACTACTGAGCCTCATTGTAACTTGTTTTAACCCCTTAAGGACTCAGGGTTTTTCAGTTTTTGCACTTTCGTTTTTTCCTCCTTACCTTTTAAAAATCATAACCCTTTCAATTTTCCACCTAAAAATCCATATTATGGCTTATTTTTTGCGTTACCAATTCTACTTTGCAGTGACATTAGTCATTTTACCCAAAAATTCACGACAAAACGGAAAAAAAAAATAATTGTGCGACAAAATCTAAGAAAAAACGCCATTTTGTAAATTTTGGGGACTTCCGTTTCTATGCAGTGCATATTTTGGTAAAAATTACACCTTATCATTATTCTGCAGGTCCATATGGTTAAAATGATACCCTACTTATATAGGTTTGATTTTGTAGTACTTCTGGAAAAATCATAACTACATGCAGGAAAATTTATACGTTTAAAAATGTCATCTTCTGACCCCTATAACTTTTTTATTTTTCCATGTACAGGGCAGTGTGAGGACTCATTTTTGCACAGTGATCTGAAGTTTTTATCGGTATGATTTTTGTTTTGATCGGACTTTTTGATAACTTTTTATTCATTTTTTAATGGTATAAATAGTGACCAAAAATACGCTTTTTTTGACTTTGGAATTTTTTTGCGCTTACGCCATTGACCATGCAGTTTAATTAATGTTATATTTTTATAGTTCTGACATTTACGCACGCGGCGATACCACATATGTTTATTTATTTATTTTTTTACCCTGTTTTATTTTTTTTATGGGAAAAGGGGGGTGATTCAAACTTTTATTAGGGAAGTGGTTAAATGACCTTTATTAACACTTTTTTAAAACTTTTCTTTTGCAGTGTTATAGGTCCCATAGGGACCTATAACACTGCACACACTGATCTCTTGCACAGATCACTGGCGTGTATTAACACGCCTGTGATCAGTGTTATCAGCGCTTAACTGCTCCTGCCTGGATCTCAGGCACGGAGCAGTCATTTGTCGATCGGACTCTGAGGAGGAAGGTAAGGGCCCTCCCGGTGTCCTGTCAGCTGTTCGGGACGCCGCGATTTCACCGCGGCGGTCCCGAACAGCCTGACTGAGCAGCCGGGTCACTTTCACTTTAGAAGCAGCTTCTGAAGGGTTAATACCGCACATCGCCACGATCGGCGATGTGTGGTATTAGCCCCGGGTCCCGGACGTTGATGAGTGCTGGGACCGACGCGATATGATGCGGTGGTTAAGGGGTTAAGGACATCACATCAAAGTTGGATCAGCCTATAGTGTGGTTTTCCACTTTGATTTTAAGTGTGACTCCATATCCAGACCTCCATGGGTTGATAAATTTGATTTCCATTGATCATTTTTGTGTGATTTTGTTGTCAGCACATTCAACTATGTAAAGACAAAAGTATTTCATATGATTAATTCATTCTTTCAGATCTAGGATGTGTTATCTTAGTGTTCCCTTTAATTTTTTTGAGCAGTGTACATATAATGCTATTTCTACATTATATAAAATGTTTTTGCAAATGACAGATACACTTTAAGTTGTAGTCAGATGTTAGTACATAAAGAAATTACACTAATAGGGATGCCTCAAGCAAGGTTGGAGAACAGTATTGCTCTTTTTCGGTGGTCACTTTCTGTAGTAAAAAAAAACTAGGCAGATAGTAGGACCAGAAAAGGTTCAGATTTGTTTGTAGACTTCAATCCCTGTTTGTTGAGTTTACAAGAGATGGTTTGTAGTAGAAGGAAGATTCTTTTGTTTTGAACTTAGTTAATAAAATGTAAATTTTATTGGATTATAAGGGTACATTCCCACTGCGGAATTCATGAGAGGAATTCCGCATTACCATCAGTGTGAATAGGTCTTCCACAAGACACGTTCACACTGAGGAATTTCAGCAATGGAAAATTCCGCCGCTGAAATTGTTCCGCACAAAGAAGAAACATGTTCATTCTTTGCGCGGAAGTCCGCGAGCACTGCATAGCCATCCATCAATGGTGATGGCGTGGTCCTACCCGCGAAGTATTTTCAGCAGCGGCCGACAGATGGAATCTCCACTCGTGGAATTCAGTGAGCGGAGATTCTGCAGTGTGAATGTACCGTAAGGAGCATTATTTTTTATCAGTGATTTTCTGTATGTTCAATAAATAATTAGTTCTTACTATAACACAGACCTTTATTATAGATAAAAGCCTGAGAAGTCTTAAGCATTCACTTCTAAACAAAACTTATTTCAGTAAAACATGGAATTTACTAATATTTTTGCACAAAAAAGTGCTTTGTTTGGCAACATCAACTAGACAATATTTTTGCTAAAGATACAGCAACATGCTCAACCAAAACTAATGCAGCATTCAACATCTCAATATAAAGTCTTAGGGTATGTTCACATGGGTGAGTTATCCGCAACATATCAGTAACATATGTAAATGTACTATGGAACTTAATAATAGTGTCGGCTTAAAGCACACCCATGCTCAGTAATAACTCACTGCGCTTTCGTACATTTAAGGTGATCTGGACTGTCCTGAAGACTCTATCCAGTAGTCATTTCACTTGTGTTGCAGACAGGCTCAGCTCCACTATGATTGGAGCTTCTCCCTTCAGGCTGTGCTCAGTAAGGCCCTCAACACACTGAACTAACAGGAAACGCAGGCAACCACACCTTGTTTGCTTCTTTAAGAATAGGTATTCCGCTCTTTTAGGTTTGGCTTGCCAAGTGACCCCTGTCAGCTACTCTGGTAGCTTCATATGCATGTTTATTATCATAGGATGAGTTTGATAACCAGTGGCAAAAAACATCTGAAAATGCTTTGCTCTTGGTTGGCATTTTGAAATCTAACCTGCCATATTGTAACCCCCAACCGCAGACAACAGGGGGCAGTGGGCTTCCCCTATACATATTAGATAAACCTCACATGCTTTTGACATCACTATTCAAATATGATGTCACCCAAAGCTTTGCATTTTATTATATGATAAATACATGTAATACAGGTAAAACTCTAAAAATGTGAATATCGTGCAAAAGTCCATTGTGTTTCATTTATGAAACTTAAAAGGAAAGGAAGCATGAAGTGCTCCAAAATCTCCTGGTAGACGAATGCGTTGACCCCCTGGACTTAATGAAGCACAATGGACCAACACCAGCAGATGACATGGCTCCCCAAATCTTAACAGGACACATTTCGGCAATGTATGCCTTCCTCTGCTGTCTGACAGCAGAGGAAGGCATACATTGCCGAAACGCGTCCTGTTAAGATGAACTACAACAAATAAACTTGACTTATTGCATCATTTGGTGAGTGCTGGGACCCTTTTCTTCTACACCTGGTTACCTTATCCACCCGCACCACCTGTTGATGAAGTGCCGACAACTATCTACACTATTGCATGTCACTGATGTCCTCCTCAGGTTCCTCAACAGTATCTGCTTCAGGAGCCTGAACGCTCGCACCACCACCTCCCACATCACTTTCCTCATCACTACTTGCCCCCCCCTAGCAGAGGAAGCGGCAGATGTCTCCCCCACTTCTTGGCTGGGCAGTAGCTACTGACTATCCTCTAGTAGATCGTCCTCACTAAATAGTGGAGCTGAACCCACAGCATAAGATATTTCTGTGGAACAGCCTAGGACAGAGACAAGGGGAGGACAGGGACTGCTCCTGGGCCATGCCAACTGAGAGTTGTGTCTGAGGAACCCACCAACTGTTGACTGGGGGTGTCAGATGTCACTTGTGAGGAAGTGGATGACCATGTTAACCAATCGATGATGGCTGATGGGTTGCTGGTCAAGACACGACTGCTAGCTGAGGCCTCTCACTGCGACTCCTGCTGCCACTTGCCCCTAGTCATCTGTGACCTCTTCCTGATGAATTTATGCCTCTGCCACTCCTCTGTGTATGTCTGACATACTTAGTGTGTATATGAGGGATGTACAATGGGGATGTACGCTCCACTACGCTTAACAACACCAGCAGGTGTCTACTTTTCGCTGGCCTATCACAGTATCTAGGCCCTTAATACTTTAACAGGAACAAAATGGTACACCACTTAGATGTACGCACAGGTTACATGTCATGTCTGTCTTGGTCTGTGTTCACACACAGCCATTGGATTTGCTTGTGTGTGAACAGTTTTATGTTCACTGGCCAGGGAATAGTTTAAGTCTTTGGCTTGCTAGCCAATAGCTCCTAGGGTGTGTCTATATATAGCCAGCCCAGACTAGCCTCTGGGCTGGTGATTTCAGATGGACTTCCTGATGCCTTGCTGCTAAGATGCTGGACATGCTGATAGGAGCTTTTGGTGAAACATTCCTTGTTTGAGCTGTTAATCTACTATCTCTGTTTTAGCATGCACTTTGTATGTTCTGGTTTTAGCCATGGTTATGTGGCATGCTCTTAGTAGATTTTAAGCTTTGTTTGTTTAGTTTTAGGATTTGTATATCCTTTCTGTTATGTATCTGTTCACACTGTGTTTTCTCTTGCATCCGCTTTCTGTCTTATTGCTCCATGGGACATTCCTGTGTCCACTGGAGGCTCTGATCTAGATATCCCTATTATTTATCCATGGGGACTCCGTGACTACTTGAGGTTTTCTGAGGGATTGTGATTCCTGTCTTGTGTTCAGTGTGAACAGTGTTCTATAATTATATCCTCTTGTATCCGTTTTCTGTGTTATCGCTCCATGGGGATATTCATGTGTCTACTAGAGGCTCTGATCTAGATATCCCTGTAACCTGTTCATGGGGACTCCATGTCTACTGGAGGTTTTCTGAGGGATTGCGATTATTCCTGTTTAGCACAAGTCACTGCACAAAGTGCACACCCAAAAAGAAATGGTAAATAAGCAATAGCCTTTATTATATAAACAAGCACAAATATAGAATATAAGTGAAACAACAGAGACATCTAAAAACAATTAAAAATGCTCAAAAACGCTTAAAACTGTCAAATTCTAACTCTTACTTAGTGTTGTGATAGATCTATGGTACTACATTTATACCATGATATCACACGTGATATACAGGTGGAGTGTTGGTATCTTTTCCAAATGGCCATTATTGATGTCCGGTCTGGCTACGTGAATATGGATATGAACATAGTATTAATATATGGTAGACACGGGGTCAGACTTGGTATCCTCCACATGGTCCAATACCTATAGGACATAAGGGTGTTATTTATTTGTTTTGCTAGGGCATATGGGGATGGGGGCTATATGATGCAACCATCTAGACTGCATACATCCTTATCTATAAGGTGCAACCCTCTTAGTGTACATTATAAATATGCACACCACTTATTCACTTAGTGATATGAATCCATTTGTTGTCATATAGGTACATCATGTAGGCACAATTTATTTATATAGGTTAATCTATGAGCACGTTATTATTCACATAGCTATTCATAAATTATCGATTTCACATATGATGTATATTCTTATACATATGCAAAAAACTTTTAAATATAACATTTCTACTACATTATATGTATATACACTTTTTAGTGTATTACACATACTCACTGTCAGGATTTGGCAGGCTGGAGGTGGATCCTCTGTGTCAGAGAGGGATTGGCGTGGACCGTGTCGGTGGACTGGTTCTAAGTTGCTACTGGTTTTCACCATAGCCGGCCGCAAAGCGGGATGGACTTGCAGCGGCGGTAGCAACCAGGTCGTATCCACCGGCAACGGCTCAACCTCTCTGACTGCTGAGATAGGCGCGGTACAAGGGATTAGACAAGAGCAGGGTCGGACGTAGCAGAAGGTCAGGGCAGGCAGCAAGGATCGTAGTCAGGGGCAACGGCAAGAGGTCTGGAACACAGGCTAGGAACACACAAGGAACGCTTTCACTTGCACAATGGCAACAAGATCCGGCAAGGAAGTGCAGGGGAAGTGAGGTAATATAGGGAAGTGCACAGGTGAAGACACTAATTAAAACCCAAGCGCAAATCAGTGGCGCACCGGCCCTTTAACCCCTTAAGGACTCAGCCCATTTTGGCCTTAAGGACTCAGACAATTTAATTTTTACGCTTTCATTTTTTCCTTCTCGCCTTCTAAAAATCATAACTCTTTTATATTTTCATCCACAGACTAGTTTGAGGGCTTGTTTTTTGCGCGACCAGTTGTCCTTTGTAATGACATCACTCATTATATCATAAAATGTATGGCGCAACCAAAAAACACTATTTTTGTGGGGAAATTAAAACGAAAAACGCAATTTTGCTCATTTTGGAAGGTTTTGTTTTCACGCCGTACAATTTATGGTAAAAATGACATGTGTTCTTTATTCTGAGGGTCAATATGATTAAAATGATACCCATTATTATATACTTTTATATTATTGTTCTGCTTAAAAAAAATCACAAACTTTTTAACCAAATTAGTACGTGTTACGCCGAGCGCTCCGGGTCCCCGCTCCTCCCCGGAGCGCTCGCTACACTTCCCTCACTGCAGCGCCCCGGTCGGTTCCACGGACCCGGGGCGCTGCGTTACCACCTCCGGCCGGGATGCGATTCGCGATGCGGGTAGCGCCCGCTCGCGATGCGCACCCCGGCTCCCGTACCTGACTCGCTCCCCGTCAGTTCTGTCCCGGCGCGCGCGGCCCCGCTCCCTAGGGCGCGCGCGCGCCGGGTCTTTGCGATTTAAAGGGCCACTGCACCGCTGATTGGTGCAGTGGTTCCAATTAGTGTTTACACCTGTGCACTTCCCTATATCACCTCACTTCCCCTTCACTCCCTCGCCGGATCTTGTTGCCCTAGTGCCAGTGAAAGCGTTCCTTGTGTGTTCCTTGCCTGTGATTCCAGACCTTCTGCCGTTGCCCCTGACTACGATCCTTGCTGCCTGCCCCGACCTTCTGCTACGTCCGACCTTGCTTCTGTCTACTCCCTTGTACCGCGCTTATCTTCAGCAGCCAGAGAGGTTGAGCCGTTGCTAGGGGATACGACCTGGTCACTACCGCCGCAGCAAGACCATCCCGCTTTGCGGCGGGCTCTGGTGAAAACCAGTAGTGACTTAGAACCGATCCTCTAGCACGGTCCACGCCAATCCCTCTCTGGCACAGAGGATCCACCACCTGCCAGCCGGCATCGTGACAGTAGATCCGGCCATGGATCCCGCTGAAGTTCCTCTGCCAGTTGTCGCTGACCTCACCACGGTGGTCGCCCAGCAGTCACAACAGATTGCGCAACAAGGCCAACAGCTGTCTCAACTGACTGTTATGCTACAACAGTTACTACCACAGCTCCAGCAATCATCTCCTCCGCCAGCTCCTGTACCTCCTCCGCAGCGAGTGGCCGCTTCTGGAATACGACTATCCTTGCCGGATAAATTTGATGGGGACTCTAAGTTTTGCCGTGGCTTTCTTTCCCAATGTTCTTTACACTTGGAGATGATGTCGGACCAGTTCCCCACTGAAAGGTCTAAGGTGGCTTTCGTAGTCAGCCTGCTGTCTGGAAAAGCCCTGGCTTGGGCCACACCGCTCTGGGACCGCAATGACCCCGTCACTGCCTCTGTACACTCCTTCTTCTCGGAAATTCGAAGTGTCTTTGAGGAACCTGCCCGAGCCTCTTCTGCTGAGACTGCCCTGTTGAACCTGGTCCAGGGTAATTCTTCCGTTGGCGAGTATGCCGTACAGTTCCGTACCCTTGCTTCAGAATTATCCTGGAATAATGAGGCACTCTGCGCGACCTTTAAAAAAGGCCTATCCAGCAACATTAAAGATGTTCTGGCCGCACGAGAAATCCCTGCTAACCTACATGAACTCATCCATCTTGCCACTCGCATTGACATGCGTTTTTCCGAACGGCGTCAGGAGCTCCGCCAGGATATGGACTCTGTTCGCACGAGGCGTTTCTTCTCCCCGGCTCCTCTCTCCTCTGGTCCCCTGCAACCTGTTCCTGTGCCTCCCGCCGTGGAGGCTATGCAGGTCGACCGGTCTCGCCTGACACCCCAAGAGAGGACACGACGCCGCATGGAGAATCTCTGCCTGTACTGTGCTAGTACCGAACACTTCCTGAAGGATTGTCCTATCCGTCCTCCCCGCCTGGAAAGACGTCCGCTGACTCCGCACAATGGTGAGACAGTCCTTGATGTCTACTCTGCTTCTCCACGTCTTACTGTGCCTGTGCGGATGTCTGCCTCTGCCTTCTCCTTCTCTGCTGTGGCCTTCTTGGACTCTGGATCTGCAGGAAATTTTATCTTGGCCTCACTCGTCAACAGGTTCAACATCCCGGTGACCAGTCTCGCCAGACCCCTCTACATCAATTGTGTAAACAATGAAAGATTGGACTGTACTATACGTTTCCGCACGGAGCCCCTTCTAATGTGCATCGGATCTCATCACGAGAGGATTGAACTGTTGGTCCTCCCCAATTGCACTTCTGAAATCCTTCTTGGACTTCCCTGGCTTCAACTCCATTCCCCAATCCTGGATTGGTCCACTGGGGAGATCAAGAGTTGGGGGCCCTCTTGTTTCAAGGACTGCTTAAAACCGGTTCCCAGTAAACCTTGCCGTGTCCCTGTGCTTCCTCATGTAACCGGTCTCCCTAAGGCCTATATGGACTTTGCGGACGTTTTTTGCAAAAAACAAGCTGAGACTCTACCTCCTCACAGGCCTTATGATTGTCCCATTGACCTCCTCCCGGGCACTACTCCACCCCGGGGCAGAATCTATCCTCTGTCCGTCCCAGAGACTCTTGCCATGTCTGAATACGTCCAAGAAAATTTAAAAAAGGGCTTTATCCGTAAATCCTCCTCTCCTGCCGGAGCCGGATTTTTCTTTGTGTCCAAAAAAGATGGCTCTCTACGTCCTTGCATTGACTACCGCGGTCTTAATAAAATCACGGTTAAGAACCGCTACCCCCTACCCCTCATCTCTGAACTCTTTGATCGTCTCCAAGGTGCCCATATTTTTACCAAACTGGACTTAAGAGGTGCTTATAATCTCATCCGCATCAGAGAGGGGGATGAATGGAAAACGGCATTCAACACCAGAGATGGACACTTTGAGTATCTGGTCATGCCCTTTGGTCTATGCAACGCCCCTGCCGTCTTCCAAGACTTTGTTAATGAAATTTTTCGTGATCTCCTATACTCCTGTGTTGTTGTATATCTGGACGATATCCTGATTTTTTCTGCCAATCTTGAAGAACACCGCCAGCATGTCCGTATGGTTCTTCAGAGACTTCGTGATAATCAACTCTATGCCAAAATAGAGAAATGTCTGTTTGAATGCCAATCTCTTCCTTTTCTAGGATACTTGGTCTCTGGCCAGGGACTACAAATGGACCCAGATAAACTCTCTGCCGTCTTAGATTGGCCACGCCCCTCCGGACTCCGTGCCATCCAACGTTTTTTGGGGTTCGCCAATTATTACAGGCAATTTATTCCACATTTTTCTACCATTGTGGCTCCTATTGTGGCTTTAACAAAAAAAAATGCCGATCCCAAGTCTTGGCCTCCTCAAGCGGAAGACGCCTTTAAACGACTCAAGTCTGCCTTTTCTTCGGCTCCCGTGCTCTCCAGACCTGACCCATCTAAACCCTTCCTATTGGAGGTTGATGCCTCCTCAGTGGGAGCTGGAGCTGTCCTTCTACAAAAAAACTCTTCCGGGCATGCTGTTACTTGTGGTTTTTTTTCCAGGACCTTCTCTCCGGCGGAGAGGAACTACTCCATCGGGGATCGAGAGCTTCTAGCCATTAAATTAGCACTTGAGGAATGGAGGCATCTGCTGGAGGGATCAAGATTTCCAGTTATTATTTACACCGATCACAAGAACCTCTCCTACCTCCAGTCTGCCCAACGGCTGAATCCTCGTCAGGCCAGGTGGTCTCTGTTCTTTGCCCGATTTAATTTTGAAATTCACTTTCGACCTGCTGATAAGAACATTAGGGCCGATGCTCTCTCTCGTTCCTCAGATGCCTCTGAAATTGAACTCTCTCCTCAACACATCATTCCTCCTGACTGCCTGATTTCCTCTTCTCCAGCCTCCATCAGGCAAACTCCTCCAGGAAAGACCTTTGTTTCTCCACGCCAACGCCTTGGGATCCTCAAATGGGGTCACTCCTCCCATCTCGCAGGTCATGCGGGCATTAAGAAATCTGTGCAACTCATCTCTCGCTTCTATTGGTGGCCGACTCTAGAGACTGATGTGGTGGACTTTGTGCGAGCCTGCACTATCTGTGCCCGGGATAAGACTCCTCGCCAGAAGCCCGCTGGTTTTCTTCATCCTCTACCTGTCCCCGAACAACCTTGGTCTCTGATTGGTATGGATTTTATTACTGACTTACCCCCATCCCATGGCAACACTGTTATTTGGGTGGTCGTTGATCGATTCTCCAAAATGGCACATTTCATCCCTCTTCCTGGTCTTCCTTCAGCGCCTCAGTTGGCTAAACAATTTTTTGTACACATTTTTCGTCTTCACGGGTTGCCTACACAGATCGTCTCGGATAGAGGCGTCCAATTTGTGTCTAAATTCTGGAGGGCTCTCTGTAAACAACTCAAGATTAAATTAAATTTTTCTTCTGCATACCATCCTCAATCCAATGGACAAGTAGAGAGAATTAACCAGATCTTGGGTGACTATTTACGACATTTTGTTTCCTCCCGCCAGGATGACTGGGCAGATCTTCTACCTTGGGCCGAATTCTCGTATAATTTCAGAATCTCTGAATCTTCCTCCAAATCTCCGTTTTTCGTGGTGTACGGCCGTCACCCTCTTCCCCCCCTCCCTACCCCCTTGCCCTCTGGTCTGCCCGCTGTGGATGAAATTTCTCGTGATCTTTCCACCATATGGAAAGAGACCCAAAATTCTCTCTTACAGGCTTCTTCTCGCATGAAGAGATTCGCAGATAAGAAAAGAAGAGCTCCTCCCATTTTTTCCCCTGGAGACAAGGTATGGCTCTCCGCTAAATATGTCCGTTTCCGTGTCCCGAGCTATAAGTTGGGACCACGCTATCTTGGTCCTTTTAAAGTTTTGTGTCAAATTAATCCTGTCTCTTACAAACTTCTTCTTCCTCCTTCTCTTCGTATCCCTAATGCCTTTCACGTCTCTCTTCTTAAACCTCTCATCCTCAACCGTTTTTCTCCTAAATCTGTTCCTCCCACTCCTGTTTCCGGCTCCTCGGACATCTTCTCTGTTAAAGAAATCTTAGCCTCTAAAAAGGTCAGAGGAAAAACTTTTTTTTTAGTGGATTGGGAGGGTTGTGGTCCAGAAGAGAGGTCCTGGGAACCTGAGGACAATATCCTGGACAAAAGTCTGATCCTCAGGTTCTCAGGCCCCAAGAAGAGGGGGAGACCCAAGGGGGGGGGTACTGTTACGCCGAGCGCTCCGGGTCCCCGCTCCTCCCCGGAGCGCTCGCTACACTTCCCTCACTGCAGCGCCCCGGTCGGTTCCACGGACCCGGGGCGCTGCGTTACCACCTCCGGCCGGGATGCGATTCGCGATGCGGGTAGCGCCCGCTCGCGATGCGCACCCCGGCTCCCGTACCTGACTCGCTCCCCGTCAGTTCTGTCCCGGCGCGCGCGGCCCCGCTCCCTAGGGCGCGCGCGCGCCGGGTCTTTGCGATTTAAAGGGCCACTGCACCGCTGATTGGTGCAGTGGTTCCAATTAGTGTTTACACCTGTGCACTTCCCTATATCACCTCACTTCCCCTTCACTCCCTCGCCGGATCTTGTTGCCCTAGTGCCAGTGAAAGCGTTCCTTGTGTGTTCCTTGCCTGTGATTCCAGACCTTCTGCCGTTGCCCCTGACTACGATCCTTGCTGCCTGCCCCGACCTTCTGCTACGTCCGACCTTGCTTCTGTCTACTCCCTTGTACCGCGCTTATCTTCAGCAGCCAGAGAGGTTGAGCCGTTGCTAGGGGATACGACCTGGTCACTACCGCCGCAGCAAGACCATCCCGCTTTGCGGCGGGCTCTGGTGAAAACCAGTAGTGACTTAGAACCGATCCTCTAGCACGGTCCACGCCAATCCCTCTCTGGCACAGAGGATCCACCACCTGCCAGCCGGCATCGTGACAGTACGTTTATAATCCCTTTATTTTGATGACCTCTAACTTTTTTATTTTTCCGTATAAGTGGCAGTATGGGGGCTCATTTCTTGCGCCATCATCTGTACTTTTTTTTGATACCACTATTGCATATAAAAAACTTTTAATACATTTTTTATAATTTTTTTTAATAAAATGAATTTTGGACTTTTTTTTTTTTTCGTTCACGCCGTTCACCGTACGGGATCATTAACATTTTATTTTAATAGTTCGGACAATTAAGCACGCGGCGATACCAAATATGTCTATAAAAAATGTTTTTACGCTTTTTGGGGGTAAAATAGGAAAAACGGACGTTTTACTTTTTTATTGGGGGAGGGGATTTTTCACTTTTTTTAACTTTTACTTTTACATTTTTTTTTAATTTTTTTTTACACTTGAATAGTCCCCATAGGGGACTATTCATAGCAATACCATGATTGCTAATACTGATCTGTTCTATGTATAGGACATAGAACAGATCAGTATTATCGGTCATCTCCTGCTCTGGTCTGCTCCGTCCGGAATTCTGAATGATCGGATCCCCGCAACAGCGCTGCGGGCGATCCGATCGTTCATTTAAATCGCGAACTGCTGCAGATGCCGGGATCTGTATTGATCCCGGCACCTGAGGGGTTAATGGCGGACGCCCATGAGATCGCGGGCGTCGGCCATTGCCGGCGGGTCCCTGGCTGCGATCAGCAGCCGGGATCAGCCGCGCATGACACGGGCATCACTCCGATGCCCGCGGTTATGCACAGAACGTTGTGAGCGCTCCGGGGAGGAGCGGGGACCCGGAGCGCTCGGCGTAACAGTACCCCCCCCCTTGGGTCTCCCCCTCTTTTTAGAACCTGAGAATTTGTGGATAAGGTCCTTGTCAAGGATGTTGTCCTCAGGTTCCCATGACCTCTCCTCCGGGCCGCAATTCTCCCAATCTACAAGAATTTTTTTTTTACCTCTGACCGTCTTAGATGCCAGAATTTCTTTAACCGAGAAGATGTCAGAGGACCCGGAGACAGGAGTAGGAGCAACAACCTTAGGAGAGAAGCGGTTAAGGATGAGTGGTTTAAGGAGAGAGACATGAAAAGCATTAGGAATACGGAGAGAAGGAGGAAGAAGGAGTTTGTAGGAGACAGGGTTGATTTGGCATTTCATTTTAAAAGGACCAAGATAACGTGGTTCCAGTTTATAACTGGGGACACGAAAGCGGACATACTTGGCGGATAGCCACACTTTTTCTCCAGGAGAAAAGACAGGAGGAGTTCTTCTTTTTTTGTCGGCATGTTTCTTCATCCAGAATGAGGCCTGTATGAGAGATTTTTGAGTCTCTTTCCAGATGGTGGAGAAGTCCCGAGTCACCTCATCAACAGCGGGCAAACCAGAAGGCATGGGAGTGGGGAGCAGGGGGAAGAGGGTGACGGCCGTACACCACAAAGAATGGGGATTTGGTTGAAGACTCAGAGACTTTGAAATTGTACGAGAATTCGGCCCATGGAAGGAGATCGGCCCAGTCATCCTGGTGGGAGGAAACAAAATGTCGCAAATAGTTACCAAGAACCTGATTAACTCTTTCCACTTGCCCATTGGATTGGGGATGATAGGAAGAGGAGAAGTATAATTTGATTTTAAGCTGATTACAGAGGGCCCTCCAGAATTTCGACACAAATTGAACGCCTCTATCCGAGACAATATGCTTAGGAAGCCTGTGAAGGCGAAAAATGTGCACAAAAAATTGTTTCGCCAACTGAGGCGCAGAAGGAAGACCTGGAAGAGGAATAAAATGTGCCATCTTGGAGAAACGATCAACGACCACCCAAATAACTGTGTTGCCATGGGATAAAGGTAAGTCTGTAATAAAGTCCATAGCAATCTGAGACCATGGTAGCTCAGGAACAGGCAGAGGATGGAGGAGACCGGCAGGCTTCTGGCGAGGAGTGTTGTCCCGGGCACAGACTGTACAAGCCCGAACAAAATCAGCAACATCTGCTTCCAGAGTAGGCCACCAATAAAAACGAGAGATGAGCTGGAGGGATTTTTTGATGCCAGCATGGCCGGCGAGGTGTGAGGAGTGTCCCCACCTGAGAATCCTGAGGTGCTGGCGTGGAGGGACGAAGGTCTTTCCAGGAGCAGTTTGTCTGATGGAAGCTGGGGAAGCGGAGATCAGACATTCAGGAGGAATAATGTGTTGCAGGGAGGCTTCCATTTCAGAGGCATCCGAGGAACGAGAGAGAGCGTCAGCCCTAATGTTCTTGTCAGCGGGGCGAAAATGAATCTCAAAGTTAAAACGGGCAAAGAACAACGACCACCTGGCCTGGCGAGGGTTCAGCCATTGGGCAGACTGAAGATAAGAGAGATTCTTGTGATTGGTGTATATAATAACTGGGTATTTGGACCCCTCCAGCAGGTGCCGCCATTCCTCGAGAGCCAGTTTTATGGCCAGTAGTTCTCGATCACCAATGGAGTAGTTTTTCTCCGCCGGAGAGAAGGTCCTAGAAAAGAAACCACAAGTAACAGCATGTCTGGAAGAATTTTTCTGTAGGAGCACCGCTCCAGCTCCCACTGAGGAGGCATCTACCTCCAGAGAGAAGGGTTTAGATGGATCAGGTCTGGAGAGTACGGGAGCAGAAGAAAAGGCAGTTTTGAGACGGTTGAACGCCTCTTCCGCTTGAGGAGGCCAGGACTTAGGGTTGGCGTTTTTCTTGGTTAGGGCCACAATTGGGGCCACAATAGTGGAAAAATGTGGAATAAATTGTCTGTAGTAATTGGCAAACCCCAAGAACCGTTGGATAGCTCGGAGTCCAGAGGGGCGTGGCCAATCCAACAAGGCTGATAGTTTGTCCGTGTCCATTTGGAGTCCCTGGCCAGAGACTAAATATCCTAGGAAGGGAAGAGATTGACATTCAAAGAGACATTTTTCCATCTTGGCATATAACTGATTGTCCCGAAGTCTCTGAAGAACCATGCGGACATGCCGGCGGTGTTCTTCTAGGTTAGAAGAAAAAATTAAAATATCGTCCAGGTAGACCACAACACAGGTATATAATAGATCACGAAAAATTTAATTTACAAAGTCCTGGAAGACGGCAGGGGCGTTGCAAAGCCCAAAAGGCATAACCAGATATTCAAAGTGTCCATCTCTGGTGTTAAACGCGGTCTTCCACTCGTCCCCTTCCCTGATGCGGATGAGATTATATGCACCTCTTAAATCCAATTTGGTAAAGATGTTGGGGCCACGTAGGCGTTCAAAGAGTTCCGAGATAAGAGGTAGGGGGAAGCGTTTTTTTATAGTGATTTTATTAAGACCGCAGTAATCAATGCATGGTCGTAAGGAGCCGTCTTTTTTGGAGACGAAGAAGAACCCTGCTCCGGCAGGGGAGGAAGACTTGCGGATAAATCCCCTTTTTAAATTTTCTTGAATGTACTCCGTCATGGCTTGTGTTTCCGGAGCAGATAGAGGATAGATTCTGCCCCGGGGTGGAGTAGTACTAGGGAGGAGATCAATAGGACAGTCATAAGGCCTGTGAGGAGGCAAAGTCTCTGCTTGTTTTTTGCAAAAAACATCAGCATAGTCCAGATAGGCCTTGGGAAGACCTGGTATCGGAGGAGCCATAGGGTTTTGACTGACAGGACTGGGAGCAGACATAAGACACTTTTTGTGGCAAGTAGTACCCCAGTTCTTGATTTCCCCGGTGGTCCAATCGAGGTTAGGGGAATGGCGTTTAAGCCAAGGTAGTCCAAGAAGAATTTCAGAAGTGCAGTTAGAGAGGACCAGAAATTCAAACTTTTCATGATGGGGTCCAATGCACATTAAGAGGGGTTCCGTGTGGTAACGCACAGTACAGTCCAATCTTTCACCATTAACAGAGGCGATGTAGAGGGGTCTGGCGAGACTGGTCACTGGGATGTTGAACCTGTTAACGAAAGAGGCCAAAATAAAATTTCCTGCAGATCCGGAATCCAAGAAGGCCACAGCTGAGAAGGAGAAGGTAGAAGAAGACATCCGCACAGGCACAGTAAGACGTGGAGAAGCAGAGTTCACACCTAGAGCTGTCTCACCTTTGTGCGGAGTCGGAGTGCGTCTTTCCTGACATGGAGGTCGGATAGGACAATCCTTCAAGAAGTGTTCGGTACTGGCACAGTACAGGCATAGGTTCACAATGCGGCGGCGTGTCCTCTCTTGAGGTGTCAGGCGAGACCGGTCTACTTGCATAGCCTCCACGACGGAAGGCACAGGAACAGATTGCAGCGGACCAGAGAAGAGAGGAGCCGGGGAGAGAAACCGCCTTGTGCGAACAAAGTCCATATCCTGGCGGAGCTCCTGACGCCTTTCGGAAAAACGCGTGTCAATGCGGTTGGCCAGATGAATAAGTTCCTGCAGGTTAGCAGGGATTTCTCGTGCGGCCATCTTTGATGTTACTGGATAGGCCTTTTTTGAAGGTCGCGCAGAGGGCCTCATTATTCCAGGACAATTCGGAGGCGAGAGTACGGAATTGGATGGCGTACTCACCAACAGAAGAATTACCCTGGACCAGGTTCAGCAGGGCAGTCTCGGCAGAAGAGGCTCGGGCTGGTTCCTCGAAGACACTTCGAATCTCCGCAAAGAAAGAGTGTACAGAGGCAGTGACAGAATCATTGCGGTCCCAGAGCGGTGTGGCCCATGACAGGGCTTTCCCAGACAGAAGGCTGACCACGATAGCCACCTTTGACCTTTCAGTTGGAAATTGGTCCGACATCATCTCCAAATGCAGGGAACATTGCGAGAGAAAACCACGGCAAAGTTTAGAGTCCCCATCAAACTTGTCCGGCAATGATAAACGGAGGCTGGATGTGGCCACTCGCTGCGGAGATGGTGCAGGAGCTGGCGGAGGAGACAGCTGGTTGCCTTGTTGCGCTATCTGTTGCGACTGCTGGGCGACCACCGTGGTAAGGTCAGCGACAACTGGCAGCGGGACCTCAGCGGGATCCATGGCCGGATCTACTGTCAGGATTCCGCAGGCTGGAGGTGAATCCTCTGTGTCAGAGAGGGATTGGCGTGGACCGTGTCGGTGGACCGGTTCTAAGTTGCTACTGGTTTTCACCAGACCCCGCCGCAAAGCGGGATGGTCTTGCAGCGGCGGTAGCAACCAGGTCGTATCCACAGGCAACGGCTCAACCTCTCTGACTGCTGAGATAGGCGCGGTACAAGGGATTAGACAAGAGCAGGGTCGGACGTAGCAGAAGGTCAGGGCATTCAGCAAGGATCGTAGTCAGGGGCAACGGCAAGAGGTCTGGAACACAGGCTAGGTACACACAAGGAACGCTTTCACTGGCACAATGGCAACAAGATCCGGCAAGGAAGTGCAGGGGAAATGAGGTAATATAGGGAAGTGCACAGGTGAAGACACTAATTAAAACCCATGCGCCAATCAGTGGCGCACCGGCCCTTTAAATCGCAAAGACCCGGCGCGCGCGCGCCTGAGGGAGCGGGGCCGCGCACGCCGAGGCAGCACAGACGGGGAGCGAGTTTGGTAAGCGGGTCGGGATGCATCGCGAATCACATCCCGGCTAGAGACATTATCGCAGCGCACCCGATCAGCGGGTCTGACCGGGGCACTGCGAACAGGAGAGCGCTGTGAGCGTTCCGGGGAGGAGCGGGGACCCGGAGCGCTCGGCGTAACACTCACATGTTTATATATATACATATACCTCTATATATTTATATATATACGTCTATATATTTATTTATCTATTAATTATTTACATTCATCTATTGAGTCATGCGCGTTGTTATCTTATTGATAGAGTGAATCCTTAATATGCCCTCAGCACTGTTGGTGCATGTGTCATGCGCAGATAATTCATAAAATCGCAAGGTTTGATATGCAGCACTCTGAATATAGCAAAGTTAGCGAATGTGCATGCCATCAGTGTTGCTGGCACATGCTCAGTGCGCATATACTCCACAATCTCGCGAGTTTGGATACACAGGATGCCGGATGCAATACAGTCAGCGCTTGCGCATTACACGTGGGCGGAAGTGCCCATATGCAGCATGGAGGGCGGAAGTACACGCCGGGTCATGGCATGCGCCCATCGCCATTTGGGATGAGCAGTCCAACACTCCACCTATCAGGTATTGTGATTAAACATGTATGAAATATAAAGAGAGAGCTGAGACAGATCCACAACACCACTGAGGAAGTCACCATGGAGTGACGGAACGCATGGGGTCCGGGCTGTCCTGTCCTGCACCTTTACCCAGCTGCTCCTCCGTGTGTGGTTAGCCATTATGATTTAATTTTCTGTTCATTATTTTTGTGCACTTTGGGTATTACTATTAGTATATATTTATATTCCTTTGATTAATGTATATATTGTGCAATTGGAATAGCAGCTTTATTATTGTCAGCTATTGCAGGACAGGTTAGGGGGTTCATGGCCCCTCCCCATGTTGTGGTCTGCTCAATTTTGAGCATTTCTAATTGTTTTTAGATGTCTCTGTTGTCTCACTTATATTCCATATATGTGCTTCTTTATATACCGTATAACACACACTTTTAAAACTTAAATTTAAGGCAAAAAGCCTGCCTGCGTGTTATAGGCCGATAAATCTTCTGGTCACTGATTTAAAGCAGCTGCTTGTTAAGTATTAGCAGCACGGCCGCGGCCACTTTAAATCAGTGACCAGCGGCGTCTCCTCCCCACTCTATAAAACTGTCACTTGTTTTCTCCCGCACTATCCACAGGTACTGGTGGATAGTGTGGGAGTCGCTGATTAAAATGAGCCCTACCTTGTTCGGATCTGCCCTACCTCTTAATCAGCGTCTCCCGCACTATCCACCAGTACCTGTGGATAGTGTGGGAGAAAACAAGTGACAGTTTTATAGAGTGGGGAGGAGACGCCGCTGGTCACTGATTTAAAGTGGCCGCGGCCGTGCTGCTAATACTTAACAAGCAGCTGCTTTAAATCAGTGACCAGAAGATTTATCGGCCTATAACACGCAGGCAGGCTTTTTGCCTTAAATTTAAGTTTTAAAATTTAAAACTTAAGACAGTTTTTATTACCTCCCCCCTCCCTCATCATTCCCCCTTTTCCCTTCTTTTCATAGTTTTGTTTATTTTCCTTACCTGGCTGCGCTTCTGCAGGTCAGGTCAGGCGGGGGGTCAGTGAAGCAGATGAGTGACGTCCTCTCCCGGCTTCTCTGCGCGGCATCAGTGACGTCACTTTTCATTTCCTGTAGTCGCCGCCGAAAAGTGACATCCCTGATGCCGCGCAGAGAAGCCGGGAGAGGACGTCACTCATCTGCTTCACTGACAGCAGCCCACAAGACAGCCGAAGCGCAGCCAGGTAAGGAAAATAAAAAAAATTTGGAAAAGCAGGGAAAAGGGGGAATGATGAGGGAGGGAAAGAATAGCATACCGTGGTCTTCAACCTGCGGACCTCCAGATGTTGCAAAACTACAACTCCCAGCATGCCCGGACAGCCGTTGGCTGACCACTGGGAGGAACATGATGGGGGGATGATGAGACAGGGGAAAATGATGAGGGGAGGGGGGATGATGGGGGCATGATGAGACAGGTTGGGGGGATGATGAGACAGGGTGGGGGATGATGAAGGGGTAATGATGGGGGACATGATGAGACAGGGTGGGGGATGATGAGGGGGGAATGATGGGGGACATGATGAGACATGGTGGGGGATGCTGAGACAGAGGGAAATTATGAAGGGGGAATGATGGGGGACATGATGAGACAGGGTGGGGATCATGAGATGGGGAAATGATAAGGGGGGGAATGATGGGGGGCATGATGAGACAGGTTGGGGGGGATGATGAGACAGGGTGGGGGGATGATGAGGGGGAATGATGGGGGACATGATGAGACAGGGTGGGAGGATGATGAGGGGGAATGATAAGGGACATGATGAGACAGGGTGGGGGGATGATGAGGGGGGAATGATGAGGAACATGATGAGACAGGGTGGGGGATGATGAGGGGGGAATGATGGGGGACATGATGAGACAGGGGGAAATGATAAGGGGGGAATGATGGGGGACATGATGAGACAGGGTGGGGGATGATGACACAGGGAAATGATGAGGGGGGAATGATGGGGAGCATGATAAGACAGGGTGGGGGATGATGAGACAGGGGGAAATGATGAGGGGGGAATGATGGGCGGCATAATGAGACAGTGTGGGGGGATGATGAGACAGGGGGAAATAATGAGGGGGATGATGAGACAGGGGGAAATGATGGTGGGGGAGGCACTAAATGCTTAATATCTGTATGGCGAGTGGTGGTCTATGACAGGGGGAAATGATGAGACATGGGATGATGAGACATGGGGGGGGGTGGTGAGAGGGGTAAATGTGGCACAGGGACTGATAAAAGGGAAGGAATGATGTGGCACTGGAGAGGACGGGACCAAACTGAGGTGCAGAAGAAAACGAAGTTGGGGGGATGATGTGGCATTTAGTCCAAGTAATTTATTTTACATTTTATTTTTTTTACTTATATTTCCCTGTTAAAATGGGGGTGCGTGTTATACGCCGATAAATACGGTAATAAAGGCTATTGCTTATTAACCATTTCTTTTTGGGTCTGCACTTTATGCAGTAACTTCTTTTTGTTCTTGTGCTGTATCAATATGGTTTTGCTGCTAGTAGCACCCCTTGCATAAATTTCATGTTAGGCTGAGCCCCCCTTCCTTCTTTTTGTTAATTATTCCTGTTTAGCGAGAAATCCCTGTTACCGGTTCATGGGGACTTTGTGTCTACTGGAGGTTCTGGAGGATTATGCTATATTCCTGTCTATTCCTGGAGTCTGTTTAGACTCATACGTATTCCTGTCTGGTGTTTTGAACTCTATTTGTTTATTAGTTCTTTATTCAGATGTTTGGAGTTTTTGTACATGCACTGAACTTAGAGTATATGATCATTTAGCTAGTATTTTCCTCTGTGCTTTACCATAGGTCTATAGTGTCCTCTGTGCTGCACACAGATCTGTGTCCCCTGAACTTAATATGTTATAGAGTTCTATGTTCCTGTTATGTTTCTGTTTGTGACCGACTGTTTATTAGCATGTGTTTTTAGGCCCCTGCACTTTAGTTCGGGGAGGGACCAGCGCTCAATATTCGATCCACTGTTTAGGGTGGATTGGCAAGTAGGCCGGGAGAGTGGTTTTAGGGTCAGTTTAGGGCTCACTTTCCCTGTCCCCCAGTCGGTTCCTGACATTACACTTAATAGAGGACATTACGCTTTTAGTGCTCTGCTCACTCTAACTGGTTGGCTACTATTAGCTTTTCAGTTGTTGTACACACCAGTGCTGCAGCACACAGTCGCTGTGTACTACACCCAAAATTGCGCTTTCTCTCTCAATCTCACTCCCTTCCCTATCAGTGCTTCTAGGCTGGTTTTGGGCTTGAGATGAATCGTTGCTGTAAAAAAAGCTTTTCTGTGCAACACACTGCTCTCTGTCCCTCTCTGCAATAGAACACTGATGGAGATGAATCGCTTCTGTAAAAATGCATTTCTGTGCAACACACACTGCTGTCTGTCACATTCTCTCTGTAATAGAACGCTGATGTGACCAGCGGCAAGATGGCTGGCAATTATATAGGGCTTAAGGCTGCATGCTGCATGGGCATTCAGGGTCATACGCCTTCCCGTCTTGCCTTCCCGCCTTCACAGGATTCCTTGCCCCATGTCCTCACATGTGGAACCGCCATTTTAGGTGCCCGGCTCCTGGATCCTGGACTGCAATAAGTGAGAAGGCTAGCGCAGTTAGCCTGTATTTGTGGGAGGGGCAGGGTTTCTGTGCTATAAGAACCCGCGGCTTCTCTAACTCGGCACACCGCGGGTTCTGTTTCGTCATCCTGGTCAGCTGACTGTCGGGTCAGCTGACCGGAAGTTCGGTCGGTGTCGGTATGGGTAAGTGGCTGGGACTGTCTGGGGCATGCGGCGGCGCCCTCCTCGCTCCGGAGGTAAGCCGCAGCTTCAGGGGGGACCTCAGTCAGTCCAGCCCTGGTGTTTATACGTTTTATCGGGGCACGATTAGGAATGTCATGGTGATATGGGGCCGCATCGCGGGTGTGGTGTGAGGTCGCGGGACGCGGCACCATGTTGGTGACATAGGAGTATTTGCCGGGCGGAGGCGGGCACGGGCGTGTCGTTGCCTCCCGCCCCCCCCTCCCGCTCGCATCTAACCAGCTGTAGGGGCGGCACTTCACGTGTTGTAAGGGCAGGTGTTTGCTTCCATATAGTGTACTCAATACGTTACTGTGTTCACACTGTTACGCATTACACAGTTTGTCATTCGTTTCCAGCCTTTAGTAGCCCAACTGCTAATCTCAAATACGAATAAAAAGTAAAAAAAAAGGGGCATGGTTTTGGGATCATGGCGTCACTATTGCTTGAGGTGGAAACAGGTTGTCTTTCCATCATGGTGCGGTCTTCGCTTCGGTCATTTGCTTGCACAGGTAGGTTAATCTTAAGTCGCAGTGGGCGTTGCTGTACACGCGCTCATAGAGTGTGTATTGTACACACAAACTAGTGGCGTTTGTGCTGCACGCATGCTCATGGCATTATTCTGTGCACGTGCTCGTAGCGTTTGTGCTATACACGCGCTCATGGCATTTATACTGTACACACGCTCGTAGCATTTTTACTGTACACGCTCGTAGCATTCATAGTGTACACACGCTCGTAGGATTTTTACTGTACACACGCTCGTAACATTTATACTGTACACACGCACGTAGCATCTTACTGTACACGCTTGTAGCATTTTACTGTACACACTCACAGCATTTTTACTGTACACGCTCATAGCATTCATAGTGTACACACACTTGTAGCATTTTTATTGTACACACTCAGAGCATTCATAGTGTACAGACGCTCGTAGGATTTATACTGTGCACACGCTCGTAGCATTTATAGTGTACACACGTTCGTAGGATTTGTACTGTACACACGCTAGTAGCATTTATGCTGAACGCGCTTGCAGCAGTTATACTGGTTAAGTTATATTGGTTAAGGTTTTCATTTCACATTGACCAGTCACGTCTACAGGTCAGTTCTGATACAACCTGACACGACTTCAGGTTGGTGGCAATGCCATTACGTACGTTGTGTTATTTAGCAGTAGGGTTAGGCTACTGGTATATAGCTTTATTAAAAAAGAGGAATTTTTATTGTGTATATAAGTCTATGCATGGTCACGAACTTTCTCTGCTTCAAGCTGACCAGTCACGTTCCACAGGTAAGTCCGATACAACCTGACACGACTTCAGGTTGGCGAGTTTTCCATTTTCGGCCGGACCTGTCACGTCCACATGTTGGTTCAGTCACTACCCGACACGACTTTGTTATATGCTTGTGCATGGGTATTTAGCAGTTGGGATGTGCATACAGGGATATAGCTTGGTTTCGGTTGACGTTTGTCGGTCTCGGTTGTCAGTGATGTGGTTATACTTGTTTCGTGGTCATGCCCGGTGTGTAAGTGTTGTCATTGCCACATCCACATGTCGGTTACAGTTACAACCTAACACGATTTTAGGTTGACATCTAGGTACTTTTCTCGGTTACATGTTTGCACTTGGGATTGTGCATACGGTCACAGTTTTCATATATTTTCACTCTTACTTGCATATTGTTGGGTTTTGGCCGCTATTCGCTGTATTTAGTACATATCATCAAGGTGTCCTCCTCCACTTCACGGCAAAGTGGTCATAGTTAATAAAGCGTTTTTGTTTATTATAATGAGGTTTTGCCCTTTATTTAATTAAGGTGTACCTGCACGCGGCAGTATATGGCACACCTCTGACTGCCTGAGTTCGTTAGATACTAGGATTAGGTAGGGACGCTTCGCTTATGAGCACCGACCACAAGTGAGAAGGCTAGTGCAGTTAGCCTGTATTTGTGGGAGGGGTGGGGTTTCTGCGCTAAAAGAACCCACGGCTTCTCTAACTCGGCACACCGCAGGTTCGGTTACGTCCCACCCGAACCCTCCCCTTTTTTCAATAATTCAGGAACATCATAGTTTCAGGTATGCCCTCTATTTAATTCAGGTGTACCTACACGCGGCAGTATATGGCACACCTCTGACTGCCTGATAGTTCGTCAGGTACTAGGATTAGGTAGGGATGCTACGCTTATGAGCACCGACCACAAATGGAGTTTAACCCCTTAACGACGCAGGACGTAAATGAATGTCATTGTGCGGTGGTACTTAACGCATCAGGACGTACATTTACATCCTGCACATGACCGTGAGCATCTGAGCGATGCTTGGGTCATGTGCGGCACGTCCCAGCTACTGATAGCAACCAGGGACCCGCTGGTAATGGCCGACATCTGCGAACCTGCAGATGCCCGCCATTAACCCCTCAGATGGCATGATCAATACAAATCACTGCATCTGCAGAAGTGCGGTCACTAAAATGGATGATCAGATCGCCCACAGCGCTGCCGCGGGGATCCAATCATCCATAATGGCAGACGGAGGTCCCCTCACCTGCCTTCATCCATCTGTTCCAAAAATCTGTCAAACACCTGTGGGGTGTAAATACTCACTGCACCCCTTATTAAATTATGTGAGGGGTGTAGTTTCCAAAATGGGGTCACATGTGAACCATTGTTCTGGCACTATGGTGGCTTTGTACACACGTGGCCGTCAATTCCGGACACATTTTCTCTCCAAAAGCCCAATGGCGCTCCTTCTCTTCTAAGCATTGTAGTTCGCCCACAGACAACTTTAGATCCCCATATCGAGTATGCTCTTACTCAGAAGAAATGGTGTTACAAATTTTGGGGGGCTTTTTTCCTATTTTCCCTTGTGAAAATGAAAAATATAGGGTAACGCCAGCATTTTTGTGAAATTAGTTTTTTTTTTCATTTTCCCATCCAATTTTAACGAAAATGTGTCAAACACTTGTGGGGTGTTAACGCTCACTATACCCCTTGTTACGTTTCATGAGGGGTGTAGTTTCCAAAATGGGGTCACACGTGGGTGTAAAATCAGCCACCCCTGTGCAAATCACCAAGTTAGGCCTCAAATGTACATAGTGCGCTCTCACTCCTGAGCCCTGTTGTGCATCCGCAGAGCATTTTACGCCCACATAAGGGGTATTTTAATAATCAGGAGAAATTGTTTTACAGATTTTGGGGGTCTTTTTTTCCTTTTACTGCTTGTGAAAATAAAAAGTATGAGGCAACACCAGCATGTTAGTGGAAATTTATTTTATTTTTTACACTAACAGGCTGGTGTAGACCCCAACATTTCCTTTTCATATGGGGTAAAAGGAGAAAAAGCCCCCACAAAATGTGTAACGCAATTTCTCCCGAGTACGGAAATACCCCATTTGTGGCCCTAAACTGTTGCCTTGAAATACGACAGGGCTCTGAAGTGAGAGAGAGCTGTGCACATTTGAGGACTAAATTAGGGATTGCATAGGGGTGGACATAGGGGTAATCTATGCCAGTGATTCCCAAACAGTGTGCCTACAGCTGTTGCTAAACTCCCAGCGTGCCTGGACAATCAGCGGCTGTCTGGAAATGCTGGGAGTTGTTGTTTGGCAACAGCTGGAGGCTCCATTTTTGAAACAGTGCCTTACAATACGTTTTTCATTTTTATTGGGGGGGGGGGGGGGACAGTGTAAGGAGGTGTATATGTAGTGTTTTACCCTTTCTTATGTGTTAGTGTAGTGTAGTGTTTTTAGGGTACATTCGCACTGGCGGGGGTTTACGGTGAGTTTCCCGCTAGGAGTTTGCGCTGCGGCAGAAAATTTGCTGCAGCTCAAACTTGAAGCAGGAAACTCACTGTCAACACACCCGTGTGAATGTACCCTGTACAGTTACATGGGGGAGGCAAACCTCTAGCTGTTGCAAAACTACAACTCCCAGCATGTAGTTACAGGCCGTGCATGCTGGGAGTTATACTTTTGCAACAGCTGGAGGCACACTGGTTGAAAAACCTTCAGTTAGGATCTGTTACCTAACTCAGTATTTTCCAACCAGTGTGCCTCCAGCTGTTGCAAAACTACAACTCCCAGCATGAACTGATTGCCGAAGGGCATGCTGGGAGATGTAGTTATGCAACAGCTGGAAGTACGCAACTACAACTCCCAGCATGCCGAGACAGCCGTTTGCTGTTTGGGCATGCTGGGATTTGCAGTTTTGCAACATCTGGAGGGCTACAGTTTAGAGACCACTGCAGAGTGATCTCCAAACTGTAGCCCTCCAGGTGTTGCAAAACTATAAATCCCAGCATGCCCAAACAGCTGTCTGGGCCTGCTGGGGGTTGTAGTTTTGCAACATCTGGAGAGGTACAGTTTAGAGACCACTGTATAATGGTCACAAAACTGTAGCCCTCCAGATGTTGCTAGGCAACTACTTACCGGCTTCCATAGGATCCATGGAGCCTGCAGCATGTCATCGCCGCCGCCGAGGATCGTGGCTGAGGGTAAGTGACCTCCGGCGCCAGTTACCGTTGGTTCCCCTGCACTGCCCGGACTATAGTGGTTGGGCAGAGTGGGGGAACCGAACGTTAACCCCCCCGCCCCCGATCTGCTATTGCTTGATCGTTTCCGATTGACCAATATCAGGGATAGGAGGGGTGGCACCCCTGCCACCTCATTCCTATCCCTTCAGGGGGATTGTGGGTGTCTTGGGTGAATTCACCGGCGATTTGCGGCGATCGTCGACATGGGGGGGTCTCAGGACCCCCCTGGGCATTGGCACGGGATGCCTGCTGATAGATATCAGCAGGCATCCAGGTCCCCGCCCGACGTGCGGCGGGGACTGGAATTCCCACAGGTGTACAGGCACGCCCTTTGTCCCCAAGAGATTAATTAAGCGATTTGTACGATTGAATCGTGGCGATATTCGCCTTTGTTACGAATCAAATTTTTCTTGAAATTCGTGATGAATTCGGATTTGTCAGATTCAATTTGCTCATCCCAAATTACTATCATTCTAAAAAAAAATTTGCAACCCCCACTGCTCACTAGATACAGTCGAGTGAACAGCATGGTAGTTCGCTCCCTTCCTAGCTTGGTAGGTATTGCAGGAGGCAGGCTGCATTATAGCCTATGGAAGCCTACAGGGAGTAAAATGCACTACTGCTTGACATAGCCTGCTGCATCTATCTACTGAATCTAGTAATTGACTGATTAAAACCTTTGACATGTCTGCATGACATGACAAAAGTAGTTTTATTTTGTAAATGCTTAGGATTTCTATAGGGGCCCATACAACTGAAATAGATCAATAGGTGGGTCGGTTGGGTATATGATAAAAGATAGAGGAATGGAACAACATATGAATGTTTAGTTGTCCCTGTTGTAGGTCATAATAGAAAGCTAAAAATATACATGGAGGAGGTAAACCTGAGACCAGGGGCAGCCCCACAAATGTGAGAATGTCACTGACATGTAGTGATGTCCCAGTTTAGAGCCCTTCTCCCCACTTACTAGAGCATTTGATGCTAGGCGCTAAAGGACACTGTGCAGGTGACTTCTATGGCTTAGGACCATGGCTGTTCTCTGCTGATGTCTCTGTCCTGCAATCTAGGGTTTTGGGGAGCAGTTCTCAACACTCTTGTAAGTCTTGTAGTATTGAATGTAGTGAGTGACACTGGAAAGCTCATGAAGAAATAATGTATATTTTTTTCTTCAGGAATTTGCAACAGGATTTGTGTCATAAAAAGTGTAAAAAAGGGATATAAAACCCTATATGTGCTGCAAAAGAAAACTTCCAACTAAAGTAGATTTTGTACTGACAGAACACATGCAAAACCCTCACTGCTGCTTTAATACATATATATATATATATATATATATATATATATATATATTTGTGGTCAGGACTTTGAACCGTGCATGGGCTTACCTGTTATCTCCTGCCAAGGCCACCTGCAAGAAACTAGATTACCAAGACCTAAACCCAAAACTCTGCTTATAACATAGAACAGCGGTTGAGGTGTGCCTGAAAACCGCGTCGAGGGTCAGCCTATAGAGGGCATTCCCTTATGTATGATGATGAAGAAAAGGGTGAGGAGGGTGGGTTTCGCCAACCCAGCATACGCCCAGAGGGAGGGGCCGATGGATGTTAAATAGCCAAAGCCCCTCCCACAAATTCAGCCTGATAGGCTTCCCACTTGTGGTCAGGACTTTGAACCGTGCATGGGCTTACCTGTTATCTCCTGCCAAGGCCACCTGCAAGAAACTAGATTACCAAGACCTAAACCCAAAACTCTGCTTATAACATAGAACAGCGGTTGAGGTGTGCCTGAAAACCGCGTCGAGGGTCAGCCTATAGAGGGCAAAAATACACCACCAGTTAGGGTAATTAAGTATCATTTATTTATAGTGCCAAAAATTGAAATGCCTCTGCCATTTCCCTTGAGGGATCTGGGACATAAGTGGTATATGCATCAGACCGCCACCTCCCCAACTTCTGGATGACATGTACAGGCACTTTGTGCCTGGAGGCCGCCGATGCTGCTCCTATGCGGAATGAGTGACCTGAGAACTCTCTGGGGTTGTGTCCTAAATTACCAAGCAGCGTGCGGACATGCGATGTGAAAAGAGAAGTGGTAAGAGCACCTCCACCGAAAGGCAACAGTGGCGACTCCGGAGGCTTATCATGGAGGAACTCAACCAGTTGTGCCAACACTGCCACCGGGCACCAGTTATTGCCTGAAGGAAAATACTTAACCACCGCCCCCCACCTACAAGTTTTTGTGACAGACAGTGAAACTTCGAACCAAGAACCCTGCCACCTTAAATGAGCCTTCCGTGGATGTGTCGCTCCCCGCCTGACACATGAAAATTCACCCGGCCGGAGGAAGCCATAGAAGGCTAGATAAATGGCAGATTTGATTATCAGACTGCGCTCGAAGCCAAACGGGTTATTGGCTAATGCGTCAGACATGGCTCGGAACAGCTCGCCGCTGATCGGTTTCCTGAGAGTTGGCGCTGTGGCGCTACGAGCCACCACCCCTCTGAGCGCAGCCTTGACAGCCTGAGATGATAAGATAGATAGCCTGTCTGGGTGGGATAAAGAAATGAAATGCTGAATGCCCGAAAGGTAAGATTTGATAGTGCTATGAGACAGGTGCAGCGAAGAGTGGCAGAAACCGATGAAAGATAGAATGATAGTGGTGTCGTAAGAAAAGGGGATGCTATGCTGCGTCAGATATGCCCTGAAGGTGTCGTGTGCTGCATGATAGGCCTTCCTGGTATTGGGGGCTAAGGCGTCCGACATTAACTCCCGGGCCACCTGTGTGTAATAATTCAGTCCAAGATTAATTGTGCCAGGCAAGGGGGTTGTGTTCCTACTGCGTCTGCTTGCGGAGCCACCTGTGAAAAGAGATGGAAATTAGCCCTGGACAGAGCATCTGCGGCCGTGTTGTCTACCCCCGGTATGTGTCTGGCTACAAAATTGAAGTTGTGTTGTAAGGACACCCAGACTAGTCTGCGCATGAATGACATGACAGTAGCATGCCCGGAACTGCCCTTGTTGACTATGGCAACTGTCGCCTGATTGTCACACTGAAACTCCACCGTCTGCCCTGACCACTTGTCGCCCCATGTCACTGCAGCTGCTACAATGGGGAAAACCTCAAAAAGTGCCGAAGTGCTGCTGAAGCCTGCCAGAGCCATTACCTGCTTGGACCATTGGCCCGCCATCCACCTGCTGCCCCACACTGCACCATAACCGATGGAAGATGACGCATCGGTGCAGATCTTGGGGGACAACTCGGAGGCTGGCGGGACAAACATAGCCGTCCCATTCCATTGTGCCATGAACCTATCCCACATGTTCAGGTCAGCCAGGGCTTGGCAATCTAACCAAACCCTACTGTGTTGATGAGGGACACCATGCAGCAAAGACAATATTCTGGATACAAACGCTCTGCCCTGCGGGATTGCTCGCATAGCAAATGCCAGCATTCCCAGCAAGCTCTGCAACTCGCCCTTGGTCGTGACCTGGGAGACCGTGTACTTGTGGATAGTGTCTCTGATACGGTTGAGTTTGTCAGTGGGCAAGCTGACTTGCATTGCGACTGAATCTAGGATTACTCCCAGAAAGGTGAGACACTTAGTTGGACCGACCGTTTTCTTGGGAGACACTGGCACCCCAATATCAGTGAACAGTTTCAGCAATCTGACCAACTGGTCCGGCTCTTCCCTCGGGCGACTGAGCAGAAGAAAGTCATCCAAGTAATGGATGACCTGGCTGCATCCAGAGACATTAACCAGCAGCCAGTGCAATGCCTGGGCCAGTTGGTCAAACAGCCACGGGCTGCTCTTGCATCCGAAAGTCAACTTGGAAGCAAAGTAATATGCCCCTTGCCATTTGAGCCCAAACCATTGCCACTGGTCCCTGTGCAATGGCAGCAACTTGAAGGCGTCAGTGATATCCGCCTTCGCCATCCAAGTCCCTGGGCCGAGCGCCAAGATGACCTGAATAGCCTGGTCTATGGAAGAATAATGCATGCTAAACTCCTCGGATGGAATGAGAGAGTTGATACTGGGAATAAGTGACCCATGAGGAGCCGACAAGTCAAATATCAGTCTCTTTTTCCCATTGAACTTGCCTGTTACCACCCCTACCGGACTGACCCTCCAAGACCTGAATGGAGAAACTAACAAGGGGCCAATCATATAACCTTTCATTAGCTCAGCATTTATTAATTCAGTGACAACAGCGGGATCGTTTACGGCAGACAGCAGAATGTCGCATTCAAATGTGGCCTGCGGCAGTATGACCATGCCGGCGTGGAAGCCTCTATCAAAACTATTGATCAACCATTGGACCCAATCTGGGTCCGGGTGATCCGCGAGCAGAGCGGCCAGGACTGGGGTACGTACCCCGCCTAGTCATGCTGGCCCTTTCTGCCTACATGCAGAGCCCGGATGTGCCCTGAAGCAGTAGAAGCAGACGTGTAATAACCTGCAATTGCTGAAGTTGCACGAAGACATGTTATAGTTGTTATAAATTTGTGAGTCTCCGAGATAGTGTACTGGACGGCCCAATTTATCTACGGAAGGTGCGGACCTGCTGAAACTGTCCGTGGAAGTGGACGGTCTGGTGGCGCCCTGCTCGCCCTGTTGAGCCAGCCCTACACACCACGCCGTAGTATGCGTGATTGATTGACAGGCGGCACGTGCGGGGAATTTGAGATTTGCGAAGTTGCTGCGGAACATCTGTGAATCTTCGATGCTCCAGTCCGTGAGGTACCCATCTTGGCTGAAGGCCGTCGCTGCCATGGCTGAGAAACTTCTATGATAATCGTAGAAATGGGTACCATCGTATTTGTATGCGTATTCAGTAACCCTCAGCAAATACAGGTTGAGCTCCTCTCTGCGCTCCGGCCTGGCTGAGCATATCACCTCCCTGCATTTGCTGAAGGCAATCACAAACTCGTGGATGTTTAGCTTCCGTTTCAGCCTGGTGTCCTTACTCTTAAGGACAACAGATAAGTCAGCGCATGCTACTGTTCTAGTGTCCTCAACGTCGAATGCAGATAGCAACAGGGCCGCCAAATTGATGTCCTTCCCTTACAGTATGTCCTCAGAGAAACCAGCCTGCCCAACATGGAAGTCATCATTGCATGCAGTTCCGAGAGGGTGGACTGGCCCGAGGTCCCCTCCTGACTGTCGCCAGCCCACTGATCCGCCATGAGGAGTTTGTATAACTCTGCTTTCGGGCGGTTGCTGGAAATGGAATTGCCCTCTTGCGCAACTCCTCCATCAACTTGGGGATCGTCCAAGCCCTGCAAGCTGCAGAGGAGGGCGTCCCTCGCACGGAGCTTCTAGCTGGTGTATCAGGGATGGACGTCGGGTCCTCTATGTCTGACACGTGAGACATGACCTGTCCGGGCCGTAACGGGTGCCGGGGAAAACGGTAATCGTGAGTCACCAGATATGAGAAACGTGTACCCCTCTTGCTGAGTACTGACTGACCTTACCACCACTGTAACACAACAGTAAGACGTCTGAAACGAACAGCAATCGACTGTAACCCTGCAAACAACCGAATACATACTTAATGTTAGCTTACCGCTGCAGACTGCCTGTGCAATGTGGCTGAACCCAAGAGTGCTGACCGTAGTGCCAGTGCGACCCAGAGTACCACCTGAATAGTTTGAAACGAGGCCTGACCGTGTGTCTGACCGAGAACGTGTGCATGACGCGTATAGTCATGAATAATTAAACCGTGAACACCTCCTGACTGCGAGTCAAGATTACAGTGTGCACCGTTTCTAACTAACTAGCGATGGCTCTGAAGACGTGTCAGCAACCACCGCAGGCGAGTGGTCACCCTTGAAGAAGAGTCAAGATCGCAGTGACCACTACCTGTGTAAACGAAATGCTCTGTATGCGTGACAGTAGCAATGACGCCTTGAACCCTATCTGACATGTCGAGTCAGATATACAGTGATTCAGGGCCTATGTGTAACAGCAGTAGTGCGTAACATTAACTAATGTAACAGGAGTATCAAGCATTTGACTGAAATGACGTGAACTAGCGTCTGCTAGCGAAAGTGATGACCACCGTGAAACGTGAATAAATAACATGAACAAACGCCGTACGGTTGGTACTGACCGTAGCCAAGTTTGCAATGACCAGGAACATAACGACCACCTAACTGTATACAGCCCACCTAATCTGCAAGAGAAACTAACAGTGTACTAACCATATGGTTTACGCGCCACCTACCACCTCTGATCCATACATGCTGGCCCCCCTAACCCCCCCCCCCCCCTATGCCTGAAACTACCCCAACCCCACTAATTACTTGCCTACCCCAAGCCTCTGCCCCGGTACCCCGATATGCATGACCACCCCCCCCCTAAACCGAAGCCACCGTAACATGGATTATAGTATTATTGACTTACAAGCTGCCCCTTGTTTGCGACAGTGCATGTGTCAGGACTGTGGCCTGACACCGGTGCACCATGAGACAGCCCCTTATTACTGCATGGTACCAATACACTCTGTAAGCCTAACACATTTCCTCACACACATTTTTATTTTATTATTTTTTTCAGCGCCACCTGCTGGCCATCCGTGGAGCTATACCGCCGGCTCACTGGCATACTGTGACTCCGCCCGTTCAGAGCCCCGTGTTACACGTGAGACGCCAGCACAGGGAGACCCACGTGGGTCGCGTCTCCCCGCGCCTGCCATGCCGCCAGCTGCCGCTGGATCCAGAGGCCGTGTTCACTGCGGCCAGCCCGGGCACGCGCTGTACCGACGGACCGCCGCCTACATAACACGCTGGGTGCCGGAGCCTGCCCGCCAAACGAGGGGAGCAATAGCAACAGACCAGGGCCCCAGTAAAAGAAACCTGCCGGTCACCCGGCACTTACCTGCACCACCACACACCTGACCCAGCGTACGCAACGAAAGAACCCCCGCAATTTCGCCAACCCAGCATACGCCCAGAGGGAGGGGCCGATGGATGTTAAATAGCCAAAGCCCCTCCCACAAATTCAGCCTGATAGGCTTCCCACATATATATATCCAAGATAGTAATCCGCAGCACTCCAGGAGTAGGTGCAAAAATAAAGTGCTTTATTCCATACTAATACAGAGCAACGTTTCAGCTGCCATGCAGCCTTTCTCAAGCGAAAGTATGGAATAAAGCACTTTATTTTTGCACCTACTCCTGGAGTGCTGCGGATTACTATCTTGGATGTGTGACCGCCTTGACCGGGCTATTTCGCCGCTGGCACCGCTTCACTTATCTGCCTTTTGGATGTGCTGCTCTGTTGGTATTTTGGAAATATATATATATATATATATATATATATATATATATATATATATATATATATATTTGTGGTTCTACTCCTTTCTGTGGTGTTCACTCATCATTGTCCCTCAGAGAGATCTTCACCAAACACCTACTATTTCTAAAACAACTGCTGATGCTTTGTGCATAGGCTTTCATAGTGGCTTTGACATCACCCCTATACTGTCTCCTGATCAGCCATGAGAGCTGTTTACAAGGCATTATGGGCTGCCCTGAGGTCATGTGATTCCCCTCCTGCTGCCACGTGGCTGACATTATTTTAGCAGGCTTGCCTGAACCAAACCAGCTGAACCAAACTTTAACAAAGACCTCACTGAAACCAGGTCCTATTGGTTTGGTTCCCTCACCTCTACACAAAAACGTAGAACATTAAGGGGGATCTACGCGGTGCCCCTAGTATCAGTTGTTCCATCCAGCATAAATAATATGAAATATAGGACTAACAGTGTCCAGGATGTGCTCTATAAAACTTAACTTTTAATGTCAAATTAAAGATATTAACAAGTGTCTAGTATTATGAAAAAGTATGATTATCTCGGTCTAATAAGAGACATTAACAAGGTGTGTCCGGGACTCTGCAGGGCCCAGCCAGTCCCGAATCACCTCTCACTAGAGGGTGCAGTTTAGTTGCACACCTATAGAGTATAGTAATCAAATAACCCAACGCGTTTCTGCTCGCTAGTATATAGCGGGCGTCCTCAGGGGGTATAGACAAAAGAATAAATCAATGACCGAGAGGATATGATATGTAAATTCCGTCATCCATATCCAACAACTGTTAAGAGAAAGGTACATCTCTATATATGCAAAATAAAGGAGTCAATTAAATATGCAATGACATCCATAGCATAAAATATAAATAAGTATAGTGACCCAGGAGCCTGGAAAAATTTTTTACTCTATCCCTAATAAAACCTGCAAAAATTAATGTATGCAAGGTATTTATTCCTGTGGGGAAGAAAAAAGCTGTCCCTAGGGTCACTTATGCACACAGAGATATAATGCAGTCGGCATAAACCGGGTCCACCTATAAGAGAAAGAGAGACCATTTTGAGAGAACGGACCTGAAAAGAAAGGCCCACACTATACACTGATAGTGTATCATTACTCACGGTTAACCGAACTGTGAACTGTATGCAGGCGCAGTCCCGCTGTCAGCGGGAGCCGGAGTTGTCCGGCCGCTCTCTCCTCGTGTGGGGAGCGAAGGCGTCTGACGTCATATCCGTCGGCTATTCTGCTTATATGCTGTGCGGCGCGCACCGCCCCTATGACGCCAGAAAAGGGGGCGTGCGATCGCATGTAAACAAAGACATGCCGCGCTGTCAATGTCAAGTAGCAGATGCCGATGTCTGTAGGCGTATTAATTAAACAGTAAAAGAACAGGTAAGGAATGGAGAAGTTCAATTATTCTGGATACAGGCTAAAGATGGCGAGAAACCGAGGCATAGCTGACTGTCACTCATATGTAGCTGTCATTGTCGCAATTGACAGGAGAGGTCAATATGCAAATAAACCTGGTGTAGGGACAATGCTATCAAAGATGCATTGTTCTGATCCAAGATTGGTGTATCTATGGTCATCCCACAATCGGGGTATTAGAATCAATTGTAATTGTACATAAAAATCAAAACCCCTTACTGGGGCTATAATTAGTGAATATATATACAGAAGATGAAATAGAGGCAAGAATCCAGACCACCCCACGGTAAGTGGTAATACTACTGCTGGTTGTAAGGTAACCCTCAAAAAAAGGGGGGGTGAGGGTAAAGTAAGTTGGCTATGGAGGGGGTGGGGGGGGGCGATCCTAACTGTCTATAGGGAGGGAGTGGGGATAGCGGGGCCCTAGGGATCCTGAACTCGCCCTAGTAGGCCCTGTAATCAGTCCCTAAACCTAGGCGGGGTGGCCGCCCTAAAAAGGGCGGTCCCGCACAGGAACCTCCTAGACTAAAACTGTTAGGCCCTATGGATAATAGGGTTCGGGTGATAGTTATCTCCTGTCCGACCAGCTACGGTCGTCCCTAACTACCTGGAATACACCCGTGGGGAGAAAGTGTAAACTATAAAAAACATGCAAAATGGAGCTGCTCATTTAGACCTCTGGGAGATAACGAATCTAGGTGGTATATCCACCTACATTCTTTTTGTAGGATCAACCTGTCCAGGTTGCCTCCACGTACAGAGGGAGTTACTTTTTCGATTGCTGTAAATTTAATCTGGCTCAGGTCTCCTCTATGTACTTCTATAATATGTGTTGCCACCGGGGTGTCTCGTGCATTGCGTATATCGCCCACATGTTCCAAAATTCTTTTTTTGAAAGGGCGAATGGTCTTGCCTACGTAGAGGAGCGGGCAGGTACACACAGCTACATAGATGACACCTGTAGAAGAGCAATTCATAAATTGTTTGATTTTGATCGAAGACTGTGGGACTGTGGTACTTTTCAAGACATATTGGCATGCCCGACAATGTCCGCATTGGAAACACCCCTGTGGAGGTTTAGAACTATTAAGCCAAGTATGTACCTGAGTGTCATTAGTGGAAAGATGGCTATGTACCAAAAGGTCTCCCAAGCTTTTACCTCGTCTATAAGTTATCTGAGGTTTAGTGCCTACCAAGTCAAGGAGATCAGTGTCCATTCTTAGAATTTCCCAATGGCGGGAGATAATCTCCCGTATTGGAGCAGCCATTTTATCAAAAGTTCCAATTATTCTCGCTTGATGCGAGTGATTGGATTCTCTTATTTTTGGAGTAAGTAGTTCCGTGCGTGGTCTGGATGCTGCCTCTCTGTATGCCTGTTTAATAATGTATTGTGGATAGCCTCTATCTCTGAATCTTGTGATCATATCTTGGGCCTCCACCTGAAAGTCCTGGGTTCTTGAACAGTTCCTCCTGAGGCGGAAGAACTGCCCCTTGGGGATCCCCCTTTTAAGGGGGCCCGGGTGGCAGCTCTCCCACCTCAAGAGGCTGTTAGTAGATGTCTTTTTGCGAAAAATTGTACTCTGTAAGGTATGGTCACTATCAATGAATATCTTGATGTCCAGGAATGCCAATTCTTTATCCTGAATCTCGTGAGTAAAGAGCAGTCCCAGACTGTTTTGATTAAGAGATTGTATTAATCGGGAAAAATCATCTCTAGTCCCGTTCCACAGAACAAACACGTCATCAATATACCTCAGCCAAATTATGGCTAGGTCACTAAAGTGTTCCCGCTCATCGCAAAACAAAGTGGTCGCCTCCCACCAGCCCAGGGTGAGGTTCGCGTAGCTGGGGGCACAGGGGCTCCCCATCGCGGTGCCCCTGAGCTGGTGGAAGAAGCGACTTTGAAACAGAAAGTAATTTCTTGTAAGAGTAAAATGTAACAACTGAAGTATTAACTGGTTATGCTCTTGGAACTGGGATCCCCGTGTACTGAGATAGTATTCAACCGCATGTAGGCCCACTGTGTGGCGGATGGACGAGTATAAGGCCTCGACATCTACGCTAGCCATCAGAGTATTATTGTTGACAGTGATCCCCTCAATGCGTTTCAGCAAATCCATCGTATCCCTCAAGTGTGAGGGTAAGCTGAATACGAATTGCCGAAGAACCTTGTCAATATAGATCCCCACGTTTTGCGTGACACTTCCCACGCCTGACACTATAGGACGGCCTTTAAGTGGTAACAGGCCTTTGTGAATTTTGGGAAGGGCGTAAAACGTGGGGATCGTGGGAGCGGTGGGTGATAGATATTCAAATTCTTTTTTGTCTATGAGGCGCTTGTCAAGGGCTATTTTGAGGATCACATTAAGTTCTCTACAGTAGGCTGACGTCGGATTAGAGGGAAGGATCTCGTAGGTGTCTTTATCATCTAGAAGTCTTTTGGCCATCCGTACATATTTGGATTTGTCCATAAGGACGATATTACCGCCCTTGTCAGATGCTTTTATGATGAGTTTATCATTGTGCTGGAGTTCAGACAGGGCTCGTCTCTCCATGAATGAGAGGTTGTCCCTGTATCCCCTCGTCATGGGAACTGTTCTGAGGTCCCTCAGAACTAATTCCAAGAATACATCTATACATGACGTATCGGATACAGGGGGAAACAGTTTACTTTTAGGCCTAAGGTCCGTAAAGGGTCCCTCACCTTCTATTCGCTCGCCCTCATCCATTAGTCCAACTAATTGTCTGGCGACTGCAAGTTCATCCTCAGTCAAACCATGATCTATACACGCTCTTTTGTCTTTCATTTTAAAGAACTTGTGCCATTTTAATTTTCTGGCAAATAGATGTAGATCTTTAGTCCATTCAAAAGGGTCATGGTTGACTGAGGGAACAAATGAGAGGCCCTTTAGAAGGACTTTCGTCTGAAATTCAGAGATGGAGACACTAGATAGATTAATGACTTGGGTTTGTACAGAGTTAGTTAGTGTCGGTATTGAGGTCTGCGAGGTGGAGGTTCGCGAAGTTGGTACGGATCTCTCTGATTGTTCCCTAAAAAAGGAGAGGGTGCAGAGGATGATTGTTGAGTAGAGCCACATGGTGGGGTGTGGTGAGGGTATGAGCCCCTGGGATCTGATGGTATATAATTATTATAGGCTCCCCTGGACTCTCCTCTCCCCCTTCCTCTCTTGTTCCTCCCAGTACCTCTATAAGGGCCTTTTTTACGAGATTGTGATCCCCCCTCCGATTGATCTGTGTCAGAAGAAGTAAGGTCAGTTTCTGTGTCTCTTGATTGGGTATTTTTCTCCAACACACTGTATACCCTATTTTCTTTGAAGTCAGCCAGATCTCGGATAAATTGGGTGTGCTTACGTTGTTTGATCAAATATTGATATTTCTCTATTTGGGACTGTAATTGTGATTCTTTATTAGCAAAATCAGGGTCTGTTTTAAATCTTAACACCACTTCTTTTTGTTCTTGTAGTTTGTTAGTTAATTGTTCTAAATTAAGTTTCTCTGCTTCCAAGAGAATAGTCATAAATCGTAGGGAAGAGGCTGTCGCCTCTGCCTCCCATTTATTTAAAACTGCAGGAGTTCTAAGACGTCTTGAGGGCAAAATTGGTACCCTCAATCCTCTAGGAACTATGTTATTCTTCAGGTAGCTTTCGAAACCTTGAATCTCCCAGAAGGAGGTAAGATGTTGTTTATAAAGGTTCGTGAGCTCTCTGAATGCAGATCGTATGGACGGTGTATATTTAGGTTGTGTGAAGTTGTTCTCTGAAAAGACGTCTCTAGCCTCTGTTACCCAGCCATTAGTATCCAAAACGGTATTGATAAAACCTGCCATTTATAAATATTCAGAAAAATACACAAAAACGTAGAACATTAAGGGGGATCTACGCGGTGCCCCTAGTATCAGTTGTTCCATCCAGCATAAATAATATGAAATATAGGACTAACAGTGTCCAGGATGTGCTCTATAAAACTTAACTTTTAATGTCAAATTAAAGATATTAACAAGTGTCTAGTATTATGAAAAAGTATGATTATCTCGGTCTAATAAGAGACATTAACAAGGTGTGTCCGGGACTCTGCAGGGCCCAGCCAGTCCCGAATCACCTCTCACTAGAGGGTGCAGTTTAGTTGCACACCTATAGAGTATAGTAATCAAATAACCCAACGCGTTTCTGCTCGCTAGTATATAGCGGGCGTCCTCAGGGGGTATAGACAAAAGAATAAATCAATGACCGAGAGGATATGATATGTAAATTCCGTCATCCATATCCAACAACTGTTAAGAGAAAGGTACATCTCTATATATGCAAAATAAAGGAGTCAATTAAATATGCAATGACATCCATAGCATAAAATATAAATAAGTATAGTGACCCAGGAGCCTGGAAAAAATTTTTACTCTATCCCTAATAAAACCTGCAAAAATTAATGTATGCAAGGTATTTATTCCTGTGGGGAAGAAAAAAGCTGTCCCTAGGGTCACTTATGCACACAGAGATATAATGCAGTCGGCATAAACCGGGTCCACCTATAAGAGAAAGAGAGACCATTTTGAGAGAACGGACCTGAAAAGAAAGGCCCACACTATACACTGATAGTGTATCATTACTCACGGTTAGCCGAACTGTGAACTGTATGCAGGCGCAGTCCCGCTGTCAGCGGGAGCCGGAGTTGTCCGGCCGCTCTCTCCTCGTGTGGGGAGCGAAGGCGTCTGACGTCATATCCGTCGGCTATTCTGCTTATATGCTGTGCGGCGCGCACCGCCCCTATGACGCCAGAAAAGGGGGCGTGCGATCGCATGTAAACAAAGACATGCCGCGCTGTCAATGTCAAGTAGCAGATGCCGATGTCTGTAGGCGTATTTATTAAACAGTAAAAGAACAGGTAAGGAATGGAGGAGTTCAATTATTCTGGATACAGGCTAAAGATGGCGAGAAACCGAGGCATAGCTGACTGTCACTCATATGTAGCTGTCATTGTCGCAATTGACAGGAGAGGTCAATATGCAAATAAACCTGGTGTAGGGACAATGCTATCAAAGATGCATTGTTCTGATCCAAGATTGGTGTATCTATGGTCATCCCACAATCGGGGTATTAGAATCAATTGTAATTGTACATAAAAATCAAAACCCCTTACTGGGGCTATAATTAGTGAATATATATACAGAAGATGAAATAGAGGCAAGAATCCAGACCACCCCACGGTAAGTGGTAATACTACTGCTGGTTGTAAGGTAACCCTCAAAAAAAGGGGGGGTGAGGGTAAAGTAAGTTGGCTATGGAGGGGGTGGGGGGGGCGATCCTAACTGTCTATAGGGAGGGAGTGGGGATAGCGGGGCCCTAGGGATCCTGAACTCGCCCTAGTAGGCCCTGTAATCAGTCCCTAAACCTAGGCGGGGTGGCCGCCCTAAAAAGGGCGGTCCCGCACAGGAACCTCCTAGACTAAAACTCTTAGGCCCTATGGATAATAGGGTTCGGGTGATAGTTATCTCCTGTCCGACCAGCTACGGTCGTCCCTAACTACCTGGAATACACCCGTGGGGAGAAAGTGTAAACTATAAAAAACATGCAAAATGGAGCTGCTCATTTAGACCTCTGGGAGATAACGAATCTAGGTGGTATATCCACCTACATTCTTTTTGTAGGATCAACCTGTCCAGGTTGCCTCCACGTACAGAGGGAGTTACTTTTTCGATTGCTGTAAATTTAATCTGGCTCAGGTCTCCTCTATGTACTTCTATAATATGTGTTGCCACCGGGGTGTCTCGTGCATTGCGTATATCGCCCACATGTTCCAAAATTCTTTTTTTGAAAGGGCGAATGGTCTTGCCTACGTAGAGGAGCGGGCAGGTACACACAGCTACATAGATGACACCTGTAGAAGAGCAATTCATAAATTGTTTGATTTTGATCGAAGACTGTGGGACTGTGGTACTTTTCAAGACATATTGGCATGCCCGACAATGTCCGCATTGGAAACACCCCTGTGGAGGTTTAGAACTATTAAGCCAAGTATGTACCTGAGTGTCATTAGTGGAAAGATGGCTATGTACCAAAAGGTCTCCCAAGCTTTTACCTCGTCTATAAGTTATCTGAGGTTTAGTGCCTACCAAGTCAAGGAGATCAGTGTCCATTCTTAGAATTTCCCAATGGCGGGAGATAATCTCCCGTATTGGAGCAGCCATTTTATCAAAAGTTCCAATTATTCTCGCTTGATGCGAGTGATTGGATTCTCTTATTTTTGGAGTAAGTAGTTCCGTGCGTGGTCTGGATGCTGCCTCTCTGTATGCCTGTTTAATAATGTATTGTGGATAGCCTCTATCTCTGAATCTTGTGATCATATCTTGGGCCTCCACCTGAAAGTCCTGGGTTCTTGAACAGTTCCTCCTGAGGCGGAAGAACTGCCCCTTGGGGATCCCCCTTTTAAGGGGGCCCGGGTGGCAGCTCTCCCACCTCAAGAGGCTGTTAGTAGATGTCTTTTTGCGAAAAATTGTACTCTGTAAGGTATGGTCACTATCAATGAATATCTTGATGTCCAGGAATGCCAATTCTTTATCCTGAATCTCGTGAGTAAAGAGCAGTCCCAGACTGTTTTGATTAAGAGATTGTATTAATCGGGAAAAATCATCTCTAGTCCCGTTCCACAGAACAAACACGTCATCAATATACCTCAGCCAAATTATGGCTAGGTCACTAAAGTGTTCCCGCTCATCGCAAAACAAAGTGGTCGCCTCCCACCAGCCCAGGGTGAGGTTCGCGTAGCTGGGGGCACAGGGGCTCCCCATCGCGGTGCCCCTGAGCTGGTGGAAGAAGCGACCTTGAAACAGAAAGTAATTTCTTGTAAGAGTAAAATGTAACAACTGAAGTATTAACTGGTTATGCTCTTGGAACTGGGATCCCCGTGTACTGAGATAGTATTCAACCGCATGTAGGCCCACTGTGTGGCGGATGGACGAGTATAAGGCCTCGACATCTACGCTAGCCATCAGAGTATTATTGTTGACAGTGATCCCCTCAATGCGTTTCAGCAAATCCATCGTATCCCTCAAGTGTGAGGGTAAGCTGAATACGAATTGCCGAAGAACCTTGTCAATATAGATCCCCACGTTTTGCGTGACACTTCCCACGCCTGACACTATAGGACGGCCTTTAAGTGGTAACAGGCCTTTGTGAATTTTGGGAAGGGCGTAAAACGTGGGGATCGTGGGAGCGGTGGGTGATAGATATTCAAATTCTTTTTTGTCTATGAGGCGCTTGTCAAGGGCTATTTTGAGGATCACATTAAGTTCTCTACAGTAGGCTGACGTCGGATTAGAGGGAAGGATCTCGTAGGTGTCTTTATCATCTAGAAGTCTTTTGGCCATCCGTACATATTTGGATTTGGCCATCCGTACATATTTGGCCTAACAGTTTTAGTCTAGGAGGTTCCTGTGCGGGACCGCCCTTTTTAGGGCGGCCACCCCGCCTAGGTTTAGGGACTGATTACAGGGCCTACTAGGGCGAGTTCAGGATCCCTAGGGCCCCGCTATCCCCACTCCCTCCCTATAGACAGTTAGGATCGCCCCCCCCACCCCCTCCATAGCCAACTTACTTTACCCTCACCCCCCCTTTTTTTGAGGGTTACCTTACAACCAGCAGTAGTATTACCACTTACCGTGGGGTGGTCTGGATTCTTGCCTCTATTTCATCTTCTGTATATATATTCACTAATTATAGCCCCAGTAAGGGGTTTTGATTTTTATGTACAATTACAATTGATTCTAATACCCCGATTGTGGGATGACCATAGATACACCAATCTTGGATCAGAACAATGCATCTTTGATAGCATTGTCCCTACACCAGGTTTATTTGCATATTGACCTCTCCTGTCAATTGCGACAATGACAGCTACATATGAGTGACAGTCAGCTATGCCTCGGTTTCTCGCCATCTTTAGCCTGTATCCAGAATAATTGAACTCCTCCATTCCTTACCTGTTCTTTTACTGTTTAATTAATACGCCTACAGACATCGGCATCTGCTACTTGACATTGACAGCGCGGCATGTCTTTGTTTACATGCGATCGCACGCCCCCTTTTCTGGCGTCATAGGGGCGGTGCGCGCCGCACAGCATATAAGCAGAATAGCCGACGGATATGACGTCAGACGCCTTCGCTCCCCACACGAGGAGAGAGCGGCCGGACAACTCCGGCTCCCGCTGACAGCGGGACTGCGCCTGCATACAGTTCACAGTTCGGCTAACCGTGAGTAATGATACACTATCAGTGTATAGTGTGGGCCTTTCTTTTCAGGTCCGTTCTCTCAAAATGGTCTCTCTTTCTCTTATAGGTGGACCCGGTTTATGCCGACTGCATTATATCTCTGTGTGCATAAGTGACCCTAGGGACAGCTTTTTTCTTCCCCACAGGAATAAATACCTTGCATACATTAATTTTTGCAGGTTTTATTAGGGATAGAGTAAAAATTTTTTCCAGGCTCCTGGGTCACTATACTTATTTATATTTTATGCTATGGATGTCATTGCATATTTAATTGACTCCTTTATTTTGCATATATAGAGATGTACCTTTCTCTTAACAGTTGTTGGATATGGATGACGGAATTTACATATCATATCCTCTCGGTCATTGATTTATTCTTTTGTCTATACCCCCTGAGGACGCCCGCTATATACTAGCGAGCAGAAACGCGTTGGGTTATTTGATTACTATACTCTATAGGTGTGCAACTAAACTGCACCCTCTAGTGAGAGGTGATTCGGGACTGGCTGGGCCCTGCAGAGTCCCGGACACACCTTGTTAATGTCTCTTATTAGACCGAGATAATCATACTTTTTCATAATACTAGACACTTGTTAATATCTTTAATTTGACATTAAAAGTTAAGTTTTATAGAGCACATCCTGGACACTGTTAGTCCTATATTTCAAGTTCCCTCACCTCTACTTGAGAAAACTAGCCAAACGTTTGTGAAAAGTTTTAAATGTGCAAAATGTGTTTTGTAACCAAAGCCCTTGCAACTCAAATTATGTACGGCTACATTCACACACAGTATTTTGGTCGATTTGCTCTGTTTTTCAGACTTAATATATTGTCACTTTCTGAGCCACATACATATATCTTCAAAGTATCAGTGCAAATAAGTTGTGTGGTACAGTATGTGTTGTGAGGTTCTTAATAAAAGCACTTTTTGAATGTTTAGTTGTCCCCGTTGTTAGTCAATAAGTGACAGAGATTTATCTTTGACATAAATATTACAGGACAGAATAGCAAATAGCACACATGCTCCACAGACTTAAGAGAACCAATGTGATCCACGGGCTCTGTAGAGGGCAATATGTGCCAACATCCTGTCCTTTCCCATTACAGTAGTTTGACAAACAGTGCACCGGAGAAATTATTAAAATCTTCAGAATCATCACAAAGTGGCAGTTCTCTCAGTACATGAATGGAAAGTATGTCTACAAGGCTCTTGAAATAATGGGGGTTATTTTCCCACAGCTGCTAAGAGAGAGGTTTGTAATCTAAGTTCATTAGTTCTGCAGTGTAAGCAATGCTTGACATTTTCTGCCCACTATCTAAAGTAACAAGTGCAGAGACACATTTCTTATGCAAGAGGGAAATGACTGCTGGCTTAGCTGTTTGTCGGTACCAGTGCGGATGTCATGTCTCAGAGTGTAGCAAGGCAAGGCTAAGAACTTTTTGCCTTCTATCAAGATCAGGTTTAGAATTAATGCTGTTAGTTTCATTTAAAAAAAATAAGACAATTTTTATCATAATAATTCAGTGCTAAGTTTTACACATAACCTATCGTCAATTTATATGCACTTCATAATTAATAAAAAATATCATAAACAAAGCAAAGTCACTGAAAAGCTCTATTTAACTGTCTGCCATACTAGGATCCTAGGACTAAAACAATGGCAGCAAACAGTATTTTGTGTTGGCCGTGCAGAACAGATTACTCTACCTTAGATGTAATAGAGTTGGTCAATGTTACATAGAAATCTAACCTTGACTGGAAAAAGTTTGAACAAAAAGTATCATAGTCTCGGATTTAGTCCATAAGAAATGCATATGTTGAACAATCCTTGTTAATTTGCCGTTATCACCTGATATTATTACCTACTGTGCAGGAAACTGCAACTCAGCCCATCTGAAAGGGTCCTACCAAACTCTGTGGCTAGGTACAAGCGTAGTATTTTGGACAATTTTGAGCAATACGATGGCTTTTTAATGACTCAAAAGAAAAAAGCTTTTTTGTTTCCAATGAACATGTACTTCTCAAGAGAAGAGAGCCTCTAGTGGTTTATGCATTTAACCCGTTAGGATGTAGGGCATACCCATATTCCCTTGTTCCCTGGTAACATAGTTCATAAGGTTTAACCCCTTAAGGACCACAGGTTTTTCCGTTTTTGCACTTTCATTTGTTCCTCCTCACCTTTTAAAAATCATAACCCTTTCAATTTTGCACCTAAAATATGATGGCTTATTTTTTGCGCCACCAATTCTACTTTGTAGTGACATCAGTCATTTTACCCAAAAATCTACAGCAAAACGAAAAAAAAAAATCATTGTGGGACGAAATTGAAGAAAAAACGTCATTTTGTAATTTTGGGGGCTTCCGTTTCTACGCAGTAAATTTTTCGGTAAAAATGACACCTTATCTTTATTCTGTAGGTCCATACGGTTAAAATGACACCCTACTTATATAGGTTTGATTTTGTCGTACTTCTGTAAAAAAATCATAACCACATGCAGGAACATTTATACGTTTAAAATTGTCATCTTCTGACCCCTATAACTTTTTTATTTTTTCACATATGGGGCGGTTTGAGGGCTAATTTTTTGTGCTGTGGTCTGAAGTTTTTAGCGGTACCATTTTTGTATTGATCGGACTTTTTGATCGCTTTTTATTCATTTTTTCATGATTTAACCCTTTAAGGACCCAGCCATTTTACACCTCAGGACCCGGCCATTTTTTGCAATTCTGACCACTGTCACTTTAAACATTAATAACTCTGGAATGCTTTTAGTTATCATTCTGATTCCGAGATTGTTTTTTCGTGACATATTCTACTTTAACATAGTGGTAAAATTTTGTGGTATCTTGCATCCTTTCTTGGTGAAAAATCCCAACATTTTATGAAAAATTTGAAAATTTTGCATTTTTTTTACTTTGAAGCTCTCTGCTTGTAAGGAAAATGGATATTCCAAATAATTTTTTTTTTATTCACATATACAATATGTCTACTTTATATTTTCATCATAAAATTTACGTGTTTTTACTTTTGGAAGACACCAGAGGGCTTCAAAGTTCAGCAGCAATTTTCCAATTTTTCAAAAAATTTCCAAACTCACAATTTTTCATGGACCAGTTCAGGTTTGAAGTGGATTTGAAGGGTCTTCATATTAGAAATACCCCACAAATGACCCCATTATAAAAACTGCACCACCCAGAGTATTCAAAATGACATTCAGTCCGCGTTTTAACCCTTTAGGTGTTTCACAGGAATAACAGCAAAGTGAAGGAGAAAATTCACAATCTCCATTTTTTACACTCGCATGTTCTTGTAGACCCAATTTTTGAATTTTTACAAGGGGAAAAAGGAGAAAATGTATACTTATATTTGTAGCCCAATTTCTCTCGAGTAAGCACATACCTCATATGTCTATGTAAAGTGTTCGGTGGGCGCAGTAGAGGGCTCAGAAGCGAAGGAGCGACAAGGGGATTTTGGAGAGTACGTTTTTTTTAAATGGTTTTTGGGAGGCATGTTGCATTTAGGAAGCCCCTATGGTGCCAGAACAGCAAAAATCCCCCACATGGCATACCATTTTGGAAACTAGACCCCTTGGGGAACGTAACAAGGAATAAAGTGAGCCTTAATACCCCACAGGGGTTTCACGACTTTTGCATATGTAAAAAAATAAAAATAAAATTTCACTAAAATGTGTGTTTCCCCCCAAATTTCACATTTTTGCAAGGGTTAATAGCAGAAAATACCCCCCAAACATTGTAACCCCATCTCTTCTGAGTATGAAGGTACCCCATAAGTTGACCTGAGGTGTACTATGGGTGAACTACAATGCTCAGAAGAGAAGGAGTCATATTTGGCTTTTTGAGAGCAAATTTTGCTCGGGGGCATGTCGCATTTAGGAAGCCCCTATGGTGCCAGGACAGCAAAAAAAAAACACATGGCATACCATTTTGGAAACTAGACCCCTTGTGGAACGTAACAAGAAATAAAGTGAGCCTTAATACCCCACAGGGGTTTCACGACTTTTGCATACGTAAAAAAAAAATTAAAAAAAATCACTAAAATGTGTGTTTCCCCCCAAATTTCACATTTTTGCAAGGGTTAATAGCAGAAAATACCCCCCAAAATTTGTAACCACATCTCTTCTGATTATGGAGGTACCCCATAAGTTGACCTGAAGTGCACTACGGGCGAACTACAATGCTCAGAAGAGAAGGAGTCATATTTGGCTTTTTGAGAGCAAATTTTGCTCGGGGGGCATGTCGCATTTAGGAAGCCCATATGGTGCCAGGACAGCAAAATAACCTCCACATGGCATACCATTTTGGAAACTAGACCCCTTGAGGAACGTAACAAGGCATAAAATGAGCATTTACCCCCCACTGGTGTCTGTCATATCTTTGGAACAGTGGGCTGTACAACATTTTTAATTTGCACAGCCCACTGTTCCAAAGATCTGTCAGACACCAGTGGGGGGTAAATTCTCACTGCACCCCTCATTACATTCCGTGAGGGGTGTAGTTTCCGAAATGGGGTCACATGTGGGGTTTTGTTTTTTTTGCGTTTGTCAAAACCGCTGTAACAATCAGCCACCCCTGTGCAAATCACCTCAAATGTACATGGCGCACTCTCCCTTCTGGGCCTTGTTGTGCGCCCCCAGAACACTTTACGCCTACATATGGGGTATCTCCGTACTCGGGAGAAATTGTGTTACAAATTTTGTGGCGCTTTTTTCCCCTTTACCTCTTGTCAAAATGAAAAGTATAGGGCAACACCAGCATGTTAGTGTAAAAAGTTTATTTTTTTACACTAACATGCTGGTGTAGACCCCAACTTCACCTTTTCATAAGGGGTGAAAGGAGAAAAAGACCCCCAAGATTTGTTAGTCAATTTCTCCCGAGTACGGCGATACCCCATATGTGGCCCTACTGTGTTGCCTTGAAATACCACAGGGCTCCAAAGTGAGAGCGCCATGCGCATTTGAGGCCTGAATTAGGGATTTGCATAGGGGTGGACATAGGGGTATTCTACGCCAGTGATTCCCAAACAGGGTGCCTCCAGCTGTTGCAAAACTCCCAGCATGCCTGGACAGTCAACGGCTGTCTGGCAATACTGGGAGTTGTTGTTTTGCAACAGCTGGAGGCTCCATTTTGGAAACCGTGGCGTACCAGGCGTTTTTCATTTTTATTGGGGAGGGGCGGGGGGCTGTGTAGGGGTATGTGTATATGTAGTGTTTTTTACTTTTTATTTTATTTTGTGTTAGTGTAGTGTAGTGTTTTTAGGGTACAGTCACACGGGCGGGGGATTACAGCGAGTTTGAGCTGCCGCGCAAAATTTGCTGCATCGCAAACTTGCAGCCTGATACTCACTGTAAGCCCCCTGCCCATGTGAGTGTACCCTGTACATTCACAGGGGGGGGCCTCCAGCTGTTGCAAAACTACTACTCCCAGCATGCCTGAGAATGTTTGGGAGTTGTGGTTTTGCAACAGCTGGAGGCACACGGGTTGGGAAACACTGAGTTAGGAAACAATGTTTCCCAACCAGTGTGCCTCCAGCTGTTGCAAAACCACAACTCCCAAACATTCTCAGGCATGCTGGGAGTAGTAGTTCGGCAACATCTTTAGAGCCAGATGTTGCCGAACTACAACTCCCAGCATGCTTGGAGTTGTAGTTTTGCAACATCTGGAGGACTAGTTTGCAGACCACTGATACAGTGGTTCCCAATCTGTGCCCTTCCAGATGTTGCAAAACTACAACTCCCAGTATGCCAAAACTGTCCAGGCATGCTGGGAGTTGTAGTTCTGCAACATCTGAAGGGCCAGATGTTACAGCACTACAACTCCCAGCATGCCTGGACAGTAAGGGCATGCTGAGGATGTGTAGTTTTGCAACATCTGGAAGGGCACAGTGGTCTCCAAACTGTGGACCTCCAGATGTTGCAAAACTGCAACTCCCAGCATGCCCAGACGCCAAGGGCCGTCTAGGCATGCTGGGAGTTGTAGTTTACAGGGTCCTATTACAGCAATGCATGTCGCTTTACGGCGACGTGCATTGCTGTAAAGGGCCCGACCGCGGCTGAAGATCGACTCACCTGTCGCCGCTGCCGCCGTCTTCATCGTCTGGATCCGGGTCTTCAGGGACGAGGTAAGTACCGGGGCCGGTCCCCAGCACTCCCCCGTCCCCCGCCGCGTCCTCCGGTCTTCCTCCCGTCCTCTCCGGACTTTCAGGGGCCGGGCAGGACGGGAGGAAGTAACCGCCCCCCCTCCTGCGATTGGTCGGTTAACTAACCGACGGATCGCAGGGGATCGGAGGAGGTGGCAGGCTTGCCACCTCGCTCCGATACTCCAGCATGGTCCTGGCTGTCTGTGACAGCCGGGATCATGCGAAATTACCGGGCGGTCGGGTCCCAGAGACCCGATCAGCCCGGTATCGCCGCAGATCGCAAGGGCGATTTCCCTTGCGATTTGCGGCGATCGCCGACATGGGGGGCCTACATGGCCCCCCTCGGCGTTTGCCCTGGATGCCTGCTGAAGGATTTCAGCAGGCATCCAGTTCCGATCTCTGCCCGGCGAGCGGCAGAGACCGGAAAACGCCATGACGTATGCATACGTCATGGGTCCTTAAGACCCAGGGTGTGAAGACGTATGCATACGTCATGGGTCCTGAACAGGTTAAAAAGCGACCAAAAATATGTTATTTTGGACTTTGGAATTTTTTGCGCGTACGCCATTGACCGTGCGGTTTAATGATATATTTTTATAGTTCGGACATTTACGCATGCAGCGATACCACATATGTTTCTATTTATTTTTATTTACATGGTGGTTTTTTTATGGGAAAAGGGGGGTGATTTGAACTTTTATTAAGGAAAGGGTTAAATCACATTTATTAACTTTTTTTTTACATTTTTTTTTGCAGTGTTATAGCTCCCATAGGGACCTATAACACTGCACACACTGATATTATACCCTGATCCCTGCAAAGCCATAGCTTTGCAGTGATCAGGGTTATCCGCGGTCGATTGCTCAAGCCTGAATCTCGGTGGCAGGTAAGAGGACCTCCGCTCGTGTCCCAGCTGATCGGGACACCGCACTTTCACTGTGGTGGTCCCGATCAGCCCCGCTGAGCAGCCGGGAAGGTTTTACTTTCGGTTTAACGCAAAGTTGAACGCTGCTTCTAAAGGGTTATTGGCGCGCAGCACCGCGATCGCTGCCGCGCACTATTAGCCCCGGGTCCCGGCATCAGATACATGCCGGGACCGACCCCGCGTTATATCGGGGGAGCCGGCCAAGGACCTAAATATACGTTCCTGGTCGTTAAGGGGTTAAAAAAGACCAGAGTCCATCAAGTTCAACCTATAACCCTAATGAGTCCCTACTTAGTTGATCCAGCGGAAGGCAAAAAACCCTCATACTCGAGGTTAAAATTCATTCCCTACTCCAAATATGGCAATCAGAATAGATCCCTGGATCAACCTTCTGTCCCAATAGTTCTAGAGTCCATAACCTGTAATGTTATTATTTCCCACTTGTTAAGCAGCTATATATATATATATATATATATATATATATATATATATATATATATATAAATAAATATTTAAAGGCATTGTGTGCTTTCCAGACTTGCTTCATTGGAATCTGAATATACAGAGCTCAGTAGTTGTTTGATGGGAGCTTATGGAAAACTCGGAAATGTGGACTCTTGGCAGTAGTGATATACAATGGTTGCTTAAAAGAGTCAGAATTGAATGCCTGCACAATATACCCCTAAACATTGATATACGGTATATAGCTCTATAGGAGCATATGAAATACACTGTGTATCCCAGATTTGCCGCACTGGAATTTGAATGGGCAGAGTCTGATGAATTATCCAACAGCACCTGATATATTGGTGGTGTGAGATATGCTACCTACTGGAGAGTCTGTAAATAAAAGGTGCGGAAAAAAACGCTTGGTGGAGATGGGTCACAGAAGGTTAAACTAAGGAAAAATGTATATTATTTAAAAAAAATTCTAGAACTTTTGGGAAAATCCCTTAATGTGATGTGTGGAATGTCTGGGTAGCGATATCTTATGCTAAAAAGTGTTTGGATTCAACACATGTACAGTATATAAATTTGAAAAGATAGAGCTTGAGAAGTCGGCCAGTAGTATGAGACACACCTGTGGCGTGTGATATACTAACTGGTGGAGAGCCTGTATCTGGGAATTGTTTGCTGGGGGCTGTGGGACACAGAAGGTTAAATCAAGATGAAGAATGCACACGGTTAAATAAAATTTTATACCTTCTGGGAAAAATCCCTGCTGCGGATGGTGGAGTTTTATAGCAGTGTTGTTTAATGGACACTAAAAATGCTAGGAGCTAACGCCTGCTCAAATAAGTTAAATTATCTCCATCCGCTGGTCTGTATACTTGACTTGAAGCTGAATACGAGAAAGTTAAATACCTTGTTTAACCCATATTTGAACTGGGCGGTATGTGAGATATATAAGCCTGTGGAGAGATTGTAAATAACTACTGACTGGGGAGCTTATGGTAGTAATATTTATTGAAGATTGAAAAGTGTTAGAAGTAACATCTTTGCAGTATATAACCGAATAAAATTTTTCAACTCCTCTACCAGCTGACCAGTTAAAGCGACATACAGCCGTGTATTAACTGGCAAAACTCCCCGCCCAGTCCAGGCCCACTATATTAGATCCCATTGAAGTACTGATGGCCTGGAGAGGGTAAAAACAAGGAAAAACATACTTTCTTAAATGAGAATTAATATCTTCTGGGAAATACTTTCTAGCCATGGAGTGTGGAATCTATAGCAGTAACAACTATAAATAAGCTATCTACCCTTACCCGCTACCCCGCTACCTTGACTAAAAGGTCCACCCCTAGTACATTAGTCCACTGACCCCCTATAAAACGATATAAAAGCACTGGAATACAGAGCGAGGCAACATATAAGGACTTAAAGTAATTTCTACAAAGACTCTAACAGTGGAGCTGTCTGTGAAACTATACATTTGAGATCTATATAACAGATAAAGAGCTATAGTCGGGAGGAAGAGAAAAATAATGGCCCCTAAAAGAAATCCCACTAGCCCAGTAAAGGAAAAAACAGGACAAAAATTGATAAATACTTAAAGGGGTGCTTACACATCTTATCCCCTATCCGAAGGATAGGTGATAAGATGCCTGATCGCAAGAGTCTCGCCGCTGGGGACGCCCGGGATCATGCACGGGGCACCCCGTTTGTAATCAGTCCCCGGAGCGGGACTGATTACCGGCGACCGCAGGGCCAGCGGTGTGTGACGTCACGCCTCCGCCCCCGCGTGACGTCACGCTCCGCCCCTCAATGCAAGCCTACGGGAGGGGGGTGATAGCTATCACGCCCCCTCCCGTAAGCTTGCATTGAGGGACGGAGCGTGACATCACACGGGGGCGGAGGCGTGACATCACACGCCGCCGGCCGTGCGGTCGACCGTAATCAGACCCGGAGCTCCGGGGACTGATTACAAACGGGGTGCCCCGTGCATGATCCCGGGCGTCCCCAGCTGTGGGACTCACATGATCAGGCATCTTATCCCCTATCCTTTGGATAGGGGATAAAATGTGTAAGCACGGGAGTACCCCTTTAAGCCCAGTGGCAGAAAAATCTAGACAAAGTAAGGGGGGGGGGGAGGAAGAGAAACAGGCAGATGAGACTCACCCTTAGCTTGCAGGAGCTATGTCAGCCATTGAGAAATGTAATACTTCAGTGGGGGACTTACTAAACAAGTTGGACTATCAGTTCTGAAATCTCTCTTATTGGAAATGACCTATGTAATATTCAGTCTAGATGTGGAGAAGCAGAAGAGAGAATAAGGGCGGTGGAAGATGAGGTAGCAAATCTTAAGAAAGAGATGAAAATACTGCAAACAGAAAATCAGTGGCTAAGGAATAAAGTAACAGATTTAGAAGACAGGTCAAGACGGTGTAATTTGAGGATCCCCGGTATCCCTAAAGGGTCATAAAAAAATTATATGACAGGTTTTATTCAAACTTGGACAACAGACAGTGGGGAAAGAACTTCTGTCCCCTTTCTTTAACGTGGAAAGAGCACACAGAATACCAATCTGCTCCAAGGCCCATCATTATTAAATCACTGAGCTACAGAGACATTATACTTAGAAAACAAGGACTATGGGGAGTCTGCAATTTAATAATGTAAAAGTCTCCATTTATCCGGATTATGCAGTGGAGACTCAAAAAAAAAAATTAAAAAAAGAGTCTCATTGAGGTTAAAAAGAGACTTCAAAATAATGGAGTTAAGTATGGATTAATGTTCCCTGCTAAACTTCGGGTGATACACAGAGAAAAGGCCTGGTTTTTTGATACCCCAAAAGAAGCTTCGGATTGGATGGACAATGAAGGACTTAAATAACTAAGTGGTGGGGGCGTTGGGGGGGGGGGGGGAGTAGACATAGGATAGAGGTTCGGGTCCTAATAAAAAAAAAGACTCGAACCACTGGGGGGGTTGGGAGGGGGGGTCTGCAGTAGGGAGGGCATTATGGGGAAAGTATGCATTTGTGCTGTTGTTTTTTTTTTTCCCTCTTTTCTCTTTTTCTTTCTCTCCCTTTCCTCCTTTTCGATGTTTTTATTTTTTTATTTTTCTCTTCTTCTACACATTAGCTACTTTTAGGGCACTTAACATAGTATTTAGAGACACTGAGAATTGGTCTGACACACTGAAAATATGTAAAATAAGTTGTGAGAAGACACCAATAAAATACACAAAAAGGAATGGTTAACAGAATAATAACAATGAATGCACGTGGATTAGGGGAGAGGGCTAAAAGAGTAGCGGTAACGAGTTATATTAAGAAATATATGCAAGGGATAATATGTTTGACAGAGACACATTTTACGAAGTACACAATAAGGATAGCGTATAATAATAGGTGAGGGTATCAATATCATGCAACATTTTTGTCGTACTCAAGGGGGGTATGACTGCTTGTACACAGGGGGGTTAAATGGGAAGAGAGGGAAGTTAGATTTGATAAGAAGGGTAAATTTATTTTTATTCAGGTAAAATGGGATGTAATTGAATACTTGATGGCATTTCTGTATAAACCTCGTCCGTTCTCCACAAAAATTTTTGTAGAATTTGTCAATTTCTGTTAAGGAAAAGGTGATCTCCCTATCTTGGTAATAGGAGACTTTAATGCGGTGATGGATGAAAATGCTGATAGATTTAGGGTAAGGAGACCTAACCCAAAAATGGGCACCACCCCATTGGCGATTATTAGTCAGGAATTGGGATAAATAGATCTATGGAGGGTAAGTAACATGACAAACAAGTAATCTCCTGTTGGACCAAGCCATCAGATATTCTCAAGAATAGACTTGGCTTTAGTAACATCCACATTTAATCAAAAAAATTGTTGGAATTAAATATCTGTACCAAAGTATATCCCAACCATAACCCCCTTTTGGTGAAAATTAAAAGAGAAAGCAACAGAAATAAAAATAAATGCTCATTGGTTTAATTTGTTAGGAAGCACTGGAGATCTTGAAAGGAGGTTAAAAATATGATTGAAGTCAACTGGGGGTCAGCATCAGATAGGATTGTATGGGAAGCCATAAAAGGGTTTTTAAGGGGCTAATTATTTGGAATCATTTGTAAATTGAGGAAGAAAAATCAGGAAGAAGAGAAAAGGCTGTTGAGGAGGGTAAAACAAACGGAAGAATTTTTCTTAACTGGTCGACAATAAAAAATAAAGGTGTCAGGGGATATAGATAGGTTTAATGAGGAAAAAGTTAGGAATAAAATGTTTTTTTGCAGGGAAGAAAATTCTTGCTTTGCTAATCTGTATTAAAAACAAATATGAAAATAAAAAAAATTAATAAATGGAAAAAATAAAATAAAAAGAACCCCCCGTCTGTGCTGGTATAGAAACCTTCTTTCCTCTAAATGTAGAGGATGCCCCCTTGTTATAGATACAGTCCTGGGTATAAATAGATCAAGGGAGAGATCTCTGTAAGGTCCCCTGATATATTTATACATAGTTATTAGGTCTCCCCTAAGCCTTCTTTTTTCTAAACTAAATAACCCTAATTCTGATAATCTTTCTAGGTACTGTAGTCCTCCCATTTCCCGTATTACCCTGGTTGCCCGCCTTTGAACCCTTGCCAGCTCCACTATATCTTTCTTGTACACTTGTGCCCAGTACTCTACACAGTATTCTATGTGTGGTCTGACTAATGATTTGTACAGTGGTAGAATTATTTCCTTGTCGTGGGCATCTATGCCCCTATTGATGCACCTCATGATTTTATTTACCTTGGCAGCAGCTGCCCGACACTGGTCACGACAGCTAAATTTACTGTTAACTAAGACTCCTAAGACCTTTTCCACGTCAGTCGTCCTAAGTGTTCTCATGTGCATTACCTTACATTTATCAGTGTTGAACCTCATCTGCCACTTCCAAGCCCAAACCTCCAACCTATCCAGATGGATTTGTAATAGTGCACTGTCCTTTATAGTGTTTACCGCTTTACAGAGTTTAGTATCATCTGCAAAGATTGCTACTTTAATGTTCAACCCCTCTACAAGGTCATTAATAAATATATTAAATAGAACAGGACCCAAGACTGACCCCTGTGGTACCCCACTAGTATCAGTCACCCAATCAGAATAAGTACCATTAATAACAACCCTCTGTTTCCTATCACTGATCCAGTTACTTACCCTCTTGCACACATTTCCTCCCAGTCCAAGCCTGCTCATTTCATGCACCAATCTTATGTGGCACCATATCAAATGCTTTGGAAAAATACAGATATACAACATCCAACGATTGCCCATGGTCCAGTCTGGTGCTCAAAGCTGATCAGGTTAGTTTGACAGGACCGATCCCTCATAAAGCCGTGCTGATATGGAATCATACATTTATTTTTATCAAGATACTCCAAAATAGCATCCCTTAGAAAACCCTCATACAATTTACATAAAACAGAGGTTAATCTAACAGGCCTATGATTCCCGGGTCACCTTTTGACCCTCTTTTAAATATTGGCACCACATTTGCCATGCACCACTCCTGAAGAACTGTCCCTGTTACTATAGAGTCCCTGAATATTAAAAATAGGGGTCTGACTATTACATTACTTAATTCCTTTGGAACACAGGGGTGAATGCTATCTGGACATGGTGATTTGTCTATTTAGATTTTTTGTAGGCGGCACTGTACTTCTTCCTGGGCTAGACTGGTGACCTGTACTGGGGAGTTTATCTTATCTCACTGTATTTCACCTGGCATTTCATTTTCCTCCATGAATACAGTGGAGAATAATTTGGTTAATATATTTGCTTTTTCCTGATCCCCGTTTATAATTTCTTCCTCATCATTTTTAAAGCCAACACTTTCATTTTTAACCTTTTTGCTATTTATATAGTTAAAATAGATTTTGGGGTTAGTTTTGCTCTCTTTGGCAATGAGTCTTTCTGTCTTTATTTTTGCAGCTTTTATCTGTTTTTTTTTACATATTTTACATTTTTCTCTATAGCTTTTTAATGCTTCTTCACTCCTGTCCTGTTTTAGTAGTTTAAATTCTTTATTTTTGTCATTTATTGCCCTCTTAACATTTTTATTCATCCATATTGGTTTTCTTTTATTTCTGACCCTTTTATTCCCATAATGTGTATACATATTATAGTGAGAATTTAAGATATTTTTAAAAGTCTCCCATTTAGTGTCAGTATTCTTGTTTTTGAGGACATTATCCCAATTTATATTGTTAAAGGCTTCTCTGAGTTGATCAAACTTTGCCTTCCTAAAGTTCATTGTTTTTGTGGCCCCTCAAAAGATTCCCTTATTGAAGAACAAGTTATAATGTATTATATTATGATCACTTTTTCCTTGGTGTCCTTCTAATTGCACATTAGTTACTCTGTCAGTTCTGTTGGTTAATATTAAGTCCAGTATGGTGCCGCCTCTGGTCAGGCCGTGCACCATTTGGGACAGATAATTGTCTTTAGCTATAGTCAGAAACCTGTTTCCTTTATGAGATTCACAGGTCTCAGTCTTTGAGTTTATTTCAGGATAGTTAAAGCGTACCTGTCATAGTGCAGAAAAAAAGTGATATGTTACTCAGTACCTGATCATGTACATGTACAATTGTATTTGTCTAACAAATAGCATTTATATGTTGCTCACTTGCTTCTTGTTCTTTCCTTCTGAGGGGGCCTGTCCATCTCTCTCCCTCTCTGTGATGACTTATCTGCTCTGAGTCTGGGATCATCCTGGTAGATTTGTTCACTGCATAATAGTTTTTGCAGACATTTGCATACATTTTCTATCTGTTCCTAGTAAAGCTGGATGCTAATCAACATAGCTGTCACTATGTGGGTCATTCAGCTTTCATAGACTCCTGAATGTCTGATCAGCTTATTTGTCATTCAGGAGTAAGAAAGCTTTGGCTGTTCTAGCATGCTGAGTTGTAGTTTTGCATTTCAACAGCTGGAGTTGCAGTTTTTTATAAAGCACTGTGTTAGAGCAGCGTTGCCTTTAGCAGTTGCAAAACTACAAGAGATGCAAGAGATGGAGGCACACAGCTGGAGAATACACAGCTCTAAAACAGAGTTTTACAAAGATTATACCCCCAGCTGTTGTAAAACTACAAATCCCATCATAGGGGTTGTAGTTTAGGAACAGCTGAAGGCTGTATTGGTGCAATGGTGATCTCCTATACCGGATACCAGCACACTTTATGGTGGGTATCCAGTATGCTGCAAAATACAGAGTAGTCTGTCTGCATAAAGACAGATGACCCCTAGTGGTGGTTATTTTCATTTTAGATTTTTTTTGTAAAATTGACATTCTTTTTAATAAATATATATTTAAAAAAAAGTCGTCTTATCAGTAGTACTAGAAAATATAAAACACTTTTCACAATGACAGTGCCTCTTTATTAAAGTCCTCCATTATTATCATCTCATTCTGATTTGTTGCCTTGTTTATTTGCCTCAGGAATTGATCTTCTGCCTCTTCCATTATGTTTGGTGGCTTATAGCAAACCCCTATCAGATTTTTTTTTTTTTATCTCCATATATTTCTACCCATAATGACTCCACATTATCGTTTCCCTCCCATATATCCTTCCGCATTGCGGCCTTCAGACTCAATTTCACATAAAGACAAACTCCTCCCCCTTTCCATTTTGTCCAATCCTTCCTGAATAGACTATAACCCTGTATGTTGACTGCCCATTCACAGCGTCAGAATCGTCCAACCAAGTCTCTGTTATACCCACTATGTCATAATTTTCTGCCGACATCAACCACTCCAGTTCATCTGTTTTATTGGACAGACTTCTGGCATTAGTCAACATGCAATTCAAAGGTATATGTTTTTTCTTCCTATGAAGCCTACCCCTATTAACTATTCTAACCCCTCCCTCCGCTCCACCCCAACTGGAGCGAAGTCGGACCAGTTCTCCATGAACCCATTTCCTTAAGCACCAGAGATTATTTTTATTAATAGTAGTATTATTTATTTTATAGTGCCCTTGGTATCAGTAATTGTGGAGTAATGTAAATGACTTCTATTTAAAAATCTTAATTTCTGTCCGGATACAGTGCTCTTTGCTGACACCTCTGTCCATGTCAGGACCAAATCCCCATAGCAAACCTCTTCTGCTCCGGACAGTTCCTGACGTGGACAAAGGTGTCAGCAGAGAGCACTGTGGTCAGACAGAAAATAACTATACAACTTCCTCTGTAGTATATAACAGCTGATAAGTCCTGGAAGGATTAAGATTTTTAAATAGAAGTAATTTACAAATCTGTTTAACTTTCTGCCACTAGTTGATTAGAAAATAAAATTTGTTTTTCACCAGAGTACCCGTTTAGCAGTGCTGTAAAAAATATTAGGCGGATAACACTCTTTTTTAATTTATTTATTTGTTTTATTTGATCATATTAACTTTCTTTGGTATATACCTACATTTAACAAAGTACTGTGTTTTACCATTTAATTCTTCCCAGCTGCTTTACAATTAAATCAGTAATGATAATAATACTAACTACAAAAACAAGTATTAATACATGAATAGCAGCATACCTGATAGGTTCTACCAAAATTTGTAGTAAATAATAAAATGAATAGTAAATGTATACCACTAGAAAATGGGGAACCTGGTACTTCATATATGAACTCCTTAGATAAGGATAATAAACAAGGAAAATTGAGTCATTTTGATTAAAATAGAATTATTTTATTGTTTGCAGTTTAAAAACAATAGATGGGGGAAATTAACACAGGAGGGGAAATAGGACAAACAAAGGGCATCACTGCTGCCAGCACATGTAAAACTGATAAAAAAAAATACAAACAGAGGCAATAGATAAGCTGTGCATAGTAATACACAGACATAGGTCTCAAAGTGCATGAAATAACAATACCAACCTAAAATTAATGAAAAAAGTGCAAGAGTGCAGCAGGAGTGACGCCACCCCAACATACGTTTCGCCAATATCCTTCATCCTGGGGGACGATATCCTTCGTCCCAGGACAAGGATATCAGCGAAACGTACATTGGGGTGGCGTCACTCCTGCTGCACTCTTGCACTTTTTTCATTAACCTGTTGGGGACGAAGGGCGTATGCATATGCCCTTGCGTCCTGGTACTTAAGGACGTAGGGCGTATCCATACGCCCGTGGGAATTTCGGTCCCCGTCGCGCGCCGGGCGGGGACTGGGCCGGGGTGACTGCTGATATCAATCAGCAGGCACCCCGTGCAAATGTCCAGGGGGGTCATTAGACCCCCCCCCCATGTCGGCGATCGGCGCAAATCGCAAGTGAATTCACACTTGTGATTTGCGCCAATTCCGGGTCATTCCGGGTCTATGGTGACCCGGTGACCCGGAATAGAAGGGGGATCGCGGGTGTCTAAGACACCCACGATCCCCCTAAAGCGATAGGAGTGAGGTGGCACGGGTGCCACCCCTCCTATCCCTGCTATTGGTGGTCTAGACGCGACCACCAATAGCAGATCAGGGGCGGAGGGATTTACTTTCGTTTTCCCCGTCCTGCCCACCCACAATAGACGGGGCAGAACGGGGAAAACGAAGAGGACCGGGCGCCGACGTCCACTTACCCCTCCGGAGGCAGCGGAGCGGCGGGGATCGGCGGGCGGCGACGTAGATCTGCGGCGGCGTGCGGCAGAAGAGGACGGCTCCTGGATGCGATGGAAGCCGGTGAGTAGTTGCATAGCAACATCTAGAGGGCTACAGTCTGAGACCACTATAGTGGTCTCTAGACTGTAGCCCTCCAGATGTTGCAAAACTACAACTCCCAGCATGCCCAGACAGCTGTTTTCTGTGTGGGCATGCTGGAATTTGTAGTTTTGCAACATCTGGAGGTCCACAGTTTGGAGAAAACTGTTCAGTGGTCTCTAAATTGTAGCACTCCAGATGTTGCAAAACTACAAATTCCAGCATGCCCACACAGAAAACAGCTGTCTCGACATGCTGGGAGTTGTAGTTGCGTACCTCCAGCTGTTGCATAACTACATCTCCCAGCATGCCCTTCTGTGATCAGTCATGCTGGGAATTGTTGTTTTGCAACAGCTGGAGGCACACTGGTTGGAAAATACTGAGTTAGGTAACAGAACCTAACTGAAGGTTTTCCAACCAGTGTGCCTCCAGCTGTTGCAAAAATACAACTCCCAGTATGTACTGACAGACCGTGCATGCTGGGAGTTGTAGTTTTGCAACAGCTGGAGGCTCACTGGTTGGAAAATACTGAGTTAGGTAACAGAACCTAACTGAAGGTTTTCCAACCAGTGTGCCTCCAGCTGTTGCAAAACTACAACTCCCAGTATGTACTGACAGACCGTGCATGCTGGGAGTTGTAGTTTTGAAACAGCTGAAGGTCCCCCCCCCATGAGAACGTACAGAGTACATTCACACGGGCAGGTTTACAGCAAGTTTCCTGCTTCAAGTATGAGCTGCGGCAAATTCCTAGCGGGAAACTCACCGTAAACCGCCAGTGTGAATGTACCCTAAAAACACTACACTACACTACCACATAATAAAGAGTAAAACACTACATATACACCCCCTTACACTGCCCCCCCCCCCCAATAAAAATGAAAAACGTATTGTACGGCAGTGTTTCCAAAACGGAGCCTCCAGCTGTTGCAAAACAACAACTCCCAGCATTTCCGGACAGCCACTGACTGTCCAGGCATGCTGGGAGTTTAGCAACAGCTGGAGGCACCCTGTTTGGGAATCACTGGTGTAGAATACCCCTATGTCCACCCCTATGCAATCCCTAATTTAGTCCTCAAATGCGCATGGTGCTCTCTCACTTTGGAGCCCTGTCGTATTTCAAGGAAACAGTTTAGGGCCACATATGGGGTATCGCCGTACTCGGGAGAAATTGCACTACAAATTTTGGGGGGCTTGTTCTCCTTTTACCCCTTATGAAAAGGAAAATTTGGGGTCTACACCAGCCTGTTGTTGTAAAAAAAAAAAAATTTTACACTAACATGCTGGTGTTGCCCTTTACTTTTTATTTTCACAAGAGGTAAAAGGAAAAAAAGACCCCCAAAATTTGTAATGCAATTTCTCCTGAGTACAGAAATACCCCATATGTGGGCGTAAAATTCTCTGCGGGCGCACAACAAGGCTCAGGAGTGAGAGCGCACCATGTACATTTGAGGCCGAAATTGGTGATTTGCACAGGGGTGGCTGATTTTACAGCGGTTCTGACATAAACCCAAAAAAATAAATACCCACATGTGATCCCATTTTGGAAACTACACCCCTCACGGAATGTAATAAGGGGTACAGTGAGCATTTATACCCTACAAGTGTCTGACAGATTTTTGGAACAGTGATCCGTGAAAATGAAAAATGTAATTTTTTTGTTTGCACAGCCCACTGTTCCAAAGATCTGTCAAACGCCAGTAGGGTGTAAATGCTCACTGTACCCCTTATTACATTCCGTGAGGGGTGTAGTTTCCAAAATGGGGTCACATGTGGGGGGATCCACTGTTCTGGCACCACGGGGGGCTTTGTAAATGCACATGGCCCCCGACTTCCATTTCAAACAAATTATCTCTTTAAAAGCTCAATGGCGCTCCTTCTCATCTGAGCATTGTAGTTCGCTCGCAGTGCACTTGACGTCCAAACATGGGTATTTCCATACTCAGAAGAAATGGGGTTACAAATTTTGGTGGGCATTTTCTCCTATTACCCTTTGTAAAAAAGTAAAATTTGGGGAAAAACCAGCATTTTAGTGGAAAAATATTTTTTTTCATTTACACATCCGACTTTAACAAAAATTGTCAAACACCTGTGGGGTGTTCAGGCTCACTGTACCCCATGTTACGTTCCTTGAGGGGTGCAGTTTCCATAATAGTGTGCAATGTGGTTTTTTATTGCTGTCCTGGCACCATAGGGGCTTCCTAAATGGGACATGCCCCCCAAAAACCATTTCAGAAAAACTCACTCTCCTAAATCCCATTGTTGCTCCTTCGCTTCTGAGCCCTCTAGTGCACCCGCCGAACACTTGACATACACATATGAGGTATTTTCTTACTCGAGAGAAATTGGGTTACACATTTTGAGAGGATTTTTTTCCTTTTACCCTTTGTAAAAATTCAAAAACTGGGTTTACAAGAACATGCGAGCGTAAAAAAAAATGAAGATTTTGAAATTTCTCCTTCACTTTGCTGCTATTCCTGTGAAACACCTAAAGGGTTAACACACTGACTGTATGTCATTTTGAATACTTTGAGGGGTGCAGTTTTTATAATGGGGTCATTTATGGGGTATTTCTAACCAGAAGACCCTTCAAATCCACTTCAAACCTGAACTGGTCCCTGAAAAATTCTGATTTTGAAAATTTTGCGAAAAATTGGAAAATTGTTGCTGAACTTTGAAGCCCTCTGGTGTCTTCCAAAAGTAAAAACTCATCAATTTTATGATACAAACATAAAGTAGACATATTGTGTATGTGAATCAATATATAATTTATTTGGAATATCCATATTCCTTATAAGCAGAGAGCTTCAAAGTTAGAAAAATGCAAAATTTTCTAATTTTTCATGAAATTTTCTAATTTTTCACCAAGAAAGGAAGCAAGTATCGCCGAAAATGTACCGCTAACATAAAGTAGAATTTGTCACGAAAAAACAATCTCGGAATCAAATTTATAAGTAAAAGCATTCCAGAGTTATTAATGCTTAAAGTGACAGTGGTCAGATTTGCAAAAAATGCTCCCGTCCTTAGGGTCATAATGGGCTCTGTCCCCAAGGGGTTAAAGGGGTATTCCAGGAAAAAACTTTTTTAATATATATATCAACTGGATCCAGGAAGTTAAACAGATTTGTAAATGACTTCTATTAAAAAAAATCTTAATCCTTTCAGTACTTCTGAGCTTCTGAAGTTAAGGTTGTTCTTTTCTGTCTAAGTGCTCTCTGATGACACGTGTCTCGGGAACCGCCCAGTTTAGAAGAGGTTTGATATGGGGATTTGCTTCTAAACTGGGTGGTTCCCGAGACACGTGTCATCAGAGATCACTTAGACAGAAAAGAACAACCTTAACTTCAGAAGCTCATAACTACTGAAAGGATTAAGATTTTTTAATAGAAGTAATTTACAAATCTGTTTAACTTTCTGGAGCCAGTTGATATATAAAAAAAAAGTTTTTTCCTGGATAACCCCTTTAATTTGAGGTTGGTATTGTTATTTCACTTTAAGACCTATGTCTCTGTATTACTATGCACAGCTTATCTATTGCCTCTGTTTGTATTTTTTTTTTAATCAGTTTTACATTTGCTGGCAGCAGTGATGCCCTTTGTTTGTCCTATTTCCCCTCCTGTGTTAATTTCCCCCATCTATTGTTTTTAAACTGCAAACAATAAAATAATTCTATTTTAATCGAAATGACTCAATTTTCCTTGTTTATTAACTACAAAAACAGTAATAATAATAATAATAATAATAATAAAGTATGCATAAAGAAGAAGTACTTCCGGCACTCAAGGTTTGCAGGTAAAACCAAAGCTTGCTGTATTAAAGTCTTGGATAGGTGTCACATACAGAGAATACATGACGGGTTTCGAACCTAGGTGCTTAATCGTAGACTGACATATAATGCAAAACATACTTGTTAAAATATGTGAGAAAAAGGTAAAATGACCCATTACATCATTGGTTAAGATACAAAGGCAGTACAAAAACCTGGTATGGAGATGTTGTTTGCGTCTTCCAGGGTAGCTGTTCACATTAATATGAAAGATAGTTACCGCACTAGAAAAATCATCATCCGATAAATCCGCTACTGCAGACCCTACAAAGCGCTACAACCTGCAAGTCGCAACATCCATATCCTCCTTAAAATCAAGTAGATACAAGGCAATGGCAATTTCTTTCCTGATAGGAGAAATAAAGTAAAAGTAAAATTGAGGCTACAGAAACCAAAAAACTAGACATTTCCCATAATTCTAACCAATAATGCCCTATTATTCAGGAAAGCACATTAGAGGCATGTCATGATCAAATCTAACCTCCTGTTTAAACCCTGCGGGTTGTACAGTTTTTTCCTTAAATGACCTCCTCTTGGGCCTAATTTAACCTTTTCAACACCAGACACCCTCAGAGATTGAACATCCCCTGCATGAGTGTCTCTAAATAATAAAGTATAGTGTTTGTTTTGCACAATGACACTACTCTGTTCTTCTTTCACCCTAAAAGTGCAACTACTGCATATTAATCTGTACATAGCATTCAAACAGCATTCAGAGCTGGTTCTCTGTGTTTCCGACCATATCTATGTTACATAAATATGTATGTATGTGTAAATATACACAGCAGTTTGATTCCACTTTGGCACTAGCTGCGTGAAGCTTGTACAGCATGTTCTCTCCATATTTATACATGTTTCCTCCTGGCATTATGTCTGCAGTCTAAAAACAAGTTATCCTGAAATACGAATATCCGCTTTCATATTCCACAGGGGCAGTGAATGATGTGAATCAACACATTTTCTGTATGTCACTGTAGGACATGTTCGCACTGATAATAAATAAAAAAGATGAATAAATATATTGCTGCTTATACTGAATACTAATACCTCTATAACCACTGAAAGATCAAAAAGATCAAAAAAATTTGTAATCATGTTTTTTTCCAGTAAAAATTGATTAAAACTCCCTCTGTTAATCTCCTATGCAGACCCATGTATGCAATCATACTCATTTGGACAGAGAGAAAACAAAAGATTATTCACTGCCTCTGTCTTATCAGTCACTATTAGACATGTGCAATTCGTTTTGGAACGAATGTCTAATTTACCAAATTTTACCGTTTTCGGGCATTCGGACCGATCCGAATGCACGAAAACATATTTTGAACATTCCCGAATAGCCACGATAATACGAATAGCAAAATAACGAATGCATTTGTTATTTACCGAATGCATGCGGTAAATAACGAATGCATTCGTTATCCATAAACGAAAGTAAAGAATTCATTCAAATTTTTGTTACTGTTACTGTTACCAGGGTGCCTCCAGCTGTTGCAAAAGGCTGTCTGGGCATGCTGGGAGTTGCAGTTTTGCAACAGCTGGAGGCACACTTTGGCAAACATGCACAAAGCTTTTCAATTAATTTTAAAATTCCACTCGCTTTTTTCAGAAATGGGTTAGTAGGTTAATGACATGCATAGTAATTGCCGTGGGAAAATTTTTCATTCATAAAACCACAGGCTTAATTGGATAATTGCCGTTTAGAATGTTGGGACCCCAAACATTCTAAACGGCTGAATGAAAAATGTTTCCACGGCAATAACTATGCATGTCATTGACCTACTATAACCCATTTCTGGAAAAAGCAAGCGGAATTTGAAAATGAATTAAAAAGCTTTGCGCATGTTTGCCAAAGTGTGCCTCCAGCTGTTGCAAAACTGCAACTCCCAGCATGCCCAGATGGCCTTTGGCTGTCAGGGCATGCTGGGTGGGTGTTGTAGTTTTGCAACAGCTGGAGGCACCCTGGTAACAGTAACAGTGTTAGCGCAAGTGACATGACATGTTATACATAAATCACCCGACAATCAAACACATCGATCAAACACATCAATCATTCAAACAGCATTCATTCATTCATTTACCCATTCATTCAACATTACATTATGTATTAATAATAAATGACAAAAAATTATATTATCTTACCTGTCTTCCAATGTTCCGATCTCTGCAGCTGCCCTCTTTTCCTACACACACATGCTCCCGATAATGGTCCCCTGTTTAAAAAAGATTTACCCGAATGTACCTGAATAGCAAATGCATCTGAAAGAAAATAAAAACCTGAATACCGAATGTATCCGAAAAATCAAACCAAACACCCGAATACCGAATGTATCAGAAAAATCTAAACCGAAAATATTACTGAACCGAAAATTTTATCCAAAACGAAAAAACTAAAGAAACGAAATTAAATTTTTTCTTGTGCACAAGTCTAGTCACTATACCTTCTCTGAAAGGAGAGAGGCCCCCCAACAAACCTTACCCTTCACATTCGGGCCAAAAGGCACCTGCGAGGTTCCAGATTTGATGTCCCTTTTCGCTGAAGCCACAAAGGGACCACAAATCCCCCTAGGCATTAGCCAAGGTATCTTCCCGCAGAGCCATTAATGGTCGGTACCCTGCCCATTCATGAGTACCCAGGTTTTTGCAGGGAGGTGCAAGGAGGGACACCCAGGAGGGACACCCAGAAAGGCTACAGCATCCTGTCAATCCTGTGAGCAACACAACACACAAAAAGTGACACAGTGAACAAAAATAAATAAATAAGTGAATGTTTACTGGCCGGACATCCGGCCGGATCTATAAAAAATTTTCTGATCCTAGCCAGAAGGCCGGGATTCAAGAAATGAGTGCCACAGGTGCAGAGATATGGTGGCAGTGCCCTCAGTGAGTTTCGGTACCTCAGGGTCACCACTCCCTGAGGCACAAAAGAACCTCAGCTCTAGACCCTCCCAGCCTCGGAGGGATAAGGGGCATGTCAGGGCAGCCATTGAGTTGATTCCTCAGAACCAGCCTCCTCCATGCAGCATCCATCCTTCATGAATGGCAGAGACTAGATCACTGGTAAGAACAGATACTAGACTTGATCTTAGCCAAAAAGCTGAGAAGCGAGAATCAGGCCTCGGTATAACCTCACTGGCTATGATACTGCCACTGCGCAGTTACCCAGGAATAGAAAAGCAAAGCTAATTTCTTTAAAAAAAATGCTCCCTGTCTGTTTCCAGGTTGGGCACGGTTCTGCAGCTCAGTTCTATTGAAGTGAATGGAGTCAAGTTGTAATACCGCACCCTACCTGAAGACAGACAGTGAGTGTATTGTGAAAGAAATTAGCTCTGCTTTTCTGTTCCTGCATAACCCCTTTAAGACGTGTACCATTTATAGCTAATGGGTCATTCTAGGCCTAGATCGGCTCGGATTGTGATAATTGTCATTATTTGAATTAAAAAAAGCAGTAATGTAAGGATTTTATGTGCACAATTCTATATGGCCTGTCAGCTAGACAAAAGTGTGCCTTTCGTCATACATCTGATATTTCATAGGGGCAGAGTTGTGATCCCATACAGTATAGGTGATTACAGTGCAGTTATATTCAGTAACTCTCCTTGAAGTCATTTTTTACTTTTCTTATCTATTTGGCTTAGACCACCAGGAACACTTCATACAGCCACAATACGCAACACAAACATTTTAGGCTTTGCACACTTCCAACACATTCCCCACATTGCTTTTCTTTGTGTCCTGCACAGTAAATTTGGACAGATTTGTGGGAAAGTAGGTGGGCTAGGTAGGAGTGGGTATATTGATGTCCCCAATAAGTAGATTCCCCTATTAAGTAGCTAATCCTACCATTAGTTAGATACCAAAATAGGTAGGTAATCCCACTAGGTAAAATCTCTCAATAAGTAGAGAATTCTCTCAACTAGGTAGAGGCATCTAGTAGGAAAGCAATCTCTCCACCTATTAGGTAGATGCCCCTGGTAGGAAGGTAATCCCCCAATTAGATAGAAGTCCCTAGTAGGAAAGTAATCCTCCAATTATGTAGATTGTAGTAGGGAGAAAATTTCCTTCCCCATTAGGTAGATGCACCTAGTAGGAATGTGATCCCGTCCCAATGAGCTTGATCACCCCAGTAGGATGGCAATCCCTCAATTTGGTAAATGCCCCTAGCAACACAAACACACACACACATATGTATATATATTTATACAGTGGTCCCTCAAGTTACAATATTAATTGTTTCCAGGACGGCCATTGTATGTTGAGACCATTGTATGTTGAGACCATAACTCTATGGAAACCTGGTAATTGGTTCTGAAGCCGCCAAAATGTCATCCAAAAATAGGAAAAAGTGAGGATTAAATAAAAATAAGTAGATAACTAATATAGATAAAGCAATTCCTTACATATAAAAGTAAGAAAGAGCTGCTGGGAGCTGTAAATCATAGTCTATGTCAGCGTTTCCCAACCAGGGTACCTCCAGCTGTTGCAAAACTTGCAACAGCTGGAGGCATCCTGGTTGGGAAACACTGGTCTATGTAGAGCACAGGAGCTTCTTCAGGGTCCAGTACAGTACACGCAGTGTCCTAAAAATGTAAAATGGAGTCGCCCTCACTTGGTGTCCAAAGAAGCAGCTAACCCTTCACAGGTAAAGAGTACAGAATATGTAATACCTCCCTGTAGGGGGCGCTACCAGACACCAGTTAGTGCATGCACTTCAGTAATAGAGGGGTTTTACCAGTGAATGCCCATTCTGATTTCTCTTTCAGCCATTGATACGTTTCACAGATCTGTACTGTCTGCAGCATTGTATGTTGAGTCTGGTTTCAGGTTACAATGGTCCAGAAAACACCATTGTATATTGAAACTATTGTATGTTGAGGCCATTGTAAGTTGAGGGATCACTGTATATATATATATATATATATATATATATATATATATATATTTTTTTTTTTTTTTTGATAGGTATCATAACTTTTTTTTTTGATAGGTATCATAACTTTTTCGATAATGTATTTCTTTAGAATATCTAGTATTCCCGACAATTATAAAGGCTTGCCAGACTGACATACTTGTGATGTCACAGCATTGTACCTAAGAGAAATACAACTTTGACTTCACAGCAACTCACCTGAGAACTTAGAATATAGCCTAAGGAGCACTATTGCTCTTTTACCCCTTAAGGACCAAGCCCATTTTAACCTTAAGGACCAGGCCAATTTTACTTTTGCGTTTTCGTTTTTTCCTCCTCGCCTTCTAAAATCCATAACTCTTTCATATTTCCATCTACAGACCCATATTAGGGCTTGTTTTTTGCATGACTAACTGTACTTTGTAATGTAACCTCTGATTTTACCATAAAATGTACGGCAAACCCCCCCCCCCCCCCCCAAAAAAAAAAAAAACATTTTTAGGGAGGAAATTTTAATGAAAACCACAATTTTGCACATTTTGTAGGGTTTCATTTTCACACTGTACACTTTACGGTAAAAATGACATGTGTTCTTTATTCTGTGGGTCAATATGATTAAAATGATAACCATGGCTAGATACTTTTATATTTTTGTACCGATTTTTGTACAAAATCAGTAATCTAAAATGGCCCTATTTTGACCACCTATAACTTTTTCATTTTTCTGTATATAGGGCAGTATGAGGACTCATTTTTTGCACCATCAACTGTACTTTTTATCGATACCACATTTGCATATATAAAACTTTTAGATGATTTTTTATTAGAAAAAATTTGGAATAAAATGTGACAAAAAAGCTGCATTTTGCGATTTTTTTTTCTATTTACGCCGTTCACCGTATGGGATCATTAACATTATATTTGATAGTACGGACATTTACGCATACGGCGATACCAAATATGTTTCTAAAAAAATTATTTTTACGGGGGGTAAAATGGGAAAAACTGACAATTTTCATTTTAATTGGGGGAGGCGATTTTCCCTTTTTTTTACTTTTTATTTTTACATTTTTCTCCCTTGAATACAAGTCAGCTAAAAAAAAGTTAAAACTAGGAATATATGGTTGATGGTGCTAATTAGAGGTGAGCAAATCGAATCTGACAAATCCGAATTCGTTACGAATTTCAGGAAAAATTCACTTTGCAACGAATTTGAATATCGCACGAATCGCTTCATTAAACTCCATTTAGTGCGGTCAAGCCTCGAGGGTATCTAAGATGGCGGCTCCACATGTCAGGACATGGGGCAAGGAACACAGGGAAGGCGGGAACACGGGTCGGCGGGATGACCCTGAATCACATGCAGCATGCAGCCTATCAGCAGCCAGCCACCCCTGTGATGTCACAGCCATATATAATCAGCAGCCTTCTTGCAGCCAGTCATTTCAGCGTTCTATTGCAGAGAGAGTGACAGAGAGCAGTGTGTGTTTCACAGAAAAGCCTTTTTACAGCAGCGATTCACCTCAAGCCCAAATCCAGCCTAGTAGCACTGATAGTGAAGGGAGAGAGATTGAGAGAGAACCTGCTATAATACAGCCTAATACAGGTTGCGTAGCAGAGCGTATTGTCCTCTATTAAGTGTAATCTGTGCGTAAATAGGTGGTGTACCATTTTGTTCCTGTTAAAGTCTTAAGGGCCTAGTTATTGTGAAAGGCCAGCCAAAAGTACACACCTGCTGCTGTTCTAGACAAATACTGTTTTAAGCGTAGTGGAACGTATTGTACTCCCCTCATAAGTGAATACCACATACTTACATCTACGTGGTGTACCATTTTGTACCTGTTATAGTGCTAAGGCCCTAGTTACTCTGAAGGGCCAGCCAAAAGTACACACCTGCTGTGATGACTGGTTCTGCCAGAAACCACAGGGTTAATGATTTCTAGCCCTGTTGTTTGTTTTGGTTGCTGGGATGACACCTCTGTGTTCCTGGGTGTGGTTAAGCTTGCTGAGCCAATTAGAGTCCTCCTGGTTGCAGCTGAGGCATATATAAGGAGGCCATTTTCAGTCATTCTCTGTTTGTGATAGTTCTTAGTAACTTACCTAGCTATCTCTGTGCTCATTCTGTTTATTCTGGTTTTGTGTCTCTTGGCTTGGCTTTTGACTTCCCTTTGACACTCTGTTACTGTACTTTATGCTCTCCAGTAGAGATGAGCGAACTTACAGTAAATTTGATTCGTCACAAACTTCTCGGCTCGGCAGTTGATTACTTATCCTGCGTAAATTAGTTCAGCCTTCAGGTGCTCCGGTGGGCTGGAAAAGGTGGATACATTCCTAGGAAAGAGTCTCCTAGGACTGTATCCACCTTTTCCAGCCCACCGGGGCACCTGAAAGCTGAACTCATTTATGCAAAAAAAGTAATCAACTGCCGAGCCGAGAAGTTCGTGACGAATCAAATTTACTGTAAGTTCGCTCATCTCTACTCTCCAGGTTTAGACTCGGCCCTCTGACTATTTATTTATCTTGCCAGTTTATCTGGGTTTTTAGCCATGGTTTTATAGCAAACTGCTCTGAACAAACTAGTGTGTGAATACAAAAATACAAAAACAAATAAACGGACATTACAGTACACCAAACAAGCATAAAAACATACCAGAATTTTTTTTTTTTACAAAAAAAAACCTGGGCGCCTAAGGTTGCCACGATTGCCACCTGGATGCAGATGCTTCCCATAGGAACAGAGGAACGCCATACTGCAGCAGACAGGCCAAGGAGGTCCTTGCATCTGGTGGGATAGTCCTTGAGCCTTTCTGTGTGTACCAAAGTGCATGGCAGCACAGACGTGTGGGGCTGTAACTACGGTCAGGGACAATACATGTCCTTTACGGCCTATTGGGTGAATGTGGTTGCTACTCAGCTACAACAGCAACTTGGACAGGTCACACCGCTTCCGCCTCCACGGTCTCAGGTCGTTGGTCCTGTGGAATTGTGCAACTCCGTCTCCTCATCCTCAACCGTGTCCTCAACCTCCATTGCATGGACAAGTCTCAGTGCCCCTCCAGCATACCATGTGTGCAGGGCACAGCGGTGTCACACTTTTCTTCACATGGGGAGGAACTGCTAAAAGTCATTCATAAAGAAATCAAATCATGGCTTACTCCACAAAAACTGGAAATGGGAACCATGGTGACCGACAATGGGAAGAACATCTTTTCTGCGCTGTGATAAGGAAGCCTGAGCCATGCGCCCTGCATGCCACATGTGTTCAATCTGGTTGTCAAGCTGTTCCTGAAGTGTTCCCCCCATCTAAAGACATTCTATCAATGGGAAGGAAACTTTGCATGCACTTCAGCCACTCGTACATTGCAAAGCACACCCTCCTTGAGCTGCAGTGTCAGAACGGTATCCCCCAACATAGTCTGATCTGCAACGTTTCCACATGTAGAATAGAATTCCACCCTCCATATGTTGGACTATGCGAATAGAGAAAAGCCATCACTGATTTCTTGATGATCCAAGCGGATAGGGGAACTCCCCTATATAACTTCAATGTCAACCAGAGGATATGTGACATCTGCCGTTTGCTCAGGCCCATTGAGGAAGCCACATTGTTAGTCAGTCGCCCGGATTATGGGATGGGCGACATCATTCCACTGCTTCATTTACTACAACACGTGTTGGAAATGATGGCTGGACGGGGCACTGGAGACGGGGCGCCTACTTTCCACAGCCACATAAGCCCTGTGGGGGCTGAACTGGAAGAGGAGGGGTATGGGAGGGGGGCAGTGGAGGACAGTTTAAGTTTCGCAAAATGGGCGATTTTAATAGTTATCTCACAGGAGAAGAGGCGCAGGAGCAGCCAGAAGAGCGAGAGGGCGATGAGGAAGACAAGACAGAGGACCCAGACACACCGTGGCAGTATGCAGTAGAGATGGAGGCAAGGAGTTCCGCCGAGTCACTTGCACAAAAATGGCATGATGCATGCTCACTTACTTGCATAGTGACTGCTGAATTGTCAATATTCGTCAGCGGGATTACTTCTGATTCTCCACTTTATTGGACCCTCACTACTTTCACAAAATGGGGGCCTTTTTTACACCCACTGAGGGGGAGGACAAACTGACCTACTACAGAGACATCCTACGAAGTCAGTTGGCCGATGCCTATCTGCGCCATCGTCCATCCTTTCACAGGTCTGATTTGAGGAGCCCTCTGTGCTCACCTTCCTCTGTCATGGCTTTTGCATAGGGGTGGGGTGGCAGGAGCAGTAACAGCTCCAATATACAAAATTCCAGGGCATCAAATAACACTTCTGTAGCAGGGGTATATTTAGCAAACACAAAGATAAACACTCACATTTCCTATGATTTCTTGACCACCTGGTCGTTCTTTTATTTGTATTTCAAAAAATGCAGAGGATTAGATGGCATACACATATTCACAGCCGAAGCACCTCCACACTGACAATCAGCGGTCCAACACAGGAACCTCTCCCTATTTCCACCTAAAAAGCCTGGGAAATGGCAGTGTTTGTAGGTGGAAATAATGAGAGGTTCCTGTGTGGGACCACCCTTTTTAGGGCGAGTAACACTTGCAAAGAAGGGAATTAATAATGCAAGAGTAGGGCCTTACAGATGTTTTTACCCCATACCGGTTACAATGGACCATATGTTGTTCCCGTCCACCTTTTAGAGGTCTTTGCATCACATCAATACTTGGTGGTGTAGGTGGCACATGGTGTTTTTTGCACACCTTTCCTTTTGTTTGATATCCCAAAAAATTGCGGTCCATATATTTTATCCTAAGAATATTATTGAAAGTTACGTTTTACATAATGCATTTCCTCAATACTTACTTGTGCACACAAACACTTTTACTAAAGAAACCTTTTTCTTCTGCCTACCTGCCTCAGCTACTATTCTGATCCTGCCACCCGCCTGATGCCACACATTTGATGTCAAGTTCTCCTTTATTCACCCACCTTTATTACCAGGTACTGTATTGCCAACCACCGCTCCACTTTGTCACCTTTTATGTTAGAGGGTCCTTTATATAGAGGGTCACTTTTAGGACTCCTGATGCTGCTGATGCCAGCTCCAGGCGGTTGAGGAATTTTCATCATGAATAGAGGGCACTATATCATGGAAGCAGAAAGACTCCTCTAAGATACCACATTTAACAAACCACTTAAACAAAACTCCACCTCAGAATACATCACTATCCTCAAAAAAGTAATCACCAAAGGCTATGAAACTGGAATCCTAACTAAACATGAGACGAATTACATTTTGATCAACGAACCATCTCTCCCTATATTATCAAGTGTCATGTAGAAAAATGAGGCACTCACCACTGTAGATGCTTGCTTCTTTATTTCTTGTGCATGCAGTAAAAACAGTCAAGTCGGGTAAGGACGCCAACTAGAACTAGTGACAATATTGTTTCACACCATCCGGTGTATCATCAGACTACGCCCTTCACCTGGCCAGGAGGAGGTGTGTATCCTCTTCCTCTCCTGACGTAGGTGAATGGGGTGGAACGTTTCATTCATGTTCCGTGTAGAAAAATGTATATAAAAATCAATACAAATACATAAAAAAACATTAATAATCTACATAATTGCGGTGCAAAGTTTATATAAACATACTCAGATCTCGCCTATCGTTTAAACCCAAATCACCTAAAGCGTTAGTTGCTAAGATCCATTTAGCCTCCCTTTGTAGTAGCCATTTCTTTTTATCTATACCTTCCTTTGGGTAGATTTTTTCTATGCCACAAAATTCAAGGTGCTTGAAGGTTTTGGACGAAGAGGAAGAAAGGGATATAGAGGAAGAATACCTCACAGTGATGGACTTTAGAGGGGGACTTAAATCTACCTTTTGTCCACCTACCCAGCCCGGATCTAATATAGACCTCTTCGGGAAAAAAGTCTTAGAAGAAATGCAGGCACTAATTAACCCCTCAGATGGTCCGAACTTATCCGCAGATTAACTAAAAGCTCTAAAAAAAATTACAGCATAATAATAATGTCATTATTAAGAGATCGGATAAGGGGGGTAATGTGGTTTTAATGTCTAAGGAATATTATATTAAAGAATCCATGAGACAATTAAATAACTCAAATATCTATAAACAGCTATCGAGTAATCCCACACAAAAACTAATATCTAAACTTAGATCCCTACTAAGAATCGGAGTTGAAAGGGGAGTCATTTCTGAAAAAACAGCCACAAAATTACTACCTTTGCACCCTAAGACCCCCCAGTGGTACTTCCTTCCAAAAGTTCACAAGTCGGTGACAGAGCTAAATTCATAGACTGGATGTTGAGACCCCTACTAAAAGAGATACCTAGTCTTGTAAAAGACACCGGTGAATTCCTTAAAGCAGTGGAAGACTCCTATTGGCCAGAAGATTTTGTTTTTGCATCCATCGATGTGGAGTCCCTCTACACGAGCATACCGCAAGACCGGGCGGTCGCGGGTGTGAAGGGGCTCCTAGTCGAGGCAGGCAAAAGAAATGAGGTGGTTGAGTTTATAGGTGAAGCCTTGAGTTTCATTCTAGAGTGTAACACTTTTGTATTCAATGACATCTGGTATGCGCAGGTGAGCTGCGTAGCAATGGGCACGCCGGTCGCCTGCACATTAGTCAACATCTATGTAGCATTTTTCGAAAGAGAATACATACATACAGTCAACAATCCATATATTGGACACATTGCCAAATACCTGCGCTTTGTAGACGATGTCTATATTACATGGACAAGTACTGAATCTGCATTCATAGAGTTCGTAGAATATCTCAATGTGTCTAACAATATGAATTAAAGGTTCACATCAGTGGTAACAACAAATCAATTTTTTTTACGTCAGACTCATTAGAGATGGAACTGACATTGATGTAATTGGCTATAGAAAGAATACAGCAGGTAACTCCATATTACATTTTAATAGTTACAACCCTACACATTTAAAAACCTCTATCCTTTACAGCCAATTCCTTAGGCTTTGGCGTATCAACAAGAATGAAGAAACGTTTGACGTTGAATAAGAACCGCATTGCATTCACTTTTCGCTATAGTCCAATGGCGAAAAAAATTTGCGAAATAATTAATAAACACTGGTATCTCATCCAAAATAATGCAGACTTACAAAAACATAACTTACAAAACCACTAATATTGTTTAAAAAAGATTAAAAGCATATGAGATACACTTACAAGAAGCACATTTTCAGAAAAATATAAATCAGATAATTGGTTAAAAAAAATGCATCACCGAGAGGAAAATTTTAAATGCGGCTCTTGTAATTGGTGTACCTATTCATTAGCTACCAAAACTATAAACCTAGGGGGTACGCAAATAACAATAAAAGATTGTATTTGTTGCAGAACGAATTGGCTAGTGTATGCTATTATCTGCTCGTGCGGACGATTTTATATCGGGTGCACGACCAGAGCATTACACACTCGATTCAGAGAACATGTATACTCCTTAAGAACTGGTAAAGGAGCCCCAAGGTTAATAGAACACCTTAAAGAAACACATAAAGGAGATCCAAAGCACCTTAAATTTTGTGGCATAGAAAAAATCTACCCTGGGATAGAAAAAATCTACCCAAAGGAAGGTATAGATAGAAAGAAATGGCTACTACAAAGGGAGGCTAAATGGATCTCAACAACTAACGCTTTAGGTGATTTGGGTTTAAACGATAGGCGAGATCTGAGTATGTTTATATAAACTTTGCACCGCAATTATGTAGATTATTAATGTTTTTAATATATTTGTATTGATTTTTATATACATTTTTCTACACAGAACACAAATGAAACGTTCCACCCCATTCACCTACGTCAGGAGAGGAAGAGGATACACACCTCCTCCTGGCCAGGTGAAGGGCGTAGTCTGATGATACACCGGATGGTGTGAAACAATATTGTCACTACTTCTAGTTGGCGTCCTTACCCGACCTGACTGTTTTTACCACATGCACAAGAAATAAAAAAGCAAGCATCTACAGTGGTGAGTGCCTCATTTTTCTACATGATACTTGATATTGCACGGACTATCATAATTTTGAGTGCACCCCACATGAGCTCCCATTTGTCTCTCCCATGCACTGACCGTGACTACACACTGGAAGTTAACCACAGCTCAAGCTAGATAGTGCCTACACCTGTACCTGAATCCTCGAATCTCCCTATATTATACTTTCTTCCGAAAGTGCACAAGAGTATTACCAAACCTCCAGGCAGACCAATCATATCTGGTATGAATTCGTTGACATGTAATTTGTCTCATTATGTAGATATTTTGCTTTAAAAACATGTTTTTTCCCTCACATCTTATCTTAAAGATACTGCAGATTTCATCAGAGCTATCAAACAGGTACCCTGAGAGGACGATTGTCTTTTTGTCACCATGGACATCGCCTCCCTATAGACAGTCATTGATCATGACCTAGGGGTCAGAGCCTGTGATTATTTTCTAGTTATTGACCCCGACATGCCTGCCTCCCAAAAGACTTTTGTCTTGGATGCCATTATGTTCATTCTCAAGCGCAATTTTTTTGAGTTCAATCAAGTTATTTATGAACAACATAGGGGTACCGCCATGGGGACCTGTGTTGCCCCTAGCTTTGGCAACCTTTTTGTGGGGCTTTTTGAAATTAATGTAATTTACTTACATCCACTTTTCCACCACTGTCTTTTTTAAAGGCATTATTTAGACAATATTATTATTGTGTGGAAAGGTTCTCCCGCCGAACTGTATACATTTTTAGCTACACTCAATCAAAATAATTGGGGCTTGAATTTTACCCAAACTATCTTCCCGAACCATGCCAAATTTTTAGACATAGTAGTGAACCATACAATAGATAACGAGATCATCACGAGAACTTTCTACCAGCATGTAGACAGTAATAGCTACTTGCATTTTAACAGTGACCACTATCGTAAATGGCTTTTAAATATCCCCTATGGACAACTTAAAAGAATACAGTAAAACTGCACTACCACGGAGGATTATAACGAAGTAAAGTAATAGCAAAAAGGTTTATAGCAAAGAAATATCCAAAACCTCTTATTGAGTCGTCCATTAAAAGAGTGTGTATGTTCACACAAGATGAGTGTCTTCTATCTAGTAACAAACAAAATGAAGATACAAATTGGCAATGCAATTTTATTACAAGATTTTCTAACCAACGCCGTGAAATCATTAAAGTTCTTGAGAAACACTGGGCTATTTTATTGCAAGATAATTTTTTTATGCACTATTTTACCAGCCAAACCCAGCGTTACTTTTAAAAAGGCCCACACCTTGAAAAATGTTTTAGCACCGAGTCACTTTAAGCACCATAAGCCAGAGGTGGTCACTCCTGTTTCAATTTTGCCTCCAGCCCCCTCAAAGGGACTTACAAATGTGGACTCCCATGCTGCAAGTGTTGGGAAAACATGCATTGTAAAAACCACTTTCACCTCTTAAGTTACCAAAGGAGAATATAACATAGATACTTTCCTGAATTGTGGCTCCTCTTTTGTTATATATCTAATTGAATGTCCGTGCGGCCTTCAATATATAGGATGCACCTCTCAGAAATTGAGAAACCGTATAAACAAGCATAGGAGCAATGTTTTCCTCTACACAGTGTCTCCTGACACGCCACTGCTCACCATAACAGTTGCTTCAAATCATCCCTGATCACCCCCCATTAAACGTATTTCTGAAGGTCACAACAGATCTGAACAACTAAAGCGTAAAGAAAACTATTGGATCTTCAAATTACGTTGCCAGACTGATATATATATATATATATATATATATATATATATACATACCGTATTTATCGGCGTATAAGAGAGGCCGTCGCTGCCCGCTTCTCTCCCCCTGCCTTCCCTGGGGTCTAGAGCCCTGCTGCTGGCCCTTCTCACCCCCTGGCTATCGGCGCCGCTGCCCGTTCTGTCCCCCTGACTATCGGTACCGGCGCCGATAGCCAGGGGGAGAGAAGGGGCAGCGGCACCCATTGCCGGCGCCGCTGCCCCGTTGCCTCCCCCCACCCCGGTGGCATAATTACCTGGGTCGGGTCCGCGCTGCTGCAGGCCTCCGGCGTGCGTCCCCTTCGTCGTTGCTATGCGCTGCGCGGCGCATGACGTCAGTGCACCGCGCCGTGCATAGCAACGACGCAGGGGACGCACGCCGGAGGCCTGGAGCAGCGCGGACCCGACCCAGGTAATTATGCCACCGGGGATGGGGGGAGGCAACGGGGCAGCGGCGCCGGCATTGGGTGCCGCTGCCCCTTCTCTCCCCCTGGCTGTCGGCGCCGCTTCTCTCCCCCTGGCTATCGGCGCCGGCAATGGGGCGCCGGTACCGATAGTCAGGGGGACAGAACGGGCAGCGGCGCCGATAGCCAGGGGGAGAGAAGGGCCGGCAGCAGCGCTCTAGACCCCAGGAAAGGCAGGGGGAGAGAAGCGGGCAGCGACGGCCTCTCTCCCCCTGCCTTTCCTGGGGATGTATCGGGGTATACACGCGCACACACGCACCCTCATTTTACCATGGATATTTGGGTAAAAAACTTTTTTTACCCAAATATCCTTGGTAAAATGAGGGTGCGTGTTATAGGCCGGTGCGTGGTATACCCCGATAAATACATATATATATGTATATATATATTAAATCATATATATATATATATATATATATATGTAGAGAGAGAGATTTATATATATATATATATATATATACAGGTATATATATATATATATATATATATATATATATATATATATAGCTTTTTCACATATGCAGTTATATATGCAGCTATTTATCATGTAGTCACTTATGTTTACCCTATATTACCCTATATTCACTAGCTGCTGCGGGTTTTTTACGTAATATTTTTATGTTATAATTTGCACTATTCTGCATTGTATTACTAATGATTCTGTGTCTCCAGATTTAATCAAATACTTTTGCTATCCTCCCATCTGATGCTGCTGACAAGTAGGTATTTTTGCCATTTGTTATTATTCACACCTCCAATGGTATCCAGCTTTTTCGGATTCTGATGCTGTGTCACAATCCCTACTGGCTCTCTTTTAATATGTGACTGCCATTTAATTCTCCCATTCACTACCATTCCTCCTATATTGGTTTGTCCCAACACACATACTGTAGCCATGTGCCTATGTTTACAAGCATTACGTATCTCCCTTTCATTGATGTTCATTCCGCTCAAGTGACCGCAATATGTTTACTAGTCATATGCGCAGCACAATGAGATCCTGGTCCCGATACTTCAATCCCGTGAGCAATTCACTTACAATTTTTTTTCTACAATAGGTTATGCCAACTCTACTTCTTCCTACCAGCCTCGATCAATACAGCTCAGAGACACATCTTCCGGCACACTGTCCGTGCGTTGCAAGCCTCGCTTCCACTGCACGCTCTGTAATATGAACTTCTGGGACTCCCGATGTGTTATTAACGGACATGTTTATGAACGTATCTGTTTTTATACAAATTTTTTATTCACACTTATCATTGTCTATTGTTTTAATCTTAATTCTAATTTTACTATTGCCCAGTCCCTGACGTCACTGCGTTTTGGTGTTTTTTATAGTGTATAAATACTGTATGTTTGAACATTGTTATACCAATCTGAAGAAGAGTGCTGAAACCCGAAACGCGTCATTGGTTAATAAATTCCATGCTTTAAAAATACTCGATTGCATCGTGCTATTCTTGTTGAGGACCAGTGCCTACGGCTCAGCTATTCCTTTGGACTTCAAGACAACTATCTACTCATTGTTTTTTGGGTTATATGCGCATTGATATTGCTTTCCAGCTGAGCATAATACTTTCTATCTAATTTATGCTATTGGAGTAACACACCAGGCACCCTCTTTGTGGTTGCTTTTTGTCTTTTCATGTATTAGCTCCAGGCTGTGTCATTCTGCCACCTTAAGTTCTCCTCATGCTGATGCCAGCTCCAGGCTGAATCATACTGCCACGTATGTTCTCCTCATGCTGATGCCAACTCCAGGCTGTCTCATACTGACACTATATGTTCTCCTCATGCTGATGCCAGCTCTGGGCTGAGTCATTCTGCTACCATATGTTCTCCTCATGCTGATGCCAGCTCCAGGCTGTCTCATACTGCCACTATATGTTCTCCTCATGTTGATGGCATCTCCAGGCTTTCTCATTCTTCCACCATATGTTCTCCTCCTGCTGGTGCCAGCTCCAGGCTGTCTCATACTGCCACCATATGTTCTCGTGCTGATGCCACCTCCAGGCTGTGTCATTCAGCCACTATATGGTGTCATCATGCTTCCACCACCTCCAGGCTGTGTTATTTAGCCACTATATGGTCTCTTCTTGCTGCCGCCAACTCCAGGCTGTGCCATTCAGCCACTATATGGTCTCCTCTTGCTGCCACCAACTCCAGGCTGTGTCATTCAGCCACTATATAGTGTCCTCATGCTTCCACCACCTACAGACTGTGTCATTCAGCACTATATGGTCTCTTCTTGCTGCCGCCAACTCCAGACTGTGTCATTCAGCCACTATATGGTCTACTCATGCTTCCGCCACCTCCAGGCTGTGTCATTCAGCCACTATATGGTCTCCTCTTGCTGCCGCCAACTCCAGGTTGTGCCATTCAGCCACTATATGGTCTCCTCTTGCTGCTGCCAACTTCAGGCTGGGTCATTCAGCCACTATATGGTCTCCTCATACTTCCGCCACCTTCAGGCTGTGTCATTCAGACACTATATGGTCTCCTCTTGATGCCGCCAACTCCAGGCTGTGTCATTCAGCCACTCCCTATGCATGTTACAGTAAGGCAAGGTGTTCTACACCCCTATTGAGGCTTTCTGTAGGCCAGAAAAAGCCATTTTTAATATTTATTTGCCCAAAATAAATTCTGACCGAAACTATTTATTTTTATTTTTTTTGAAAATTCAGCAAATCGGCTGAATCTAATTTTTCAAAAATTGGCTCATCTCTAGTGCTAATGTATCTTGTTAATGTAATAAAATATATTGCTTTTGGTCCTCATTGATCTCCCAGTCCATAGCTTATATGAAATATACAAATTTACTATTTTGCCATTGATAGAATAAGCACAGTATATAGTAGAAATATTGCTAAAGAAGTAACATTGTGTAGAAGGAAAGCCTACTTAATATGATCTATGTGACTTCTGTAGTGTTACAAATCTCCCAGTGCTCCACTGCAAAAAGTCTCATACAGAGACACCTGTTAAACAACTTAATGCTAACCTTGGACTCTGTCATTTACAATGGTTATATCAATGTAGATGAGACAAAAAACATTCCATATGCCACTTAAAATTAATGTGCCGTTCAGCCGGCTGAACAAAATACATTGTATTAATATACACAGAGTGCTATCGTTTTCAATAAATCATGATGAACGTTGTAATGTATCTTGCATGAAATATTCAGTTAATGTGCTTTGCTTAAAGAGCCACTTGGGTTTTAATACAAATCATCCTTCTTGCAGTCTGTCCTAGGTCAAGCTTTGCAACAGGTACCGCCTTAACTGTACTTTTCTGAAAATGTCACAGTTTGATGAGGAATACCAAGTTTGAGCTGTAGAGGAAGAAGATAAAATGCTAATAATTTTGCTAATAATTTTAGATCATATTTTAAATATATAATTCCCTAATATCAGTTCAATAAAAAAAAATATATATATATATATATTTGATGAGCCTCAACTACTTAATTTATCATAATTTTCACTTGCCAATATGGAAAGCCTATCCACAGGATTGGGGGCTCTGTAGTAACTGGGCACAACCACTACATAGTGTATAGAGCTGAAGCTTTTGCTTGTACATCCTGATGCCGCAGCTCACCATAACAACTGTTTTTATTTTTTTTGGGGGGGGGGACCCATTTAAAGAGATTGTACTGGCAGAGTAAAATATATAACATACCCTTCCTTCCTGGAATTCAACTTTTGATGAGGATGCCAACACTGCATGATCACTTTCTCCCCAATTGAACAGGTTGGGCTGTGTAACTGGGGCTGAAAACCATGTCTGCATGTGGTAACCAATGGCATCAATATTGGCAAGATCATACAGCCATTGCCAACTGCATGCGTCTATGGTTTGCAATGTAAGACTGGCCCGGGAGACACAACCAGTCCTACTTCAAGTGGTAGAGAGAAGGGAGACTTCCAAGGTATGAATGGCTTGTGCGGCGCTGACCAGGACCAGGAGCGTAAGGTAAAAAACAGCAGGTTTATTCATCAGCTTCATCAGGCATGACCATACAGATAGGAGGGGAGTTTATATTTTGAATGGAATTAACTCTTTCATAACAGATTCCTACTATAAGACTATTAAAACTTCAGGGAGCGCAGGAGCCTTGAGCAATTTAATACTCGCAGCAACTGCACTACCAATGTAGAGAGAAATCAGACAAACTATATATATAATAAATACACATGTACATAATCTAATAACTGATAAATATACACCTGTGTGTATAATCCTACTTCAAGTGGTGAGAAAGGTATAATGAAGTTACAAGGCAGGAAGCTAAGGTATGTTATTTCTTTCATTGTGCTAGGACAACCTCTTTAAAGAGTTTTTTTTTTTCTTCATTACAACTCAACTGATGGCTATGAGGGTATGACCACAGGTTGTTCAGAAAATGTGGTCAGAGTATTCAAGGATTAAGTTAACATGTGAAAACCCATGTAGTTGCATGCTGTGCTCTTTCCTCTTTCCAAATGTATGTTTTTTTTTTTATCAAACAAAGCCTTCTGTATGGGATAGATGTCGCCTTAAAGGGAGCCATGTTGGACTGCTCAAACATAACCCCATAGAGAGGTCAGGGAAATTCAACCATATCTAAGGTCTCCCTCATACAGTTTGCATGACCAAGAAAACCGCTGTTTCATGTGCCTCAGGAAGCACCCACGAGCTGAGATCATCTTATTTGGAGCACTAGGCTTTCTGTATTTAGAGCTTTTCATCCGATTTACTCAGGTATTATTGCCAGCTCTAGCATACAATCAGAAGACTGCTAGAGCTGTCATTCATAGTTGAGGGGATGGACGAGGGAAGCTCTTAATACAGTGAGCTATGAGCTATGTCTACCTAAGAAGAAGAGCCTGCCTTTTGGACACTTTCAGAAGGGGTGGGCAACATATCAAAAACCATTTTTCTCGGTCATGCTGTTTTATGTGTACTGTCCCTAATAACAAAAAAGTTTTTGTCTGAATTCACTCCTCCCCCAGCAGGAACCCTATGATTCTAGTGGCTATGGCCGGTTCATGTGTCTACTGTAGGCTATGGAAGATGATCAACTGACTGAAAGGGTGTTGCTTTTCATACCCAGTGGCTGGTATTCTAGGTTATTTATTATACAAAAAAGAAGGTTGCAGCAGCACTCTTGGTCAAAAATTGGTTTATGGTTGCTAGCAGAAGAGTTGCAGAGTTACTGTTGCAATTGTGGCTAGTGCATTACAAGATATTGCACCAGAATGTTAAGACTACCTGAGTTACCATCCCAGAGGTACGGTCAACAATCCACTGGCAAATTCTGGGATCAAAGCAGAGAAAGGAGGAAGCACGTGTTTTTTTGCCCAGTTGTGAGTAAACATCCTAGGGTGGAACCCCAAGCCCCAGCAGATTCCAGCCTAAAACCAAGGATAGGAACAACAGCAATCTCCGTTATACATTAACTGGTTTAAGACTGTCCCTCACTCTTTAGGAAGATTTGAAACTGTACTGGTTATTTTAAGAGCTGTTCCAGTAAACAGTAAAGCAAAACTGCATTCTTATCCGAATTGTGGCTTCCACTAAACCTGCCCTGCCACCTGGTGATAAAAAAATCATTGCTGTACAGCCGTGCCCCACGCCTGTGTCACCTGAAATCCATCAGAATTCTTAGGAAAGCAAATCTGGGATTGTTGTCATTGTATTGACAATTAAAGCCATGATGCTAGTGTGAACAAAGCCTTATTATAAGTTACACAACATGATTTTTTTTTAATGCCTACATTAGATATCCACCAATTGTTAACTCCCATCAGCAATAAGATTCCATGTCATCTACAGCATATATGTCCATGACAGATGATTGCGGCCAACAATTCCAAAGTTAGGAGAGCCTAACATCTGTTGGCCTTGTCCATTAAAAGTCAGGAGAGCACAGCATCTGTGCAATAGTTTATTTTGTCATCCACATGCTGTGGTCTCCTAACATTTATTCGATTGAAGCTGTAGCTTTTTAATTTTACATGTTAAGGGGGTTTCTAGAAGTCATGCCCCCACCTGTCAGGCATTTAACCCTTTCCTGTTATACAGTATGCTATCACTTTCAGTTACTAAAGCTCAGTAATAAAGTCCTTTTAATTTTGTTGTGAAATATGTGAAATTTTATAAGCAAAGGGAGTAAAATGTAGCGATGCCCTTCTAGACTCTCATTATTCCAATAAGCCTCATTTTCAATATACAGTATTCAGGTTAAAAATGATGTAACTATGAAACTAGACACTTTGTACTAAAATATTTCAAAACATGCCAAAACTATTTTTCTTTTTAAAATTGCATCAGCTATTGCTATCTACTGCTTGTCTACAGTATTTCCATACATCTTTCTGATAAGTCTCTGGTGCTGGTCTTAAATTTAGGAGTTTGGCACAAATAACGTCAGTTGCCTAGAATTTCGAGAAATTATTTCGAAGTATGATTTATTTCAGAACTAAATGTTGTCTTTTTAGTTTTTCCTAACACACAACCCAGTACAGAAATATCTATTTTCCTGTGGTTTTTAGGCATGTAACTGACATTATAGTGTGCAGACAAAAGTGCCGAGCTTGTAGGAATGGTTTCTAGCTGTCAATTTTAATCCTTATCATTCCATCACAATCTCGGAATCTGTGTATGTCTATAGCTGACAGAGCAGTTGACATTGTAATGTGCGAATGGATGTATTTAAGTCCCCAATGAGGTGGCCCTATTGAGTGTAATGTATAGGCCAAAAATGATCAAAGGAACTGAGCACATCCGATTATGATCAGTGACTGATAATCATGGACATCTCTCGAGACATAATGGAGGGGGGGATCAAAGAATTCCTATCATGACCTTGAGTCAGCTGCTGTTCAAAATACCATAGTTTCTTAATATCTACCATAGAGTATACATATATTGGATGTCAAGAACGATCCACAATAATGTACAAAAAATTTAATAAAAAAAAAATTCAACTAAAAAATAGAAACCAATTTAAAAGAGGACATGTTTTAGTATCTATCTCTCATCAGGGGAAAAAAAAGAATCGGTGACACATTCCTGTTAAGAGTTCACATCCAAGTACATTAAAATGCAGTTGTGGACACAAAGTAGTAGCAGAAGATAGAATATATATATATATATATATATATATATATATATATATATATATATATATACCGTATTTATCGGCGTATAACACGCACTTTTTAGGCTAAAATTTTTAGCCTATAGTCTATGTGCGTGTTATACGCCGATACACCCCCAGAAAAGGCAGGGGGAGAGAGGCCGTCGCTGCCCGCTTCTCTCCCCCTGCCTTTCCTGGGGTCTAGAGCGCTGCTGCCGACCCTTCTCTCCCTCTGCCTTTCCTGGGGTCTAGAGCCCTGCTGCCGGCCCTTCTCTCCCCCTGGCTATCGGCGCCGCTGCCCGTTCTGTCCCCCTGACTATCGGTGCCGGTGCCCCATTGCCGGCGCCGATAGCCAGGGGGAGAGAAAGGGCAGCGGCACCCTGGGTCGGGTCCGCGCTGCTGCAGGCCTCCGGCGTGCGTCCCCGGCATCGTTGCTATGCGCTGCACGGCGCGGCGCATGACGTCAGTGCGCCGCGCCGTGCATAGCAACGACGCAGGGGACGCGCGCCGGAGGCCTGCAGAAGCGCGGACCCGACCCAGGTAATTATGCCACCGGGGTGGGGGGAGGCAACGGGGCAGCGGCTACGATAGTCAGGGGACAGAACGGGCAGCGGCGCCGATAGCTAGGGGGAGAGAATGGCCGGCAGCAGGGCTCTAGACCCCAGGAAAGGCAGGGGGAGAGAAGCGGGCAGCAACGGCCTCTCTCCACCTGCCTTTCCTGGGGGTGTATCGGGGTATACATGCACACACACGCACCCTCATTTTACCATGGATATTTGGGTAAAAAACTTTTTTTTACCCAAATATCCTTGGTAAAATGAGGGTGCGTGTTACAGGCCGGTGCGTGGTATACCCCGATAAATACGGTATATATATATATATATATATATATATATATATATATATATATTAAGATGCTGTTGGGGAAAAGAATAAGCTAGTTGTTTTGGGAAAACAAAAAAGTATGTTTGTGCAGGGGGTTAATTAATCTAATGTAATTATTTTTTCACAATTACTAAAAGGGGTACTCTGCCCTTAGAAATATTATCCTCTATCCTAAGGGGGTCCCACTGCTGGGGTCCATACGCCATCTCGGCTGCAGCACCCCAGATGCTGGATGACTGGCGATGCGGGGTAGAGGCTTGTGACGTCACAGGCACACTCCGCTCGTGATGTCACAGCCATACCCCCTCAATGCAAATCTATGGAAGGGGGTGTGACGTGCCACCGGGTTCAGCAGCGGGACCCCCCAGATCAGACATCTTATCCCTTATCCTTTGGAGGCTAAGGCTATTGGCTTATTTTGGCAAGATGTACTGACTCAGTAACTCCCTTACATATCTAGTATTGCTTTTCTATGTTTGTGTGTGGATTGTATATGTTTGTGCCTTTATATATTTATCGAATTCATATCATTGCATGACTATGTTATTACTATATAAATTAGCAAGAATAACAGTTACAACAGACCAACAAGTCAATAATTTTTTATTGTTTTTTTTTATCAGAACTAGTCAGTTCCAAGCTATCCAAGCTTTCTAAAACATTCTCACTAGCTCTGATGTCTGACTTTTGTGACTACTGTGAGCATATCTAACAGACTTTTCTATTAAGTTGACCCAGTGGGCTTCTCTGTAAATTGCTTCTGTTCTGGTTGTTAGTGTCGTTGAACAGATGGCATAGAAAATTGTATTGTCCATATCACTGTACAGTCTCTTGGATGCCCATATATTTGGAGAGAAAAGGTATCCTACCCCCGCTCCACCAAGTAAAGCTAGTCTTGAGGGAATTCTGTAAATTTACATATTTTTGATAGACGTGGGACATGTATAGCCACTCTCCATTCACTCTCTATCTGGTACCCTGTTTTTTCAACACTTATAGTCTATAACTCTATAAGATTTAAGTCCCTGGATAGAACTGTTTGTCTTTAAGACTGTTCGCATGCAAGTAGAGAGAGCTTGAAAATGTGTTTACTTCTGATACAAAGTACATATAAAATATATATGTATAGTAGTAAATGTATCCATAAACTAATAAAATGATCATCTCAACAACCATTAAAAAAATATATAGATAGATATTGTTTAAATGGTGTTTTTGTTTATCTATACTCCTTATTTTTACAGTGTTCACAACAAGCTTGTAACTTTTGCTGAGGAAAGGGGAATATCAATCCTATCATTGATTTTTCACTCAAACGGAGACTAAAAAAGATCTAAGATTTCCAGGATAATATGCGTTATACAATATCCATGAATAAACTCATCATCAGGTTACTCTGTTACTATCTGCTATGCCAAATAAACTGAGTTTAGATCTATAATTTGTTTTGATGTTTTGTACATTTTGGCCTACTGTCCTAGAAAACATTGTGTGTCATAAATCTGGAGTTGCCAACCCATAAGGGTTTATTATTAAGTCATTAACAGCACCAACAGAGTTCATACATTTCCAAAACTTAGGCACAAATGAAAAATAAAGTACAATACAGTTAATATCCATGTCCACCATATATACAGTGGGGAGAACAAGTATTTGATATACTGACGATTTTGCAGGTTTTCCAACTTATAAAGCATGTTGAGGTCTGTAGTTTTATAGGTACTCTTCAACTGTGAGAGAATGTAAAACAAAAATCCAGAAAATCACATTGTATGATTTAAAACATGTTTATTAGCATTATATTGCATGACATAAGTATTTGGTCACTTTACAACCAGTAAAAATTTTGGCTCTCACAGACCTGTTATTTTTCTTTAAGAAGCCCTCCTGTTCTCCACTCATTACCTATATTAACTGCACCTGTTTGAACTTGTTACTTGTATAAAAGACACCTGTCCACGCACTCAAACAAACAAAGAGACTCAACTTCTCCACAATGGCCAAGACCAGAGAGCTGTGTAAGGACATCAGGGATAAAATTGTAGACCTGCACAAGGCTGGGATGGGCTACAGGACATTAGGCAAGCAGCTTGGTGAGAAGGCAACAATTGTTGGCACAATTATTATAAAATAGAAGAAGTTCAAGAAGAAGTTTCGGAAACAATTGTTCGGTTTCCTTCCTCTGGAATATTCCTGAGGATTCCAGAGGAACGAAACAGAATGATTGCTTCCGAAACGCGTCAAAAGCTTTGTCGAACTTACAAGTTACCATAGTGATGTCACTATTCCCCGGTAGTAACAACGAGCAATTCAGTAGCTGAATGCAGCTTGGTTGAGACGCCGCCGGGCGGGTGTTCTCCCACTGCTCTCCTGCCTGACATCGATCAAAGCAACAGCTGGAAGCCATAACAAGCTGGACCACTACCCGGACAAAGAATCCAGCACAGCATGGGGCACCAGTACCGGAGGATATACAGGTACACGGCGCCTGTTGATAGTGAACATATTGCCGTCGGTTGTTTAAGCCTTATCTTTACTGGTGCATTGTATTTTCAGCAGCAACAGCCCGCTATATGCTACCTCCAGATAATAAACCAATGCCATTTATAAAACTATACTACACGCTGACCACAGTACCTGTAGTACCCAAGGATAGTGTATGCAAATTGTTAAGCACACGGCTCCCAAACGGAAACCTATCAGGGATATCCAAACGAACATTGGAGGTCACATTTTTTTAGGAGAGCAAGAAGTATATACATATATATATATATATATATATATATATATATATATATACATATATATATATATATATATATATATATATATATATATATATGCACATTATTATATATTTTTTTAGCTTTTATGTAACCAGTCCCTACCTATTCCTTTTTGTGGCTATATCGGAGGATAATCGGGCATTGTACAAATATCCAGATCTAGTGATTTTATATGTTTATATTTAAATACTTGTTCTCCCCACTGTAGCTTCTAGTCTACTCTTAAAGGGGTTATACAGGAATAGAAAAACAGAGCTGATTTATAAGAAGAAAAAACAAAAACAAAAACAAAAACAGCACCGCACCTGTCCTCAGATTGGGTGTGGTATTACTCCTTGGCTTCATTCACTTTAATGGAACTGAGCTGCAATACCACACACAAACTGGGGACAGGTGTGGTGCTGTTTTTTTTTTTTTTAAATCAGCTCTGTTTTTCTATTCCTATATAATTCTTTTAAGAGTGATGACCTGGATAACCACTTTAAGGGGGAATTCATGTGTGCCAAATTATGTCCTGTTCATCAGAAATGTACCCAATGTGTGAACGCACCATAAAATATATTTGAGGAGAACTGTATAAAGTTAAAAAAGAGAATTTGAGCTTTAGTCATGAAAACTCATTGGCTTATTGGCCTCTGTACTCACTTGGCCCCTTCAAAATTTGTAGAAGTGCAAACAGTCAGCTTGCCACCAATTTTATACTGATGGTCTATCCTAATATTCTAATCGTCAGAGACGGCCCCGAACAGCCAGAGCCTGCAGGAGTGAGGTGGCACTGGTGCCACCTCACGATCGCCCTGATTCGTCGGCCGGATTACCGGCCGACCAATCAGGGCGCCTGCTGCGGGTGTCACTCCCGCACCCGCTCCGCCCCTCTTCCGGAGGACGTGAGCGGGTGCGGGCAGAAGACCCCGGGTGCTGGGGACCCCGATCCCCAGCGTCCCTGTTGGGATCGGGGCCCCAGGAGCGACGGCGGCGGCGAGGGACAGTCCTGCAGTGTGGATCATTGGAGGTGAGTGACAGCCTCCTGCTGTTGCTTAGCAACAGCTCCCAGCATGCAACAAGGGCATGCTGGGAGCTGTAGTTATGCAACAGCAGGAGGCAGACCACCACAACTCCCAGCATGCCCTTATGGGCATGCTGGGACTTGTAGTTTTGCAACAGCTGGAGGCACATTCTTTCTATGGAAAAGTGTACCTTCAGCTGTTGTGTAACTACAACTCCCAGCTTGCATCAGCTAAAGTGCATGCTGGGAGTTGTAGTGGTGCATCTGGTGGTTGCATAACTACAACTCCCAGCATGCCCGTTGGCTGTCGGTGACTGCTGAGAGTTGTAGTTTTGCAACAGCTGAAGGCACACTGAGTTAAGTAGTAAAACAGTGTGTCTCCAGCTGTTGCATAACTACAATCCCCAGCATCCCCAGCCAATGTAGTATGCCTCCGGCTGTTGCATAACTACAAGACCCAGCATGCCCTTCCGCTGTCCGTACATGCTGGGGGTTGTAGCTTTTGCAACAGCTGAAGGCACACTGGTTGCAAAACGCTGAGTTTGTTACCAAACTCGGTGTTTCACAACCTGTGTGTCTCCAGCTGTTGCAAAACTACAACTCCCAGCATGCACTGATAGACCGTACATGCTGGGAGTTGTAGTTTTGCAACAGCTGGATGTTTCCCCCCCCAATGTGAACGTACAGGGTACATTCACATGGGCAGAGGATTACAGTAAGTATCCGGCTGCAAGTTTGAGCTGAGGCAAATTTTCTGTCGCAGCTCAAACTGCCAGCGAGAAACTACTGTGAACCCCCGTCCGTGCGACTGTACCATAAAAACACTACACTACACTAACACAAAATAAAATAAAAAGTAAAAAACACTACATATACACATACCCCTACACAGCCCCCCTCCCCTCCCCTCCCCAATAAAAATGAAAAACGTCTGGTGCGCCAATGTTTCCAGAACGGAGCCTCCAGCTGTTGCAAAACAACTACTCCCAGTATTGCCAGATAGCCACTGACTGTCCAGGCATGCTGGGAGTTTTACAACAGCTGGAGGCCCCCTGTTTGGGAATCACTGGCGTAGAATACCCCTATGTCCACCCCTATGCAATCCCTAATTTAGGCCTCAAATGCGCATGGCACTCTCACTTTGGAGCCCTGTCGTATTTCAAGGCAACAGTTTAGGGCCACATATGGGGTATCGCCGTACTCGGGAGAAATTGGGCTTCAAATTTTGTGGGGTATTTTCTGCTATTACCCTTTTTAAAAATGTAAAATTTTTGGGAAAACAAGCATTTTAGGTAAAAAAAAAAAAAAAATTCACATATGCAAAAGTCGTGAAACACCTGTAGGGTATTAAGGTTCACATTACCCCTTGTTACGTTCCCCGAGGGGTCTAGTTTCCAAAATGGTATGCCATGTGTTTTTTTTTTGCTGTCCTGGCACCATAGGGACTTCCTAAATGCGGCATGCCCCCCGAGAAAAATTTGCTTTCAAAAAGCCAAATGTGACTCCTTCTCTTCTGAGACCTGTAGTGCGCCAGCAGAGCACTTTTCACCCTCATATGGGGTGTTTTCTGAATCGGGAGAAATTGGGCTTCAAATTTTGGGGGATGTTTTCTGCTATTACCCTTTTTAAAAAATGTAAAAATTTTGGGAAACCAAGCATTTTAGGTAAAAAAAAAAATTCACATATGCAAAAGTCGTGAAACACCTGTAGGGTATTAAGGTTCACATTACCCCTTGTTACGTTCCCCGAGGGGTCTAGTTTCCAAAATGGTATTCCATGTGTTTTTATTTTTTGCTGTTCTGGCACCATAGGTGCTTCCTAAATGCGGCAGGCCCCCAGAGCAAAATTTGCTTTCAAAAAGCCAAATGTGACTCCTTCTCTTCTGAGACCTGTAGTGCGCCAGCAGAGCAATTTTCACCCCCATATGGGGTGTTTTCTGAATCGGGAGAAATTAGGTTTCAAATTTTGCGGGGTATTTTCTGCTATTACACTTTTTAAAAATGTAAAATTTTTGGGAAACCAAGCATTTTAGGTAAAAAAAAAATTTTTTTTTTTACATATGCAAAAGTTGTGAATCACCTGTGGGGTATTAAGGTTCACTTTACCCCTTGTTACGTTCCCTGAGGGGTCTAGTTTCCAAAATGGTATGCCATGTGTGTTTTTTTGCTGTCCTGGCACCATAGGGGCTTCCTAAAGGTGACATGCCCCCCAAAAACCATTTGTCGCTCCTTCCCTTCTGAGCCCTCTACTGCGCCCGCTGAACAATTAACATAGACATATGAGGTATTTGCTTACTCGAGAGAAATTGGGTTTCAAATACAAGTAAAAATTTTCTCCTTTTTACCCCTTGCAAAAATTCAAAAATTGGGTCTACAAGAACATGCAAGTGTAAAAAATTAAGATTTTGAATTTTCTCCTTCACTTTGCTGCTATTCCTCTGAAACACCTAAAGGGTTAACACACTTACTGAATGTCATTTTGAATACTTTGGGGGGTGTAGTTTTTATAATGGGGTCATTTATGGGGTATTTCTAATATGAAGGCCCTTCAAATCCACTTCAAACCTGAACTGGTCCATGAAAAATAGCGAGTTTGAAAATTTTGTGAAAATTTTCAAAATTGCTGCTGAACTTTGAAGCCCTCTGGTGTCTTCCAAAAGTAAAAACTCATAAATTTTATGATGCAAACATAAAGTAGACATATTGTCTATGTGAACCCAAAAAATTTTTTTTTGAATATCCATTTTCCTTACAAGCAGAGAGCTTCAAAGTTAGAAAAATGCTAAATTTTCATTTTTTTCATCAAATTTGGGGATTTTTCACCAAGAAAGGATGCAAGTTACCATAAAATTTTACCACTACGTTAAAGTAGAATATGTCACGAAAAAACAATCTCGGAATCAGAATGATAACTAAAAGCATTCCAGAGTTATAAATGTTTAAAGTGACAGTGGTCAGAATTGCAAAAAACGCTCCGGTCCTTAAGGTGAAAAAGGGCTCGGTCCTTAAGGGGTTAAAGCCAAGAACCCAGACCCTCGTAAGCCGAGAGATGTTATTTGCAGGGTCCACCACTACTTTCTGAAGGATGAGATCATGCGGAAGGCGAGACAACACCTCACCTACAACGGGGCCCCCATCCAGTTGTTCCCTGATTTGTCTCTCCGCACCCTCAAGTTGAGGGTGTCGCTGAAGCCCTTGCTGCAAGTTCTGCAAAGTGCCCAAATTGTTTACAGATGGGGTTTCCCCTCCTCCTTGACCGCGAAACACGGCACCACATCGGCTACTTTAAGAAGACCCGAAGACTTGCCGGCTTTCTTATCTACATTTAAATTGCCTCCTGTTGCTCTGCCGTACTGGACACAATTGTTCCTGCAGACCCCTCAGCTGACCCAGTCTCTGGAGACCAGCAGATTGTCTCCGTCCGCTATGCCCGAGTTGATCGTCCCTGCTCCTCTCCCATCTCGACAGAAGCGCAAGATCTGAGGTGATGCTCATTCCTTCATGCTAAGTATCTCTTCCTCTGTCATCGATGGCTTCAGTCGAAGTCATGAATGTAGCCCGAAGATCGCCCGTTCGGCATTCAAATAGAGTTTTTTTTATTGTCCTTCACCTTTCCCGCACCACTGCCTGTGGTGGCCTTCCCCTCTTATGTTATGTCCCCTGATTCCTTCTTCCCTTTTCCCCTCTTCACTCTATATGTGCTCATTTTACTTCCCATTGCCTCCCACTAGAGTGTAATTGGTTTACAGCCTCATTCCCTGGTAGAGTCTCTCGACGGGTTTTTCCCTAGAGGGCATTATTTGAGTTTTCATAGGCCCGTGGTTTGGGCTTTGTTTCCTTTGAAAGTACTACACGTTCTCAGGTGCCATTGTTCCGGGCGCTTCTTCTACGTTATCCCCCACTAGTTTGACGTTCGGATTGGTTCTGACTAGGTCTATGGCCCTTAAGGCATCTTTAGCACCCCTGTTTCCATGCTCTTGTGGTTACTTTTCTGTCTGCTCCCTTCCCGCTCTTACTTCCCTGTCTTCCTAATTTTCCCCTACAGGTCCTGCACCTATTCGCCTGATGTACCCCGTGGCATGACCGTCCTGGCACACAGAGACACCATTGGTGAGTTGATCCATTACACCACACATGGCGGCTGACATTACACTGGCTACCCTCAATGTCAAGGGATTCAATACACCAGAGAAACACAACCAAACCCTCTACTCCCTTCACAAGCAGCGGGTTCAAATTCTCGCCCTACAGGAGACCTATTTTAAAGACCGGAACATCCCCAAGCTTACTAATAGATACTATATGACATGGTTACACAGTACGAACCCAATCTCCAAATCTAAAGGAGTATCACTAGCATTCCACAAATCACTACCGGTTAAAATCCTTTCCTCTTCACACGAGCCCAATGCCCGTTTTCTGTTCACTAATTGTGAAATTGCAGGTCAATCTTTCACTATTGCATCCATTTATACCCCCAATCATGATCAGGTGGCATTCCTCCTCAGGACGCTTGACTCCCTATGCTCCTTTGCCTCTGGCCCCATCCTACTTTGTGGAGACCTTAACATTCCACTGTACCCTCAGTTGGATACCTCCACGGGCCACTCTTCTCTGTCGCAATGGCAGTTACGCACCCTGAGAACGAAACTCCACTCCATGCAGTTGAGTGATGTGTGGAGGACACTACATCCTCAAGATCGTGACTATACCTTCTACGCCTTCCCTAGACAATCTTATATGACTATATTTTTTGCCCCCACCATCTTTTACCCTCTCTTACGCGCTCTGACATTGGTGTGATAACCTTGTCAGATCACGCTCCCGTCCGATGCTCGCTCACGCTTCCTTCCTTCGCTAAACCGTGTTCATCTTGGAAATTTAATGAGTCTCTCTTGCTGGACTCGCTATGTATGAAAGAGCTAAGGAAAACTATTGCCGATTTTCGGACTGATCATGCCTCGGATACGTCCTCACCCATGATCAAATGGCAGGCTCTTAAATGTGTTCTTCGTTGCACCCTTATTAAGCATGGGGTGAGGCTAACGAGGGAGGCTTCAGCAAAAATTACCTCACTTTTACAAAACACAAAAGGACAGGGTTAGAAGCGACCTCTTAACTCTGCTAAACCCCAAATATAGGTACTTTAGGCAGATTACTGGCCGCACCTTTTACAAATGGGGAAACAGACCGGATAAACTGCTAGCAAGACCCTTAAAAGCTAAAAGATCCTCCCTTTTTATCCCTACAATTAAAACATCTTCGGGAACTCCCAAGTTTCTCACTCCGGAGATTTTGGAAGTCTTCCGAGATTACTATTCCTCTCTATACTCCCTTCCGAAACCCCAAGGTCTGGACCCTTCTGACTCCCCGAGGCCCTCCCGTCGACAGTATATCTCTGACACTGCTCTGCCTTCCCTCCCCCCAGATGTCATCCGGGCGCTGGAGGAGCCTTTCTCATCTGAGGAACTTGATGAGGCTATCTCTGTCATGCCGGCGGGTAAATGTCTGGGCCCAGATGGCTATTCTGCCAAATTCTACAAGTCCCTCAGATCAGAACTGTCAACCCCTCTGCTTGAAATGTATAACTCGATCCTTGACTCCTCCCCTCCCACACACTCTTTTCTAACAGCCTACATTACAGTCATCCCAAAAGAGGGCAAAGACCCCTTATTGTGCCCCAGCTACAGACCCATCTCCTTGAATAACTCCGATGCAAAATTATTCGCCAAGCTGATTGCCAACAGACTGTCTGCACATATGGGATCCCTAGTCCACCCGGATCAAGTAGGCTTCATCAACGGTAGGGAAGCCAGGGAGAACACCCTGCGTAAGTTCTCAACCATACACTATGCCCAGAAACATCATATCCCACTATTCTTGCTGTCTCTTGATGCGGAGAAAGCTTTTGAACGGGTGGACTGGGGCTTCCTTGGTGCCACTCTGCGGCAAATTGGCTTGGGGATGCTCATACTATCCCGTATAATGTCCCTTTACTCCTCCCCGCAAGCCAAAATTAGGATTAACGGCCAGCTCTCCTCCCCCTTCCGCATATGTAATGGCACGCGACAGGGCTGTCCCCTTTCGCCGCTGCTTTATGTTCTATGTATGGAACATCTTCTAATTGCAATATGCAATAATCCTGATATTATGAGCCTATCCGCCCCTCCGTGCCATTACAAATTATCCGCTTTTGCAGACGACCTGCTCCTTTACCTGCTCTCCCCCCTCACATCTCTCCCCTCACTGATGAAGTCCATACACCATTTCTCTGCCTTTAGTAATTACAAGTTAAACCCGACCATATGCGAGGCCCTCAATGTTACACTATCCCCCCACCTTGTTCATCTCCTCCAGTCCAACTATCCCTTTAAGTGGAAGTCAGACTCCCTCAAATACCTGGGAGTTCAGGTCCCCTCTTACCTTACAGCCACTTACTGTGTCAACTTCCCACCCCTCCTCCAAGTCTTGCATTCGGACTTAGCCAGATGGGAGCGCAGAGACTTCTCTTGGTTGGGCAGAATCAATATATTAAAAATGAATGTGCTCCCTCGTCTTCTCTATCTGTTCTCCTGTATTCCGATTCGTATGCCCAAGTCCTTTTTTAAGGAACTCTCTGCTCTCCAGTCTGGCTTCGTTTGGGCGAATGGGCATCCGAGAATAGCTCGTGGTATCCTTATCAGGCGTAATACAGATGGTGGCCTGGCACTGCCTGACTACTTGTCCTACTACCAGGCATCAGTGTTGACTCGGGTGTTGGATTGTTTTCACCATAGAAGGGATAAACAATGGATCCACCTTGAGAGTGACCCGTCGGGCCCGGATCCCCAATTTCTCCTCTGAACCCCTTCATACACTGCCTCTGTTACTGCCATCTCCGCCCTCCCCCTATCCTTAGCTCCATAGCGGACCTACGTCGCTCTTCCATGCCCAAACTGTCGCTCTCCTCCCCGGATGGACCTCTTATGCCCTTGTTTGGTAACCCTGCCTTCCCCCCAGCATTCTCCTCTTGCTCATACTTGGCCTTCCAAAAATTCGAAGGAGTACCACTCCTCTCACTTCTGACTTCAACATCGCTTAAACCCCTAGCGGATATAATACAAGGATCTCCCCCGACCCACGCACTGATATTTCAATACGCCCAATTATGACACTTCTATCACTCGACCAAATCGCCGCTGAACCTCTATAGACCTCTCACTAGCTTCGAACGGCTCTGTACCTCTACTTCCTCACCCCATCATACAATAAGTACCCTCTACTCCCTCCTTCTAGAACACATGACGAACATTCCACTGACATATAAAGTGGGCTGGGAAAGGGAAATGGGTCGCTCTATAGCCGACACTGACTGGTCCCGAGGAGTTTCCCAATGTCATCGCCTCTCCATCTCCTGTAGGGCGCAAGAGATGAACTTTAAAGTTCTGTCAAGATGGTATAGAGTCCCTGCTCTCCTCTCTCACATGTTCCCCGGTACCCCGGATACATGCTGGCGTTGCCATGCAGATTGTGGTACTATGCTTCACACATGGCTGTCATGCCCGATCATAGACACCTACTGGACGTGTGTCTCAGATATCATTGCTCGTATTACTGCCAAACACCTCCCAGACACTCCGGAAACCCTCTTACTCTTGATCCTTCTGCCGCATTTACCCAGATCCACAAACAGATTGATCTCCTTCTTACTACTGGCGGCTAGGTTGATTATTCCTAGGCTGTGGAAGTCCTCTACCCCACCCACCCTGTCCTCCTGGCTTAAGGAGGAACTCACAGCGGACTCCAGGGGACAAATGAGTAAGCACTTCACTATCTGGCATCCCTTGAGAACATTCTTGTCCTCCAGTGACTATGAGAATATGCATCTCTCCGCCTAAAACACTCACCTCAGCCCACACAGTCTCCTGCCAGGTGCCTTGGACAGCCGGGATGTGTCTTGGTCATGGGGTACATTCCGCCTCCTCTCGCTTACCAGGTCCTATTCTTTCTCCCTCCCCGATTCCCCTCTTCACTCTTCCCCTATCCTATCCTTTCCTCCACCGTTTTCCTCCTTCTTCTCCCTCACTATCTTCTCTTCCCAATCTCTCTCCTTCCTTCCTTTCATTGTCTCGATGCTTGGCACTTGCCCTCTGAATGCCAGTTCCTGCCTTTGAATTGTGTATTTGGTATTTTGTATCTTGTATTCTGTATTATGTTAACATGGTGACTTAGCTGTCACTTCTGCCATTCCCTGATCCTGCCCTGATATGACTAGTTGTACTGCTATTGACTGCTTCCGAGACAATGCCCACCCTACCATGTTACTATTCACCTGTCGCACTACATCCACGTGAGAGTTGTTGCGACTGTTGCCTTCATTGCCATAGCATCGCATAACCCTCATCAGACTGAACTATGCTTGAGACGATGCTCCTACACTCGGACTCTCCCATGGACTATATTCTGCAGTCATATTTTCCCATTGTTTATAATAGCTTTGTTGTTTGCTATACTATTGCAATTTGAATAAAAAATTGTTTTGAAAAAGAGAAAAAAAAGATAAAGAATAAAGATAAGGTGTCATTTTTTTTTTTTTAAATGCACTGTGTAGAAACGGAAGCCCACCCTATGGGAGCTATAACACTGCAAAAAAAAGTGGAAAAAAAAAAGGTAATTTAACCCCTTCCCTAATAAAAGTTTGAATCACCCCCCCTTTTCCCATAAAAAAAAACTGTGCAAATAAAAATAAACATATGTGGTATTGCCGTGTGCGTACATGTCCAAAGTATAAAAATATATAATTAATTAAACTGCACGGTCAATGGCGTACGCGCAAAAAAATGCCAAAGTCCAAAATAGCGTATTTTTGGTCACTTTTTATATCATGAAAAAATTTATAAAAAGCATAAAAAAGTCTGATCATTACAAGTATGGTACCGCTAAGAGCTTCAGATTATGGTGCAAAAAATGAGCCCTCATACTGCCCTGTACGTGGAAAAATTAAAAAGTTATAGGGGTCAGAAGATGTAGTTATGATTTTTTTCAGAAGTACGACAAAATCAAACCTATATAAGTAAGGCATCATTTTAATCGTATGGACCTACAGAATAAAGATATGGTGTCATTTTTACCAAAAAATTCACTGCGTGGAAACGGAAGCCCCAAAAGTCAATTTTGTAGCACAATTAATTTTTTTTTTTTTTTAGTTTTGCCGTGGATTCTTTGGTAAAATCACTAATGTCACTGCAAAGTAAAATTGGTGGTGCAAAAAAAAAAGCCATAATATGGAATTTCATGTGCAAAATGTTAAGCGTTATGATTTTTAGAAGGTGATGAGGAAAAAATGAAAATGCAAAAACGGAAAACCCTGCTTCCTTTAGGGGTTAAAATTGTTGCAAAAATATACAAAACTTGGATGTGTAAATGCACAATATGAGTTAAATAAAGTGAATTGTCAAATGCTGCCTATTATTGTGACCTTAGAAATGCAAGATATTTTAAAATAAAGGTTTTCCTCTTCTTGGTTCAAGGAAGGCTTTCTCTACCCTGGCATAATGATTTGTTCATTCTTGGAAAAGATGATTAAAATCATCTGGCAGCAGCTGACAAAGGTAATAAAGGCTGATGAAGGGAAATTCCTTTAATGAAATTCTTATAGAATGCAGAAGTTATTGTAGTAAAATGAACATCATAACCAAAATACTGTATCTATATTCATATGCATACCACTACAAAGTGATGTGACTGGGATGACATACTATTAGTGGTTTGTTCAGAAAACTTATTACCATATACTATAGTAGGATTTCTGAGTTAATAGAGAAGGTCCCTTGTTCAGGATACTCATATCTTGGCGAGAGTGAAGAAACTGTTCTGTACCACATTACACAGACTGAGATTAAAGCAGATATTAAAGGAGACATACACATATAGGAACACATCTGGAGGGCCACAACAACATCTGGAGGGACACAGTTTGGAAATCACTGTGCAGTGGTCTCTAAACTGTGGCCCTTCAGATCTTGCAAAACTACAACTCCCAGCATGCCCAAACAGCTGTCTCAGCATGCTTGGAGTTGTAGTTGTGTACCTCCAGCTGTTGCATAACTACATCTCCCAGCATGCCAAGTTTAAGCTGAAGCAAATTTCCCGCCACAGAGCAAACTCCTAGCGGGGAACTCACCGTGAACCCCCGCCAGTGTGAATGTACCCTAAAAACACTGCACTACACTAACACATAATAAAGGGAAAAACACTACATATACACCCCCTGACTCTGCCCCCCCCCCCCCCCAATAAAAATGAAAATGCATCATATAACAGTGTTTCCAAAACGGAGCCTCCAACTGTTGCAAAACAACAACTCCCAGCATTTTCGGACAGCCACTCACTGTCCAGGCATGCTGGGAGTTTAGCAACAGCTGGAGGCACCCTGTTTGGGAATCACTGACGTAGAATACCCCTATGTCCACCCCTATGCACTCCCTAATTTAGTCCTCAAATGCGCATGGCACTCTTTTACTTCGGAGCCCTGTCATATTTCAAGGAAGCAGTTTAGGGCCACATATGTTTTATTTCCGTACTCTGGAGCAATTGCACTACAAATTATGGGGGGCTTTTTCTCCTTTTACCCCTTATGAAAAGAAATTCAAGAACAACATATTCCAATTGCAATATATTTATTAACAACACTATAATAGTGGTAGAGGTGGTTCAAGACAAATAGTATTTACATAGTATAAGCAAAACAATACTTAAGGAGAACAGATCAGATGGGGATCACTGGTCTTATGCCTATCTGTATATCCTGCCTAGCGATACTGTAGGTCCCCTGTCCTAGTGACCTGGGCCTACACCGGAACCTCCTAGTAGACCCTAGGCTAAAAAGAGGACGCACATCTGATGATGCCTCAGTTAGATTCAGCAGGAGAATGGCCCCTAAGGAGCTAAAATTAGCTTTTTCTCCTTTTACCCCTTATGAAAAAGAAAAGTTGGGGTCTACACCAGCCTGTTCGTGAAAATAAATAATAAAAAAAAATTCACTAACATGCTGGTGTTACCCCCATACTTTTTATTTTCACAAGAGGTAAAAGGAAAAAAAAAGACACCCAAAATTTGTAATGCAATTTCCCCAATATGTGGGCATAAAATGCTCTGAGGGCGCACAACAGGGCTCAGGAGTGAAAGCGCACTATGTACATTTGAGGCCTAAATTGGGGATTTGCACAGGGGGGATGATTTTACAGCGGTTCTGACCAACTCAAAAAAATAAATACCCACATGTGACCCCATTTTGGAAACTACACCCCTCACGGAACACAACAAGGGGTATAGTGAGCCTTAACACCCCACAGGTGTTTGACGTATATTCGTTAAAGTTGGATGGGAAAATGAAAAAAAAAATCTGACTAAAATGCTGGTGTTACCCTAAATTTTTCATTTTTACAAGGGAAAAGAGGAAAAAAGACCCTCAAAATTTGTAACCCAATTTCTTCTGAGTAAGAACATACCCCATATGTGGATGTAAAGTGCTCTGCTGGTGCACTACAATGTTCAGAAGAGAAGGAGCGCCATTGGGCTTTTGGAGAGAAAATGTGTCCGGAATTGAAGGCCACGTGTGTTTAGCCCCCATAGTGCCAGAACAATGGACCCCCACCATGAAACCCCATTTTGGAAACTACACCCCTCACGTAATGTAATAAGGGGTACAGTGAGCATTTACGCCCCACAGGTCTGACAGATTTTTGGAACAGTGGTCCGTGAAAATGAAAAATGTAATTTTCCATTTGCACAGCCCACTGTTCCAAAGATCTGTCATACGCCAGTGGGGTGTAAATGCTCACTGCACCCCTTATTAAATTCTGTGAGGGGTGTGGTTTCCAAAATGGGGTCACATGTGGGGGGGTCCACTGTTCTGGCACCACGGGGGGGCTTTGTAAACGCACATGGCCCCTGACTTCCATTACAAATAATTCTCTCTCCAAAAGCTCAATGGCGCTCCTTCTCTTCTGAGCATTGTAGTGCTCCAGCAGAGCACATTGTCCAAACATGGGGTATTTCCATACTCAAAAGAAATGGGGTTACAAATTTTGGGGGCCATTTTCTCCTATTACCCCTTGTAAAAATGTAAAATTTGGGGAAAAAAGGAATTTTTGTGAAAATCAGACTGTAACAAGAAGTCGTCAAACACCTGTGGGGTGTGAAGGCTCACTTACCCCTTGTTACATGCCTTGAGGGGTGTATTTTCCAAAATAGTAGGCCATATGCTGTTTTTTTTTTTTTTTTGCTGTTCTGGCACAATAGGGACTTCCTAAATGCGACATGTTCCCCAAAAACCCTGGACATCTTTTCCTTTATCAAATTGATTGTGGGGGATCTGGCTGCTGGGACCCCCTGTGATATCCCTATGGGGCGTTCCGGCATTCTGAACTTTTTGTTTTCAGAACGCTGGGTTCAGCCATCTGTGGTCCTATTGTCTATGGGAGGGGGTATGACGAGCGGCCACAGCCATCATGCCCCCTGAGAAGCTTTGTTGAAAACTTCACACGTTGGCTCAAATAGGATAAAATAAACTCTTTGTCAGAGCAAAGGGAGAAAAAGTGGAACTCTTTAATATATTGGAACTCTTAAATATATCAAATAAAAAGAAATTGTGATACATGAAAGCAGAAGTTTTATTACCAGACAAATAGTTATATTTGTTAGATACATATACTGGACTACACTTTTCGATATGTTTAGGTTACCTTTTGTCATAAAATATGCCTCTTTAAAAGGCTCATGGGTCCTCAACACTTTCAACAAAATCAACATGCAGAGGCAGCTCTAGCATCCGGCCATCTAGGCCCCCGCTGCGGGTGCAGCACAGAGGGGCCGGACTGATGGTGGGACATTCCAACCTGCCAGGGGGCTCGTCGCTGCAGCACTTGTTTCCTTTAAAATACTCAGCCTGTGGCCCTTTTGTGTCAGTGCAGGGGCTGCGGCCGCACTGACTCTCTGGGAAGAGAGCAAAGAGATGCTCCTCCCCTTCCCCCCACGCTCCTCTGCATGCAGGCTGCAGCCCTATTGGTGGAGCAGGAGCATACTTTGCTCCACCGCGGACTCCTACACACCGCCCATGCCACCCAGAACAGAAAGACTTCCCCTGCCCACTGCTGATTCCACCCATCAATATGTAACTTTCTGGGGGGAAAGAGGGAAGGGGTCAAATTGCTGTTTCAGGGTCAGTGAGTGGTAAATGGGCAATTTATCAATGTTTCCTTAGCAGGGTGCCGCCAGCTGTTGCAAAACTACAACTCCCAGCATGCCTTTGGCTGTCCAGGCATGCTGGGAGTTGTAGTTTTGCAACAGCTGGAAGCACCCTGATTGGGAAACACGGATCTATACATCTATCTATCTATCATCTGTCTATCTATCTATCTCATATCAATCTACTGTATCTATCTATCTGTCTCATATCTATCTCCTATCTATCTTATACAGTACATCAGTGTTTCCCGAACACGGTGCCCCCAGCTGTTGCAAAACTACAACTCCCAGCATGCCTATAGATGTCCGAGCATGCTGTGAGTAGTAGTTTTGCAACAGCTGAAGGCACCCTGGTTGGGAAACACTGATGTATCTATCTATCTCTTATCTATCTATCTACCTACCTATCTATCTATCTCCTATCTATCTTATATCTCAATGTTTCCCGACCACCGTGCCTTCAGCTGTTGCAAAACATGCCTTTGGCTGTCTGGGCATGCTGAAAGTTATAGTTTTGCCACAGCTGGAGGCACCCTCATTGGGGAATACCAATCTATCAATCTATCTCATATCTATCTATCTCCTATCTATCTTATATCTCAATATTTCCTCACCACGGTGCCTCCATGGTGCAAAACTATAACTCCCAGCATGCCTTTTGTTGTCTGGGCATGCTGAGAGTCATAGTTTTGCAACAGCTGGAAGCTCCGTGGTTGGGAAACACTGATCTATCTATCTATCTATCTATCTATCCACACCAAAAAATGATTCTGCAGCACTCCAGGGTAAGTGAAACTTGAGTGAGGTTTTTTTGCCTGACAACATAGCGACGTTTCGGCTGCCCACTTGCAGCCTTTTTCAAGCTTCAATAAAAAAAAAAAAAAAAAAAGGCTGCAAGTGGGCAGCCGAAACGTTGCTATGATGTCAGGTCAAAAAACCTCACTCAAGTTTCACTTACCCTGGAGTGCAGCGGAATCATTTTTTTGGGTGTGGATGTTCCATTGTGACCTGGGACATCTATCTGCTGGCACCCGCTGCTGCTACACCTGTTTGGTTGTGCGGCTCTTCTTTACTATTTTATTTATCTATATATCTATCCATCCAAAGATCACTAGTATTTATTCCATTAAGAAACACATGGCAACGATTCAGCTGCTACAATGCAGCCATTCTCAAGCAAATTTCATAGTGCAAGTGAAGCAATTTATAGGACATAGTAAGTGATGTCATACATTACATATGCAAAATAGCAAATTTACATAATGTCATAACAAACATATAAGAATGATCAAAAGATAAACATGAGTGATAAGACAGTATAGTACAGGGGTTCTAAACCAGGGGTACGTTTACCCCTAGGGGTGCACCAAGGGTTATGCGGGGGTATGGCAAGGGCTCAAGTCTTGCAGGAACAAGTGGGAACTGAGTTCCTGCACTTTTTTCACAGCAGGAACACTGTTCCAATTAGCAGTACCAGCTCTTGAGTGGAAATCCCACACTTTTTTTTTCAGGACTTGACCCCTGGGTATGGCAATTCGCTGACAAATACCGGCCATGCATTGGCCAGTATTTGTCAGCACAGATTGGGGATTGGATGCCACAGTCATTTACGTGAGCTGCAGTGGCTGCCAGGCCTAATGTGTGACTTCCCTGATGTTGTGCAAAGGTACGGGCACAGTGCAGAAGGATGTCACCCATCAGTGTGACCCTCCGGCTCCCACCGAACAGGATAGACACAGGCCTGGTAAGCATGTTAAACTAAGTGTAACACCGCAGTATGGGCTCAGGGGGATCAGAGGGGGGAATAATGGCAAAAGGGGATTAAGATGGAGAGGGAGGGAATCATTGGCACAAGGGGATTAAGATGGAGGGGGGAATAATGGCACAAGGGTTATCGCATTAGAAAGGTAAGCACACGCCATTATGAAATTAAATACTTTTATGACTTATTTTGTCCACAGATACCCCTCGTGCGAGGGGTACTCGCAGACATACTTTCACCCTTTGGGGGTACAGCCGCAAAAAAGGTTGAGAACCACTGGTGTAGTTCAGTGTACATTAGTATATCCAACTCAATACAGTGTATACATATTGAAACTCTGTAAGTGTTTTTAACTCATGTTATCACTGTATAATGCACTGTTTCAATATGTATGCACTGTATTGAGTTGGATATAATAATGTACACTGTACTACATGGTCTTATCACTTATGTTCATCTTTTGATCATTGTTATATGTTTGTTATGACATTATGTAAATTCGCTATTTTGCATATATAATGTATGACATGACTTCCTATGTCCTATAAATTGCTTCACTTGCACTATGTAATTTGCTTGAGAATGGCTGCATTGTAGCAGCTGAAACGTTGCCATGTGTTTCTTGATGGAATAAATGCTACTCACTTTATTCACCATTTTGGAGTGCTGCAGTGATCTTCTTTGTATACTTTGACTTGGAGACCTGCAACCAAGGACCTCCGCTCTGATGTGCACCCACTACACTTTGATTATTATCTATCTATATCTATGTTATATCTCAGTGTTTCCTGAAAAGGGGGCCTCCAGCTGTTGTAAAACTACAACTCCCAGCATGACTTTGGCTGTCCAAGGAGTTCTAGTATTGCAACAGCCGCAGACACCACACTGATCTATCTATCTATCGATCCATCTATCTATCTTATACAATATCCAAAACTGTGTAGAGCAGCACTCCTGGTGAAAGAAATAAATGGGGGCAAGCAGTCGAACAGCCCGGTCCCAGGCACTGTAGACAATATAGAAACAATGCTGCAGCACTCCAATGTGGGTGCACCTTTTTAGATGGAATAAACTTCACCTCCTTTGACCACCCACATTGGAGTGCTGCAGCATTGTTTCTGTATTATCTTGTACAGTATCTATCTATCTATCTACAACCCAAAGAAGAAGAGCAGCACTTGTAGTGTTTGTGCATGGGTGCCCACTGTACCTTGGTCCTGGCTCTGGACCTCCAGCGATACAAACAGATACACAGTGGCAACTCCACTAGGTGAAAACATTGGTGTCTTTATTCACATAATGTGATGCAATTATGTGAATAAAGACACTAACTTTTTCACCTACTGGAGTTGCCACTGTGTATCTGTTTGTATCTATCTATCTATCTATCTACCTATTTATCTCATATCTATCTATCTATCTATCTACAGTATTTCACTGTAGTTACTGTGTTCTTTTCTTTGTAGGCTTTATTCCGTTTTTCGGTAACCAGTACAATGATGTGCTTTACCAAAAAGCTTTATTTTGGTCTCATCTGTCCACAAGACGTTTTCCCAGAAGGATTTTGGCTCACTCAAGTTCATTTTGGAAAAATGTAGTCTTGCTTTTTTATGTCTCTGTGTCAGCAGTGGGGTCCTCCTGAGTTTCCTCCCATAGCGTCTCATTTCATTTAAATGTTGACGGATAGTTCACGCTGACACTGATGCTCCCTGAGTCTGCAGGACAGCTTGAATATCTTTGGAACTTGTTTGGGGCTGCTTATCCACCATCCGGACTATTCTGCGTTCACACCTTTCCTCATTTTTTCTCTTACGTCCATGCCCAGGGAGATTAGCTACAGTGCCATGGGTTGCAAACTTCTTGATAATGTTGCGCACTGTGGACAAAGGCAAATCTAGATCTCTGGAGATGGACTTGTAACCTTGAGATTATTGATATTTTTCCACAATTTTGGTTCTCAAGTCCTCAGACAGTTCTCTTCTCCTCTTTCTGTTGTCCATGCTTAGTGTGACACACCCAGACACACAATGCAAAGACTAAGTGAACTTATCTCCTTTTTATCTACTTTCAGGTGTGATTTTTATATTGCCCACACCTGTAACTTGCCCCAGGTGAGCTTAAAGGAGAATCACATGCTTGAAACAATTTTATTTTGCCACAATTTTGAAAGGGTGCCAATAATTTAGTGCAGCCCATTTTTGGAGTTTGGTGTGACATTTATGTCCAATTTGCTTTTTTTCCTCCATTTTGGGGTTTAGTTCCAATTCACACAAAGGGAATAAACATGTGTATAGTGAAACATGTGTCACTGCAATCCTTTTTTGTGAGAAATACTTTTCATACTTTTTCTAGAAAAATTTCAGGGGTGCCAACATTTACGGCCATGACTGTGCATATGTATATATATAATATTATACTGTACAGTAACACTGTTGTGACATCACTGTATATTAACCCTGTTATTTTAACCCTGTACAGCAATGTCACTGCATATTAACCCTGGTTTGTGACTTACTGTATAGGGTTAATATGCATAGTGACATCACAGTACAGGGTTAATATGCACAGTCCAGTCACAGTACAAGGATAATAAACAGTGATGTCACAGTACAGGGATAATACACACAGTGATGTCACAGTACAGGGATAATACACACAGTAATGTCACAGTACATGAAGCAATACACATGGGGAGTTTGTAACAAGGTGAGGATAGTGCTATAGAGAGGAACCTAAAATGTTTGTCTGGCAGATTCTGCAGAGACAAGTATTGGCTGGGAGAAGTGATCTGAGCTGGATAGAGAAGAAAAGGAGAAGTGAATGACTCCAATCAGAAAAGACATCACTTTATGGTGTTATTGGTCTCAGTACACAGGATTTGGTCAGTAACAGTATGATGGTAATATGTATGATGATAACATTCCTCCTTGTATACTGGTATTGTTGGTAATATTGGTTTCAGTTAAAGATGAGCAAACTTTTGAAAAATTAGATTCAGACTATTTGCCAAATTTTTCGAAAAAAATTGGTTCGATACAAATCTATTTGCAGCAAATCTATATTAACCCCCTTAAGGACTCAGGGTTTTTCAGTTTTTGCACTTTCGTTTTTTCCTCCTTACCTTTTAAAATCATAACCCTTTCAATTTTCCACCTAAAAATCCATATTATGGCTTATTTTTTGCGTCGCCAATTCTACTTTGCAGTGAAATTAGTCATTTTACCCAAAAATGCACGGCGAAACGGGAAAAAAAAATAATTGTGCGACAAAATCGAAGAAAGAACGCCATTTTGTAACTTTCGGGGGCTTCCGTTTCTACGCAGTGCATATTTCGGTAAAAATTACACCTTATCATTATTATGTAGGTCCATACGGTTAAAATGATACCCTACTTATATAGGTTTGATTTTATCGCACTTCTGGAAAAAATCATAACTACATGCAGGAAAATGTATACGTTTAAAAACGTCTGACCCCTATAACTTTTTTATTTTTCCACGTACAGGGCGGTTTGAGGACTCATTTTTTGCGCCGTGATCTGAAGTTTTTATCGGTATGATTTTTGTTTTGATCTGACTTTTTGATCACTTTTTATTCATCTTTTAATGGTATAAAAAGTGACCAAAAATTCGCTTTTTTTGACTTTGGAATTTTTTTGCGCGTACGCCATTGACCATGCGGTTAAATTAATTATATATTTTTATAGTTCGGACATTTACACACGCGGCGATACCACATATGTTTATTTTTTATTTTTTTTACACTGTTTTATTTTTTTTATGGGAAAAGGGGGGTGATTCAAACTTTTATTAGGGAAGGGGTTAAATGACCTTTATTAACACTTTTTTTTTGCAGTGTCATAGGTCCCATAGGGACCTATAACACTGCACACACTGATCTCTCATCCTGATCACAGGCTTTGTTAACACGCCTGTGATCAGCGTTATCGGCGCTTGACTGCTCCTGCCTGGATCTCAGGCACAGAGCAGTCATTCGCCGACCGACACCGAGGAGGCAGGTAAGGGCCCTCCCGGTGTCCTGCAAGCAGCCGGGTCACTTTAACTTTCACTTTAGAAGTGGCGGTCAGCCGGCGCAGGATGTAAAAAGACATCCTGCGTCGTTAAGGGGTTAAAAACGGCTATTTCTGGCATACAGAGAGCCTCAATAGGGGTGTAGAATACTTTGGCTTTGTTCTAACACGCATATGGAGTGTTCTGGGGTAGTGAAATAATACTGTTATTCAGTATGACATGCAGATTACAGGCATCGGTTTTAGAATCACTGCCGCAGAGTGGCACAATGACAAAACCTGGAGGTGGCATCAGTATGAGGAGACCATAAAGTGACTGAATGACACAGCATGGTGGTGCTAACAGCATGAGGAGACCATATAGTGAAATTGCGGCATCCCGAACAGCTTACAGGACAGTGGGAGGGCCCCTACCTGCCTCCTTGCTGTCCGATCGCTGAATGACTGCTCAGTGCCTGAGATCCAGGCATGAGCAGTCAAGCGGCAGATCACTGGTTTCCTATGAGAAACCAGTGATCAATGATAAAGATCAGTGTGTGCAGTGTTATAGGTCCCTATGGGAGCGCAAAAAAATTCAATAAGAGCGATCAATAAGAGCTATCAATGCAAAAATGGTACCGTTAAAAACTTCAGATCACGGCGCAAAAAATTAGCCCTCATACCGCCCCATACACGGAAAAATTAAAAAGTTATAGGGGTCAGAAATGACAATTTTAAACGTATTGATTTTCCTGCATGAAGTTATGATTTTTTCCAGAAGTACGACAAAATCAAACCTATATAAGTAGGGTATCTTTTTAACCGTATGGACCTACAGAATAAATATCAGGTGTCATTTTTACCGAAAAATGTACTACGTAGAAACGGAAGCCCCCAAAATTTACAAAACAGCGTTTCTTTTTCAATTTTGTCTCACAATGATTTTTTTTTCCGTTTCACCGTAGATTTGTGGGCACAATGACTGACGTCATTACAAAGTAGAATTGGTGGCGCAAAAAATAAGTCATAATATGGATTTTTTGGTGCAAAATTGAAAGTGTTATGATTTTTAAAAGGCAAGGAGCAAAAAACGAAAATGCAAAAACGGAAAAAAACCCGGTCCTTAAGGGGTTAATAGGTACAAAATAGTACACTACTTAGTTGTAGGTATGTGGTATCAGATATGCACTTATGAGGGCAGAAAAATGCGGTACAGTTCGCTTAAAAAAACTTATTTTAGTAAAACACCAGCTTGTGATTACTTTTGCCTGGACTTTCACAGTATCTAGGCCCTTGACAGATTAACAGGTACAAAATAGTACACTACTTAGATGTACGTATGTGGTATGCACTTATGAGGGCAGAAAAATGCCGCACAGTATGCTTAAAAAAAAACATAGTTTTGCAAAACACCAGCAGTACACAAAAAAACTGTGTACTAAACACAAAATTGCACTCTGTCAAAGACTATTAGGAATGGACTGCTAGGTATTATACCGTCTATAGACCAGTATAACCAGCAGATGATTTGTTGTGGAACAAAGACATAGAATTGTGCTGAAAATTATTCCTGCCACCTCTGCTAAGGTTTATGAAGTTGAGGCAGCTTGTTGAAATGTATGAGGCAACACACAGCTATCTGCCCCTCTCTGTAATACAATGCTGAAGAAAGGGACTGGGAGGTTAATGGCTGCAGTAAAAATCCTTTCAGTGAAACAAACACTGCTCTCTGTCCACCAGAACGCTGATGTGACTAGGATGTGAAAGACTGCTGGAATGAGTTTTCTGTAACACACACAGCGATGTCCATCCTATCTCTATGCAGTGTAATGAATGATATGACAAGACGCAAAATGGCTGCCGAATATATAGGCCTGTGACATCACAGGGGTGACTGGCTGCTGATAGGCTGCATCCTGCATGTGATTCAGGGTCATCCCTCCTACTTCCCTTCCAGCCTTGCCTTCCCGCCTTCCCAGCATTCCTTGCCCCATGTACTGACATGTGGATCCGGCATTTTAGATGCCCTGGAGCCTGGAAGGCAGTAAATGGAGTTTAATGAAGCGATGCGCACTATAGAATTGTGGCGATATTCACATTCATTGCAAATTGAATATTTCATGAAATTCTAAACGAATGTGGGTTCGTCAGCTTCGATTAACTCTTCTCTAGTCTCAGTATACAGGATTTAGTCAGTAACTGTATGATGAGAATATACGTGATGATAATATTCCTCCTTGTATACTGGAATTGTTGGTAATATTGGTCTCAGTTAACAGGATTTGGTTAGTAGCAGTAAAATGGTAATATGTATGGTGATAATATTCTTTCTTCTATACTGGTTTTATAGGTAATATTGATCTCGGTATATACAGGTTTTAGTCAGTACCAGTATGATGAGAATATATGTGGTGAAAATATTCCTTCCTGTATACTGATATTATTGATAATATTGGTCTCAGTATACAAAATTTGATCAGTAAAAGTTTCATGGGAATATGTATGGTGATAATATTCCTCTCTCTATACTGGTATTATTGGTCAGTGCGCAGTATTTGGTCAGTAACGTTATAATGATATGTATAGTGATAAAATTCCTCCCTGTATACTGATATTATTGGTAATATTGGTCTCAGTATACAGGATTTGGTCAGCAGTGGTATAATGATTATATGTATAGTGATAATATTCCTCCCTGTATACTGGTATTATTGGTGATTATGGTCTCGATGTACTGGACAGAATTTGCCATGGGACCCACAAGAAACTAGTTATCCTCCTGATCTTATATCTGCCCTGCTGCCACTTGAGATTGGTGCTGCGACGACAGAGCAACTATCTCACAGCCAATCTGATCACTTTGTGAAGTCTGCAGAAAATGATGCTGGGCCTCATGTTCAAATTTTGCCTAAGGCCTCACAAAGTCTAGAGCTGCCTCTGTCAACATGTGACCAATTTTATGTTTTACATTATATGTACATATATATGTTATGTAACAGAAGAATACTTCTGTGATAAAATGCTGTATGTACCAGGGATCAGAAAGCTTCTATAGAAAATCTGCCATTCGATTTTGCCCTTTTTTGATACAATCTTAGCAAAATTTCAGACAACTTATTTCAGACTAACGTAAGATCTCAGATTAGCCCCTCATCCAAGAATATATAGACCCTCCTTGACTAGCTCCGAAAATTACCCTAGACCAAACCTCAACAAACCAAGCCAGATCTAATTCCAGGCCTCAAAACTGATTAAAAGATAAAAAGAGAAAAAAAGGAACACAATAGCGCCCCTGGTGAAGTACGTTAGGTACAGGTAGGGAGATGCTGGTAATAACACTCACCCTGTGGTGTTGCACTCAGAGCCCAACATCTGATATTGCATATATCATAGAATGGGATCCTGCAGCTTGATTCCCCCGATCCCAGGCAGCGTCTGGTCCGGTAATGGTATAGGCAGCAGAAGAAACAAAAACTGAACTTATTCCAAGCGCCAGATCCCTTGAGGTAGTCAGTCTGAAACTTGATATGTTAAGTCCCAATGTCAGTCTTTTTTGGGGCAGTATCCAAGTATCCAATTTGCCAAATTGGATACTTGGTGGCAAATTGGTGGCAAATTGGATACTTGGATACTGCCCCAAAAAAGACTGACATTGGGACTTAACATATCAAGTTTCAGACTGACTACCTCAAGGGATCTGGCGCTTGGAATAAGTTTGGTTTTTGTTTCTTCTGCTGCCTATGTCAAAACTGATTCAGACCCCAGACCATTCCACAATATTAATTCAAACACCAGACTAGACCCCTAAATGAGAAAAAAAATTAAAACCCCTATAGTTTTTTTCCTTTCCATCACCAACTAAAGTAATCTGAACAGTACACTGTTTTGGAATGAGCTGACAAAATGTTTATTTTAAGATACATTAGGAGAAAACTGAGCAGCATAGACACTTTTGCTTAACAGTCTGTGTGCCAAGTCATTATAACTGTTATCTATCTGTTTGTGAAAGGTTTAGCTCCGCTCACCACTTAATGGGAAACACTTATCACCTGAGCACGGACGTGCCGGTCCCACCTTCGGCCAAACGTGGATATGTAAACAAAAGATTGTCGTCCAGCTCTCGAGGTGCGATTAAAATAAGTTTTCTTTATTCAAGGGCCATCAGACAGGTTACACACACAGAGATAGAAGTGTCTGACGTGTTTCGCACAGAGCGTGCTTAATCGTAGACTCAAGTCTACGATTAAGCACTCTCAGTGCGAAACGCGTCACACGCTTCTATCTCTGTGTGTGTAACCTGTCTGATGGTCCTTGAATAAAGAAAACTTCTTTTAACCGCACCTCAAGAGCTGGACGACAATCTTTTGTTATTTATCTGTCTCTTATTAAATCTTCTAGTACTGAAATATCTTCAGCTTGCTAGCAAAGGATCAGGGCTGTGCCCTCACTAGTTTATTTTATTTTAGGTGAGATCTGCTACTAGCGCAGCGTATGCTTTATAACATAGATAATAGTGAGAAGAAAAATCTGTGAGATTTCTCTGTTATCTTGTTATAATACCTTGATGTTCATTGGACAGGACCATAAGACCATTCACCATGTTTTTCAGTAGATAACGGACTGCAAGGCCAATGAACAAGCTGCAACCAAACTTCGACAACTAAAATGACTGCCTGTTTAAAGTCTATCTGTGTTACGCCGAGCGCTCCGGGTCCCTGCTCCTCCCCGGAGCGCTCACGGCGTCTCTCTCCCTGCAGCGCCCCGGTCAGACCCGCTGACCGGGAGCGCTGCACTGACATTGCCCGCGGGGATGCGATTCGCATAGCGGGACGCGCCAGCTCGCGAATCGCATCCCAAGTCACTTGCCCGTCCCGGTCCCCGGCTGTCATGTGCTGGCGCGCGCGGCTCCGCTCTCTAGGGCGCGCGCGCGCCAGCTCTCTGAGACTTAAAGGGCCAGTGCACCAATGATTGGTGCCTGGCCCAATTAGCCTAATTAGCTTCCACCTGCTCCCTGGCTATATCACCTCACTTCCCCTGCACTCCCTTGCCGGATCTTGTTGCCTTGTGCCAGTGAAAGCGTTTAGTGTTGTCCAAGCCTGTGTTACCTGATCTCCTGCTATCCATTTTGACTACGAACCTTGCCGCCTGCCCCGACCTTCTGCTACGTCTGACCTTGCCTCTGCCTAGTCCTTCTGTCCCACGCCTTCTCAGCAGTCAGCGAGGTTGAGCCATTGCTAGTGGATACGACCTGGTTGCTACCGCCGCAGCAAGACCATCCCGCTTTGCGGCGGGCTCTGGTGAACACCAGTAGCCTCTTAGAACCGGTCGACCGGCACGGTCCACGCCAATCCCTCGCTGACACAGTGGATCCACAACCAGCTAGCCGAATCGTGACAATCTGTTAAATCATAGAAAAAAATTATGCTTATATATGTTACTCTCCAAGTCATGCAGATGTTTTACATGTCTTCTTTATGTGTCCAGCTTCTGTATTTGAGGTATAGAAGAAAAAAGAAGGAACAGATAGCGGACACTCCCGGGTGAATTATTTTTGATAGCAAAGACAGCATATAAACCAGATACAGGTAAATTGCTCACCTGGTGATGTTGAACAGAGAGTCCAAGAATAAAAACATGTGTTTAAGCCCTTCGGCCAAATCCTTGGCAGCAGCCTACGTCCCGGCAGACCATCTGTGGCATAGCTGAAAGAAATGAGAAGCAGAGGGAGTAGGTACCCAAATACAAAAGTGAAAACAACATATATCTTCTTGTTCTTTAGATTTGGCCAATAATCTGGAAAGAAGGTTCTGTATTTGATTCCTAACTCTCTTTGTTCTTCTGCTGACTTATTCTGATGATTACTGCCAGAAAAAGGGCATGTCCAAGGCAAGCACGGAGCTTGTCCTCACTCATTATGCATTCACTTCCTTTCTGAGTCTGCTGTGCTGGGTCTCTTAATCCAATCACTGCAGGCTGCTCTATAACCCCCTCCATTCTGTTTTCATGCGGCAGTCTGATAGACAGGACAGGAGTGAGCACAGAGGAGTGCTACCCCGGCCCTCACTTGCTGGACTTTGTACCAGCTTGTGCTTCAGCTAGGACAAAAATGATGATGTTGCTAGACAGGATTATGTTCTGGATGGTATGAGGACTTCTAGTGATCTTTTTAATAAGCTGTGTTTGAGAGGGCTGTTGTTATAGTCACCTCTGGATATACCACCAAAAATCATAAAGGAAGGCATTAATTAGCCTTCTCTTACAAATTAGTGATAGAGATAGCTACTATCTCACCACTGGTACAAAAGAAAAATTAAAGGCATAAATAGAGTCCCTGATAATTTAAAAAAAAGAATCACTATCTGTTATATGTTTGTATAGTCAATTTTTAATGCATACCAAAAAAGTGGTGCCCTAGTATAGGTTTTTTTTTTTCCCGAGGAGGGCTTGTCCTCCCAAAGGGTATTGGAAATAATAAATTATGCCCTGGGATCCACACAGGATATATGATTTGGGCTTTTTTTTTTTTTTACAATGTTTTCTTTAAAAAGGAGATTAAAAATGGTATAAAGTACATTAGAAATCTTAAAGGGGTACTCCGGCACTAAGACATCTTATCCCCTATCCAAAGGATAGGGGATAAGATGCCTGATCGCGGGGGTCCCACGGGGGTCTCGCGGGGGTCCCGCGGGGGTCTTACAGCACCCCGTTACCATCAGCCCCTGGAGCATGTTCGCTCCTGGTCTGATGACTGCTGATCACAGGGCCAGAGTATTGTCACGGCTCCGCCCCCGTATGACATCACGCTCTGCCCCCTCAATGCAAGCCTATGGGAGGGGGCGTGACAGCTGTCCCCAGTGGCGGGACCCCCGCAATCAGGCATCTTATCCCCTCTCCTTTGGATAGGGGATAAGATGTCTTAGTGCTAGAGTACCCCTTTTATGTTTTGCCAAGACTCCTGAGGAAGCTGCCGTAGTAGGTGGCGGAACGCGTGGAGCAAGCTGTCCCCCTATCTCGCGGTGGAAACTGTCCTATGTCTGTGCACCTTTATATTTCTTCTATGTGTCCAAGTCCTTGAGTATATTTTTCCAGATTTTTCCAATTTCTTTCTGCTTAGTATTGCACATTCCTTCTTTAGTAAGGAGCATAGTCTATTTATATATACACATTTTCCGGTGCCTTCAGCACTCTGGTGTTATGTTGTTAAGTATATAGTGGTACTGTATTCACCATTGTTCAGGAGTATTATCTATAGATTTTTTTCTCGGTCACATTTTTGGTGTTTTTTGTGAGAGGGCATTATTTATACAAAACCTATTTTTTACCTTACTTGCCATTTATATTGTTTGTATCATCTTCTGTGGACTTGGCAGGGTTTATTTGTATTGACTTTGCGGACAGTTTCCTACCAACACGCTATTAAGCGTTGGTTAGGGGTTTGAGGTAGGGTTACGTCCCTTCTCTCTGTACATTAATTTGTGTTTTTAAGTGTTTTTAAGATAGTCTCTCCCTTTGTGGTTTTTCTAATAAAGTAATATTTATATTTATTTGTATATGTGGTGGTGTACATTCTTTGTGGTTGCCAGTCTTTCTTTTCTTTTTTTCAATTAGATATACAACATATAAAAAGATTTTGAATCTGACATCTAAAAGGCAGATGATTTACTAATAATGATTTTCAATGTAGGATTTCAATGAAATTTATATTTATGAACTAGGTTGAATCCAAGATATCACTTCCTGGGTGGCCAATGCTCTTTCCACTCACTTTAATATTGCACTTGTTAAGGTAAGCCCAGAAAAGAATGGTCAAGCTGGTATTGCAAATACACTGTTAGGAAATTCAGCTTCAAATAGAAATGCACTGGCAAATCCAGGAGGATACAAATATAACAAGGCACAGATTGCACTGAATTTTGCATTTGCTACCAGTTCTTTAAGAGTACATGAAACTTTTCCCGACCTTTCCATTTGAGGCTATAAATACCCCATGAAATAATAATTCTAAAACATCTTTTTATATGGCTATGGTAACACCCAGTCGGCTATTTAGCCATACATTTCAAATAAGAATAGGAACAGCACAATACAGTGCTAGAAGAAAATTGTTATTTTCTATATACTGTATTTACTATAACAGTCAGATTGGGGGGGGGGGGGGCACGAGTCCTCTCTAAAGTTATCATATCTATCTGTGCATGGTTATTTTACATTTTAAGGGGTTTACAAAAGATGCATTATTTCTAAAAACTGCACAAGGTTGCTTTCTTTCAGTAACTGTACCACTCTTGTCCAACCATTTATATAAGGGTTAGCTACAATACCAGTCAAAGCCTATGGAGAAAAGTCATGCTCAACATATGACTGATATTCCTTGGGCTCACTAAAAGAAACTGTTTAACTAATGTTTTGTAAGTTCACTTTGAAATAATCATAAGATGTCTGGTTTGAAAGTCAGCTGCAAATGAGGTTGTCTTCTGCTGGACCTTTGGGGCCCTTTAATATTAGTACATAGTTTTGCCAAATCTAGGGCCCAGTGAAGGATCCTCTGGCATTCTGGAGGGCCAGTCCTACCCTAGTGGTGCCATTACTGAAAGAAAGCAACCATATATTTTATCTCATACATCCCATACAATGACGTTTGAAGGCCACAGTCATCAAGCCTTATATATTTTTTCAAGAATAACCCAATAAATACTGAATTCCTGGTAAGGGACAGGACTATTTTTTGGAGCAAAAAACTAAAATAGCTTTTTTCATTTACATGAAAGAGATGCATTACCAGATATCGTCCATAGCTAGAGTGGTGCTGTTTCCGGAGAAGAAGCCGCAACTTTTATCTGCAACCCCTTAAATCAAGCTCTTCCATCTTGCCAGTGAGATGCACAGCAATAATGTGAATAAAGCCAAGAATTAGATGAGAAACATAAATCACTTAGGTCATTTTAAATTATGTGATCACATTTAAATGAAATTAAATAGGTTTTCTAACAATTGCTGTGCATTGGACAATATCTCTATTAATCCTGGTAGCCCAAAGCTTTCTCACAAGGCTTAGTACGAGACAGATAATGCTTTAAGATGTAAACAAATTATTTAATTTATAAACCTTATCAGGGAGGTTATTGACTAATAGTAGATATCAAAGAGAGCAATGGCCTAGGGGGTCATGAATTCAGGAACTAGGTTAACACTTTTGTAAATGATTTGGTCACAATAGATTTATTGTCCCTTAGGTACAGTACATTGAATATTTTCATATCTACATGCTATATAGATCACAATTAAAGAAAACTTTTAGAGTAAAAACACATTTGTTAAACAGTCTTTTAGAATTGTCCATCCAATATATACAAATGATCCCCCAAAGGCAAACATAGTCCTAATCTCAGTCATTTACCGATACAGCTAATACTTTTAACAAGAGTTTTTGTCCTTTTATAGAAAACTAGCTGAGTACCCGTTGTTACCCAGTTTTTCCTTCCTAATCCTTGTTGGGGAGGAAAATCAGCCATATGGAAGTTATGTGGGAACATACATTTCCCATTAATATGCATGGGACTTTAAACAAAAACCCTGACCCTCACAAATGGGGGTAGTTAAGGGTTAAATTAACTATCTTATATTTTAAGTGGACATATAAGTAACATGTAACCAAGCAGGGACGTGCACACATAGGAGTAAAAGGGGGCTGGAGCCCCTGCCCCTTTTCCTCACCTGCCCCTATAGTGCCCTCACAAAAGGAGCTACAGACTTGGGGTGATAGGTGCAGTAAAAAGGATCCATTGCTGGGGAGATTTGTATGTGGTTTAATGGAGGGTGCTGTGCCCTCCCTGCTGGAAGGGGGTGCTACTCACCCTGTCATTATCAGCTATTTCTCTGCTCCTCTCCACACGGAGGAGACAGGAGCAGAGGAGGCAGAGAGAAGCCCTGCCCACAGTCCGCCCGGCCACAAACTTCAGTCTATGCAGAGGGGGGTGGAGCCCTTACTTACTGTAAGTAACTAAAAATATAAGTGAGTGATTGTATGTGTGTGTGTGTGTGTGTGTGTATCTTTATGTATGTGCCTGTGCAGAGAGGGATGGCTGGGGCCTTAGTGTAAGTGACTGTGTATATATGAGGGATTGTATGTCAGTGTGTGTGTATGATGTGTATATATGTATGTGTTTGTGTGTGTGTGTATCTTTATGTATGTGCCTGTGCAGAGAGGGATGCTGGGGCCTTAGTGTAAGTGACTGTGAGTGTGTATATATGAGTGATTGTATGTCAGTGTGTCTGTATGATGTGGATATATGTGTGTGTGTGTATCTCTATGTATGTGCCTATATATGTGAGCAAGTGAATGTATGTATATGTGTGTGTATATATGTGAGCAAGTGAATGTATGTATATGTGTGTGTATATATGTGAGCAAGTGAATGTGTGTGCCTGTGTGTGTATATAAATATATATAATGTGAGCAAGTGAATGTATGTATATGTGTGTGTATATATCTGTGAGTAAATGTATGTGTGTACCTGTATGTATGATGTGCCTGTTGGCTATATCTTTTAGTATATATTCCATGTTGTATGTATGTGTCAAAGTGTCTCTTTGTATGTGTGTATATTTCTTATGTACTGTATGTGTCTTTATGTCATGTGCTTGTATGTATTGTATGAAGCACATTATTAGGGAATTAATAGAGGAATGTAAGCACGGTATATAGGGAATTTATGGAAGCACAGAATATATTTTATTTATATTGGAACATTATATTTTTTATGTGTGCTGGCACTGTGTATAGATCCGTAATGCTGGCACAGTATAGTTAAATAATAGTGGCACAGTGTATAGTTCATTAATGGTGGCACAGTATATAGGGAATTAATAGATGAATGGTGGCACAGTATATAGTTCATTAAGGGGGGTACGGTATATAATTAAAGGGAAACTGACAGGCTGTTTACTCGCACTAAACCCAATACACTAGGTTACAGTGCAGGTGAATAGGAGAAAGATAATGTTACACTTACTAAATGTGGACCAGCCGTTTTCTAGGTATTGCCCCACATTGCTAGTATGCAAATTCAGTCTTGTGTGCAATGGAGGCGGAGCTTCCCTGCCTCCATCCTGCATGCTGTGCTATGCCTGGCCGTCTTTGTATATTTATAATTCTTTTTTTGCGAACTTGTATATTGCAGCATGTAAACATATATTAGTGTGGTGTCCATCTCTTCAGTGTAAGAAACAGGGCTGTGTGGAGATTCCTGCATAAGGTGGGTGCTGGGTGATTGGGGATGGGTGCTGGGTGATTGGTGATTGGTGCTGGGCGGTTGGGGATGGGTGATTGGGGATGGGTGCTGGGTGATTGAGGATGGGTGCTGGGTGATTGGGGATGGGTGCTAGGGGATTGGTGATGGGTGATTGGGGATGGGTGCTGGGTGATGGGTGATTGGGGATGGGTGATTGGGGATGGGTGCAGGGTGATGGGTGATTGGGGATGGGTGCTGGGTGATGGGTGCTGGGTGATTGGGGATGGGTGCTGGGTGATTGGTGCTGGGTGAGGCCAGATACAGCGCACATTCTGTCATATAGAGGTCAGAACGGGGCATATAGGGGGAGATTTATTAAAATCTTTGCAGAGGAAAAGCCTTTTGCAAAATGAAAGCAGTGATCTGATTGGTTGCTATGGGCAACTGCACCGCTCTTTCTATGCACAGGTTTTGATAAATCTCCTCTATAATACAGTATATTATAGGGCAGCTGTCACATGTTTTCTGTAAATAAGACTGACAGCACAGCCAAAGTGTATACACACATGGCAGACCTTCATAGAAACTGTTCTTGACTTTATTTTACAAAAACACCAACTTTTATAGGGCTAGGAATGTCAAGGGGGCCTGGCCGGAGGTCGACTGTGTCCCTGGGCCGCAGCCCATTAAGTCTGGAAGACGTTTTTTAAATGATGAGAAGTGCCCTCTTTTTTTACTTGAGCCCCTGCCCACCAAAATATGTGTGCACGTCCCTGTAACCAAGTATTATGAAATATCTCCAGCCGTTTGGAAGTTATGCAGTAACATACATTTCCCATAGACTTGTATGGGACTTTAATCAAAAACCCCGGCCCTTGCAAATGGGGGTGAGTAAGGGTTAAATCACCTATCCTATGTTTGTTGTTGACATATAAGTAGCATGTTTACCAAGTTTCATCTTTAGCCGTATAGATGTGATGCTGGAACATAGACACACACATACACACATTGGAGGACATGTATCAAAGATTTTACCCCTTTTTGTGATAAAATGTTGGCGCAAAATTTAGCTTAAGCTGTTTTTTTTGCGTCTTTTTTTCTGCATACATTCTGGTGGAGCATTCCCTCCAGATGTGTAGGTTTCGGTGTACCTTGGAGTGACATATTTAGTATGCACAAATTTATTATCTGTGTACATTTCATTTACCGGCAGAAATCTTGCGCAGTGACCATATTTTTAACGCAAATATAAACCATCTTGGACTGAACATAGCAAGATGCTCTAAATCATCGATTTCATTTTACAAAGAGTGGAGATAGGAGGAGATTACTATATTTGCCCGCAATTTATGAAACTCATTGCACTCGAATGATAAATTTAGCGCATCTGTGCATAATTTAGAATTCGGCAAAAGGGGTAAACTGCTTCTACCATACACAAATAATGATACCTGTCCCCCATTGAGTTTTATATGTATAGATTATCATCTCTAGTTCTTAATAGAAGTTTTTTTGTATATAAATAAAGATTAATAATGGTGAAAATAAAAGTTTATCAACTTTCTAATATAATCTGTGTTTCAGGTGCTGAACATTTTTAAGATTTTTGTTTGCTGCTAAAAGCCTGTTCTGAGAACGGTCAACTAATGTGTAAATTATAATAGAACATATCTAATATAATAATATGTATAAATGAAACCATATAAATTACACCATATCAAGCCATGTTAGTTTGACATAATCATAACAAAATATCCTAAGGCTGACCAAATGTTTGCCAAATGTTTGCTTTTCCTTCCATTTCCCCACCCAAATGTACATTTTGTCTTCTCCGAGGATTAAAGGAAAATCAACAGATCAATCCTTTTTTTCTTTGACATCTGTCACTGAGGGAAAGTTGGGAAAATAAAGAAAAAGAAGAGGCACGCTCCTAGTGGAATATTGTATTATGTTCGGGTATCATGTGTTAGATAATGTACCTTACCATATGGTGTTGTGCTGAGAGCACAACTCCTTGATATGCATGTAGACTCGCTCGGAGCTGGTAGATCCAGATGGTTTGCTGCCTCAACGTCCTTGACCGTTACCTCCAGGTACGGTATGATACAGGTAAAAGCAAAGAAAGGAAGATAAAATGGGACGTTCTGGATGGCGCCTTCCCTATAAATAAACTTGACAAAGTATATTAAACAAAATGGCAATTTATTGGTAAAAGTGTGACTCAAAGTTTTCTTAGTCAGGCAGAGGGTGCTACATTCATAAAACGTGCCAACTTTAAATGTACAGACTTTCAAGTGCTACCGGGTCACAGTTACAGCAAGGTTAAAACCTAATGATAATTTATTGTTACTAAAAAAACACTTCTTTAAAACCATAATGTGTAAAAGAATATTTCATGACAATGTGAAAGTAAAAGGATTATTTTGGGGACTTGTTTTCTAAGAATTTTTTGCAGTGCTGGGGATCCCTCATCGGGAGTCCACTGTGCCGTACTTAGTTGCATTCTTGTTCTCATAGTGTATCAGAGTTCTTCCAAGGACAGTTCGCTTTAGTGTTGTATCAACAGAACAATACTTTCTGCTATTTATAAGGTATTCGTCAGTGCTGCTGACCCATTTCTGTTATGCGCAAGTGCCTTGTAGTTTCCCGAGGTAGATTAGTTATCTGGGGATCGATGGCAAGTATTAGTGTACTGAAGGTTGGTATGTATTTATCTTGAAACTGGGTACCGCATTCTGGCAGTGCCGGTTGTCTTTATTTAGAATAGGGAATCTTCGGCTTTAGTTTTTCAGGGTTCAGCAGGGTACGCGGAGATCGCAGTGTGTATGTATATATGATACTGAATGGGATCATTAGCTTGTAGGGCTACAGTTTGCTTGGTTGTGAGTCAGCTATGAAGTCTATTAGCATCGGAGTTTATCTTGTCTCATGGCACCTTTCGAGTCTCAATTCATCTTAGGAAATCCTGCTCTAACACCATATACCATCCTATACCGCAGGTACATTTATGATTTGTTCTTTGTCTGGAATGGGCCTGAAAAATCTGAGAGCCTCCTTACTACTCTCACTAACAACAATTGTGGCCTTCAATTCACATTAGAGGCGAGTTCTGATAAAAATAATTTCTTGGACTTATGCATTTCCCACAATGAAAAAGAATTCATCATTTCTAAATTTTTTAAACCAGTTGATGTTAATAGTTATCTGTAGTTAGATAGTGGACATTACAAACAGTGGCTAAAAAACGTGCCTTACAGCCAGTTCCAACGAATTCGAAAAAACTGCACAGAGGATAACACATTTCAACAGGAAGCAAGAATTCTAGAAAACCGTTTCAAAGAAAAGAGATATCTAAAGATGATTATTTAACAGGCATTCCAAAAAGTATATGAGAAGTCCCAGAAAGACTGTTTGAATCCAGCTAAAACAATAAGTAAGGAGAATCTGCAGTCACCAAAAGTACAAAAACCAACTTCATCAACACCTTCAGTAACACTGCGGGTAGAATACGGGCAGTTCGACTGTAACTGTGGCTTCCAGTACATAGGGAGGACAATTCAACCACTGCATTGCAGAATAAATAAGCACAGACAGAACATTAAGAAAAAAGTTCCTACTCCATGGACTTTCCAGGCACTGCTCCTCAACTCACCCTATGGATATGGACCCTATCAGGGTCACCCCAATTGACCATATCACAGAAAACGGATCTAATTGCTTTGAACTTTTCAAAAAATGTGAGGTCTATTGTATGTTGAAGCTTAGTACAGTCTCCCCCGAGGCTTGAATGAAATTGTAGAGACCATTATCTAAGCATTCAAACCAGTCCCTACCTCTCTTCAATACTAATATGTCAGCTGTATCATTTTACAAACCTCATTGTCAATTATGTCAATCAATCATCACAAACATCAGATATATTCCATAATCCCCACCACAAACATGCTAACATAAAAATAATAATAATAAGAAGAATAAATAGGCATTACATTGTACTATCCTGATATTGTGGCAAACACACCTTTACTCTAATAAAACACACATATGTATACATACTAAATACTCAAAAGACTATCTTGCAATTTTGCTATAACACAACAAATGTACCCAATAATGTTCCACATAGAGGCATGACATAACCGACATACCTGAAAAGATCACCCTGTACATATTGTAAATATGCTATACCTGAAAAGATCGTCCTGTACATTTTCATAATATTAACTAAATGTATTAACTCCTCATACCGTCGCAAAAGGATGCACATAGTGGGAAAATATAACATTCATCTATCAATCATAAGAAAATGGTCTAACACTAGCCCCTCTTCACAGCGAACTGAAATTTGCTACATAGACACTATGCGCTATAGAGTAGACCTGAATCTTGGGGTCTCCAGTGCTTCAAAAAAAGGGAAAACACCTGGGAGATATAAATGACCATTAGACAAGATAAACTCTGATGCTAATAGACTTCATAGCTGACTCAACCAAGCACACTGTAGCCCTACAAGCTAATGATCCCATTGAGTATCATATATACATACACACTGCGATCTCCACGTACCCTGCTGAACCCTGAAAAACTAAAGCCGGAGATTCCCTATTCTAAATAAAGACAACCGGCACTGCCAGAATGTGGTACCCAGCTTCAAGATGAAAATATACCAACCTTCAGTATACTAATACTTGCCATCGATCCCTAGATGACTAATTTACCTCGGGAAACTACAAGGCACTTGCGCATAACAGAAATGGGTCCACAGCACTGAAGAATACCTTATAATAGCAGAAAGTATCGTTCTGTTGATACAACACTAAAGTGAACTGTCCTTGGAAGAACTCTGATACACTATGAGCAGGGGTCAAGTCCTGGGGAAAAAAATGTGGGAACTCACACAAGATTTCTAATACAACCCCCAGTTTGCGCAAAAAGAGCCAAAAACTTTATTCCCATAGTCACATAGCCCCAGGACGACGCCCCATACATTCTAAGGTTTGATTTTAACCAATAAAGGATATCTTTAGGAATACATTAAAAGTTACATGACACCAAAAGCTACACACGTTTTAACCCCTTAAGGACGCAGCCCTTTTTCACCTTAAAGGGGTATTCCAGGCCAAAACTTTTTTTTATATATCAACTGGCTCCGGAAAGTTAAAGAAGAAGTATCATGGAACAAGTCACAATTTTTTTTTATATCATGTGAAAGTGCATCAGCTCACCATTCTGACAATCTGCTCCTCATGTATCTCACCCTCTCCCTTCTCCTGCAATCCCCTCTGAAAGATCGGTACTTCCTGGTCCATGGAGGTCCCTGACTTCCTGTCTCCCATAATGCCTTTCAGTTCATCACAGAAGTAGCCCAGCCTATACCAGTGCTTCCTAACCAGGGTGCCTCCAGCTGTTGTGAAACTACAACTCCCAGCATGCCTGGGAGTTTTAGTTTTGCAACAGCTGGAGGCACCCTGGTTGGGATACACTGACCTAGACACTGATCACTTTCCTAACAGCAGGCTCAGTGTTTCCCCTCCACCTGCTTCTATTCTCAGGACATCGTTCTTTCAGACTGACCTGCTGTCAGATTGTGATCAGAGCAGGGGAAAGCAGGGATCTCCCCCTCTGCTTCTTCTTGGGACATGTTCTTGCTCTTATAAACACTGAGCTGGCTGTCAGATGCTTCCCTGCTGAGGAGATGAAGATGCGTGCTCAGCTCACTGGGGCTACTATGATTGGCTGAAGCTGCACATGGGAGGTGCCCTGGCTGTGCACAAAGCTGGCTGAGCTACAGGCAGCACACAGAACTATGGGAAATTGTGACATCACGGCCCCCAGCATAATGCAGCTCAATGGGGGGTCGCAAGTCATCAGAACAGGGAGCTGCTGAACTTCCTCTCTGAACAAAGAAGCTAGAAAACATACATACATACAAGATGGGTAAAGTAAGTGATTTACAAAGTGATATAACTTTTGCTTCTGCATTTAAAACATAATACTTTTTCTACATGGGACTTCTCCTTTATACAGATTTGTAAATTACTTCTATTAAAAAATCTTAATCCTTCCAATAGTTATTAGCTTCTGAAGTTGAGTTGTTGTTTTCTGTCTAACTGCTCTCTGATGACTCACGTCCCGGGAGCTGTGCAGTCCCTATGGGGATATTCTCCCATCATGCACAGCTCCCGGGACATGACATCATCATTGAGCAGTTAGACAGAAAATTTCAGAAGCTAATAACTATTGGAAGGATTAAGATTTTTTTATAGAAGTAATTTACAAATCTGTTTAACTTTCCGGAGCCAGTTGAACCCGCCCGACATCCAGGGGTTGGCAGAACGGGGGTTGCCATGGTAACCCACTGTCTTGCGCTGCCATTGATCAGAATTCACTTCTGACCAATGGGACGGGATAGGAGGAGATCACAGCACTGCGACCTCGCTCCTATCCCTCAGGATGATCGGGGCTGTCACTGACAGCTCCGATCATCCCTATTTTCCAGGTGATCAGGTCACCAGAGACCCGATCAGCCTGGAATAGCAGAAAATTGCATGTCTGAATTGACATGCGATTTTCTGCGATCGCCGACATGGGGGGTCTCAGGACCCCCCTCGGTGATGTGCCGGGATGCCTGCTGAATGATTCCAGCAGGCATCCCAGTCCGGTCCCCAACCGGCTAGCGACGGGGACCGGAATTCCCACGGGCGTATGCATACACCCTACGTCCTTAAGGACTCTGGATGCAGGGCGTATGCATCTGAACTTCATTAGTATTAAGGCACGTAATTCAATGAGTAGAAAGCACATTTGCAAGAAGCCATACACAAAGGGATGGGGGAGGTAAGGCACAAAGAGGAGCCAAACACACAATATTAGCTCACTGGGAGATGGGACGCAAGACTATAGAATATAGATGGAATACACAAAAGAGAATTTTGATTACGCATTATATACACATACGAAAATTACCATATCACTTATTTATAGATTGGTCTGGTTTTAAGAGGATATGGCAACATAAAACTGCTAGTATCTGGATGTATATAGTCAAAGAGTGATATACTGCTTGTTCATGAGTCCACCTACTAACTATGCATTCCAAGTTCAACAGCAAAGCGGGAGAGAAGAGTGATCACTGACACATTATGCTCTACCATCCAACACCAATCCTACTGCATATATGCATGGCATTAAACTTGTACTTTTACACCACTACCACTAGATCACTCTAGCACTTGTGATTAGTGTTGGGCGCGAATATTCGCATTTCAAATTTTTATCGTAAGTATTGCGAATATTGCAAATATATTCGCTATATATTTGAAATTACGAATATTCGCTTTCCCCCCCGCATATGCGCATATTCGCATATTCCTTCTTTTCACTTGTGGGCCAATTAGAATGATGCAAATACAGTTGTCAGAAGTTATCAACAACATCCCTAGCAACCAATAGGAAAGTTGCCCACCCCCTCACTGGTGTCTTCATCAAATACGCGATTATGCGAATATTACGAATATGCGAAATACACAAATATAGGACGAATATTCGTCTTTATATTCACGAAATATCGCGAATTTGAATATGGGCAATGCCGCTCATCACTACTTTCTAAGGGATTTCTAAGCTGAATCTGACTAATAAAATTCCAATGGTTTTAAATGGGATTCTACTGCATTGTGCACACGGCGAAACTTCCACGGCAGAAACATCTGTCATGAAAATTCTGAATCCTCGATAGGAAGAATGTACATGTAAAAAAGAACAAAAAAAATTTACTTTTATAGCCGTATAGCCTTGAGTATTGAAGGAAAAGGGGAGAGCCATAATCTAAACTGCTAAAGGCATTATAGGTTTAGTCTATTGATAGCAAGCACGGCACTGCATCCCCGTACAAATGTGGAGCAATAGGAACTGTGGAAGGTATGGACTTGTGTTTGCTGAAGGTGGTGCTCTGATTACAAGTAGTACAGATACACGTGTTGAAGAAGCAGAAAAAATCGGCAACTCACCGCAGTCAGCTCATGAATCTTCTTTTATTGCATACTCACAAAGATACAAGGGAAGAGGGTAGTGGGGGGACACAGGATGGCGACCAAGCTCCGTTTCGCACGATGATCGTGCTTCCTCCGGCCAATCGTGCTTCCTCTGGCCGGAGGAAGCACGATCATCATGCGAAACGGAGCTTGGTTGCCATCCTGTGTCCCACCACAACCCTCTTCCCTTGCATATGTGAGTATGCAATAAAAGAAGATTCATGAGCTGACTGCGGTGAGTTGCCGATTTTTTCTGCTTCTTCAACACGTGCATTATAGGTTTAAATAAGGTTTCAGAGGGGGCTAAAGACGTACCTTGTAGCTTCTGGGCCCCAATGCGGAATCTACAACAGGGCCCTGTATGCCAATTATAATACTGGTCCTTTATGGAGAAGGCTTTGGGGCCCCCTTAGGCACGAGGGCCCCTGTGTGACTGCTACCTCTGCACCCCCTATAGCTACACCCCTGGAGGGGACACAAAAACAAGTGGACACAATCTGAGATTAGTTGGGAGTGAAGATCAGATGCAGTGCAAGAAAATATTATTTTACTGAAAAAGTAGTAGATGCTTGGAACAAAGTTCCAGCAGATGTTGCTGGTAAATCCACAGTAAATAAATGTAAAAATGCCTGTGGCAAACATGTGTCTATCCTAAGATACAAATAAGAAGCAAATAATATAAGTGCAGACTGTACAGTCTATCTCTTCCTGCCGTGGATCTGTTATGTGTCTGTGAAGAATCCTTAGGAGAACGTAAAACTCTGAAGAAGTAAAGGAAGTCTATAAAGTGTTAGTATCATAGTTTATGTGAAATTATGTGTACATCTAAATGTTTGCTTATGTTATGAATATACAATATGGGAAATGTATTTCAAATGTTGAAAATGTTGTAGCTAACTGTTTAACTGTAGTTAAAACACATCGGAGCACATTGTATTGTTAGAGCCATAAAAGTGTATTTTATTGTATTTTTTTGTTTCAAAAGAGTCAGCTACCTACAGCATTAAAGAGTTTTATGAAATTAATTAAAGCACACCAAGATATTCCACTTGTCACAGTCACTGTTTTCCCAAGATATTTCAACTCTAATTTTTTTTTTCTAATGCATTTTTTTATTCTTTTAAAATGTTCGAGTTGATTCAAAACTTAACTTTAGATTAATACTGCCCCCTGGTGTTAGTAATCTGTATAGCAATGACACTTAAATAACCTTATAAATGTTACCTCTGTGTTATTTCTCTGTGTTATTTCTGTCTGTTAAGTCTGAAGGCATCTTGTGTTAACATTTCACTAAACATACTGCTAGAGTGAGCTGTGCTTTGCAAAGGGTCAGTTTTAGACATTTGTAATGCTGCCATAGTCATAAAGGTTTGGCTGCAACATAATCTGCATTCCCATTTTTTCCATTTGAAACAGTTGTTGCAAAATAGCATACACCATGAAATATTTTCTGCAGTATGAATGGTTTCTCCCATTGGCAACCATTCATTTCTACACATGCATATATAGTGTAATATGTTGTGGCACAGTAGACTGTAATATACCAAAAGGTAAAACATCTAACAAAAATCTAAATGCATATACCGCATTTTTCGCCCTATAGGATGCACCGGCATATAGGACGCACCCAATTTTAAAGGTGCAAAATCTAGAAAATAACAACCCAACAGTGATCTTCAACCTGCGGACCTCCAGATGTTGCAAAACTACAACTCCCAGCATACCCGGACAGCCAACGGCTGTCCGGGCATGCTGGGAGTTGTAGTTTTGCAACATCTGGAGGTCCGCAGGTTGAAGACCACTGGTATAGAAGGTAATACCCACGTGCCCCCACCACTCCAGACCCATCACCGCTGCCCTGGATGTCGCTCCATCGCTGTCGCCGCATCCCCGTGGTGTCCCTGACACTCCGGACGCCTTGTTCCCTGGGATCCACGCTCTCCGTCGCCGTCATCATGTCGCCGTCATTATGTCGCCGTCATTATGTCCCTATGCACCCCGCTCCTATTGGATGACGGGATGGCGTGCACGTTGAAGGAGAGCGCCGGCCATGCAGGGGATCCCGGCACGGAGCAGACACTGAGGAGGCAGGTAAGGTCCCTCCCGGAGTCCTGTAAGCTGTTCGGGATGCCGCGATTTCACCGCAGCGGTCCCGAACAGCCCGACTGAACAGCCGGGTTAGTGTCACTTTCCCTTCAGATGCGGCGGTCAGCTTTGATCGCCGCGACTGAAGGGTTAATACAGGGCATCACCGCGATCGGTGAAGTCCTGTATTAGACGCAGGTCCCAGACGTGGATGGCCACAGGGATCACCGCGATAGGTGTGTGTATTTGCCGTATTCGCCGTATAAGACACACCAACTTTTCCCCCCCAGTTTTGGGGAAGAAAAAGTGCATCTTATATGGCGAAAAATACGGTATATGTTATTTTGTTATGGCCCAATTGGCTAAAATTTAAATATTATTTAAATGACTATATTCTGTCTATTTTTATCTTAATGCTTTTAAGAATGAATGATACACATCTGATGGAGAAGGATGTGAGCTGTGTATGAGATAGTGAAGCTGTGCTCTCCTACAAAATATTTAGTTAGAAGCAAGACAGAAGAACAAAGCAAGCCCCTTTGCTAATCCTTCTAATGTACTTTCTAACACAGCTGTACTATATAATATCAGGAAGCACTATAGGATGGAGGAGGGGTAAAGGGAAAGGGCCTTAAAGGGCTTTTCCAGGAAAAAAACTTATATATATATATATATATATATATATATATATATATATATATATATCTCAACTGGCTCCAGAAAGTTAAACAGATTTGTAAATTATTTCTATTAAAAAGTCTTAATCCTTTCAATAATTATCAGCTGCTGAAGTTGAGTTGTTGATTTCTGGCTGGCAACAGTGCTCTCTGCTGACATCTCTGCTTGTCTCGGGAACTGCACAGAGTAGAAGAGGTTTGCTATGGGGATTTGCTTCTAAACTGGGCGGTTCCCAAGACACATGTCATCAGAGAGCACTTAGACAAAAAAGAACAACTCAACTTCAGCAGCTCATAAGTACTGAAAGGATTAAGATTTTTTAATAGAAGTAATTTACAAATCAGTTTAACTTTCTGGAGCCAGTTGATATATAAAAAAAAATAGTTTTTTCCTGGATAACCCCTTTAAGAACATTGAGCAATGACTTTGGGTCCCCTTTAGATTGATCATACATCTTCCATTATTTTTATTGTTATTTTGTTTATTAACAATGATGAAAAAAAATATATAAAAGTGATTCCAAGGTAATCTTTAAATATTAAGAGAGCTGTACATGGCTGAACTATTTCAGCATCTATTTTAATAGTAGATAGGAAGAATATTTTGGTATTAAAATCTAGCTGCTGCAGCCATGATTGTCAGATGTATGTCTGATATTCTCTTATACTCCGGCATTAGACTTTTTTCCCCCCCCAAAAAAAATATGACCAGGCTGCCAGCATAAAAAAAAATAAAAAAACTCTACTTATCTCCCACTGCTCCCCCACTGCCTCCGGTATCACTGCCCTGGAGGTCGACTTATCTGCAGCTCATTTAATTTCTGGCCACAGGAGTGTCCTACCTAGGCCAATGATTAGCTAAGAGCTAAGGGGTAATGTGACATATTAGGCCCCTACACCAGGAAAAAGGGCCACCAGGGCCGGAGCTCAATTTGTCACAATGCTGCTCAGCTAATTACTGCCCATTGTGGGTTACCACTGTGACCAGTAATAAGCTGAACTGCAGTCTGACGCGTCAATCCCCAACTCCAGGATAAAGATCACAGCGGAGGCTGGGGCAGGGATACCGGAGGCACAGGGGTGTAGTGAGAGAAAAGGTTTTTATTTTGTTTATTTTTTTGTATTTTTTTATTTTGTATTTTTTTTTTTATGCTGGCACCAAATGCCATTATCCAATTTCAAGTGTCTATTTTCTGCCCAGTGAGAGTGTATGAGCTCTAACCATTGAAAGTGTTGCTGTGTAGTTACTTAGCAACAAATACAAAAGATGGGCACTACAGCGATATCAATGAGGGGGGTGCTGTCAGTGGCTACATATGAGAATGAAAGACAAAAAAGAAAAAAGCTGGCCACTATGTAAAGACACACACCACAATATATACAGTAAAAATATGTATAAATCTTTATTAAATCACACCAAAAAGTAGCACAAACATCTAAAACCACTGAAAAACATGTGAAAAAGAGGACATGGTGGAGGGTTATAACCCTACTCTCCACCAAGGAGGCTGTCGTACAGGACAGTGGAACATGTGGAGCTGCTGTGTCCCCCCCTCTTTGGTGAGGGTGTCCCTGTTGTTATTACACGTTTGTTTTTTTTGAGTCTGGAGTCATGGTTCAGCATTGGCCGGGCGATGGTAGTCTATTCATTACATCTGGCTATGTGATTATAGTTTTTTTCTTATGCGTGTCCGGCTTAGATGTGCGTCTATGATCCTTCACTTAGACTGTTATTCCTGGGACCCTTGCTATAGGTCCATTGTGTGCACCAGGGAGGGGTTGGTGGATAGTAGGGTTATAACCCTCCACAATGTCCTCTTTTTTCACATGTTTTTAAGTGGTGTCTGCCGCTTCAGGTTTTATCTATGGAAGTTTCAGAGATAAGTACAACACTGGAGATCTCTGCCTCCGTTCTGCCATGTGGATTTAATTTTAGATGATTCTTCTATGGAAACTAGATATATTTATAGATGTTGTGTACAATTGAGGGGAAATAGATTTGATAGAGAATGCATAATGTCATATTATTGGCCAATAGATCATGTCACGTGATTATGTCCTAAAATGTCATCTGGTGTGTATGTACCAGGTGCTAGAATGAAGAAATAACAGCTTGCATTGAAGATATTGTGGTGCGCCATGGGGAGCGAGGTGAGGTGTAAAGAGCAGATGGTGTTGCCCAGGGGTAGATGGTTTTAACCCCTTCATGTTCGTGATGCCAGGGCGTGGTTTTCCTATATAACCACCTGAAGGTAGTACCGCTAGTCCTAGGTCAGGCAGGGACAATAAAGAGTTCAAAGCCAGGTTAAGGGTAACAGTAGCTTTTACTGAGGTTAGACAGGTGGTACAGTCTATACAGTTCAGCCAGTATCCCAGAAAATGTGGCCAGTGACACAGAGAGACCTTACAGTCTTGCTGGGACTTGCAGTAGGTAGACTGACTATAATGGATGCCACAGTGATTAGACAGTAGACTTGACTTGACTGAGTTGATGACTGACAATTAAATCACTTTAACTTACTTGCCATTTGACAGGTGACTGCAGACTTTAGGCTTGAGGCCTCCAATGCTATGGACACTGATACTGAGACGACTTGACTGAACTTGACCTCAGCAGGAAAGAGAGATGAAAAAGAGCGATTGCAGCTCCTCCCTATCTTATATAGCGGGGCTGTTCAAGGAGCCCATATGTTACTTGGGAGGTCACCTGGTCACTGGGTTCTCTGGGTAACAATCATATGACTTGAACATGTGACTTAAACACAATCCTGTGGTACAAATAACACCATGTGACAAACAATAAGGGTAATTTACTCATTACGTGAAAACCCTTTATGTGAAACCTATATACACAGGGGGAGACACTACAGGAAAGCCTCGGGGACAGACAGGGACTCAACCTGACGGGACAGAAGGACCATATCCCGTACTGGGACACCACAATACTGTTGTCTATATTTGGACTTGGACTTTTGAACTGGGAAACGATTAAACGCAGTCATTGGAGGCTATTGGAACCGCAAATCAAGGGGATCGTGGTATTAGAGTATTGTTTTTTTTTTTTTAAACAACACCAACAGCCCCACCACCCCACAGAATGCATTAGGCATATATTTTACAAGTCATGTTAGGGTCCTCTGCAGAGGACCACAGGACCCCTCCATTGGCTAGATCTCCAAAATAGGAACCTGTCTATTTCAGCGCTATGGAGTGGTAGACAGTGCATGGTGTCTGCCGCTCCATGTTTTGTCTATGGAAGAGTCAGAGATAAGTACAACACTGGAGATCATGAGGATCGAAGATGAGTTATTTTTGGCCATGTGGAGTGCATCATTAGCATATTTTACGCTGCAGATTTGCCAACAGCAGTCACAGATGGACTGTGTGTTGGCATGTGGTGGTGGATTTCTATAGAATGAAATCCGCCACTACAAGCAGACACATAGAGCTACCCGAATGCAGCCAGGAGCCCTCTCTGTAGTTTCTTTTGTGACTGCCGTTGGTGCAAATATGCTGTGGATGCGCCCAGTGTGACCCTACCCTAAATGTTTAATCTGTCTTGTACCATCAGTCTGGCAATAACATCTGCTCCCACTATCATCACACCATCAGAGTGAACCAGTTTTGCCCTATGCTGACAATCACTTTTAGATTTTTTTCACCCTCATTTTTTATCTTCTTCCCTATGGAATAATATTTAGCATGTAAAAATAAGTTCTGTTAATTAGCAATTTACATCTAGTGCATCTGTATGCTCATTTGTAGCTCTAATGTTCACAACCAATGCCATTTTATACATAAATGACATAGCAGCTATTATAGTTTGTAGTTGATGTATTGATGAAATGGTGGCTGATATCTCGTCTATAGCAGCCAGACAGGTTCCAGAAGTGTTAGATGGGTTACATTTCCCTATCAATATTTTTTAATTTACTTTAATAATTGTATTTTTTCTTGCCTACGAAGTTATTCCTCATTCCTCCTGCAATATTAAACATTCTAATAATAACCAATCTTCATCTCCATGCAATGGCTATAAGGTTAAAAGAGACCCATAACTCAGTGTCTGAGCCAATGCTTCCCCTTCATCAGTAAAACTGACAGCCTGGATTTCATTATAAAAAATACAGTATACAGAACAAAGCGGGAGGAAGAAACCCAAAGAGAGATATTGTTCTAATAGCTGTACCAAATGCAATTTATGTAAGTCTGCCTGCTGTCTTATCCATCAAAGGGTTAATACCATAGCTATTCACACCTGCATTCAGTCTAACACTCTGTAGGACGCTTGAATTGAGAAAAAACAGATATTTTAGAAAGCGACATTAATACTTAAAATGTGCATTGCAGGGAGTTAAGAAGATTTTTTGGAGAAAAGGTCATTTTGTACTAAATGATACCAGTAGGAAGGTATATTACAGAAATATACTCCAATTAGATGTCATGACATGAAGGTGAATTATTTCAGACTCTATGGTAAATATTACTAGTAAATTGCTTGCTCAAAACTAATCTCTTTAGAAAGCTGTTTCTTACTGATAAAATAATGGGCTATAGATAGGACTGGAATAAAGAACGTAAAAAACCTAAATATTTATTGCATATTTATTGTAAAGAACACTCCAGGGATAATATACAAAAAGTGTATATTATTAGAGATGCCATAATTAAGTTATTGAGCATATGTATTTAGTTTGTCACCCCAACATATTCGTATGGTGAGGCAAGCGTGATCATTTAGCAACACTTTCATATACACAAAAGTTAAAGGGGTTATATAGGAATACAAAAACAGAGCATATTTCTTTCAAAAACTGCTTCTTATCTGTCTCCAGGTTGGGTGTGGTTCTGCAGCTCAGTTCCATTGAAGTAAATGGACCAAGTTGTAATACCACACACAACCTTGGGACCGGCGTGGAGATGTTTTTTAAAGAATTAAGCTGTATAACCCTGAAACTAAATATCTAATAGAAGCATTAAAGAAAATCTGACACCAGTGTCACCTGCACTAACCTGTTGGTACCGACATATAATGCAGGTGACACTGATGACAACGGTACTTACCTTGTCCCATTCCGTGGTGGGATCTCCAATAATCTCCGTTAAGCTTCAGCTCCGGCCCTGCTTGGGGCACGGGTGGAGCTTAGTGATGTCACCGCTGCTGTCCTCTAGCAGCAGGACCCAGCAAGGAGCAGCAGTGGTGACGACACTAAGCTCCGTCCATGCCCCAAGCCGCTGCTGTTCTCTGTTGTGTCTCGCAGCAGCGGTGATGTCACTTAACTCCGCCCGTGCCCCAAGCCGGGCCTGGAGCTGAAGCTTAATGGAGAAGATTACCGGACATCCGCACCACGGGACAAGGTGAGTACCGTTGTCATCAGTGTCACCTGCACTATCTGTCGGTACCAACAGGTTAGTGCAGGTGACACTGGTGACAGATTTCCTTTAAATAGTTCCCCAGAATTTTATCTCTGTCTCTGCTGTACAACTATAGCAAAACAGCGTTTTCTCTCATTTTATGTTGCTGTTCTAGTTTGATATGCAACAAAAGGATCACCAGGTCTCTCATTGCTTGTAGGCATGGTATATATGTATTCCATACAATGGTATATCATGGGATATACTATATGCTATTCTACTTGACTGTGTTTCACCCTGATTTTCCCTGGATTTTTGCTTTTTACATTTGTTTCTTTGGATTGTCTTTCCTTGATTTGATTTCTGGCCTAAACTCTGACTCTAATTTCTCTTTCTGGATTTTCATATTTAATTGATCTTCTGGTTCTGACCTATAGCTATGTCTGACTACTCTCCATTTCTGTTAACACTGCTATGTTTAGGTGGCAACAGGTTACTACTTTGAGAATCTTAAACTAAGGATCTGGCTTGTCAAACCTCTTGTTAGGGACTCTATTAAAGATCTAGCAGATCTCTTTGAATGTGCACCTTAGTTTAGTCAGGTTCATACCGTTAAAGTGTAGGGTTCCCCTTTTTAAGGTGCATTAACCTGTTGGGGACGAAGGGCATATGCATACACCCTTGCATCCTGGTACTTAAGGACGAAGGGCGTATCCATACGCCCGTGGGAATTTCGGACCACGTCGCGTGCCGGGCGGGGACCGGGCCGCGGTGATTGCTGATATCTATCAGCAGGCACCCCGTGCAAATGCCCAGGGGGGTCATTAGACCCCCCCATGTCGGCGATAGGCGCAAATCGCAAGTGAATTCACACTTGCGATTTGCGCCGATTCCAGGTCATTACGGGTCTATGGTGATCCGATGACCCGGAATAGAAGGGGGATCGCGGGTGTCTAAGACAACTACGATCCCCCTACAGCTATAGGAGTGAGGTGGCAGAGGTGCCACCCCTCCTATCTCTGCTATTGGTGGTCTAGACGCGACCACCAATAGCAGATCAGGGGCGGAGGGGTTTACTTTCGTTTTCCCCATCCTGCCCACCCACAATAGGCGGGGCAGGACGGGGAAAACGACGGGGACCGAACGCCGAAGCTCCACTTACCCCTCCGGAGGCTGCGGGCGATGGTGATTGGCGGGCGGCGACGGAAATCGGCGCAGGCGTCGTGCGGCAGAAGAGGACGGCTCCCTGGATCCTACGAAAGCCGGTAAGTTGCCTAGCAACATCTGGAGGGCTACAGTCTGAAACTGTAGCCCTCCAGATGTTGCAAAACTACAACTCCCAGCATGCCCAGACAGCTGTTTGCTGTTTGGGCATGCTGGAATATGTAGTTTTGCAAAAGCTGGAGGGCTGCAGTTTGAGACCACTATATAGTGGTCTCTAAACTGTATCCCTCCAGATCTTGCAAAACTACAACTCCTAGCATGATCAAATAGCTATTTGCTGTCTGCACATGCTGGGATTTGTAGTTTTGCAACATCTGAAGGGTCACAGTTTGGAAATCACTGGGCAGTGGTCTATCAACTGTAGCCCTCCAGATGTTGCAAAACTGCAAATCCCAGCATGCTGAAACAGCAAACAGCTGTCTCGGCATGCTGGGAGTTGTAGTTGCGTAATCTCCAGCTGTTGCATAACTACATCTCCCAGCATGCCCTTCGGCGATTAGTACATGCTGGGAGTTGTAGTTTTACAACAGCTGGAGGCACATTGGTTGGAAAATACTGTTAGGTAACAGAACCTAACTAAAGTTTTTCCAACCAGTGTGCCTCCAGCTGTTGCAAAAGTACAACTCCCAGCATGCACGGTATGTCAGTACATGCTGGGAGTTGTAGTTTTGCAACAGCTGGAGGCACACTGGTTGGAAAATACTGTTAGGTAACAGAACCTAACTGAAGGTTTTCCAACCAGTGTGCCTCCAGCTGTAGCAAAAGTGCAACTCCCAGCATGCACTGTCGGTGCATGCTGGGAGTTGTGGTTTTGAAACAGCTGGAGGTTTGTCCCCCCATGTGAACGTACAGGGTACATTCACACGGGCAGGTTTACAGTAAGTTTCCTAATTCAAGTTTGGTCTGCGGCAAATTTTTTGTACCCTAAAAACACTACACTACCACATAATAAAGCGTAAAACACTACATATACACCCCCTTACACTGCCCCCCCCCCAATAAAAATGAAAAACTTTATTTTATTTTTCATTTGCACAGTCCACTGTTCCAAAGATCTGTTAAACGCCAGTGGGGTGTAAATACTCACTGCACCCCTTATTAAATTCTGTTAGGGGTGTAGTTTCCAAAATGGGGTCACATGTGGAGGGGGGGTCCACTGTTCTGGCACCACAGTGGGCTTTGTAAACGAACATGGCCCCTGACTACCATTCCAAACGAATTCTCTTTTCAAAAGCTCAATGGCGCTCCTCCTCTTCTGAGCATTGTATTTCGCCCGCAGAGCATTTTACGTCCTAACATGGGGTATTTCCATACTCAGAAGAGAAGGGGTTACAAATTTTGGGGGGCATTCTCTCCCATAACCCTTGCTGCTGAACTTTGAAGCCCTCTGATGTCTTCCAAAAGTAAAAACATCTCAACTTTATGATGCAAATATAAAGTAGACATATTGTATTTGTGAATCAATATATAATTTATTTGGAATGTCTATTTTCCTTACAAGCAGAGAGCTTCAAAGTTAGAAAAATGCAAAATTTTCAAATTTTTCATCAAATTTTGGAATTTTTCACCAAGAAATGATGCAAGTATCGGCAAAAATGTACCACTACCATAAAGTAGAATATGTCATGAAAAAACAATTTTGGAATCAAATTTATAAGTAAAAGCATCCCGGAGTTATTAATGCTTAAAGTGAAAGTGGTCAGATTTGCAAAAAATGCTCCCGTCCTTAGGGTTATAATGGGCTTCGTCCCCAAGGGGTTAAAAGAAAAAGAAAAAAAAAGAAAAAAAGAATATATACATACATATATATATATATATATATATATATGTCACTGACAGTCTTGTGTGTGACATTGGTTTGTAATTTCTAATTCTTAATCATCATTTCTTCAGAAATCCCTTTAAGGCTTCTTTCACACTGTTGTTTGTGTCCAGCAGTGTGAGGGCTGTTAGAAGATAGCGGGAGAAAAATTTGTGCTTGCGACGTCTTTTTCTCCCGCTATCTTCGGGAGTGAATGGGATTTTCTGTGCCCGCTATGCCTCCTGTTGTGCTCCGTCACACTAAGAACAGTTAAAGGCAGTTGAAAAAAAGAGATCCTTAATGGCCGTTTGTGGCGGAGCCCAGCGGCAGAGTGGAAGTAGCCTAAGAAATGGCCGCAGAAGACTGATTGTTGACAACAAGATTTCATCTGTTCTGCAAAAGTGATATAGACCTTTAAAAACACACAGAGTGCCATGTAAAAACTTGGTGGCTACAGATCCCACTTGGTGGTATAAAACCTGGAAAGTTGCATACATTTTTAAAATGTTGATAGGTCTTCTACTAGGGACACCAAAGCATGCAATTTTTCTCAAGTAGATTGAGCCTGCCTTGTCAAGATGCAACTCGATGGGTCATACCAGCCAGATTGTAAAGATATGTTCTGCACCTCCTATTGACCACTAGGTAATTAGCTTCTTGCTAACTAGCTTTATTTGTGAATGTGGCCTTATGCATACCTTTAAAACATCTGTTTATACTGTACTTAATCTGTTCATACGACTGAATTTCCATACAGAATCCGGCAGAAAAATTCAGCTCGGAAATTCTGCTACACGAAGTTACCACGAGGTGAATGGAATTTCCGCTGTGCCATATACACGTCAGATTTTCGCTGTGAAAATTGCACTTTGAATTTCAGAAAAAAGTAGGAACAGGTCAATACTTTTTGAGAAATTCTGTGTCAGAGTCACATTAAAGTCAAAATAGAAACATAAGACTTTGAACATTCCACTAACCTCCCACTAATCTCCTCATTGGTTAGGCCTGCTGTGTCATTGATGAATGGCCCTGCAACGTTCAGGGGTGTCGCTAGGATGTTGAGGAATATTTTATTGTATATGCTTTTACAATAAAAGCAGCAACTGAAGGGTCAATCATTTAATTGCTTGTATAATGCTTTGGAATACTATTCAGAAGCAGTATTGTCTGTCACTGTTATACCAAAAGGCAATAAATTAGGCATTGCCTAGTAGACAGACACTGGAGAAGACCTGGGTGACTTCATGGCCAGAAAGAGCTCCCTTCCTCTTTAAAATACTTTAGATGTTGCAATCTATATTGATACAGGCATCTAAGGGGTTAAATGGCCACAATTAGTGTTTAGGTATAACCATTATGAATCGTGACAGATATGTCTGTCATTGAATATTAATCAATTTATTAAATAATTAATGAATATAAAAACTCTATTTAACCAATAGGTCATTTTCAGATAACACAGTCTCTTAAAGGAAAAATGTACCTAAAGCTTTCAATGACAACAATAGTGTACTTCACACAGTACAACTTCACAACAATCAATGTTATCTTTACATGGACCCCTAAAACTTGAAGGTGTATTTTCATAATTCAAGTTATCCCCTATCCACAGGATGTAGTATAACTAGTAAATTGGTGGGAATCTGACTGCTGGGACCCCCATCAATTCCAAATAAACAAAGGACAAATATCCAAATATCCTCGTAATGAATGGAGCAGGCCACATGTGTGCCCAATGCTCCATTTATTTTCTATGGGGCTTCAGTTAATAAAAAGTGAACAGAATTGTATTGAGTTGTGAAAGGTATCAACTGTAAGTAAACCATCCTTTCAGTTACCTATAAGTAGTATTGTACTGTATCTAACATTTCTTTATATCTAATTTTTATTTTTCTCTTCAAAAAACAAATTTCTTTAAACAAAATAAGTAAATGCACCAAGAAGAAATACTGCAGTAAACCATACTATACATAGGAGCAGTTACAATTTTTTTTCTTTTTTCCCCATCACAACTCATTTATTTTTTCTATTTTTAGTGCTTGACTTTGTATATTTGCTGAGCAACACAGTTAACTTACTTGAAAGTTTACTAAGAAAGCTATAACCTTCATCTAGACTGTGAGACCTCAATCCTATTAATATATCACTTTGATTGGCAGTATAGTTAGAACAAGACAAAAGAACAAATTGACTTGTATACAGCATCAGGTTTACAGAGTAGGATCTGAAGTTCTGTACTCTCCACTGTGCCCACAGTGCAGTCAATCATTCGAGTCACCATCTGTTTTGGCCTAATAAATACAGTATTATCACAGAGTGAAACCAAAAGAAGTAAGTTTGTTTATATAAATCTTCTTCTTGATGACAGATGAACTCTAACTTTGGTATTTAGAGAAAAAAAGCAAAAAGAATTTCAAATAAAATTTAAAATTATAGCATAGGGTAAAGCATTTACAGTGATAAAACAGCCTTATCGGTTTGAAGTTATAGTTCAATAATTTTTTTTGAAACGTTGTGTCTTAGTCTTTGTAATCTTTTTAATTTGTTTAACTAAATCTAGGATTATAAGACAGAAACAAAGAAAATTGTTAGCAGGAAAAGATGATATGGGTCCTCCTAGACTGGCCTATATAATTGTCGTGTCAGGCAGGGAATAGGGCAGCCCTAAACTCGCTCACAGACACTTTCCCTGCCTAGTAGTGTTGAGCGGCATAGGCCATATTCGAATTCGCGAATATTTGCGAATATATGGACGAATATTCGCCGAATATTCACGAATATTCGCCAAATATTCGCAATATTCTCGTTTTATTTTCGCATACGCGAAAATTTACGTATGCGAAGATGAACATATGCAAAAATTAGCATATAAAGAATTAGCATAAGCGAAAATTCGCATATGCGAAAATTAACATATGCAAATTTTTGCATATGCGAAAATTCGCACACCATTCTCACACAGTAGTATTAGAGCCTTCTTTACACTACACAAGCTGGAAGCAGAGAGGGATGATCACTGTGAGGTGTACTGTGAATAAAAAAAAAAATATGAATATTCGTAATTACAAATATATTGTGCTATATTCTTGAATATGCGATATTCGGGAATAAAATTCGCATTGCAAATATTCGCGAGCAACACTACTGCCTACATGAAAATCTATTTTAAGTGACCCCAACTGGACAACAGTCCCTACTCTGAGCAAAGTGCAGGGCATAGCAAAGTCAAAAGGAGTAAAACAAAGACAGCACAGAAGTCAGAGAGTAGGTCAGAACACACAAGATTAAACAGACATAGACCAAAAGCAAGACAGGCATGTTGAAGTGAGGGTAGAAGCTACAAATTTGAGCAAACACTGGAAGCTGAGAAGGTATTCAAATATCCTGCTCCTTGGGAATGTCAGCAGTGCTGCCAGAGCTGTAGCTAGCTCTTTTTGATCCTGAGGCAAAAACAGAAAATTGTGACCAACACACCCACCCATTTAGGCTTAGGGCACCCTTCGGAAAAAAAATTAAGTGGGACACCCTTACCGAATAATTTTTTATATGTTGGCTATATGTAGGACCCCCTGTAGGTAGGTAGCTTGGCCCTGGTTCACCCCTTTTCCAGGTGTAGAGGAGTACAGGGATGAATAGGTGTAGAGAAATGACAGAGAGGTGTACATGGGTGACAGGAGAAACAGATGGGGTGCACATGGGTGTCAGAGGGGTGTACAGGAGTGTTAGAGGGGTGTAGAGATGTGATAGAGGGGTGTATATGGATGACAGAGGTGTAGAGGGGTGTACATGAGTGACAGAGGGACGTACAGGAGTAACAAGGGTATAAAGGTATGACAGGGCTGACAAAGGGTTGTAGAGAAGTGTACAGGGGTGACAAAGGGATGTGCAGGGGTGACAAGGGGTGCTGAGGGACCAGGGATAATCCAGAGTACAGAGCTGCTCCACAGGAAAGGGAGATTACACGAGGACTGGAGCTGCAGCATCACCCATCCCGGCACTGCACACAGACTTCCCTCCCGCCTGGCCTGCACGCCTGTGACTCACAGGTGCGCAGGTCTGGGAAAGAAAATTAAAAAAAAATTAGCGCCATATTTCCCACCAGAGTGTCCTGGCACCTCAGTGTAATGTGTGCTGGACTCCCTGTGTATGCAGGTGCAGCGGACAGGGCCAATGCAGCCCTGGCCGCTACGTCCCCTTGCAACAGCGCACCTGAAGTGATCGCCTCACTCGCCTTGTGGGAGCTACAGCCATGACCACTGCTGATTGGTTGCGCCTGCATCTCCTGAATTGCGAGAAGCATGTGATTGACCAGATGTGTTTGTTACAATTATACAGCTTTGTATATCAGTTATACTAACAAATTATATATAAATGCTTCGGACACAATTCAAAAGTAGTAAAGACAAAAAAAACTGTGTGTGCAGCTTACAGTTACAAAGGTCCGAGGCTAGATCGGATGTTCACCGATACCCCTAGCTGCTATTGAAAATTAGATAATTAAAAACAGAAATCCGAAACCTTCAGGAGGACCTCACCAGGAATACTGGTGCATGATTGTGGTGTAATAATGAGATATCAGGAGACTGTGCTTTAAATCCTTATTTGATTTATTTATACTAACATATCATTCTAGCACAGGGCCCTTGTGGTAGGAAACTAAAAGAACTGTAGGTAAACACTATTACTGCAATTAAAATATATAATGTAATCGCATAAAACATATACTTAAAATAACAATAATGTAAAATGCTGGATAAAGGCAATAGATATAGAATCCTGTTTTATGTCACTTAATCTGGCATCTTATACTCCGGAACTGATGGCAGCAGATGATCTTTAAAAGTGTGTAACTATCGGCCTTAGTGCTCTCAGTCACTGACTCGTAGTGTGTGTCTTAATTAACGATGAAGACAAGATGGCATACAAAGGAACTTAACCCCTTAAGGACCAAGGACGTACAGGTACGTCCTTGGTCCTGCTCTCGTGATATAATGCGGGGTTACACGGTAACCCAGCATCATATCACGGCGGGCCCGGCGTCATAGTGAAGCCAGGACCAGCCGCTAATAGCGCGCAGCGCCGATCGCCGGCTAAAAGTGAAAGTAAAAGCTGCCGGTTAACTCAGTGGGCTGTTCGGGATAGCCGCGGCGAAATCGCGGCATCCCGAACAGCTTACAGGACAGCGGGAGGGCCCCTACCTGCCTCCTCACTGTCCGATCCAGGCATGAGCTGAGATCCAGGCATGAGCAGTCAAGCAACAGAATCATCGATCACTGGTTTCCTATGAGAAACCAGTGATCAGTGATACAGATCAGTGTGTGCAGTGTTATAGGTCCCTATGGGAGCTATAACACTGCAAAAAAAAAGTGAAAAAAAAAAGTGAATGAATATCATTTAACCCCTCCCCTATTAAAAGTTTGAATCACCCCCCTTTTCCCATAAAAAAAAAACACAGTGTAAATAAAAATAAACATATATGGTATCACCGCGTGCGGAAATGTCCGAATTATAAAAATATATCGTTAATTAAACCGCTCGGTCAATGGCGTACGCGCAAAATAATTCCAAAGTCCAAAATAGTGCATTTTTGGTCACTTTTTATATCATTTAAAAATGAATAAAAAGCGATCAATAAGTCCTATCAATGCATAAATGGTACCATTAAAAACTTCAGATCACGGCGCAAAAAATTAGCCCTCATACTGCCCCATACACGGAAAAATTAAAAAGTTATAGGGGTCAGAAGATGACAATTTTAAACGTATTAATTTTCCTGCATGTAGTTATGATTTTTTCCAGAAGTACGACAAAATCAAGCCTATATAAGTAGGGTATCATTTTAATCGTATGTACCTACAGAATAAAGATAAGTTGTAATTTTTACCGAAAAATGCACTACGTAGAAACGGAAGCCCCCAAAAGTTACAAAATGGCGGTTTTTTTTTTCAATTTTGTCGCACAATGATTTTTTTTCTGTTTCACCGTAGATTTTTGGGCAAAATGACTGACGTCATTACAAAGTAGAATTGGTGGTGCAAAAAATAAGCAATCATATGGATTTTTAGGTGCAAAATTGAAAGAGTTATGATTTTTTAAAGGCAAGGAGCAAAAAACAAATGCAAAAACGGAAAAAACCCCGGTCCTTAAGGGGTTAATAATAGTTCTCAACAAATGGGTCATGGACGTCCTGTGTGTTATGTCAGCTCTGACTGCGGGATGACAGCTGGCACCGTCGGCCACAGGCCGCATGATAGAATAAAGTATGCCCTCCACACTAAACAGCTGCCGCACTTGATGTTAGTGAGCGGAGAATAAGCACCTGTTACTCTGATCGGCAAGACCGGAGCTCCTGCAGAGTGACGTGTGACGTCAGGAGAAAGTCCACGTGAGATGAGGTAGTGGGAGCAGAGGCCGGCTGGTTTGGTGGAAGTACAGGAACAGAATGCTGCTATTCAGTACGGGCATTAACCCCTTAAGGATCGGGGGGGTTCCGTTTTTGCATTTTCGTTTTTTGCTCCTTGCCTTTAAAAAATCATAACTCTTTCAATTTTGCACCTAAAATCCATATGATTGCTTATTTTTTGCGCCACCAATTCTACTTTGTAATGACGTCAGTCATTTTGCCCAAAAATCTACGGTGAAACAGAGAAAAAATCATTGTGCGACAAAATTGAAAAAAAAAGCTGTTTTGTAATTTTGGGGGCTTCCGTTTCTATGTAGTACATTTTTCGGTAAAAATGACACCTTATCTTTATTCTGTAGGTCCATACGATTAAAATGATACCCTACTTATATAGGTTTAATTTTGTCGTACTTCTGGAAAAAATCATAACTACATGCAGGAAAATGAATACGTTTAAAATTGTCATCTTCTGACCCCTATAACTTTTTTATTTTTCCGTGTATGGGGCGATATAAGGGCACATTTTTTGCGCCGTGATTTGAAGTTTTTAACGGTACCATTTTGCATTGATAGGACTTATTGATGATATAAAAAGTTACCAAAAATTCACTATTTTGGAATTTGGATTTTTTTTGCGCGTACGCCATTGACCGAGCAGTTTAATTAACAATATATTTTTATAATTCGGACATTTCCGCACGCGGTGATACCATATATGTTTATTTTTATTTTTATTTACACTGTTTTTTTTTATGGGAAAAGGGGGGTGATTCAAACATTTAATAGAGGAGGGGTTAAATGATCTTTATTCACTTTTTTTTTTTCACTTTTTTTTTGCAGTGTTATGGGTCCCATAGGGACCTATAACACTGCACACACTAATCTTTACCATTGATCACTGGTTTCTCATAGGAAACCAGTGATCGATGATTCTGCCGCTTGACTGCTCATGCCTGGATCTCAGGCACTGAGCAGTCATTCGGCGATCGGACAGCGAGAAGGCAGGTAGGGGCCCTCCCGCTGTCCTGTAAGCTGTTCGGGATGCCGCGATTTCGCGGCGGCTATCCCGAACAGCCCACTGAGTTAACCGGCAGCTTTTACTTTCACTTTTAGCCGCTCAGCTCTGAGATCGCGGCTAAAGGATTAATAGCGCGCGGAGCCGCGATCGGTGCTGCGCGCTATTAGCGGCGGATCCCGGCTTCAATATGACGCCGGGCCCGCCGTGATATGATGCGGGGTTACCGTGTAACCCCGCGTTATATCACGGGAGCAGGACCAAGGACGTACCTGTACGTCCTTGGTCCTTAAGGGGTTAAATGGATGTATTTTCCTAAGGTGGCAAACTTCTTGCAGTAGTAGTGCGTCTCAGTGGTCCATTATATGCGTCACTATGCTATTGCATGCGTCACTATGCTGTTACATGCTTCACTATGCTATTACATGCGTCTCTGTGCTAATGCATGTGTCACTGTGCTGATGCATGCATCACTATGCTACATCATGTGTCACTGCATTGCATGTGTCACTGTGCTATTACATGTGTCACGGTGCTATTACATGTCTCACTGTGCTATTACATGCGTCACGGTGCTCTTACATGTGTGACAGTGCTATTACATGTGTGACAATGCTATTACATGTGTCACGGTGCTATTACATGTGTGACAGTGCTATTACATGCGTCAAGGTGCTATTACATGTGTCACGGTGCTATATTATGCGTCACTAACTATGCTATTATAGGCGCCACCATGCTAACTCATGCGTCTCCATGTTGTTCATGCGTTGCCATGCCATTTCAAGGTTTCTCTACCTTGTTTTCATGACTTTGACTGGTATATATTTTGCGTATTCACATATCGTGGATTTATGCGTATGTTTTCATAAGTGTAGTGTAGATGTTTGTGTTTCTATTGTGGGCATTCGTGCACATGACTGGTGTATATTCCAGGCATCCTTCACTATAGCATTTCTCACCACAAGCATTTAACCATAGTCGATATACCATTATTACATTACTACAGCTAGTTTCCATGTACTTGTTACTAGAGCATATACATGTTGCCATATCACATATATGCTAGGTATTCAGCATCTAAACAGATATAATTAGTGCTAATATACATATATTATGCGTACATCACTAACTCACCATACAAATAGAGGTCGGGTACAGTTGTATACTTTGCTTCTTGTTTTACGTATGCACAAAGAGTCTAGTGGGCGTACACTCAGTGCTGCTATATCGATGTTGTTGTAAGCAATATGTACAGGTTAGCATTGTCAAGTTTCGCATGTTTCGAGTTTGCTAAGAAATGGGCTGTCACTTCCACTTTACGGTCACGCTTCCTCATGTATTCAGTGCTGGTTGTTTTCTTAGACGGGTATGATTTTAGTTCTATTGCATTATCATGTGTAGGTTTGATAACTTTAGGGTCAGTCATGTTTCAGGTTGCCCCGATAGTGTCTACGACAATTTTCTCATGTACTAAGGTTGGGTTTTAGGCACGCTTGTAGGTCTGTCACACTATTCAGGCGGTCACTACATTCGGTATACGATTATTTTGTTCATTCCTCCTGTTGTTTGCCTGTTACAATAGATTTGCTGTCATGTTTTCACCTAGGTATAGAAACTAGGTCTAGTACATATTCAGGCTATAATATTTGTATCACTGTTTCTCATGTACACAGGCTGTTACATTTGCTTCATTTTAACGGTTCTCATGTTCTTGGAACAGTCAAGCCTAGTCTATCATGATAGCATCGTGTCTGTTCAGGTATCTTAGTCTAAGTTCAAGCTGTCACGATTGGTTCATTATTATGCTGTGTGCTTAGGATGCATGGTACTGCGTTACTCATAATTCATCAAGTACACGCCACCAATTCACACGTAAACTGTGTAGGTACCTGTGTGAGTGCAGGTATGTGGGTATTCGCGGTACTTTCAGGTTTGATACACTAAGGCCTTGCTCATTTTCTAAGCTCTCTTTATAGCATCATTACTGTTTTCTCATATTCAGGTCCACTGGCTTAGGCTATCCATGTTAGCACTAGAGATGTCGCGAATTGTTCACCGGCGAACAGTTCCCGGCTATTTTGCAGGTTCGCGTTCGCATCGCCGGGCGAACATATGTGAAGTTCGATCCGCCCCCTATACTTTAACATTGCAGTAAACTTTGACCCTGTGAGTTAGAGTCAGCAGACACATTGCAGCCAATCAGCATCAGTCCCTCCCTTCCAGACCCTCCTACCTCTTGCACGGACGCCATTTTAGCCTCATTCAGCATTCTTCAGGCTTAGGAAGTGGAGGGTTAGAGGGAAAGCGATAGCTAGGCTGCTGCTAGGTGGTGTATTCAGGGACCAGTTTACTTCTAAAGCACTAGTGTAACATCTGCTTTAAGGACAGCACCCAAAAAAGCCCTTTTTAGGGCTGAAAGATATCAGTCCTGGTTGGGAGGGAACCGCTGGTTAAAAGGGGTACTCCAGAATCAAACTTAAGTTCCTTCAAGCAACTATCTACTACAGTATTCAAAGGGCTGAAAGATATCAGTCCGTTAGTCTTGCAACAGCTGGAGGCACCCTGGTTGGGAGGGAACCACTGGTTAAAAGGGGTACTCCAGAATCAAACTTAAGTTCCTTCAAGCAACTAACTACTACAGTATTCAAAGGGCTGAAAGATATCAGTCCATTAGTCTTGCAACAGCTGGAGGCACCCTGGTTGGGAGGGAACCACTGGTTAAAAGGGGTACTCCAGAATCAAACTTAAGTTCCTTCAAGCAACTAACTACTACAGTATTCAAAGGGCTGAAAGATATCAGTCCATGTGTTTTGCAACAGCTGTAGGTACCGTGGTTGGGGACCACTGCTTAAAAGGGGAACTCCGCTGGCAAGCTTTTTTTCTTTAAAGCAACTAACTACTACAGTATTCAAAGGGCTGAAATATCAGTCCGTGTGTTTTGCAACAGCTGGAGGCACCCTGGTTGGGGACCACTGCATAAAAGGGGAACTCCGCTGGCAAGTTTTTTTGCTCATTGTCACACTTGGGCAAATCACATTAGATGTGACAGTTGTGCAAATAAAAAAAAAAACTTTTTTGGCTGTTAAATAAAATCAGCCGTCACTGTTAATTCACTTCACAGTTGCCATTTTTCCTGCCTGCAGGGAAAATTGTTTCCCCCTAGTGCAAATCACATTAGGTGCGACAGTTGTGCAAATTAAAAAAAAATACCTTTTTTGGCTGTTAAATAAAATCATCCGTCACTGTTAGTTCACGTCACAGTTGCCCTTTTTCCTGCCTGCAGGGCAAATTGTGTCCCCCCTAGTGCAAATCACATTAGGTGGGACAGTTGCGCAAATTTAAAAAAATACCTTTTTTGGCTGTTAAATAAAATCAGCTGTCACTGTTAGTTCACGTCACAGTTGCCATTTTTCCTACCTGCAGGGCAAATTGTGTCACCCTAGTGCAAATCACATTAGGTGTGACAGTTGCGCAAATTAAAAAAAAATACCTTTTTTGGATGTTAAATAAAATCATCCGTCACTGTTAGTTCACGTCACAGTTGCCATTTTTCCTGCCTGCAGGGCAAATTGTGTCACCCTAATGCAAATCACATTAGGTGTGACAGTTGCGCAAATAAAAAAAAAATACCTTTTTTGGCTGTTAAATAAAATCAGCCGTCACTGTTAGTTCACGTCACAGTTGACATTTTTCTTGCCTGCAGGGCAAATTGTGTCACCCTAGTGCAAATCACATTAGGTGTAACACTTGTGTAAATTTAACCAAAAAAATGACAGGCAGAGGAAGGCCCCCCCGCAGGGGCCGTCGTGGTGCTGGGATTCCCTTTGGCCCTAGAATGGCCAGTGTTCAGATGCCACGTACCCTGAACCCCCAAAGTTCTGAGGACTTAGTTGACTGGCTATCACAAGACACCCAATCTACTACTAAAGCTTCCGCTCGGAACCTTGACGCACCGTCCTTCTCCTCCTCTAGCTTAGCTTCGGGCACCTCTCATGCTACCACTTGCCCGCCTGCCGCCACCACCAACACTAGCACCCCAGCAGCTTTACTTGATCCGTCAGAGGAGTTATTTACACATCAGTTTGAAGACATGAGTGATACACAACCATTATTGCCAGAGGATGTAGTTAACAGGGATATGTCTCAGTCAGGCAGCATTACACACATGAACGTATGGTGTGATGATGATGTTGTACCCACTGCTGCTTCCTTTCTTGAGGTGTCAGATAGCGGTGAAGGTGTTGATGATGACGATGTGTCCGTGGATGCCACATGGGTGCCCGCTAGAAGAGAAGAAGAGGGGGAAAGTTCAGATGGGGAGGCTGAGAGGAGGAGGAGATGACTTGGAAGCAGTGGGAGGTCGTCGCAAGGAGCTAGTGGCACAGTCAGACAGCATGCATCGGCACCCGGGGTCAGCCAGACAGGACGCCAATCAACGCATGCTGTTGCCACCACCAGAATGCCGTCATCGCAGAACTCAGCAGTGTGGCATTTTTTTTGTGTGTCTGCCTCTGACAACAGCGAGGCCACTTGCAACCTGTGCCAGAAGAAACTGAGTCGTGGGAAGTCCAACACCCACCTAGTCACAACTGCTTTGCGAAGGCACATGATGTCACATCACAAACGCCTATGGGATCAACACGTCAGTACAAGCAGCACACAAAGTCAAAGCTGCCATCCTCCTCCTGGTCTAGCATCTTCAGCCAGGTCAACCACTGCTGCCCTCCTTGCCCCCTCTCAAGCATCCGCCTCTCCGTCTCTTGCCTTGAGCAGTTCCTGCTCATCTGCCCACAATCAGGTGTCTGTCAAGGAGATGTTTGAGCGCAAGAAGACAATGTCTCAAAGTCACCCCCTAGCCAGCATCTGACAGCTGGCTTGTCGGAGCTGCTAGCCCGCCAGCTTTTACCATACAAGCTGGTAGAGTCTGAGGCCTTTAAAACATTTTTAGCCATTGGGACACCATAGTGGAAGGTACCTGGACGAAATTTTTTTGCACAAAAGGCAATCCCCAACCTTTACTCCATTGTGCAAAAGGAAATTATGGCATGTCTGGCACACAGTGTAGGGGCAAGGGTCCATCTGACCACTGATACCTGGTCTTCAAAGCATGGTCAGGGCAGGTATATCACCTACACTGCTCATTGGGTAAACCTGGTGGCGGCTGCCAAGCATGGAATGCGTGGCTCTGCAGAGGAGTTGGTGACACCGCCACGACTTGCAGGCAGGCCTGCTGCCACCTCTACTCCTCCTACTCCATCCTCTTCCATAACATCCTCAGCCGAGTCCTCTTCCACTGCTCCGTCTTGCTCCACACCACCGGCACCCCCCCCCCCCATCTTGGGGTTGACTTGCCTCAAAGCGGAGAGTCACACCGCACCAGCGTTCCTGTCGGCCCTGAACGCACAGATGGACCAGTGGCTGACTCCGCACCAACTGGAGATCGGCAAGGTGGTTTGTGACAACGGAACAAATTTGTTGGCGGCATTGAGGTTGGGCAAGTTGACACATGTGCCGTGCATGGCACATGTGTGTAATCTGATTGTACAACGCTTTGTGCTCAAGTACTCAGGCTTACAGGATGTCCTGAAGCAGTCCAGGAAGGTGTGTGGCCATTTCAGGCGTTCCTACACGGCCATGGCGCACTGGTCAGATATCCAGCGGCGAAACAAAATGCCAGTGAGGCGCTTGATTTGCGACAGCCCGACGCGTTGGAATTCTACACTCCTAATGTTAGACCGCCTGCTCTAACAAGAAAAAGCAGTCAACGAATATTTGTATGACCGGGGTGCTAGGACATCATCTGTAGAGCTGGGAATTTTTTTGTCACGTTACTGGAGGCTCATGCGCAATGCCTGTAGGCTCATGCGTCCTTTTGAGGAGGTGACAAACTTGGTCAGTCGCACCGAAGGCACCATCAGCGACATCATACCGTTGGTTTTCTTCCTGGAGCGTGCCCTGCGAAGAGTGCTGGATCAGGCAGTAGATGAGCGTGAAGAGGAAGAGTTGTGGACACCATCACCACCAGAAACAGCCTTATCAGCATCGCTTGCTGGACCTGCGGCAACGCTGGAAGACGATTGTGAGGAAGAGGAGTCAGAGGAGGAATGTGGCTTTGAAGAGGAGGAGGAAGACCAACCACAGCAGGCATCCCAGTGTGCTCCTTGTCACCTATCTGGTTCCCGTGGTGTTGTACGTGGCTGGGGGGAAGAAGATTATACCTTCCCTGACATCACTGAGGTTGAGGAACGGGACATGAGTAGCTCGGCATCCGTCCTTGTGCAAATGGGGTCTTTCATGCTGTCATGCCTGTTGAGGGACCCTAGTATAAAAAGGATGAAGGAGAACGACCTGTACTGGGTGTCCACGCTACTAGACCCCCGGTATAAACATAAAGTGCCTGACATGTTACCGCATTACAGCAAGGCGGAAAGGATTCAGCAGGTCCAAAATAAATTAAGAAGTATGCTGTACACAGCGTATAAGGGTCATGTCACAACACAACAGGGATCTAACAGGGGAAGAGGTGAAAGTAATCCTCCTCCTCCTCCCACGAACACACCGGCAAGGACAGGAAGCTGTAAAGACATGCTGTTGATGGAGGACATGCAGAGCTTTTTAAGTCCTACGCATCACCACAGCCCTTCGGGGTCCACCATCAGAGAACGACTTGACCGACAGGTAGCAGACTACCTGGCCTTAACCGCAGATATCGACACTCTGAGGAGTGATGAACCCCTTGACTACTGGGTGTGCCGGCTTGACCTGTGGCCAGAGCTATCCCAATTTGCGCTCGAACTTCTGGCCTGTCCCGCTTCAAGTGTCCTGTCAGAAAGGACCTTCAGTGCAGCAGGAGGTATTGTCACTGAGAATAGGAGTCGCCTTGGTCTTAAGATGAATGAGGGATAGATCCCGAACGGTACTGACACTGGGCGATACATTTGACTGAACAAGGCCTGATCAGATGACCTGCCTTGGCCTAAAAATGGTCCACACGCTGCTGTATTTGAACTCTGAATGCCGGATGACTTGCGTGACTTATCCGCCACCAACTAGGGTTCAAGCCGCAATGTTTTAGGGCACTTTCTGCCTGGCAAAACAAAATGAATTTTTTCAAGCCGCTGCTACAGCAACGGCTGCGACAATACCAAATTTTCCAGCCAGGTGTACATGCCTAATTTTTCTGGCCTCTGCTGCTGCACTTGTTATGGTGCTGCAATTTTTATGGCCGCTGCTACAGCTGCGACAATACCAAATTTTCCTGCCAGGTGTACATGCCTAATTTTTCTGGCCTCTGCTGCTGCACTTGTTATGGTGCTGCTATTTTCTGGCTGCTGCTACAGCTGCGGCTGCGACAATACCCAATTTTTCATCCATGTGTACATGCCTAATTTTTCTGGCCTCTGCTGCTGCACTTGTTATGGTGCTGCAATTTTTATGGCCGCTGCTACAGCTGCGACAATATCAAATTTTCCAGCCAGGTGTACATGCCTAATTTTTCTGGCCTCTGCTACTGCACTTTTTCTGATGCTGCAATTTTTCTGGTTGCTGCTACAGATGCGGCTGCGACAATACCCAATTTTTCATCCATGTGTACATGCCTAATTTTTCTACCCTCTGCTGCTGCAATTTTTATGGCCGCTGCTACAGAAGTGGCTGCAACAACACCAAATTTTTCAGGCATGTGTACATGCCTAATTTTTCAGGTACTCTCTGCTGACATCTCTGTCCATTTTTGCAACCGTGGATATTAGATGTATGCCTTGTGTTCAAATCCCACCATGTGCTGCCTCAAGGGGGGCTCTAACTATGTGCTGCCTAACATGGGGGAATCTATGTGCTGCCTAAAGGGGGGATCTAACTATGTGCTGCCTAAAGGGAGGCTCTAACTATGTGCTGCCTAATATGGGGGAATCTATGTGCTGTCTAAAGGGGGAAATCTAACTATGTGATGCCTAAAGGGGGGCTCTATGTGCTGCCTAAAGGGGGCTAAAGCACGTTATTCCAAACCATTTAGGAATAATAGGTTATTTATGCCCTTTATGGATTAAAACCAGACTCTGCATCAACTATGTAATTTTCCATGGCAGTTTTGCCATGGATCCCACTCTGGCACGCCACAGTCCAGGTGTTAGTCCCCTTGAAACAACTTTTAAATCACTATTGTGGCCAGAAAGAGTCCCTGTGGGTTTTAAAATTCGCCTGTCCATTGAAGTCAATGGCAGTTCGCCCGGTTCGCCGGTTCGCAAACTTTTGCGAACGTTCGCGTTACATAGTTACATAGTTAGTACGGTCGAAAAAAGACATATGTCCATCAAGTTCAACCAGGGAATTAAGGGGTAGGGGTGTGGCGCGATATTGGGGAAGGGATGGGATTTTATATTTCTTCATAAGCATTAATGTTATTTTGTTCCAGGAATGTATCTAATCCTGTTTTAAAGCTGTTAATTTTTCCTGCTGTGACCAGTTCCTGAGGTAGACTGTTCCATAAGTTCACAGTTCTCATGGTAAAGAAGGCGGTTCGCAAACCAAAAATTTCATGTTCGCGACATCACTAGTTAGCACTACCAGGCATATGTTATACACATAGGTTTACCATGTTTTTTAGCGATTGTTTTAGCATTTCTGTTGTGTTTGTTTTCAGGTCGATTATGTTTAGGCTGTTGCATATGGTGGTTGGTCTGGTACTCATGGCCTGTTGTCTTTAGGCTGTCATAACGGCTTTTGGTCAGGTCTTGTCTTCACTTGACTAGATTATCAGGGATGTCATTACTGTTACGTATCTCATTTGTTCAGGTCTGTTTCACCTGCAGGCACAATGTTTACATAAAGACCTGTCACGTCAACAGGCACAATGGTTGTTTTCAAAAACCTGTTATGTCTTCAAAAACCTGTTATGTCTTCAGGCACGATGGTCATGCTATGTCCTGTCATGACTGCAGGCCCGATGGTAAAGTAATGTCCTGTCACGACTACAGGCATGATGGTTACACATTGTCCAGTCATGACTACAGGCACGATGGTAAGTAATGCCCTTTCACAACTACAGGCATGATGGATATGCAATGTCCTGTCACGACTACAGGCACCATGGTCACGCAAAGTCCTGGCACGACTACAGGCACGATGGTTATGCAATGTTCTGTCACCACTGCAGACACAATGGTTACGCTATGTCCTGTCAAAGGCACCATGGTAAGTAATGCCCTGTCACAACTACATGAATGATGATTATGCATTGTCGCGACTATAGGCACGATGATTTTGTTAAGATTTTCACTTCCACAGGCTTGATGGTTATGCAAAGATATGTCATGTATACAGCTACCATTGGTCATGTTGAGTTTGGTTGAGTATACAGGTAGTCAGGCTAGATTTATTCAGAATCTGATTCACAGAGCATTCATCGAGTAGTGTGAGTATTACTTTCTTCCAGTGTATACTGAGATTAATTGGGAATGTATCTGTTTAACAAAATTTCATTCTGTCATTGTTGCCACTTGTAGTATGTCAGGATGTTACTGTACGTTCATTTAAGCTTTCATTTCACCTACCCGCTCTGTTATATTTTGACACTTAGATTTTAGGCTATTTGAGGTGCAACAGGCGTTCACTTTAGAGAAGGTATTCGGATTATCCTGCTTCAACATGATGTTGTAAGAACCAGGTATGGGTAAGTAAGTAGCTTGTCATTTATGAGGGTAACCCGTGTATACTTTATACGCAATATAAACTGTGGTCACTTATTCATGTTGTTACAATTAGCATATTGTATTATGTCACTGTCCACATTAGTCTTCAGTGGTCATATGATTACTCAAAGATCCTCACGGTACAGATTTCACATTTTCTGTGTATCTTTAATTATCCTACCGGTGGTATTTTTGCCCACTTAATAGGTGTACTTTCATTCGGAGGCTAGGGCACAATTCAAGCTGCTTACTGCATATATAAGGTAAGTTTTACTCAGTCATCAATCATGCTTGGTCAACCTCAGGTCACGATTTATGCTGCACTGTAGAATAGAGGTGTTTAGGCTCGAGGCTTTCTGATAGTTGCCCTGACCACAAATGGTTTTTATGATATGTTAGTATAAATAAATCAAATAAGGATTTGAAGCACAGTCTCCTGATATGTCATTATTACACCACAATCATGCAACAGTATTCCTGGTGAGGTCCTGGAGGTTTTTAATTTCTGTTTTTATTTATCACATTTGAAAAGTATATTTTATTCAGGATTTGTACTTATTATGGTGCAACAAAAGTTTTCTTCTTAAGTCTTTATTAAAAATGTAGCTAACTTTTGCTTCTATAGCTTTCAGAATTTGTTGTGTGTGCTCTATATTTTCTCTTTATTCTCGTACACAGACTATATGATTCTTGGAAAGAGAGGCAATTTAATTTTTTATTGTGAGAGGAGCTTAGTCATATTTTTCATAATTTTTTTGTACAATTGTTTACAGTTTTTAAAGGTGTGCTACCGTGCTGACAACTTATCCCCTATATAAAGGATAGGGCATAAGTTGCCTGATTGCGCGGGGTCCCGCTGCTGGGGACCCCCGCGATCTCGCACGCAGCACCCCGCTCTCATCAGGCCCCGGAGCGAACATCCGCTCTGGGTCTGATGATGAGGCCGGTGATCATGATGTCACAGCCCCGCCCCTGTGTGATGTCACGCTCCGCCCCTCAATGCAAGTCTATGGCAGGGGGCGAGACAGCTGCGTGCGAGATCGCGGGGGTCCCCAGCGGCAGGACCCTGCGCGATCAGGCAACTTATCCCCTATCCTTTAGATAGGGGATAAGTTGTCAGCACGGTAGTACCCCTTTAAGTCCCAATAGGGGACTATTTATAGCAATCTTTGGATTGCTATTACTGTTCAGAGCTATGCATTGGCATAGTACTGATCAGAGAAATCCTCAATTTGCTTGGATTGTGGGCAGACTATACAAGAAGAACTCTGGAGCAGCAGGAGACAGGTGAGGAGACCTCTCAATGCATTTTTCACTTATAAGACCCCCTGTGATCATGCTGTGGGTAGTCCGATGAGTATATACAAGCACCATCAGTACTAATCATGGCATCTGAAGGGTTACTGGCATGCATTAGAATAATTGCTGATGTCCGCCATTAGCACTGAGGTCCCGAGTGCTAATAGTAGCCAACACCTGCACTCGCTTCATAGTCGGAATGTTCCTTAGGACAGTATTTGGGGACCAGGATATACATTTACACCCTATGTCGTTAACCCTAGGGATTAAATTATAAACACTTTTGCAATTTTTTTTTTTTTTTCATCCCTGCAAAATGTCCTCTAGAAAAGACTATTGTTATGTGTAGGGATAAGCAATAACATTTTCAAAATTCCAGTTTGGCAAGTTCGCAGAACTTTGGAAAAGTTAGATCTGGCCCAAATTAGGTTGAGGTGAAAATGAACGCCAGCAATAACCCCATGACATGTGTATAACATTGTCTAAGAGTCTTAAACGCTATGTATAAATCTCTTAGGACACCTAGGAGTGTTTCCATGTACTGATTTTTTTCTAAGTGATCCAAAAACGATACTCCTTTTGGTAGTAACAACAGTGTGTGATTTTTGTGCACAATTAAATAGCAAATTTAGGTATGAGGGTTTTGTGTCACATTTGCACACAGTCTATCTGTCTAAAAAGCTTTGAATACATGGTTTGTGTTAGTTTTCAAGCTTTAAAGTAAGAATGTTTAACTAGTGTTCTGTTTGTATCTTCTGCTATTCTTATCTGTTTTACTTGAACCTTTCCTCACTATCCCTTTACCTTACGCTCTGTACTTTCCTGTCCACTAGGTTTCTGACTCTTCGCTTGTTTCTGGTTAACCCTTGGTTTTCTGTTTTGGTACCATTTTGCCCAAATGTTGATGACTTGGACTGTCTGACCATTCTTGATGCTGCAAGTCCAACACAGGAACTGTGGCCCAGTTGGGAGCTGCCACTGAGGGCAGACCTCCAAGTAGGTAGGCATTGTGGTTTGGGCTAGCATCAGGGCTGCACTGCTCCCTACCCCAGATGTAACAATAATAATGAAAGTTTTTATTTCTATAGCAATAGCATTTTCCACAGCCCATTACAATGTTCTAGGGCTATACATCAAAACAATACTCAGACATGACAAACTTACACCCTAAATAGTCCAACAAGACGGGTGAGGGCCATGCTCATGGCAGCTAACAAAAAGTGAAGACAAAAAGTTCCTTGTTGAAATAATGGTCCAGCCATCTTTTATAAATTGGGTATAAGGTGGGTGAACCAGTCATCAACCAATCTCTAAATGTCTGAAGTGTATATAGTGTAGGTAACACTGCTGAATAATTATAGGGGGGGCATGGTGATAGAAGTGGTGACCTGTTAATGCATGTTATACACCTGCCTCAAAAATGAGTTTTGGGGCATGTTAAAATTGTAAATATTGGGTAAGAGTCGGTTTGTTTGAAGTAGTGAATACCAAAGAACTGGTACACCACAAGCAAAGTCTTGGAGACAGGATTGAAAGGTTAGGATTTTGGAAAATGTTAGTTTTAGATCATTAGCAGAGCAAATGAATGTGTAGGATGGTGAGGGAGGAGATATAGAGAGGAGAGAGGTGAGGGAGGAGATATAGGGAGATGCAGCATTGTGGAGAACTTTGCAGGTGACAGTGAGGAGTTTAAATTGCATTCTGAGCTGTTTGGGCAACCAGAACAGGGACTGGCACAGAAGGGAGGCATCAGTGTAGATATTGGAGAGGAAGATAAGTCTAGTTGCTGCATTTAGGATGGACTGGAGAGGGGAAGGTTTAGTAAATGGAAGACCTTTCCTTGCAATTGTCAGTATGGGATGGTAGATACCTGGCTGTTTCATAGCCTCTTCCACAATGAGTCCAACTGTTACTGAAACTTTCACAATTGTGCCAATCCAGTTTAAAATGGGACATCTGCTGTCTTGCCTCTTTCTTATCCATATGCTCCTCAATGGACACCTTACAGTCCCCCTGAGCTGGCTTACCGCCCTTCATTTATAAGTGCTAAACAAAAGAACTGTTATTCCGTATTACATCTGCTAAGCCTGGGCAAGAAAAGACACACAGAGGAGGAATTGCTTCCATGCCTGCTGGAGGAAATCTCAGGGTGGTTGTTTTCTCATAATCTGAGATAGAGCAATGTGGGTGTTTATAATGGAAAGAACATTGTGGCTGCCCTGTTTCTAGGTGGCATGGCACATTCTCTATGTATGGCACGTGTGCTAAATCTGATTGCAAGACACTTCTTCAGTATGTTGGACAGAAGAGTTTTTAATTTATCTTATGCCTTTAAGCACACACTCCTGCAATTACAGTGATATATTAGTATTTCTGAACCCATCTTTTTGTGTCACTTAATATGAATAAAATGTATTTTTATAGTGGCAACATTTTCTGTAAAACTTTCGGGGGCGGGGGGGGGGGGTCACATGAACAGATAATTGGAAAAGAAATATACACTAATAATTCAAACTAGAGGGGTTATGCACCAGCCAATTCTTGCTTATTCAGGCAGTGTCCGACTGGCCCACTGGAGGACTGGAGGATTCTTTGGTGGGCCTGTGATTTCTGTTCTCAGCTCTGCTGTGTCAGTCAGGTAGCTTTGTAGTGCTACTGTCTGTTATTTGGAGTCTGACTGGAACAGCACACATACAGTGTGAGTCTTAAATGAAGATGGAAACAAACAGGTCCTTGGAAAAGCTGGCAAGAATGGTGAGCTGTGTGACTCATCGCTTGCCACATTGTGAGCATGAAGAAAACCGCTAAATGCTGGATAGCCACATGGTTAGGCTCTCACTTTCCCCATCTTCCGATATGAAAGAAAAATAGTCTCACTATTGAGATAAGCTATGTAGCCAGCATGCAATGACTTTGGAACAACATACACCTACAACACATCAGTCAATTCATTGTTTTGTTGTTTTTTGTGTTTGTTTATTTTTTTTTATTTTTTTCATTTTTGCAAATTCACTTTTCATTACAGGATGACAAAGTGTTAATTGTTTATCCAATAGGCCAGCCTGACACAGACCTCCCTTTTTTTTAGCATACACCCTAAGCACATACCCCATGGACCAGATTGCCATTGGTTTGTTGACCCTCAAGTAAAGCTTTAGAAAGGGTATTAAGAGTAGCAGGTGGCTCCACTCTTGGGACCCCTACGCAAACAAGATTGTCCACCAAAAACATAGAACTGACATTTCATGAAATTAATTAGATACACATTGAAGAGGGTTTTAAAACCCCCGGATCTGGTGCCATTGACTAGATATGCCCTATGCTGTTGACTGGCTAGTACTAACATCACCGCTGCAGTTGAATCGTTACTACTACCACGACTCTACCACTCCTTAGCTTTTTAAAAATAAGTTCAAAATTAGTTTGATAAACTTCTAGGTTACTTAACTTTGTTATACAGGGTTTTTAGGGCTCTTAGTGGTATGTACAAAACTAAACTAATTTGGTCAAAGACTATATTTTCAGTGTACAATACAAAGGGACATAAAACCCTTACACAAAGCTTGAATGTGCCAGCTAAAGTCCTGGTCATTCCAAACTTCCTAAATTTAAGAATTATGGAGGTCACTGTGCTCTTAGGAACTTTCAGTGCAGCAGAAATAGTTTTGTACCCTTCTTCAGAGCTGTTTATCTACATAATCTGGTCTTTGAGCTTTACAAGCAGTTCTTTTCACCTCATGACTTGCTTTAAGCTCCTTTAATAAGTTAGCATTTCTATATTCATTTTTACATTCTTTTTTCCCTTTGTCATTATGGAATATTGAGTGCAAAATGATGAAGGAAATTTTATTTTAGCACAAAGCTGCAACATCACAAAATGGGAAAACTTGACAGGATCTGATAACTTTCGGGTTCTTTTGAGCCGTTTTTTAAATGTGACTTTGAAATGAAACTTTACTGTCATTCAATAGTGTTGAGCGGCATAGGCCATATTCGAATTCGCGAATATTCGCGAATATATGGACGAATATTCGTCATATATTCGCGAATATTCGCATATTCGTAATATTCTCGTTTTATTTTCGCATATGCGCAAATTCGCGTATGCGAAAATTAACATATGCAAAAATTAGCATATACATTAGCATAAGCAATAATTCGCATATGCGAAAATTAGCACTCCAGTCTCACACAGTAGTATTAGAGCCTTCTTTACACCACACAAGCTGGAAGCAGAGAGGGGTGATCACTGTGATGTGTACTGTGAAAAAAAAAATACGAATATTCGTAATTACGAATATATAGCGCTATATTCGCGAATATTCACGAATTCGCGAATATGCGATATTCGCGAATAAAATTCGTATTGCGAATATTCGCGAGCAACACTATTATTCAACCCAAAAAATGTTCCTGATTCTAAAATCTGCATATATCATACTGAATCATGTATATTTGACAGAATGCCCGAAAATTCCCCACAGCCTAGACCATAATGATTTCAATTCCTGGATTTAATTCCTATTTATATTTAGTCCCATAGTGAAAAGTAAAGTTATGACAATGTGTTATGGAATGTCAAGTAACCTTCTTTTTCACTTCTGGATACAAATCACAAGGGTTAACGTCAGCATCCTATTGACATGCAGAAGATATGGGAAGAAATATTGATTCTAATCCACTTTGACTGTGGAAATCTAAAGGCCAGTTAAAGCAGAGATGATATCTAGATGCATTTCAATAAAATCCATATGTCAGAAATGACAGTAGAAGCCAATTCAGTCCAGTGAAGATAGTGCAAAGACACAAAGAAATCATTTAAAAAAATTGAAAGGTCTGGAAGAGAAAGGATTAGATGGATTATATGAAAAGCAAAGAGAGAGAGGGGGAGAAAGAGAGTGAAAATGTAACAGATATGTCTAAAACCAGTACTAGTAACAAAGTGGTTTAATATATTGCCAAAGATCAGTGCTACAGGGAAAAAAATCTGAAAATGTCCTTTAGCCAGTGGTTAGGCCATTATTTTGCTGGAGACTTGAAGAACAAAATGGATGTGGCCCTGATCAAGATTATCCCTCAGCAGACTAGGCTGACTTTACCCCAGCAAAAATGGGTCTGGGATGGATGTGTGAAATAAATACTTCCCCATATTTATTCAACTACATTTACACGGAACTCCAACTATATCTGGGTAGAGTATTCTGTATGCAGTGATTTGCATCTCTGGTGATTCAATATCTAGTTTTGGGTGAAATGCATGCATAGACTTTTAGTGGGGCTTGTGACAAAGTAACATATCTATTAGCCCTTGCTAAGGAAGAAGTAATGTCATTTTACAAAAACACTGGGGGTTATCTAAATAATCTGATTTCCAACATCATGATAGTTTTACAGGGTTCAGTACAGTGTACAGACCATAGTGACCAAGTAGCATATTGTCCATCCATTTTAAGACATGAAAATAACACAAGAATATTTATTTTCTCCACTAACCAAGATGTTGACAGGCAGCCATGTAGTTATATCATGAAAGCTAAAAAACAAGATTGCACATAAATACATAGTATGAAAAATGGTACACATTTCTGACAACATAGAAACCAAGAAGAAAAGCCCAGTGCTGCAGAAATCTATAAGATTATTTTCAATCAAGAAAAAAGCAGCCTGACACATTTCTGGCATGACCCCTTAGTCATAGAGAACAATTGTTCAACATTCTCTAAAATTGTTATTGCCCAGGTGCTAAATTCTTTGTACCTGATATATGCTAATTAATATATTCAAACACATGGAAGTTTGTCATGGAGGGAAGGGTTAAAAACAATGATAACCCATCGTAACCCAAGGAAAACGTATAGCATAATCAATTTTTCTGACAACTTCTAAGTTATTTCCATGTTATTCTGTTAATAAAAAGTTGGTATTAAAGCATAGAAAGCCATCTCACAAACTGCTGAAGAAAACTTTATCTCATTTAATTTCTTAATTTGAAAAGGAACCTGTCATCTTCGGTCCCTAGTGGCTCTTTCCCATCCCACCCCTCTCTCATTTTCTGTTTGGGTGTAGAGAGAGATCTACCACTCAATGCTGGTGGGACAGGCAGTGCCATCAAGGATGGCCCAGATGACTTGTGAATTAGGCAGGATGAAAGTGATGACAGGTCCTCTTTAGGATTATTTTAAAAAAAGAGAAACAATAAAAATTATTACCATCTTAAACATTTATGGCATATTCAAAGAATATTAATTTATTTTGCTGATATCAATGTTTTCCACTACACTGTACAGAAAAGTCATATACAACTGTGCTACTACCCAATAGAGGTCACAACCTAATTCTTATCCCAAATACATGTACTGGAGAAAAGCCAGTTAATCTACTGGTATGTTTTTGAAGTATGGAAGAAAACTACACACAGTCAAGAAAAACATAAAATGCCATGCCTTTGCAAAATGTGAATACAGGACCCCAGTGCTCCAAGACAAATATTAAAGGGGGGCTCTGGTGGTAAGCTTTTTTATACAAATATGCCCAGACTGTGGGGCTTAAAAAAATAAACATGTGCATACCTTCCTACACTCCCCTGGTATTGCTGCTCCTGGTCTCTGTATACTCCTCTACCTAAGGCTGGGGGTTGATGAGACGAACACCGTAGCAGCCAGTGACTAGCAGAGCAGCACTATAAGGCTTGACCACCAGGCCCGGTCTCAGCCAACCCTTCTACCTGGTGCTGAGGGTCAATGCTTCACAGCACCATTCAGCCAATCACTAGCCACAGTGGTGTCTTGCCTTAGCCAGTGATTGGCTGAGTGACACATTTATGGATCAACCCCAAGAGTCGAGCTGAGACCGAGCCTGGTGGTCAAGGCCTTACAGTGCCGCTCTGTTAATCACTGCCTGCCCCAGCGTTAGGAAGAGGAGCATACAGGGACCAGAAGCAGTAAGACCAAGGCAGCAGGAGAGGGTTTGGAGGTATGAACATTTCCCACAGCCTGAGTATGTTTGTTTACAAAGGCTTACCACTAGAGTTCCCCTTTAACCACTGAGTCACCATGTTATCCCAGTATATACTTTAAATGCCTCATAGGTACAGATTCTGCCTCTGGAGCCCCCACTTATTTTGAGAATGGTCATTTGCCATAATTGTTTGAGATCAGAATACACCTTTCATAATGTCATAAAAAACTAAGATTCATTGCATTCACTCCATAAAACTCAAGATGATCTGTAAAGTGTTGCCCATGTTTGGAAACTACAGTAGGTCATATCACAGAATGAACACTAGGAGACGTTACCGAGTACAAGATCATCAGCCTACCCATGTAAAGCTTATGTAAAGATAACCACTCCTGCTGACTTACTTGGTGTCAGCACCTTCACACAGATAAAAGAGCCAGTGCACTAGCGATCCTTATCTTTGGCAGCTCTTAATGAATGCAGCCACGTCTATGTGTAATTAAACAGGAGCATTGATGACTCTAATTAGTCTTTTACCCCTTAAGTCACCTGTTGAGATTATATACACTGTATCATTCATTATACTGTGCTTTTTGCCGATTTCTGATCTCTCATTCCAACATGAAATGCTATTTTAGCAGTTAACACCATCCAGCATCTCATACAGGTTTTTAAATTATACAGCCTGTAAATCAGGATTCAGAATCCCTCCATTTAATAGCTTTTGTGTCAAAGGTATAGCTTCTAACCATTCTGAACAGCTTCCATTCAAGCAAATTCCACAGGGAAAATACTTCTTGCCTTTTACCAGAAAATGCCATTAATAACTTATTGACTGAGCATGCACTGAGCAAGAACATTGGTAATATTATTTAGCTTGGAGGCAGCTCGGTTGAGCATCTGTATGCCTAGGATAGTGTTATGCCTCATGCAGGGAAGTAAAGTCCCACTTTAGAATTTTGGGGACTTTGAGAAACACTAAATTGTTCATATTTTAACTCATCAAGCTATAAGGATTTTTTTTTATCTCTTTGATACTATTGTACTGTGTTTAGTTCTGTTTAGGTAGCTGGGCTTACTGAGAGTTAGTAATTTTAACCCCTTAAGGACGCAGGGTTTTTCCATTTTTGCATTTTCACTTTTTCCTCATCACCTTCTAAAAATCATAATGCTTTCAATTTTGCACCTAAGATTCCATATTATGGCTTATTTTCTGCGCCACCAATTCTACTTTGCAAAGATATTAGTCATTTTACCAAAATATCCACGACGAAGCAGAAAAAAAATTGAAGAATAAAATTAAATTTTGTAACTTTTGAGGGCTTCTGTTTCTACACAGTGCATTTTTTGGTAAACTGACATCTTATCTTTATTCTGTAGGTCCATATGGTTAAAATGATACCCTATTTATATTAGTTTGATTTTGTATTACTTAATAAAATTGTAATTTTCTGACCTCCTAACTTTTTTAATTTTTCCTCGTATTGGGCCGGTATGAGGATACATTTTTTGTGCCGTGATCTGAAGTTTTTATTGGTACCATTTTTATATTGATCAGACTTTTTGATCACTTTTTATTCATTTTTTCATGATATAAAAAGTGACCAAAATACGCTATTTTGGACTTTTGAATTTTTTTTTTGCGTGTACGCTAGAGATGAGCGAACTTTTCAAAAGTTTGATTCGGCCGATTCGTCGAATTTTCCGAAAAAGTTTGTTTCGATCCGAATTTTTTCACAGCGAATCTATATTAAAAAAGGCTATTTCTAGCCTACATACAGCTTCTATAGGGGTATAGAACACTTTGTTGTGTTCTAAAACGCATATGGAGTGTGCTGGGTTAGTGAAATAATACTGTTTTTCAGAATAACATGCAGATTACCGGCATCGCTTTTAGAATCACTGCCACACAGCAGCACAATGACAGAGCCTGGTGGTGGCATCAGTGTCAGGAGACCATATAGTGACTGAATGACATAGCGTGGAGGTGTTGGCAGCATGAGGAGACCATTTAGTGGCTGAATGGCACAGTGTGGAGGTGTTGGCAGCATGAGGACACCATATAGTGGCTGAATGACACAGCTTGGATGAGGCTGAAGCATGAGGATACCATATAGTGGCTGAATGACACAGCGTGGAGGTGTTGGCAGCATGAGGACACCATATAGTGGGTGAATGACACAGCATGGACATGTTGTCAGCATGAGGAGACCATATAGTGGCTGAATGACACAGCGTGGAGGTGTTGGCAGCATGAGGACACCATATAGTGGTTGAATGGCACAGCCCGGAGTTGCCAGCAGCATGAGTAGGCACTAGGCCTTCACAATCCCTAAGATTAAAAGATGAATTAAGAAATTTAAACCGAAGATTTTGGATAGCGGGTGCTACCTATGAGAAAATTTGAAATTTCCAGACCCAAGCGGCATCAGCAACCCATTTATTGCCTGAATGACACAGCCTGGAGTTGGCTGATGCACGAGTACACACCAGGTCTTCACAATCCCCCCCCAAAAAACAACACAATTTTAGAAATTTTTGAAAAAGATTTTGGATAGCGGGTGTTACCTATGAGAAAACTTGAAATTCCCAGGCCCAGCAGCGCCATCATTTTTTTATTTGAAAATTAAAACAAACTTTGAGTGTCCCAGACCCCATTGTGTGGGTACGAAGGACCAAATCCAACAAGCCCCCACAGAAACATCAGTAAAGCATATATTGCCTGAATGACACAGCCTTGGGTTCGCTGATTCACGAGTGCACAGCAGGGCTTCACAATCCCCCCAAAAAACACCACAAGTTTAGAAATTTTTGAAAAAGATTTTGGATAGCGGGTGCTACCTATGAGAAAATTTGAAATTCCCAGACCCAGGCCCCACAAAGGCATCAGTAAACCATATATAGCCTGAATGACACAGCCTGTAGTTGGCTGATGCACGAGTACACAGCAGGGCTTCACAATCCCCCCCAAAAAACACCACAATTTTAGAAATTTTTGAAAAAGATTTTGGATAGCGTGTGCTACCTATGAGAAAATTTGAAATTCCCAGACCCAGGCCCACCAGCGTCATCATTTTTTTATTTGAAATTTAAAACAAACTTTCAGTGTCCTGGACCCCAGCGTGTGGGTACGAAGGACCAAATCCAACAAGCCCCCACAGGGCTCATGTGGCTGTGAGATGTAGGCGCAACGTCTCCATTGCCCTGACCGGCCATTGTTTCCAAGACTTTTCTCCAAGGCAAACCATGTGAAGAACAGCGTGACACCGTCGTGCCCTGCACACATGGTATGCTGAAGGGCCACTGAGACTTGCCCGGGCAGTGGAGGCTTAAGACACAGTGGAGAATGTGGAGGCGGAGTAGCACACTGTCACAGGACCAACAGGCTGACAGAGTGTAGCAGGAAGCAGCATTGAGTACACACCAGGGCTTCAGAATCCCAAAGAAAAAACAACCATATAAAAAAAAAAAATAAGAATATTTAGGACAGCGGGTGCTACCTATATATTGCCTGAATGACACAGCCTGAAGTTGGCTGATGCATCAGTGCACACCAGGGCTTCACAATCCCCCCAAAGAACACAACAATTGTAGAAATTTATGAAGAAGACTTTTGGATAGCGGGTGCTACCTATGAGAAAATTTGAAATTCCCAGACCCAGGCCCCACAAAGGCATCAGTAAACCATATATTGCCTGAATAACACAGCCTGGAGTTGGCTGATGCACGAGTACACAGCAGGGCTTCACAATCCCCCCCCAAAAAACACCACAATTTTAGAAATTTTTGAAAAAGATTTTGGATAGCATGTGCTACCTATGAGAAAATTTGAAATTCCCAGACCCAGGCCCAGCAGCGCCATCATTTTTTGATTTGAAATTTAAAACAACTTTTGCGTGTCCCGGACCCCAGTGTGTGGGTACGAAGGACCAAATCCAACAAGCCCCCACAGGGCTCATGTGGCCGTCAGATTTAGGCGCAACGTCTCCATTGCGCTGACCAACCATTGTTTCCAAGACTTCTCACCAAGGCAAACCATGTGAAGAACAGCGTGACACCGTCGTGACCTGCACACATGGTATGCTGAAGGGCCACTGAGACTTGTCCGGGCAGTGGAGGCTTAAGACACAATGGAGGATGTGGAGGCTGAGTAGCACACTGTCACAAGACCAACGGGCTGACAGAGTGTAGCAGGAAGCAGCTTTGAGTACACACCAGGGCTTCAGGATCCCAAAGAAAAAAGAACCATTTTTCGGATATTTCGAATATTTCGGACAGCGGGTGCTACCTATATATTGCCTGAATGACACAGGCTGGAGTTGGCTGATGCATGAGTACGCACCAAAGCTTCACAATCCCTAATAAAAAAGACAAACATTTTTGATGAAAAATTTTAACGAAAATTTAGGACAGCGAGTGCTCTCTATATATTACCAGAATGACGCAGCCTGGAGTTGGCTGCAGCATGAGGAGACCATTGAAATGTGTGATTTTTTTTATTTGAAATTGAAATCAAAATTTGTGTCCCGGACCCCGCCGTGTGGGTACAAAGGACCTAATCTCACAAGCACCCACAGGGCTTATGTGGCCGTAAGATGTAGGCGCAACGTCTCCATAGCCCTGACCGGCCATTTTTGATTTTTGTACCTTTGTTTAAGAACAAGCACATATCCAAGAGTCCAGAAGACTCTATAATGCAGGACGGTGGACCACCAAAAGACATTCTTCTATAAAATATTTTTTTATGAAATAAAGAAGAAGAGTTCATCCCTCTGCGTATTTTTTTTTTTTAATTTTACTTAAAAAATCACTCGCAAGAAGCGTTCAATGGTGTAATGGTTATTATTGTGGAAAATTCAAGTTTATTACTGTGATAATTATCTGAAAATTGGAAAAAAAAATACCCAAGAGTGTTTAATAACCCCATACATTGCACCATAAATGTTGAAATTTAAATTAAGCATGTATGTATGTATTTCACAAATCCTAAAATTAAAGGCCCAAGCCCAGAATCATCATGAAGACAAGTAGTTCCTGAAAGACACAGGAGCAGTCAGGAGTAGGCGTCAGCAGTACCCAAGAGGCTTTAATAACCCCTTACATTGCACGATCACCCGCGAGATCGAGCAATAACAGGTGTGTTGTGCCCTCAGATGTCCAGGGCTGCACGTGCGCTACACTGAACGGACCAGCGTGTGTCTATCTTTCACCGACAGGTGCGAGTAACCCGCTGAACCCCGTTCGCGATAGGGATCAGGGATTTCAATTATTTCCCAGGAAAGAAGAATCACAACTATGTGCGGGTTATAAGCTCGGGTTCATTAAGTCCCTGCCCTTTGTACACACCGCATGTGTCTACTACCGATTGGATGGTTTAGTGAGGTCCTCGGATCAGCCCCGGCTTGGTAGGAGAAGGCCCTGGCAGAGTGCCGAGAATTTAAAGATCATTGTTGAAATTTGCATTAAGCATGTATTAACTACTGCTAAACTTCCAAAAATGTAAGGCCCAAGGCCTGAGGCTTCAGGGAGGCAATTATTTCCTATAAGACACAGAATGAGTCAGGAGCAGTCATTCGCAGTACCCAAGAGGATTTCATAACCAACCCCTTACATTTAAAGATCAATGTTGAAATTTGCATTGAGCATGTATTTAGCTACTGATAAACATCCAAAAATTGAAGGCCAAGGCCTGAGGCATCAGGGAGGCAATAATTTTCTGAAAGACACAGAACGAGTCAGGAGCAGTCAGAAGCAGTACCCAAGAGGGTTTCATAACCCCTTAAATTTAAAGATCAATGTTGAAATTTGCATTAAGCATGTATTTAATTACTGCTAAACATCCAAAAATTTAAGGCCCAAGGCCTGAGGCATCAGGGAGGCAAGTAATTCCTGAAAGGCACAGGATGAGTCAGGTGCAGGCATTCGCAGTACCCAAGAGGGTTTCATAACCAACCCCTTACATTTAAAGATCAATGTTGAAATTTGCATTAAGCATGTATTTAGCTACTGCTAAACATCCAAAAATTGAAGGCCCAAGGCCAGAAGCATTAGTGAGGCAAGTAGTTCCTGAAAGACACAGGATGAGCCAGGAGCAGGCAATGGCAGTACCATAACCGTAATTGATAACCCAAGAGGGTTTTATAACAAACCATAATTGGGAAATGTTGGTGTAGCAGCATGGTCAATCTACTCTGAGGCATCTGGCATTGGTGGCTGGAAATCCTGGCTGATCCATCCCTGATTCATCTTCACAAACGTCAGTCTCTCCGCATTTTTAGTGGACAGATGAGTTCGCCTTGGGGTGACTATGGCCCTGGCCGCACTAAACACTCGCTCTGATGGCACACTACTGGCCGGGCAGGACAGCTTTTCCAGGGCAAACTCTGCTAGTTGCGGCCATAAATCAAGTTTGGCTGCCCAGAAGTCCAGCGGATCTTCAATGGTTGTTGGCATGGCCATGTCAAGGTATGCCACCACATACTGGTTCAGGTCCTGCTCCATGTCTACCTGCTGCTGATGAGTTGCTTCACTATGCGGGTGAAGAAAGCTACTCATCAGCGACTGTAGACTCAGGCTGCTGCTGATTGAGCTGGTACTGCTCCTGCCACCCCTCGCATCCCCTGCAGCCATGGCAGTGGAAGGTGAGCGCAGAGGGCCCCCCGAGTCAGACCTGCGAGTGGATGGACCATGTGGCCGATAGGCATCAGCCAACTGACTACGTAGAATCTCTCTGTAGTAGGTCAGTTTGTCCTCCCTCTCAGTGGGTGTAAAAAAGGCCCCCATTTTGGGACGGTAGCGAGGGTCTAATAAGGTGGAGATCCAGAAGTCATCCCGCTGATGAATTTTGACAATTCGGGGGTCACTACGCAAGCAACTGAGCATGCATCGTGCCATTTGCGCCAGTGACTCGGAGGGACTACCTGCCCCCATCTCCACTGTATACTGCCACAGTGTGTCTGGGTCCTCTGTCTCAACTTCCTCATAACCCTCCAGCTCCTCTGGCTGCTCCTCCTCTCCTGTCTGAAGACTAGAAACATCGGCCATCTCATCCAACCTAAACTGTGCTCCGTTCTGCCCCTCATCATCCTCCTCCAGTTCAGCCCCCACAGGGCTCATGTAGCCTTGAGATGTAGGCGCAACGTCTCCATTGCCGTGACCAGCCATGATTTCAATCATTTGTTGTAGGAGTGGAATTACATCGTTCATGGCGTTATCCAGGCAACTCACAAATAATGTGGCTTCCTCAAAGGGCCTCAGCAAACGGCAGGTGTCACGTATGAGCTGCCACTGGTTCACATTAAAGTTACACAGGGGAGTACTCCTATCTGCTTGGATCATCAAGAAATCGGTAATGGCTTTTCTTTGTTCGTATAGTCTGTCCAACATATGGAGGGTGGAATTCCAACGTGTGGCAATGTCACAAATAAGACTATGTTGTGGGATACCGTTCTGACGCTGCAGCTCAAGGAAGGTGTGCTTAGCGCTGTACGAGTGGCTGAAGTGCATGCACAGTTTCCTTGCCATTTTCAGGATGTTTTGCAAATGGGGTGAAGACTTGAGGAAGTGCTTGACAAGCAGATTCAACACGTGTGCCATGCAGGGCGCATGTTTCACACTTCCTTGTCGCAGCGTGTACACGATGGTCTTCCCATTGTCGGTCACCATTGTTCCCATTTCCAGATTTCGTGGAGTAAGCCATACTCGGATTTCTTTATGAATGAACTTTAGCAGTTCATCCCCTGTGTGACTCCGTTCGCCAAGGCAAACCATGTGAAGAACAGCTTGACACCGCCGTGCACTACACACATGGTACGATGAAGGGCCACCGAGATTTGGACGTGCAGTGGAGGCCGAGGACACGGTGGAGGATGAGGAGGTGGCGTCGCACACTGTAACAGGATCAACTGACTGGGAGCGAGAGCGTGGAGGAGGAAGCGGTGTGACCTGTCCAAGTTGCTGTTGTGGCTGTGCAGGAACCACATTTACCCAGTGAGCAGTAAAAGACAAGTATTGTCCCTGCCCGTAGTTACAGCTCCACAATTCGGCGCTGCCATGCACTTTTGAACACACCGACAGGCTCAAGGACTGGCCCACCTTCTCTTGTACAAACTTATGCAGGGCTGGTACTGCCTTCTTTGCAAAGAAATGACGGCTTGGGACTCTCCACCTCGGCTCAGCACAAGCCATCAATTCTATGAAAGGTGCAGAGTCCACCACTTGAAAAGGGAGGGACTGCAACAAGAGCAACTTGGACAGGAGCACATTCAACTTTTGCGCCGTTGGATGAGTGGGCACATACTGTTGTCTCTTGGACATGGCTTCGCCGATGGATTGTTGGCGGAATGGCTGACTAAAAGCGGGAGAAGCAGGAGCGACAGAAGGAGGGTTTGACACACAGCTCCCTTCGGCTGAGGTGGTGGAGCCTTGGCTGGATGAAGGAGGGAGCGGATGGCCACTGGGTGATGCAGCAGGCTGGACCACTATATCGGAGCCACGGTGCTCCCAGGCTGCTTTATGGGGGCGAAGCATGTGTTGACGCAGGACCGTGGTGCCGACATTGGGACCCTGGCCACGCTTTACCTTCTGCCGACAGATTTTGCATATGGCTACGTCATCCTCCTCCAGATGCCTTATGAAAAACTTCCACATCGCCGAGTAGCTGATTTTCCCACCCGCAGTCCGAACTAATTGACTGCTACTGGCGCCATCTCCAGGAACCCCTGTTCCACTACCTCCCGGAAAGGTAGGCTGCCGAGAAGCAGGTGGTCTCCCCGGGCATGTTTGGCTCCTGAATTTCCACTACTGCCACCACGCTGACTGCCAACCGTGCTACCGCCTTGCTGCCTCAAGGGCAACCTGCAACTTTCTTCTGATGATGATGAAGCCCCTTCTGCACCCGACTCCCAATTGTGATCGGCTTCATTATCATCAAAAGGTTTGTGCACATCACTGATGTCCTCCTCAGGTTCCACAACAGTGTCTGCTTCAGGACCCTGAACACTTGCAACACCGCCTCCGACGTCACTCTCTGCATCACTACTTGGCCGCCTAGTGGAGCAAGCGGCGCATGTCTCCTCCCCTTCTTGGCTGTCCAGTAGCTGCTGACTGTCCTCTATTAGATCGTCCTCAGTAAATAGTGGAGCTGAACCCACAGCATAAGATACTTCTTTAGGAGAGGGAACAGCATATTACAAAGGCAATGAGAGAATAGGGACTGCTCCCGGGCCATGCCAACTGAGGGTTGTGTCTGAGGAACCCACCAACTGTTGACTGGGGGTGTCAGATGTCACTTGTGATGATGTGGATGAGCGTGTTAACCAATCGACGACAGATGGGCTGCTGGTGGAGACACAACTGCTGACTGATAACGGGAGCTCAGGCATCTCGCTGCGACTCCTGCTGCCACTCACCCCAAGTCTGCTGCCAACTCTGCCTGAAGTATTTAGGCCTCTGCCACTCCTCTCTGCACATCCTGGCACTTCTCTGCCTGACATACTTAGTGCGTTTATGAGGGTATTACAATACGCTACACTACTCTAATTGGTACAATACTTGGATGTACCTATGTGGTATGCACTGATGAGGGCAGTAATATGCATAACTATACGCAGAAAAAACTCAGTATTTTTGTAAAACGCCAGCCGTGAATACTATTGTTTTGACTTTGACGGTATGGAGCACCTTGACAGATTAACAGGTACTAAATGGTACAATACTTGGATGTACCTATGCGGTATGCACTGATGAGGGCAGTAATATGCATAACTATACGCAGAAAAAACTTTGTATTTTTGTAAAACACCAGCCGTGGATACTATTGTTTGGACTTTGATGGTATGGAGCACCTTGATAGCTTAACAGGTACTAAATGGTACAATACTTGGATGTACCTATGCAGTATGCACTGATGAGGGCAGTAATATGCATAACTATACGCAGAAAAAACTCTGTATACTCTGCAACACCACAAAAAAACAAAAAATACAGGGATTAAACTCTAAATTGCACTCTGTCACACAATTCTGAGCAGCAGAAGATTTTTGGAGCAAAAAAAAAAAACTCAATTGGGCCGAAAAATTAGGAGATAAGATGCTTCAGAAAGTTCATGCAGCTTGGAGATCTGTTTGAGGCAGCTGACAAGTATCTGCCCCTCTCTGCTGCAATACTCAATAACGTGAATAGGAGGTTTAGCTATCAATGATCCTTCTCAGTGTAACAGCAAAGCACTCTGCACTCCTGTCTTTCCCTAATGCTGATGTGACTAGCAGTTGCAGTGTAACGCTGTGGTATGAGCTATTCACACACATGCAGTCCCGTCCTCTCTATCTGAGTGCATAGATGAAATGAAGAGAGGCAAGATTGCCACCCTCCCATAATCCCCTGCCCCATGTACTCACATGTGGATCCACCATCTTAGGTCTCCAATAGCCTGGAACACTGTAAAATGGAGTTTAATGAAGTGATTTGCGCGATCGAATCGCGGCAATATTCGCATTCATTGCGAATCAAATTTTTCATGAAATTCGTAACAAATTCGGGTTCGTCAACTTCGATTCGCACATCTCTAGTAACAGCCTCCAACCATTTGGCAAAAAGACACCACAACGCTAGTAAAAGAACTATTTGGATAAACCATGGTATTCTCTCCCCTCCCCGCTCCTACCGCTCCGGCAGGTGCAGTTGGTGAAATAACAAGGACTGGGGTATAAATGGTATCCGCACCATCCAATGATCCCAAATGTATTTCCGTATCATTCTCCAGTACTCGGCTGTGTAAGAGCATTCCCATACCCCACGATATGAATTCGAAAGTGGGATACTACATTTGGGGCATCCAGTGATTCTATCAGAGAAGGAAGGTGAGGGAAGAATATTAAAACCATACAATGCTGCATGAGCTACCTTTTAAAATATGTCTCCCTCCACCTCTCATTAATGACATTTTTGCGTACTGCTTCCCACACTGTTAGAATAGTGTGAGTGATATCTGCATCCGCTGTCCAACTCTCCCATAGTTTTTTAGGGTCAAACTTGAGGAAGCAGTTGCGGAGAACTAAATAGAGCTCGGAAACCGACGCCCTTCAGGGAGCGTCCCCTACAATATTGTCCAGTGAGTGTGTGTGCTTCACGAGTGAGATCCTTAAGTCTGGAGGAGCAAAAGGAGTACACCTGATTGGCATATGGAATGTGAGAGTGCTGTAAACAGAATACCCGAAGCAGCTCCCCTGGTGTAAACCATCTACGGTCCTCACAGTGCATAAGAGAACCCTCTTAGCAACCCATAACTGCAACCAGGAGCAAGACCTACCCTGTAGAAATTCTGGATGGTCAAGCATGGGCATTCTTTTGGACAGGAGGAACGGAAGGCCAAACACCTTCTGTACCTCCTTCCAAGAGACGATCGTATCATGGAGCAATGCCGAGCCTTTGATCACAGTCGGTAATTAAGCGTAGGCGAAATGGAGTAACACCCACAGGGACCACAGCATTGCCAGTGCTGCCTCCACCCCTAAATTGGAGAAGTAGGAGGAGCAATGTAACCAGCCAAGAACATGGCGGAACAAACAAGCCAAATTTTAGCCTCACGTTCGGTAAGTTGACTCCCCCCCTCTGCCCTGCACAACATGAGCTTCTGCAAAGCAATATGTGGGTGTTTACGCCATGAAAAGCGTTAAAAAGCCAAGTTAAGGCGCCTAACATCATCATGTTTGAGCAGAAGCAAGATCGTCTGTAAGGAATACCAAAGATGAGGAAAACGTATCATTTTATCAAGATGACAGTGCCCTAGAAAAGAGGAAGGGAGGGACTCACAATGCCATAGTTCTGCAAATATGCGCTTAAAGAGAGGAACATTATTCAGTGAATAGAGTGTGTCAGGTGTCTTCCCAATATGAATATCCGGAGGTAATGAAGATCTCTTGCTCTTGTGATTTGACCTTGCTCCACTGCTGCCTGCCTACTGAACTCTTGCTTCACTTTGACTACGCTGCTGTGCTGCCTGCCTTGAACTTCTGCTATCCAGACTACGAGTTGCCTTATCCCTCCTGTGCCTCGCATATCCTCAGCTGCCTGTGTGGTCGAGCCTTGCCAGGGGTAGCGACCTTGGTGCTGCCTGCTTTGCGGCGGGCTCAGGTGAAAACCAGCGGCACCTTAGACTCCGCTCCCTGGTACGGTCCGAGTCATCTGCCACACAGGTCCAGCAGATCTACATCCACCGGGGTTCCTGTCTTCACAAACGTGAGTGTTACTCATGTTTATTCAAAATGTTATTTCCCCCCCCCCCCACCCCCAAAAAAAAATAAAATGGGATTTTAAACTTTTGTAGAAAATTTGAAAAAATGCTCATAATATAAGCCATCTAATGTTGTAAAAAAGTAAAAGGATGTTTAACAAATGATGCCAACATAAAGTCCAGATGTTAGCTGCAAGTCAATGGTAAACCGCAAAATGCCAGATTCACTTGGCGTTTTTCAGTTTGTCATTTTTTTTATCCTTTTGGCGTTTTTCAGCAATTTCATGCTCAGAGGCTGGATTTTTAAAACGCCTTCCAAAACCTAGTTTGGCGTTTTTGCCCTGAAATTGTGGCCTTTTCATCCCATAGAAGTCTATGGGAGAGCAAAAACGGCAAGAAAAACTTGTTGGTTTTAAATTTTGCGTTTTTGCAGGCGGTTTTTATTCTTTTTTTCGACTTTAGCGATCCAAAAAAATTATGGAGATACCTTTTTTATAAAAATTTCGTAGGGTACCATACAAAAATTAATAAAAAATACAGTAGTGATGGAAAAAATTGTACCTAACGAAATGTATCTTTTTTATTACAAAATGTTTATTAATTATTAAACAGGGATCAATTTATGTGAGCGGGTAAAGTGCTAAAAATGTAGCCAATGATAATAAAAATGTAGTGTGTGTGTGTGTTTTTCACATTTTTTTTTTTTACATTTTTTAGGTAGTACTACTAACTCCTAGCATGGAACACACTGTTCCATGATGGGAGTAGTAGTTACCTGTACTTATTGACAGATCGCCAGTTGTGATCCTCCTGTATAATGTATAGATGCGGCAGCAGCTCTTCTCTGGTCCCCCGCACTGACGTATATATATACACATATTCATATTTCCTGCAGAGAGCTGTGATTGGCCATATGGTTCCAGCCAATCACAGCTCTCTGTGAGAAATCAGAATGTATATATAGACGGCGTGCAGGGGACCATAGGAGAGCGCTGGCCGCATCCATACATTATAAAGAAGCATCACAGCGGGTGTCAGGAGTGATACCCGCAGTGATCTTTCCTTAACTACAAGTACTACTACTCCCAACATGGAGTACACTCTGCCCCATGCTGGGAGCTGTTGTACCTGCATTAATAGACAGATCGCAGTGAGTGTCAGAAATTACACTCGCTGTGATCTGTCTATAAAAGCAGGTACTACAGCTCCCAGCATGGAACAGAGTTTGCTCCATGTTGGGAGTAGGAGCACCTGCTAAAGGACACATCACAGCGGGTGTCACTACTGACACCCGCTGTGACCGTCCTGTCTATAGCAAAGATGCAGAGCGGCTATATACAGCACTCGCATCCCTGCTCTGCACTATACTCCGGGCCGTCCTCTCATTCATTCATCTTTTCCTCAGAGCTGTGATTGGCTGAAACCATCCGGCCAATCACAGCTCTGGGCAGAAAATATGAACGGCCAGTGATGTGAATAGAGCAGAGATGTGAGCGCTGTATAGAGCCGCGTCTCTGCTATATTACGGACGATCGCATCAGGTGTCAGACTGACACCCAGGGCGATATGTCTATAGTACAGGTACTACTACTCCCATCATGGAACAGTCTTGTTCCATGCTGGGAGTAGTAGTACTACATAAAAAATGTGAAAAAAAGAGAAAAAAAAATTTAAACACACACACACTTTCTATAAAAACACTATAAAAATTTTGTTATAAAAAAATAAACATTTAGTTAAATTCATTTTACATCCTTACTGTATCCTCTTATATTTTTTTTTTTTTGGTACCCAACTATTTTGTAAAAAAAAAAAAAAAAAATAGCAAAACTGCCCAAAAACGGCTAATTCCACACAAAGGTAAAAACGCCAGAAAAACACCAAAATGCAGGGAAAAACTGTGGCAGTTTTTCTGGCGTTTTTCCTGGTGCTTTTATGCCACAAAAATTGCAGGGCAAAAATCTCAGTGGAGTCCTATCCTATAAAATCCCTAATTCGAAAATCTATATAAAGGCACTGGTCACAGAAGACCTGCAATGACTAATATTCTTGACAATTTACAGTAGGAGGTACATTATCCCATAATCTATTTCACACTGAAGTGCAAATGAAAGACAAGATTCCACTATTTGTATAAGGCTAAGGCTGATTTATGTAATGTCAGAAATTGAAAGAAGACCTGTCAGCAGAAAACCCATTATTAAATGCACCGCACAATACTACATAGGAAGCTGAGAGTGATGCTGTTATTGCAAAAAATGTAATCTGACAATGAATATTAGGAATGTAGTAACACAATTTTTAAGGTTGAAAAAGAGATACATCTATCCAGTTCACTCTATTATATTACAACTCTGATCTGAGGAAGACCGAAACCAATATAAGGCAAAAACCAGTTTTCTGATTTAAAGGGAAAAAAATCCTTCCCATCTCTAACCATAGGAATCATAATAAAACTTAGATCAACAACTCTTTTCCAATAATCATTTAACTATACATTGTATTATTATAATTACACTTTAGAAGTGCATCCAGGTCACTTTTAGAATGATTTTAATGTATTTAATAATACTTCTTTCATAGACATTTCTCTCACAGTAAAAAACACCAGATAATCTTTGGAAAAAGGTTTTATTGACGATTAGATCATGATTTTCACTAAATATACACATACACATTTAATGGATGTAATTCATGTTTTAACCAACTATTAGTTAGCGTACTCTAAACTACTGTAATTGTTTGACAAAACTTTAGTGCTTTTTCTTTCTACAGTCAACCCAAGACAAGAAAGTGTATTTCTTTTCAAATTTTTTTTTATTAGTTTAAAGGGGTATTTCAGCCTTAGACATCTTATCCCCTATCCACTGGGACCCCTGAGATCTCCGTGCAGCCCCCCCCCCCCCCCCGACATTTTGTGCCGGATGTTACTCCTGAAATGTAATATCATGGACACGCCTCCTCGTGATGCCATGCCCCCTCCATTCATGTCTATGAGAGGGGGTGTGGCATTAAGGATATTTGACTTCTGATATAAGATCCATGGGTTCCATAAAACTTTTTAGTAGTACTTCTCCCAATGGCTATGATCTCTTCCAGTTTATAGCAGTGGAAAATAGTGGAAAATACCTTTCCCATCTCCGATATTCTCACCTGTTTTCAGTCTCTGGTGACAACTAGCTTAGCCATGACCAGAATTTTACAAAGCATCTGTCTCTGCCTCCCTGGGGAGTCATGGTCACCCTGGTAGTACACATGGGGGACAGGAGATTCTAAAAACTGTATTTAACACGTAATGAATGTGGCATTAGTCACATAAGGCAGTTCTTTGGTTCAAATACTGTCATGAAAGGGGGGCAGGGAACAGGGAGTTATTGGGCCCTAGCTGTCCCTAAAACCACTGTCCCTTCCTATTTCTCATCCGCCCTAAATGACGGATCGACAACCATGAGGATGGTCCCTATTCTTCTCTAAAGTGAGTGTCCATCAATAAAAACAAAACAGACCAAACTGTATATGTCGGTGAACAAGTCAGGAACATACCTGGAATACTACAAAGCTACAAACAAATATACCAGGTAGGATATAGCAAACTAACAAACAGTTTAAAACCAGAATCAAGATTAAAGGCAGATATGATGATATAAACACAACTAGATATGAGGATGAATATACAGCAGACAAAACGAGGAGATGCAAGAGATGAACAGGTTAACTGAATGTCAGAACACTAAACAGGTAAGGAAATCAAGAGCACTGGACTCAGAACAAGGAACATACTAGACACCCCACTCCAATCATGGGGAACATCAATACTAAAGCCAAATAGGCTCTTAGCTAGAAGGCACACTCCACAGTGAAGGATACTAGCCAAGAAGGAAACAAAAATCCTAAATACAAGCAAACACAGTTACAAAAACAAGACTAACTCCTTCCTAGATAGACAGATGAGCACAAGACTCAGAAAAGGATTATATCCTAGGAGATCCAGGTTTGAACAAGGTCAAAACAGGACTGACAAAATGCACAGTGTTAACGCAGGCTAGGAAACACAAAGCAGAAATAACAATACAATAATACTAAAACCTGACAAAGGTACTAAAACAAGGCAAGCTAAAATCTAGATATCTAACAGGACAGATAACCATGGTTAAAACTCAGGGCATGTGCTCAGAAAAACACTGTGAACAGAATGCAAACATCGTCAGAGTAACGGTGAAATTACCAGCCTAGAACAGCACCTGAAGAGGCCTTATATATCCTGCCTGTGCTGAAGGCTGGAAGTATTAACTCTTCTCAAACCAGGGAGAATAGACACAGAAACTGTTCAGACATAAACATAATGGCCCTTATTTACTTAGAGTGTTGTGTAGATTTCGTTGTGGGTTTTAATTCCCTACAATTTATTTTCCATGGTATTTACTAAGGTTTCCCTACATTTCCACTTTCCCTACACTTTGCTTTTTTTTACACATGCTCTGATCTACTGGGTTTTCCTCAGCTCAAATCCACTACATTTTATGTGGAAACCTTAGTAAATATGTTGTGTTTTTGTGAAAATGTCTCCCTTTTAGGAGACCACGCCCCCTTTCCCTGGTGGTCACAACCCTTTTTGGGTTTTCTTAGCAAAATGGAGAGTTAGTCGGGGTTTTTTCAATTCTGGCGCAAATTCTGGCACAAAATCTGGCGCAGACAGAATGTCTGGCACAATGCGACAGAATCTGGCGCACAACCCAACAAAACATGTCGGATTTGCAATAGTAAAAGATGGCCAATGTCTGAACAGGACCCAAAACAGAAAAATGCAAAATACAAATATACAGACATTTCAAATACTATGTATATTGTTCTGCTTAGAGCACCCCCACCAGCAGGCTAGTAAACAAATTGACATTTTCATAAAAAGAGGTGGTTCTGGCAAGAGGCAGGGGAGCTCGGCGAGCCGCAATGTACAATGGCAATGGAATTAGGAATGGCCAGAACTTAGGAAACATTAATGTGGTAATAACTTTGGAATGCCTTTACTAAGTAAATCAATTCTGAGATTTAGCAGACATATTGCACTTTATATTAGTGGTAAATTTTTACTATATACAGCAGATTCATTTTTAAATAATTTTCTTTATGGTGTTCACTGTGCAGTAAGAATGTTTTCTGTGGATTGGTACATTTATGGTAATACCCAACTTATAGATTTTCATGTAATTTTTTTCCTTTTTGCAGAAATATCCTTTCTTTTTAACTTTTTTGTATTTCCACATTCTGACAGTTATAACTTTTTTATATTTAGCTTTTTAGTTTTTTCAGGACGAGCTGTACTTTCTATTTGTACCATGTTATCTTTTGATTATTTTTCTTCTATTTTTTGGACCAAAATTAACAATTATTTCCTTTTTTTTGTACCATACAAACATGATGATACCTATTATGTATAGTTTTTTTTTTTGTGATAATACATGGATTTATTGGGAAATGGGTGTGGTGACCCAGTACAGGAGTTGCACCCCTGTACCCTTGCTGTCCTGTCTAGCGGACTTAAATATTGTTGCTATGTCTTTTAACCAAGGAAGGTACCAGTGATCAGGTGACTTATAGGGTGACCTATAGGTCCCCTCCAGAGTCTACCCAAAAAAAAAAAACCTTGGAGGAGTTAGTTCTGTCTCTTTTGAGTTCTGTGCTGAGTGCAGTGAAGTCAAGTCCCAAGAGAGTGTCTGGTGTCCTGAGGAGGCCCAACGCCTACCACACAGCCACGCTTCCACTAATCCAGTGCCCCACAGGTGAATGTCAAAACCTGGTAAGCTACATATGGGGTGAAGTCAGTCAAGTCAGTCAAGAACAGTCTGTACCAAGTCAGTGTGGGCCTGCAGCATATTGTCCAAATCCACTATAAGTCCCAGCGAGCCCTAAAGTCTCTGAAGTCACTGGTCACCTCCTTGGGCCTAACTGAGCTGTCAAGACTATTACACCTTTCTACCTCAGTGAAGCTGCCGTTGTTCTGTAACTTGGTGTCGGAGTCATTATTTGCCTCGTGCCTAGCCCAGGATCCAGCGGTATATGTATGGTGGTGTAGAGGTTAAACCCTCACAACCCAATTAACCAAACCCCAAGGCCATAGCCTGGGGTGCAAAACACCTCAATTTTTCTCCCCCCTAAAACATAACTTTTAATAGTGTATATCTAAAAAGTAACAATTCCAGAAAGTGATAGTTAAAAAATGCAATGTCACATGGGAGAATAATAATAATTGGAGCAACATGGCTTCCAGTGTACAGGGCTCTGCAGAAGCCCAAACTTCCCAATTGTGACACTAATTAAAACACAAAATTGCCGCCTCTACATGTTTCGCCGTCACACGGCGTTCTCAAGAGGCAATATGTGGCAACATGTTGCCACATATTGCCTCTTGAGAACGCCGTGTGACGGCGAAACATGTAGAGGCGGCAATTTTGTGTTTTAATTAGTGTCACAATTGGGAAGTTTGGGCTTCTGCAGAGCCCTGTACACTGGAAGCCATGTTGCTCCAATAATTATTATCCTCCCATGTGACATTGCATTTTTTAACTATCACTTTCTGGAATTGTTACTTTTTAGATATACACTATTAAAAGTTATGTTTTAGGGGGGAGAAAAATCACCGAGCCTGCTGGGAGGCAATCGGGCAAGTCAGGGTCTTTTACCTGTCTATCGAGGCAGGCAGAGGTCCCTGGCATAGATGTGGTGGGTCTCTGGAGTCGGCGGCATCGGCAGAGGTCCCCGGGCGGTGGTGGCAGCAGCGTCCGCAGTGGCGGCAGTAGGATACAGCAGGAGGTGAGTTGTTCACCTCCTGCTGTTGCTAAGCATACACAGCCAAAGAGTATGCTGGGAGTTGTAGTTTTGCAACAGCTGGTGGCAAAACTACAACTCCCAGCATGTCCTTTGGCTGTTTGTGCATGTTGGGGCTTGTAGTTATGCAACAGCTGGAGGCACTTTTTTCTATGAAAAAGTGTGCCTCCAGTTGTTGCATAACTGCAACAACCAGCATGCACAAACAGCCAAAGGGCATGCTGGACGATGTAGTAGTGTGCCTCCAGCTGTTGCATAACTACAGCTTCCAGCATGCGCTTTGGCTGTCAATGCATGCTGAGAGTTGTAGTTTTGCAACAGCTGTAGGCACACTAGTTGGGAAACACTCATTTTGCAACCAGTGTGCCTCCAGCTGTTGCATAACTGCGACTCCCAGCATGCACGGACAGCCAAAGGGCATGCTGAGAGTGTTACTTTTAATCCCTTAAGGACATAGGGCGTATCCATACGCCCCCGTTTCCAAGTCCTTAAGGACCGAGGGCGTATGGATACGCCCTGAGCATTTCCGGCCCCCACCGCTAGCCGGAGGGGAGCCGGGGCCGGATGCCTGCTGAAATGGTTCAGCAGGCATCCCGGCATATCGCCCAGGGGGGTCATTATGTCCCCCCATGTCGGCGATTGCCGCAGATCGCTGGACAATTCAGTCCAGCGATCTGCGGCGGATTCCGGTTCAATCGGGTCTCCAGTGACCCGATGACCCGGAATTACTGGCTGATCCAGAGTCACCTGCAGAGGTGAGGTGGCACTGGTGCCACCTCACGATCGCCCTGATTCGTCGTCCGGATTACCGGCCGACCAATCAGGGCGCCTGCTGTGGGTGTCACTCCCGCAACCTGCTCCGCCCCTCTTACGGAGGACGTGAGCGGGTGCGGGAAGACGACCCCGGGTGCTGGGGACCCCGATCCCCGGCGTCCATGTTGGGATCGGGGCCCCAGGAGCGACGGCGGCGGCGAGGGACAGTCCTGCAGTGTGGATCGTTGGAGGTGAGTGACAGCCTCCTGCTGTTGCTTAGCAACAGCTCCCAGCATGCAACAAGGGCATGCTGGGAGCTGTAGTTATGCAACAGCAGGAGGCAGACCACCACAACTCCCAGCATGCCCTTATGGGCATGCTGGGACTTGTAGTTTTGCAACAGCTGGAGGCACATTCTTTCTATGGAAAAGTGTACCTTCAGCTGTTGCGTAACTACAACTCCCAGCTTGCACAATCATCTAAAGTGCATGCTGGGAGTTGTAGTGGTGCATCTGGTGGTTGCATAACTACAACTCCCAGCATGCCCGTTGGCTGTCGGTGACTGCTGAGAGTTGTAGTTTTGCAACAGCTGAAGGCACACTGAGTTAAGTAGTAAACCAGTGTGTCTCCAGCTGTTGCATAACTACAATCCCCAGCATCCCCAGCCAATGTAGTATGCCTCCGGCTGTTGCATAACTACAAGACCCAGCATGCCCTTCCGCTGTCCGTACATGCTGGGGGTTGTAGCTTTTGCAACAGCTGAAGGCACACTGGTTGCAAAACACTGAGTTTGTTACCAAACTCGGTGTTTCACAACCTGTGTGTCTCCAGCTGTTGCAAAACTACAACTCCCAGCATGCACTGATAGACCGTACATGCTGGGAGTTGTAGTTTTGCAACAGCTGGAGGTATTTCCCCCCCCCCCCCCAATGTGAACGTACAGGGTACACTCACATGGGCGGAGGATTACAGTAAGTATCCGGCTGCAAGTTTGAGGTGCGGCAAATTTTCTGCCGCTGCACAAACTGCCAGCGAGAAACTACTGTGAACCCCCCGCCCGTGTGACTGTACCCTAAAAACACTACACTAACACACAATAAAATAAAAAGTAAAAAACACTACATATACACATACCCCTACACAGCCCCCCTCCCCAATAAAAATGAAAAACATCTGGTACGTCACTGTTTCCAAAACGGAGCCTCCAGCGGTTGCAAAACTACAACTCCCAGCATGCACTGATAGACCGTCCATGCTGGGAGTTGTAGTTTTGCAACAGCTGGATGTTCCCCCCCCCCCCAATGTGAACGTACAGGGTACACTCACATGGGCGGAGAATTACAGTAAGTATCCGGCTGCAAGTTTGAGCTGCGGCAAATTTTCTGCTACAGCTCAAGCTGCCAGCGAGGAACTACTGTGAACCCCCGCCCGTGCGACTGTACCCTAAAAACACTACACTACACTACCACAAAAAATAAAATAAAAAGTAAAAAGCACTACGTATACACATACCCTTACACAGCCCCCCTCCCCTCCCCAATAAAAATGAAAAACGTCTGGTACGCCACTGTTTCCAGAACGGAGCCTCCAGCTGTTGCAAAACAACTACTCCCAGTATTGCCAGATAGCCACTGACTGTCTAGGCATGCAGGGAGTTTTGCAACAGCTGGAGGCCCCCTGTTTGGGAATCACTGGCGTAGAATTCCCCTATGTCCACCCCTATGCAATCCCTAATTTAGGCCTCAAATGCGCATGGCGCTCTCACTTTGGAGCCCTGTCGTATTTCAAGGCAACAGTTTAGGGCCACATATGGGGTATTGCCGTACTCGGGAGAAATTGGGCTTCAAATTTTGGGGGGTATTTTCTGCTATTACCCTTTTTTAAAAATGTAAAATTTTTGGGAAAACAAGCATTTTAGGTAAAAAAAAAATGATTTTTCTTACATATACAAAAGTCATGAAACACCTGTGGGGTATAAAGGTTCACTTAACCCCTTGTTACGTTCCCCCAGGGGTCTAGTTTCCAAAATGGTATGCCATGTGTGTTTTTTTTTTTGCTGTCCTGACACCATAGGGGCTTCCTAAATGCGGCATGCCCCCAGAGCAAAATTTGCTTTCAAAAAGCCAAATGTGACTCCTTCTCTTCTGAGACCTGTAGTGCGCCAGCAGAGCACTTTTCACCCCCATATGGGGTGTTTTCTGAATCGGGAGAAATTGGGCTTAAAATTTTGGGGGGTGTTTTCTGCTATTACCCTTTTTAAAAATGTAAAAATTTTGGGAAACCAAGCATTTTAGGTAAAAAAAAAAAAATTCACATATGCAAAAGTCGTGAAACACCTGTAGGGTATTAAGGTTCACATTACCCCTTGTTACGTTCCCCGAGGGGTCTAGTTTCCAAAATGGTATGCCATTTGTTTTTTTTGCTGTTCTGGCACCATAGGGGCTTCCTAAATGCGGCATGCCCCCAGAGCAAAATTTGCTTTCAAAAAGCCAAATGTGACTCCTTCTCTTCTGAGACCTGTAGTGCGCCAGCAGAGCACTTTTCACCCCCATATGGGGTGTTTTCTGAATCGGGAGAAATTGGGTTTCAAATTTCGGGGGGTATTTTCTGCTATTACACTTTTTAAAAATGTAAAATTTTTGGGAAACCAAGCATTTTAGGTAAAAAAATAATAATTTTTTTTACATATGCAAAAGTCGTGAAACACCTGTGGGGTATTAAGGTTCACTTTACCCCTTGTTACGTTCCCTGAGGGGTCTAGTTTCCAAAATGGTATGCCATGTGTGTTTTTTTGCTGTCCTGGCACCATAGGGGCTTCCTAAAGGTGACATGCCCCCCAAAAACCATTTGTCGCTCCTTCCCTTCTGAGCCCTCTACTGCGCCCGCCGAACAATTAACATAGACATATAAGGTATGTGCTTACTCGAGAGAAATTGGGCTACAAATTAAAGTAAAAATTTTCTCCTTTTTACCCCTTGCAAAAATTAAAAAATTGGGTCTAAAAGAACATGCGAGTGTAAAAAATGAAGATTTTGAATTTTCTCCTTCACTTTGCTGCTATTCCTGTGAAACACCTAAAGGGTTAATACACTTACTGAATGTCATTTTGAATACTTTGGGGGGTGTAGTTTTTATAATGGGGTCTTTTATGGGGTATTTCTAATATGAAGACCCTTCAAATCCACTTCAAACCTGAACTGGTCCATGAAAAATAGCGAGTTTGAAAATTTTGTGAAAAATTTCAAAATTGCTGCTTAACGTTGAAGCCCTCTGGTGTCTTCCAAAAGTAAAAACTCATAAATTTTATGATGCAAACATAAAGTAGACATATTGTATATGTGAACCCCAAAAAAATTATTTTGAATATCCATTTTCCTTACAAGCAGAGAGCTTCAAAGTTAGAAAAATGCAAAATTTTCATTTTTTTCATCAAATTTGGGGATTTTTCACCAAGAAAGGATGCAAGTTACCATAAAATTTTACCACTAAGTTAAAGTAGAATATGTCACGAAAAAACTATCTCGGAATCAGAATGATAACTAAAAGAATTCCAGAGTTATAAATGTTTAAAGTGACAGTGGTCAGAATTGCAAAAAACGCTCCGGTCCTTAAGGTGAAAAAGGGCTTGGTCCTTAAGGGGTTAAACAGCTGGAGGTTTGTCGTCGCCCCCCCCCCCCCCCCAACCCATGTGAATGTACAGGGTACACTAACACAGGCAGGGGTTTACAGTGAGTTTCCCGCTGCAAGTTTAAGCTGTGGCAAATTTTCCACTGCAGCTCAAGCTCCCAGCGGGAAACTCACTGTAAACCCCTGCCTGTCTGAATGTACTCTAAAAATACTACACTACACTACACCTACACAAAATAAAAAGTAAAACACTACATATATACATACCCCTACACAATTACTCCCCCTCCCCCCAATAAAAAAAAATCTTGTACGGCACTGTTTCCAAAACTTTGCCTCCAGCTGTTGAAAAACAACTATTCCCAGTATTGCCGGACAGCCACTGACTGTCAAGGCATGCTGGGAGTTCTGCAACAGCTGAAGAAACCCTGTTTGGGAAACATTGCCGTAGGGTATTTTGGTGGCGGATGCAAATCCCCAATTTAGGCCTCAAATGCGCATGGCGCTCTCTCGCTTTGGAGCCCTGTCGTATTTCAAGGCAACAGTTAAGGGCCACATATGGGGTATTTCCATACTCAGGAGAAATTGTGTTACAAATTTTGGCAGTCTTTTTCTCCTTTTACCCCATTTGAAAAGGTAAAGTTGGGTTCTACACCAGCATGTTAGTGTAACATTTTTTTATTTTTTACACTAATATGCTGGTGTTGCCCCATACTTTAAAATTTCACAAGCACTAAAAGGAAAAAAAGACCCCCAAAATTTGTAAAATAATTTCTCCCGAGTACAGAAATACCCCATATGTGGACGCAAAGTGCTCTGCGGGCGCACAATATGGCTCAGAAGTGAGAAAGAACCATGTACATTTGAGGTCAAAATTGGTGATATGCACAGGGGTGGCTAATGCGAGTGTAAAACATGAAGATTTTAATTTTCTCCTTCACTTTGCTGCTATTCCTGTGAAACACCTAAAGGGTTAACACACTTTATGAATGTCATTTTTGAATACTTTGAGGGGTGCAGTTTTTATAATGGTGTCCATTATTGTGTATTTCTAATATCAAGGCCCTTCAAATCCACTTCAAAACTGAACTGGTCCCTGAAAAATTCAGATTTTGAATTTTTTTTGGAAAAATTGGAAAATTGCTGCTGAACTTTGAAGCCCTTTGATGTCTTCCAAAAGTAAAAACATGTCAACTTTATGATGCAAACATAAAGTAGACATATTGTATATGTGAATCAATATATACTTTATTTGGGATGTCCATTTTCCTTTTAAGCAGAGAGTTTCAAAGTTAAAAAAAAATGCAAGTATGATGCAAGTATTGACAAAAATTTACCACTAACATAAAGTAGAATATGTCACAAAAAAAACCTCTCAGAATGAAAAACATCCCAGAGTTATTAATGCTTAAATTGACAGTGTTCAGATGTGCTCGGGTCCATAAGATGAAAATGGGCTGGATCCTTAAGGGGCTAAGAGACTAGCTTTCAAGTAATTGAGTCCGAGACTGAGTCCAAAGATGTTTGTACCCCCCTTGCACCTGCTCAAGAGTCCTGAGGGGTGACGGTCAGGCCTATATCGCCCCGTTCAACTGTCCCGGCCACAGTCCAAGCAACAATGTCAGTCACTACGGCTTCAGACTTACAGAGTATTAAACAAGACCTTGAACAATTGACTAAGACTATTCATTAGCTCGCCACTAGTGTTGAGCGGCATAGGCCATATTCAAATTCACAATATTTTGCGAATATATGGACGAATTTTCGTCATATATTCGCTAAATTCGCATATTCGTAATATTCACGTTTTATTTTCGCATATACGAAAATTCGCGAATGCGAAAATTAGCATATGCGATAATTAGCATAAACGAAAATTGACATAAGCGATAATTCGCACGCCAGTCTCAAACAGTAGTATTAGAGCCTTCTTTACATCACACAAGCTGGAAGCAGAGAGGGGTGATCACTGTGATGTGTACTGTGGAAAAAAAAAACGAATATTCGTAATTACGAATATATAGCGCTATATTCGCGAATATTCTCGAATTCGCCACTACTCGCCACCCGGCCTGCTCCACTCCCCTTGAGCAATCCTTGCCTAGAAAATCCCATTCTGCTCCTGCACCATGTAATCCCAATTACTGTTCTCCTTCACCCACTAGGGATTCTGGGAGTAACAGACCCTTCTGTAGTTACTGTAACAAGTCCGGCCACTGGAAAATGCACTGCTGGAGTTTAAAAGGAATTCCCTCAGGGGTCAAGGACCGGCCAAACTCCAGGTACGACCTAAGTCAGGACTCTTACTTTATGTCCCTCCTGGCCCCTTGTAATGGTTATTGTAGAAGATGTACCTTTAGAGGCATTAATAGATACAGGGTCACAAGTGTCTATCATATCGAAACGCATTTTCTATCAGCATTGGGATGCTCATATATTCGGTGAGCCTGATGATGTTAATTTCCAAATAGTTGCAGGTAATGGGGAAGCCAACTATTCAATTGGGTGAACATGTACTTAATGGGAAGGGAGTGATTGTAAGCAATGTGACAGATAAGGGATCAGCTGAATTTATATTGGGGATGAACATTATGAGTAATTGTTTTACTGAAATTTTGGATGCCTTGTATGTCTCTCTTCCCCATGTGCCCCCTTCAGACCGGCAGGCTGTACAGCACCACCTGAAAGTCCTACAAGCTGAAGAGAAGTTTTCCAACAAGCAAGGCGAGATCTGCAGTGTACGAGTTCAAGACATCAGGTCGGTGACCTTACAACCCAACACTGAAACCATCATATGGGGCCGTGCACGTCTTGGAGTCAAGAATCGGGATTATCAGGCCCTGCTGGAATTCCTACAGCTAAAAGATCATCCTTTAGTCCAAGCTGCAAGGAGCCTCATCACTGTCTCCAATGGAAGAGTCCCAGTACGGTTAGTGAACCTTTCTGATTCTGCTACTATTTTACCCAAGTATAAAGATCAAAGGACATTGTGACAGAGCATCTAGTGGCCCCCCGACAGCGTGCGGCTCAAGTTACCGGTAGATCTAGTACTAATCCACCAGAGCCCTGGTGGGCACAGCTCCAGGTTGGGGATGACACTACCCCATGGGACCAGGTCAATGGAGTCATCATTGTTTCCAAAAGGTATCATGAAGCTTTCAGCTAACACCCCCACAGACTTCAAAAAAATTTCAGTGATCCAGCACCGAATCCTCTCAGGTGACAGCCCGCCCATAAGGAGAGATACCTTCAGGTCGCACCAGGCATGTATCAGACTGTCAAGAAGAAGCTGGCCAACAGGAAAGAGGCAGATGTGATACAAGAAAGTCAGAGTCCCGGGGCAGTGCTGCTTGTCCTGGTCAAGAAGAAAGATGGAACCATCCTCTTCTGTGTCGACTTGGGTCTACTGCTTACTTCTCCACCCTGGATTTGACCAGGGGGTACTGGCAAGTGGCCATGGCCACAGAAGGCCAGGAGACCGCCTTCGTGACACCCATGGGGTGCCGTTTGGGCTATGTAATGCCCCAACTACGTTCCAGCATCTGATGGAAAGGTGCCTGGGCCATGTGAATCTCCAAAGTGTCTTATTGTACCTGGACGATGTCATCGTGTATTCCAAGTTTTACCAGGAACACCTCAGTCATCTGTCAGATGGCTTTCAAGTCAAACCATCAAAGTGTCACTTGCTCAAACCTCAAGTCCATTATCTGGGCCATGTTGTCAGTGCAGGGGGAGTTCAGCCAATTCCTGAAAATGCTGTCAAGAACTGGCCTACTCCGCGCATCGTGAAGGATGTCAGGAGCTTCCTGCGATTCGCCAGCTACTACCGCCGCTTCATCCCACACTTCACACAAATTGCAAAACACCTCACAGCTCTCCTACTGGGTACAGCGAAGGAGAATTGCAATGGAAGACTACCTATTGAATGGGCTGAAGAGCAAGAGACAGCGTTCTGAGCTCTTAAATGTCTGCTGACAGAACCACACGTCTTGGCATATCAAGACTACAGTCAGCCGTTCAGGCTATATACTGATGCTAGTTTGGAAGGTCTGGGAGCTGTCCTGTCCAAGGTTCAAGATGGACAAGAGAGAGTGATCGCCTACGCTAGTCGTAACCTGCGAGGCGCAGAGAAGAACAATGCCAATTACAGTTCATTCAAATTGGAACTTGTAGCCCGGGTGTGGGCCGTGACAGAAAAATTCAAAGATTATATGGCTGCCACGCCATTTACTGTCTACACGGATAATAACCTGTTGGCCCACCTGAACACTGGCAAGTTAGGTTCCCTTGAACAGTGATGGGCTTCAAGATTAGCTAATTACAGTTTCACCATCAAGTACAGAAGCGACAAGTCAAACATCAATGCCGATGTACTGTCTCAGATGACCACTGCCAAAAAAACACCTGTCAAAGATGTGTGGGAAGACGTGGAGATGCCACCATTTTACCAACGGTTTGTGAACCAGAATGTTGTGATTGCCCTCACGGACGGTGAACCAAGGTCCGGAAAAGTTAAAGTAGACCTGTACACCTGGAAGACTCTCCAAGAAGAAAGTCGCATTATGGGGGATTTATTGGACTACCTTCTGGTGAAAAAGGTACCAACCTGCCGGGCCCAGTGTGACTATGATTTGAAATGTCTGTGGCGACAGAGGAACAACTGTTTGTGCACAAAGAACTGTTGTACCAAAATTCTTTGGATGTGGCCTCTGGTGATCGACTTCATCAGATTCTGGTTCCCCAAAGAGATACGGTGATAGTCCTCAATGCATATCATGACCAGTCGGGACACTTTGGAGTCCACAAGACCGAAGCCACTGTCAGGCGAAGATTCTACTGCATTTGAATGAGGAGTGACATTGAGAAATGGTGCAGTGAATGTTCTGTCTGTAATGTCACCAAGAATGTGCGCAAGGATGCAAGAGCACCCTCCACTCCATCCAGAGTGACATACCCAACCAATTGGTCGTGCCAGACCATGTAAAATTGTCTCCTACCCAGTCCGGATATACCTATGCTTTAACCATGGTGGATCACTACTCGTAATGGGTTGTCCTTGTACCTGTCAAGGATCTCACAGCCAAAACAGATGTTCTACTCTATATGGGTGCAAACCCCTGGATGTCCTGAGTCTGTCCTAACTGACCGTGGAACGGCCTTTGAGGCCCAACTCTTCCAAGAATTATGTCAATTTCATGACTGCAAGAAACTTCGAACCACTGCCTATCACCCTCAGGGAAACACAGTACACTGCTCCACCGGATCCACCCCCTTCTACTTCATGATGGGACAACACAGGCAAATGCCTAAAGTCTGGACATTTGGGTTGCAAGCCCTGATCAACAATTCCCCTTAAGAATCCCTCGAGTGGGTTTCCAATCATGAAAGAAGGATTCAAGAGGCCAAAGAAATTGTAAGAAAATGGGAGAGGCCCGACAAAGGCAAAATGCTGACTACAACCGTCATGCGACAAAGTCTGGCTACGGAAGTTCCTGAGAATGGACAAAATGTATTCCATCTGGGAAACAGAGCCCTACACGGTGATGGCTATACCCTATCCCGAGTCCGATGTGTACAAAGTTCAGAAGGCTTGGTATGAGCCGCAAGTCGTCCACCAAAATCGTATCAAGATCTGCCTAAAGGAAGATCTACCAGTGCTTCCACCACCGCCTCCTCCAGATGTCAGACCTGCGAGGGATTATGTTCCTGGCGAAGGGATCCATCAATCCATGGATTTCCCTATGTTCTCTCCAAGTCAGCCAGCGTTCATCTGTTTGCCTCCAGCACTGGGATTGGTCCAGCCAATGTTAGTCAACTATCCAGTTCCTGCTTCATCTCCATTGGCTCCAGCTTATATCCTTGTTTCCAGAGTGTGAGCAATAGTTCGACTTATCCAGTTCAAGTACCAGCGGTCCAGATTCCAGCAACTCCTGAACAATTTCCAGCTCCTATATTTACTGAAGAAGAGCTTGCTGAGGTTCCAGAAGTTCCATTAGTTCCTGATTTTCCAGAAGTGGTGTTGCACAGATCCCAAAGGACCCTACAAGGCCAAATACCAGCAAGGTATAGAGAGTAAAAGTACTCATATATAAAAGTTATATAAAGTTATAATAATATCTAGTCAGTATAGAATACTTAATCCTAACTCATTTCATGAACAAATAGTCAATAATGTACATAGTATATCTTATGTAACTACTAAAGTCAAATGTCACATATTTAGTCAGGACTGTAGCTAACCAGTTTATATATCCAGTCCATATTAGTCATTTAATGTCTAATGCCTATTGTTTCCTGTCCATCATGTACAGGGTGCTCTTGTGGCCAGAGAATTCTCCTGGAGGTGTAAGTAACACATACTGTGACAGAGCTACTGTGTATAGAAGTAACATTCTTATGTGTTGTCAGAAAATGTATATTTACTAGTCTAATGTTATGGGGAGAAGTAGCTAATGCCAAAGGGCCCCATGAGCACAGGCATTCAGGTAGAGAGCCTCAGGCCGCCCGATCCGAACCAAGTATTATGTTTTCATCTCATTAATCACAGTTGTCAAATCCTAAAAACAAATGGAGCATGTAAGGATATTAATTGCAATGCCACATGGACTCTTCCCCAGTTCATCAGCCCTGTGAAGGACATTGGTGCAATGCCCCAGGAACTGTCTCTATGGTTGTTACATGGCCTCAGTGGCCACGTTATTTTCATTCGCCCTCTAGGACTGGGCGCTGAGGATTGCTGTTGTTAAGAGGGGGAGTTTGTGGTGGCCCAGTACAGGAGTTGCACCTCTGTACCCTTGCTGTCCTGTCAGGGGGACTCTAGTGCAGAGACCCCTGAGTCCCCCCCCCCTTTACTTGTATACTATAAATTATTAATAAGTGCCTATGTTATCTATTGCAATGTCTTTATGCTGTTATGCACCTTTAAATACTGTTGCTATGTCTTGTAACCAAGGAAGGTACCAGTGATCAGGTGACTTATAGGTGACCTATAGGACCCCTCCAGAGTTTCCCCATATAAACCCTGGGAGGAACTAGTTCAGTCTCTTTTGAGTTCTGTGCTGAGTGCAGTGAAGTCAAGTCCCGAGAGTGTGTCTGGTGTCCTGAGGAGGCCCAACGCCTACCACACAGCCACGCTTCCACTAATCCAGTGCCCCACAGGTGAACATCAAAACCTGGTAAGCAACATATGGGGTGAAGTCAGTCTAGTCAAGTCAGTCAAGATCAGTCTGTACCAAGTCAGCATGGGCCTGCAGCAAATTGTCCAAATCCACTATAAGTCCCAGTGAGCCCTAAAGTCTCTGAAGTCACTGGTCACCTCCTTGGGCCTAACTGAGCTGTCAAGACTATTACAGCTGTCTACCTCACCTCAGTAAAGCTGCCATGGTTCAGTAACTTGGCATCATTATTTGCCCTGTGCCTAGCCCAGGATCCAGCGGCCATTAATCGGGTGGTGTAGAGGTTAAACCCCGCCCTGGTGTAACTAATACAAGGGGTTAATAGCTAATAGGAAAAAAAGGCATTTCCTTGTGTTTTTGTCTTTGCCTTCTTATAAATATTGAAGTTTCATTCAAAATTTTTATTCCAAGATATCATATTGGCATCCTGGTCTTGCGAAACTAATTTTGATGCATAATTTTAGAAACAATATTTAGTTCTTGTATCTGTTTTAACAAAAATCCCAATTTGCTTATAGAAATAGGTTGACAAAGCAAATCATGGCTTTGAAAACTGTAACAGACTAAAGCATTAATAGACAGACCCCACTGATAATTGCACCTTATCCTGCCTCGGGGCCTGTGATGCAGCTGCAAATCATTAGCAATAATTATTATGAATGGTGTTCTAAAGAAAAAGCCCTTAATTAAACATAATAACTTCATGCCTTGTTTGGAAAGCAGCCAGGGAGATAAGCTTTTTTTGTTACATTTTGTTTACAGAATATTACTTTTGTACAAGAATTGAAAGGGACCTATTAAGAAGAAGTGCGCTTTCTAATTACACTTGTCCTGATTTGTATGCTATTCATTAACTACTTAGAGTCTAAGCCAATATAATCCAATTTCCTGTACAGGACAAACTCTGGACCTGACTAATGTGCGATCTCATTTTATCTGACATGATTCTACATCACTGTGCTCTAACCTCTGCGCTAATGTGCTGCCTGCTTACAATTCTATTATTGGCTTCAAGGAAACAATGAGTTACAGAAAAGCCAAGTCTTGCATGTTGTAAGAGGCTCTCATTGTACATTACTGAGTATGATTTTGTTTTAGTAAAGCAGTACACAGTTTCGGATTGAGCTTAAGAAGTGGAACATGAAGAAATAAAATAGAAATTTTAAGGGGGAAAATATGTCTGTTTTGTAAATTGTTGCATTATGATTTTTTCCTTTTAATAGCTTTCCTGATAGTATATATCTTGTTAATATAATAGGTCCCTTTCAATTATTGTACAAAAGTAACATTCTGTAAACAAAATGTAACAAAAAAAAGCTTCTTTTTCTGGCTGCTTTCCAAACAAGGCAGGAAGTTATTATGATATATATATATATATATATATATATATATATATATATATATATATATATACTTATTTTGTGGGGTGTGTATTAGGGAAATTTTAAGATACATAATCAGAAATTCCCCAATGATATAGTAATTTAGCATGGCAACGAGGTTACCCTCTTTTAAGCTAGGGCCAAATTTACTTTTTTTTTATAGTATGCTCTTTGAGCATAGTTTTCCTAACAATTGTTTGCATTTTTTGAATGCAGTTCTTACTTGATTTATCAAACCCTGTGTGGAGGTGCTCTTGCAACCAATCAGATTGCTTCTCAATTCAGGAACAAAAATGTATTCTGAAAACAGCACCCCACATGTCCTCAGGTTGTGTGTGGCATTCCAGCTTGGCTCCATGCACTTTAATGGAACTGAGCTGCAATACCACATTCAACATGAGGACAGGCGTGGTGCTGGTTTCTGATTCTGGATTATCCCTTTAAAAGCTGGAATCTAATGGTTGCTATGGGCAACTGCACCACTCTTTCTCTTCACATATTTTAATATATCTCCCCCAGTGTCATTGTACTAGAAAAAAACATAGTATGTAAAGCAACTCATTTGTATGTCACCTGATCAGGTGACATTTCCTGGGTGTCAGTGTTGTACTCGGTAAGAAGTCTTGGAGGAATACCTGGTCATATTTTAATACGTTTAGGCAGGGTCCACATTTGACATATCAAGGTAATATTTCTATGACCTCAATGCAAATTACATACGGATTCCTTACATACCAAATACCCAAGACACCCAGTATCCAATACAGATTTTAACAGATTTTTGGCATAGTGTCCTGTATTTTACTGTACAAAATACCATTGTGTACTAAGCTGTGGGCTGCACTATAAGGTTCTGCATTATGTATGGGAGCTGCACAGAAGGATTCTCATGGAGCCTCCTTTGCACAGGGGAATATATCCTTAAATGGATTGTCTCAAAGTTTGCCCCTATTAACAGCATAGGGGATAACTATCATATTGGCCCTCTTATGTGCATTTGAACTCAAGTACAAAGACATGATTATTAGAGATGAGTAAATTTTTGAAAAATTCAGCCGATTCGCAGAATTTTTTTAAAAATTTGGTTTGGTCCGAATTTATTTGCAGCAAATCACTATTAAAAACAGCTATTTCTGGCCTACAGAGAGGCTCAATAGGGGTGTAGAAGACTATGCTTTGTACTAACACGAATAGGGAGTGAAATAATACTGTTATTCAGTATGACATGCAGATTACAGGCATCACTATTAGAATCACTGCTGCAGAGCATCTGGATGTGGCAGATTTTTTACGTCAATTTTATTTAAGTTAATTTTAATTTATTTTAATTTTTTGATTACCCATTCTGGTGAGCATCGAGCTGGCGGTGCACCACGAGGCGAACCACCACCTGTTCCAGCCCCTGCCTCTCAGCGCACCCCCAAACTCTGATTGTCCACTTGAAAAGGGAGAGACTGCAGTACCAGCAACTTGGACAGGAGCACATTCAGTTTCTGTGCCATTGGATAAGTGGGCGCATAAAGCTAGAAGTGGCTGCAGTGAAAAAGCTTGTACTTGTATCTTAAAATCGAGCTGGCGGTCCTGTTCCAGCCCCTTCCTCTCAGCGCCCCCCTGACTGTGAAAGTGTGAATGTTTAATTTAATCAGTCATGGTTCATTGTTATCGCTCCAAGCTGTTTCATTGGATTATTTTGATAATTCCACAGGTAATATGATGGCGACGACCATAGGGCTTCAGTCTTGAAAAGATTACATACATTTTTTTAAATTAAAATTTAAGATTTCTATTAGATTTCCAAGTTTAATTTCCCAATGTTTATTTTGAACTAATACTGTATGACCACAAAACCCAAACTAACAAGGCGTCACATGGAGCCACAATGACAGAGCCTAGAGGTGGCAGCAGCATGAGGAGACCATAATCTGGCAGAATGACACAGCATGGAATTGGCGGCAGCAAGAGGAGACCCTATAGTGGCTGAATGAATCAGCCTGCAGCTCGCGGCAGCATGAGGAGACCATAGTGCCTCACAATCCCTAATATTAAATGAAATAAAAAAAAGATGAAAAGGCGCTCCTTGTGGAGTAACGTAGATCGTAGGGGTAAAGAAAGAGGCAGATTCAATACCGTTTACCAGAAGAGGTTGTGCAACAACATATACAACAATAGTAAAGGTGTGTAGTTGGATAAGAACCATCTGCAGCCTTCCTGGACACGTGTAGAATATATCCAAAGAAAAGCTTCATTTTAACAAGGATTCGTGGCGCTGAGCGGAGCAAGGAATCACAGAACCAGGATAAAATCCATCCGATTTAATACCAATAATGCAACGCATTTCGCTGCGCATGCGCAGCTTCATCAGGCATGGCAGGGGAACACCCTTGGTTTTATACACAATAGGGTGTTAACCCTTTGAAGAATGAATTACATAGAATTGCAAAAAGTATATGTGAGCATCCATACTATAAAGTAAAATAAATAAAAGAAATTACTATATGTTGTAAGTGACATTAATTAATGATTATAAAAATTCTAAAACAAATAATATTTAGAAAATATATAATTTTATAGCTTCAATAGTAACCTGTATTATTATGTATGAGTGAAATAAAATCAATGGCGCAAATCCAATGGGCACTAACACGCATCTTGTTGAAATAATTTTATGATAAAGAAGTTTTGAGAAATTATATAGAAATTATAGAGAAATTATAAAGAAAAATTAGTAAAGAGAAAAACGCATGAGAGTATTCACATAATGCGTTATTTAGAGATTTAATAAATGTCTATCTAAAAAACAAACAATAAATAAGGATAGTCACACTTATACTTGTACATAATCAAGTTGCAGTGAAAAATAAAAGGAAAAAAATCGTTTTTATTATTTAATGACTCATATATTAACCCCTTAACGACCAAGGACGTATATTTACGTCCTTGGCCGGCTCCCGCGATATAACGCGGGGTCACGAGGTGACCCCGTGTCATATCGGGTCGGTCCCGGCATGTATCTGATGCCGGGACCTGGGACTAATAGCGCGTGGCAGCAATCGCGGTGCCGCACGCTATTAACCCTTTAGACGCGGCGTTCAAAGTTAACGCCTTAAGGACCAGGCCATTTTACACCTTAGGACCAGAGCGTTTTTTGCACATCTGACCACTGTCACTTTAAACATTAATAACTCTGGAATGCTTTTAGTTATCATTCTGATTCCGAGATAGTTTTTTCATGACATATTCTACTTTAACATAGTGGTAAAATTTTGTGGTAACTTGCATCCTCTCTTGGTGAAAAATCCCCAAATTTGATGAAAAATTTGAAAATTTAGCATTTTTCTAACTTTGAAGCTTTCTGCTTGTAAGGAAAATGGATATTCAAAATATTATTTTTTTTATTCACATTTCCAATATGTATACTTTATGTTTGCATCATAAAATTGACGTGTTTTTACTTTTGGAAGACACCAGAGGGCTTCAAAGTTCAGCAGCAATTTTCCAATTTTTCACAAAATTTTGAACCTCGCTTTTTTTCAGAGACCAGTTCAGGTTTGAAGTGGATTTGAAGGGTCTTCCCATTAGAAATACCCCACAAATGACCACATTATAAAAACTACACCCCCCAAAGTATTCAAAATGACAATCAGTAAGTGTTTTAACCCTTTAGGTGTTTCGCAGGAATAGCAGCAAAGTGAAGGAGAAAATTTGCAATCTTTATTTTTTACACTCACATGTTCTTGTAAAAGGAGAAAATGTATACTTATATTTGTAGCCCAATTTCTCTCAAGTAAGCACATACCTCATATGTCTATGTAAAGTGTTCGGCGGGCGCAGTAGAGGGCTCAGAAGCGAAGGAGCGACAAGGGGATTTTGGAGAGTACGTTTTTGAGAAATGGTTTTTGGGGGGCATGTTGCATTTAGGAAGTCCCTATGGTGCCAGAACAGCAATAATAACCCATGTGGCATATCATTTTGGAAACTAGACCCCTTGGGGAACGTAACAAGGAATTAAGTGAGCCTTAATACCCCACAGGTGTTTCACGACTTTTGCATATGTCAAAAAAAAATTAAAAAAATTCACAAAAATGTGTGTTTCCCCCCAAATTTCACATTTTTGCAAGGGTTAATAGCAGAAAATACCCCCCAAAATTTGTAACCCCATCTCTTCTGAGTATGGAGGCACCCCATAAGTTGGCATGAAGTGCATTACGGGCAAACTACAATGCTCCGAAGAGAAGGAGTGATATTTGACTTTTGAGAGCAAATTTTGCTCGGGGGGCATGTCACATTTAGGAAGCCCCTATGGTGCCAGAACAGCAAAAAAAAAAAACACATGGCATACCATTTTGGAAACTAGACCCCTTGAGGAACGTAACAAGGAATAAAGTGAGCCTTAATACTCCACACGAGTTTCACGACTTTTGCATATGTAAAAAAATATATATATATTTTTTAACTAAAATGTGTTTCCCCCCACATTTTACATTTTTGCAAGGGTTAATAGCAGAAAATACCCCCCCAAAATTTGTAACCCCATCTCTTCTGAGTATGGAGGTACCCCATAAGTGGACCTGAAGTGCACTACGGGCGAATTACAATGCTCAGAAGAGGAGGAGCACCATTGAGCTTTTGGAAAGAGAATTCGTTTGGAATGGTAGTCAGGGGCCATGTGCATTTACAAAGCCCCCCCGTGGTGCCAGAACAGTGGACCCCCCCACATGTGACCCCATTTTGGAAACTACACCCTTCACAGAATTTAATAAGTGGGGCAGTGAGCATTTACACCCCACTGGCGTTTGACAGATCTTTGGAACAGTGGGCTGTTCAAATGGAAAATAAAATTTTTCATTTTCACGGATCACTGTTCCAAAAATCTGTCAGACACCTGTGGGGCGTAAATGCTCACTGTACCCCTTATTACATTACATGAGGGGTGTAGCTTCCAAAATGGGGTCACATATGGGGGGGTCCATTGTTCTGGTACCAAAGGGGCTTTGTAAACACAAGTGGCCTTCAATTCCGGACAAATTTTCTCTTCAAAATCCCAATGGCGCTTCTTCTCTTCTGAGCATTGTAGTGCACCCATAGAGCACTTTACATCCACATATGGGGTATGCTCTTACTCAGAAGAAATTGGGTTACAAATTTTGGGGGGCTTTTTTTTATTTTCCCTTGTGAAAATGAAAAATTTAGGGTGACACCAGCATTTTAGTGAAAAAATTTTTTTTTTTCATTTTCCCATCCAACTTTAATGAAAATTTGTCAAACACCTGTGGGGTGTTCAGGCTCACTATACCCCTTGTTACGTTCCGTGAGGGGTGTCGTTTCCAAAATGGGGTTACATGTGGGTATTTATTTTTTGGGGTTTATGTCAGAACCGCTGTAAAATCAGCCACCCCTGTGCAAATCACCAATTTAGGCCTCAAATGTACATGGTGCGCTCTCACTCCTGAGCCTTGTTGTGTGTCCGCAGAGCATTTTACGCCCACATATGGGGTATCTCCGTACTCAGGAGAAATTGCGTTACAAATTTTGGGGGTCTTTTTTTCCTTTTACCTCCCGTGAAAATAAAAAGTAAAGGAAAACACCAGCATGTTAGTGTAAAAAAAAATTTTTTTTTACACTAACAGGCTGGTGTAGACCCCAACTTTTCTTTTTCATAAGGGGTAAAAGGAAAAAAAGCCCCCAAAATTAGTAACGTAATTTCTCCCGAGTACGGAGATACCCCATATGTGGCACTAAACTGTTTCCTTGAAATACGACAGGGCTCTGAAGTGAGAGAGCGCCATGCGCATTTGAGGACTAAATTAGGGATTGCACAGGGGTGGACATAGGGGTATTCTACGCCAGTGATTCCCAAACAGGGTGCCTCCAGCTGTTGCTAAACTCCCAGCATGCCTGGACAGTTAGTGGCTGTCCGGAAATGCTGGGAGTTGAGTTGTTGTTTTGCAACAGCTGGAGGCTCTGTTTTGGAAACACTGCCGTACAATACGTGTCTTATTTTTTATTAGGGGGACAGTGTAAGGGGGTGTATATGTAGTGTTTTACTCTTTATTATGTGTAAGTGTAGTGTTGTTAGGGTACGTTCACACTGGCGTTTTACAGTGAATTTACCGCTAGGAGTTTGCGCTGCGGTGAAAAATTTGCCACAGCTCATACTTGAAGCAGAAAACTTACTGTAAAGTAAGTGTGAATGTAACCTGTACGTTCACATGGGGGGCAAACCTCCAGCTGTTTCAAAACTACGACTCCCAGCATGTACTGGCAGACCGTGCATGCTGGGAGTTGTACTTTTGCAACAGCTGGAGGCACACTGGTTGGAAAACCTTCAGTTAGGTTCTGTTACCTAACTCAGTATTTTCCAACCAGTGTGCCTCCAGCTGTTGCAAAACTTCAACTCCCAGCATGTACTGATCGCCGAAAGGCATGCTGGGAGATGTAGTTATGCAACAGCTGGAGGGATCGCAACTACAACTCCCAGCATGCAGAGACAGCTGTTTGCTGTTTAGGCATGCTGGGAGTTGCAGTTTTGCAACATCTGGAGAGCTATAGTTTAGAGACCACTGCACAGTGGTCTCCAAACTGTGGACCTCCAGATGTTGCAAAACTACAACTCCCAGCATGCCCAGACAGAAAACTGCTGTCTCTGCATGCTGGGAGTTGTAGTTTTGCAAGATCTGGAGGTGCACAGTATAGAGATCACTTTGCAGTGGTCTCAAACTGTAGACCTCCAGCTGTTGCAAAACTGCAACTCCCAGCAAGCCTAAACAGCTCTCTGGGCATGCTGGGAGTTGTAGTTTTGCAACATCTGGAGGGTTACAGTTTAGAGACCACTATAGTGGTCTCAGACTGTAGCCCTCCAGATGTTGCTAGGTAACTCACCGGCTTCCGTTGGATCCAGGAAGCTGCGTCGCGGTCCTCTTCTTACGCCGATCGTCGCCCGCTGCAGCCGCTGATCGTCGCCCGCTGCCGTCGCCGATGGGTAAGTGGATCTTCGGCGCCGGTCCCTGTCGGTTTCCCCGTCCTGCCCCGCCTATTGTGGGTGGGCAGGACGGGGAAACCGAAAGTAAACCCCTCCGCCCCCGATCTGCTATTGGTGGTCGCGTCTAGACCACCAATAGCAGAGATAGGAGGGGTGGCAACCCTGCCACCTCACTCCTATCGCTACAGGGGGATCGTGGGTGTCTAGGACACCCGCGATGCCCCTTCTATTCCGGGTCACTGGGTCACCATAGACCCGTATGACCCGGAATCGGCGCAAATCGCAAGTGTGAATTCACTTGCGATTTGCGCCGATCGCCGACATGGGGGGGTCTAATGATCCCCCTGGGCATTTGCGCGGGGTGCCTGCTGATAGATATCAGCAGTCACCCCGGCCCGATCCCCGCCCGGCACGCGGCGGGGACCGAAATTCCCACGGGCGTACAGGTACGCCCTTGGTCCTTAAGTACCAGGGAGCAAAGGCATACCTGTACGCCCTTGGTCCTTAAGGGGTTAAACACTGCATCTAAAATGAAAGTGAAAGCTGCCCGGCTGCTCAGCGGGGCTGATTGGGACTACTGCAGTGAAAATGCAGTGTCCCGATCAGCTGGGACACGAGCGGAGGTGCTCTTACCTGCCTCCGGCGTGTCCCCTCGGCAATTGATTGCTCCAAGCCTGAGATTCAGGCTTGAGCAATCGACCGCCGATAACGCTGATCATTGCAAAGCTATGGCTTTGCATTGAACAGTGTTGGCAATCAGTATGTGCAGTGTTATAGGTCCCTGCAAAAAAAAAAGTGTAAAAAAAAAAGTTAATAAATGTGATTTAACCCTTTCCTTAATAAAAGTTCAAATCATTCCCCTTCTCCCATAAAAAAAACACCATGTAAATAAAAATAAATATAAGCATATGTGGTATCGCCGTGTGCGTAAATGTCCGAACTATAAAAATATATCATTAATTAAACCGAACAGTCAATGGCGTATGTGCAAAAAAATTCCAAAGTCCAAAATAACGTACTTTTGGCCGTTTTTTATATCATGAAAAAATGAATAAAAAGCAATCAAAAAGTCTGATCAATACAAAAATGGTACCTCTAAAAACTTCAGATCACGGTGCAAAAAATGCAAGAGTTATAGGGGTCAGAAGATGACAATTTTAAAAGTATACATTTTTCTGCATGTAGTTATGATTTTTTACAGAAGTACAACAAAATCAAACCTATATAAGTATATAAGGGTATCATTTTAATCGTATGGACCTACAGAATAAAGATAAGGTTTCATTTTTACCGAAAAATGTACTGCGTAGAAACGGAAGCCCCCACAAGTTACAAAATGGCGTTTTTTCTTCAATTTCATCGCACAATGATTTTTTTTTTCCGTTTTGCCGTAGATTTTTGGGTAAAATGACTGATGTCACTGCAAAGTAGAATTGGTGGTGCAAAAAATAAGCCATCATATGGATTTTTAGGTGCAAAATTGAAAGGGTTATGATTTTTAAAAGGTGAGGAGGAAAAAACGAAAGTGCAAAAACTGAAAACCCTGTGGTCCTTAAGGGGTTAAGAAAAGGAAAAAAAGAAAAAGAAAAATATGTAAAATTAAGCAGATGGATAGAATTGACTTACAGTACATGTATAATCCATGTTACAAAAAATTCTCAAAATGTGTTAAAAGTGGGAAGAATTAATATACATTTTAAATTGTTCCATTAAGACCGTAAGGGACAAGCGAACCTAGCTTGTGAATCCAAAAGGATTCACGATTAATGAGACATTGATACCTATTATGAACATGTTCTGGAATGGTTTTTTAAATTATTAATTGCAATTAGAGATGAGCGAATCGAACTTGACGAACCCGAATTCGTTACGAATTTCATGAAAAATTCGATTCGCAACGAATACGAATATCGCCGCGATTCTATCGCATGAATCGCTTCATTAAACTCCATTTTACAGCGTCCCAGGCTATTGTAGAGCTAAGATGGCGGATCCACATGTGAGTACATGGGGCAGGGGATTATGGTAGGGCGGGAAACAGCGGCGGGAATGAAGATAGGTGGGCTGACCCTGAACCACATGTGAGATGCAGCCTATCAGTGTTCACTGACCCCTGTGATGTCACAGCCCCTATATAATCGGCGGCCATCTTGCCTCATTTCATTTAATCTATGCACTCAGATAGAGAGGACGGGACTGTGTGTGTGTGAATAGCTCATACCACAGCGTTACACTGCAACTGCTAGTCACATCAGCATTAGGGAAAGGCAGGAGTGCAGAGTGCTGTGCTGTTACACTGAGAAGGATCATTGATTGCTAAACCTCCTATTCACGTTATTGAGCATTGCAGCATAGAGGGGCAGATAGCTGTCAGCTGCCTCATACAGATCTCCAAGCTGCCTGAACTTTCTGAAGCATCTTATCTCCTCATTTTTCAGCTCTATTGATTTTTTTTATCTTTTTTTCTGTCTCTGTGCTAAATTCAGTGTTATACCACACGTTATACACCTGCCGATGTATTAAAGAAAAAAAAGGTTTTCCTGCGTAAAAATACACTTAAAGGAGCAGTCCAACGGTGAAAAATTCTATACAGTTAGCAACAGTTTTAAAAGTTATATAACTCTGCAATATACTTACTTAAACCAAGTGGAACGGAAAGTAGCTTTTTTCCTGGTTTTCCTTTGGACAGGAAGTGCTGCATAATTCAGCATGTCGACCCACGCATTCTCTTCACCCGTGGCCATTTTGAGGTCGGCTTGTCATTTCTCTCTGCTCTGCTGCCCGGCCCATTCATTATACCATGTACAGCCCTTCTCCTCCACAATGCAGAATGGCTCTGTAGTCAGAGCCAATCACTGATGCTTCGCTGCGCAAGCGCAGCATACTCTAACCCCTGAACAATTCTGACCGCAGAGCCCGAGGTCTGCAGGAGATAAGCCACGAGGTCTGCAGGAGATAAGCCATGCCCCCTTACCCTCCCTCCCGGAGGATGGAGAGTGCAGCTCTTCATAATACAAGAAGACAGTGCAGGGGGAGAATGAGGACTTACACCAGTGGTCCTCAACCTGTGGACCTCCAGATGTTGCTAAACTACAACTCCCAGCATGCCTGCTAGGAATTGTAGTCAGTGGCGTTGTGACCGGGGTGCGGGGGGTGCGGACCGCACCGGGTGACACCAGGCTGATGGGGTGACACCACTCTGCCAGCAACCACCCCCCACCCGGTCCTCAGTGCTGACAGCAAACCCCCCCCCCCCCCCCCGTCCTCAGCGCTGACACACGTCTTGTGACGGGACGTCACCGGGCGGAGCTAGATGGACGGCGCTAACATGATGCGCCGTCGCCTACACTAGTCAGCCCGGGGACAGTTGGAGCAGCCGAGCCAGCAACCAGTCTGCACCAGTCAGCCAGGTACAGAGAAAAAGGGGTGCTGTGGGAGTTCTGGGAGGGGGGGGGGTTGTTGCTAGTGGAATATGAGGCTGCACCCCATCATCCACCAGCACCCCCCAGCAGTAGCACCACCATCATCCAGAAGGGGGGGGGTGCTATTTCTGGGGGGGGAGGTGTTGCTGGTGGATGATGAGGCTGCACCCCATCATACACCAGCACCCCCCCCCCCAGCAGTAGCACCACCATCATCCAGAAGGGGGGGAGGTGCTGGTGGATGATGAGGCTGCACCCCATCATCCACCAGCACCCCCCAGCAGTAGCACCACCATCATCCAGAAGGGGGGGAGGTGCTGGTGGATGATGAGGCTGCACCCCATCATCCACCATCACCCCCCAGCAGTAGCACCACCATCATCCAGCAGGGGGGGTGCTGGTGGATGATGGGGGTGCTATTTCTGGGGGGAGGTGTTGCTGGTGGATGATGAGGGTGCACCCCATCATCCACCAGCACCCCCCCCAGCAGTAGCACCACCATCATGCACCAGCACCCGCCCCCCCCAGCAGTAGCACTCCTATCATCAACCAGCACCCCCCCAGCAGTAGCACCCCCCAGCAGTAACACCCCCATCATCCACCAGCACCCTCCCCCAGCAGTAGCACGCCCATAATCCAGCAGCTCATTCTATTACCATGGGGGGAATGGGGGGGGGGTGCTGGTGGATGATGGGGGTGTTATTTCTGGGGGGGGAGGTGTTGCTGGTGGATGATGAGGCTGCACCCCATCATACACCAGCACCCCCCCCCCCCAGCAGTAGCACCACCATCAACCAGAAGGGGGGGGGTGCTGGTGGCTGATGGGGGTGCTATTGCTGGTGGATGATGAGGCTGCATCCCCATCATCCACCAGCACCCCCCAGCAGTAGCACCACCATCATCCAGCAGGGGGTGGGGTGTTGGTGGATGATGGGGGTGCTATTTCTGGGGGGAGGTGTTGCTGGTCACGGTGGATGATGGGGGTGCTATTTCTGGGGGGAGGTGTTGCTGGTGGATGATGAGGCTGCACCCCATCATCCACCAGCACCCCCCCCCCAATCAGTAGCACCACCATCATGCACCAGCACCCGCCCCCCCCAGCAGTAGCACTCCTATCATCAACCAGCACCCCCCAGCAGTAACAGCCCCATCATCCACCAGCACTCTCCCCCAGCAGTAGCACCCCCATAATCCAGCAGCTGATTCTATTACCATAGGGGGAATGAGGGGGTGTTGGTGGATGATGGGGTGCTACTGCTGGGGGGTGTTGCCAGGGCACCCCCCGCCCCCTCATTCCCCCTACCCCCCTGCTCTGTGGTAATAGCATCAGCTGATGGATGATGGGGGTGCTACTGCTGGAGGCACGGTGTGTGAGGTTTATATTCATAGAGTGTAGTGTATAATAGGGCTGCACGATATGAGAAAGATGTGAGATTGCAATTATGGGCCTAAATATTGTGATTTCGATATGTGATGCAATGTAATAAATAAATAGTGAAATCCCCTTATTTCATGTCCAATCTCCTCAATTTTACAACTATTCACCCATTTTATGCCCACCGCCCATTTCACATCTCACATCTCCCCCCCCCCGGTCACATTCTGCCCCTCCCCCTCTTGACATATTCCCCCCTCTTGTCACATTCTGCTCCCCCTTGTTACATATTCCCCCTCCCCCCTTGTCACATATTCCCCCTCCCCCCCTTGTCACATATTCCCCCTCCCCCCCTTGTCACATCCTCCCCCCCCTTGTCACATCCTCCCCCCCCCCCTTGTCACATATTCCCCCTCCCCCTTGTCACATATTCCCCCCCCTTGTCACATATTCCTCCCCTTTGTCACATATTCCCCCCCTTGTCACATATCCCCCCCCCTTGTCACATATTCCCCCCCCTTGTCACATATTCCCCCTCCCCCCCTTGTCACATATTCCCCCTCCCCCCCTTGTCACATTCTGCCCCCCTTGTCACATTCTGCCCCCCTTGTCACATTCTGCCCCCCCTTGTTACATATTGCCCCCCTTGTTACATATTCCCCCCCTTGTTACATATCCCCCCCTTGTTACATATCCCCCCCTTGTTAATTATCCCCCCTTGTTACATATCCCCCCCTTGTTACATATCGCCCCCCCTTGTTACATATCCCCCCCCCTTGTTACATACCCCCCCCCCCTTGTTACATATCCCCCCTTGTTACATATCCCCCCCCCTTGTCACATTCTGCTCCCCTGTCACATATTCCCCCCTCTTGTCATATTCTGCCCCCGTCACATTCTGCCCCCTCCACCCCTTGTCACATATTCCTGTCACATTCCTCCTCCCCGGCAGCACACACGCTAGGTTTGTGTGTATTTGCAGACCTTTGAGGACTTTTACCTTTCAGCCAATCACTGGCTTGACATGTGACACCGCTGCGGCCAGTGATTGGCTGAAGGTAAAGGTCCTACAGCTTGTATAGAGACACCGGGACCGCACAGAGGTGTACAGATGCAGGGACCGGGAAGAGGTGAGCATAATGTTTTTATTATTTTTTATCTCTGCGCCCTTTACATAGATCAGTGTTTCTCTACCAGGGTGCCTCCAGCTGTTGTGAAAATACAACTCCCAGCATGCCCGGACAGCTTTTGGCTGTCCGGGCATGCTGGGAGTTGTAGTTTCATAACAGCTGGAGGCACCCTGGTTGGGAAACACAGACTTTTAATATTTAAATTTGTTTTTATCTGCCCTTGCCGGTCCGCGCTGCAGCCACACACGGGATCCGCCCGGGCAGATAATCGCTAATTTTCCCGGGGGCCATATCGATATATGGCAAAAAAGCAAAAATCGCGATTCGATTGTTTTTGCGATATATCGTGCAGCCCTAGTGTATACTAGTTTATTATATTTAGAGGATACAGTGTCTGGCAGGTTTATAATAATAATAATTATTTTCATATAGAGGATCAGAATGCGCTGACATAGTGAGGAGACGTCTGGGCGTCACGTTCTGCAGAGAGAACATTTAGCTGGACCCGGTGGTATGTACCATCTGAATTAGATAAGGAAAGACTATAGAGAAGACGTCACCTGTAGTGACTGATACCATTGTACATTCTCCTCACTATAGAGAAGACGTCACCTGTAGTCACTGATATCATTGTGTATTCGCCTCACTATAGAGAAGACGTCACCTGTAGTCACTGATATCATTGTGTATTCGCCTCACTATAAAGAAGACGTCACCTGTAATCACTGATATCATTGTGTATTCTCCTCACTATAGAGAAGACGTCACCTGTAGTCACTGATCTCATTCTGTATTCTCCTCACTATAAAGAAGACGTCACCTGTAATCACTGATATCATTGTGTATTCTCCTCACTATAGAGAAGACGTCACCTGTAATCACTGATATCATTATGTATTCTCCTCACTATAAAGAAGATGTCGCCTGTAATCACTGATATCATTGTGTATTCTCCACACTATAGAGAAGACGTCACCTGTAGTCACCGATATTAGTGTGTATTGTCCTCATTATGTCCTATCAGAGCTATAGTCACTTGTAAGTTCTGCAGTTAAGATGAGTGAAACTTAACTCCCAGCATAACCTCACCACTGCTTAAAGGGGTACTCAGCTGCAAAACATTTTCTTTTGAATCAACTGGTGCCAGAAAGTTAAACAGGTTTGTAAATTACTTACTTGAAGGATTCAGATTTTAACTTTCTGGCACCAGTTTATTCAAAAGAAAATAATTTCCAGTGGAGTAACCATTTAAGTAATTCGGGGAGTTGTAGTTTTAAATGGTGAAAACCTCTTTAGCGCTTTTCCATTCTGTGGCAATTGGTATATTTAATTATTACACTGGAATTTTTCACAATGCGCTACACCAGTGGTATCCGTCACAACTGGCTAAAAACGTTATTATGTGGAAAGGGGGGGGGGTAGGTATGGGGTGACACCATTTTCTACCGCACCGGGTGACACCAACCCTAGCAACGCCACTGGTTGTAGTTTTGCAACATCTGGAGGTCCGCAGGTTGAAGACCACTGACGTACACAGCTCCTTCACTCCCCTGCTCTGTGTTTTCCCCGTGAAAACTTGAAACCTCCCTGTGATAAATGAGGTCGTGTGTAGACAGAGCTGGGGGAGGGGAGGGGCTGTGTCCGTCCTCATTCTCCCCCTGCACTGTCTTCTCCAGTGAAAAAATCCAACCCATGGCTGCTCTGTGTGTCCTATGTAGACAGAGCAGGGGAGGGAAGGAGCTGTGTACGTCAGTGGTCTTCAACCTGTGGACCTCCAGATGTTGCAAAACTACAACACCTAGCAGGCATGCTGGGAGTTGTAGTTTAGCAACATCTGGAGGTCCACAGGTTGAGGACCACTGGTGTAAGTCCTCATTCTCCCCCTGCATATTATGCATCTTGTATTATACATCTTCTTGTATCTTTTTATGTCAGGATAGCGCAGCTAGCCTGACTTGTAATGAATGGGCGTATATACGATGTCGGTCGGCATAGCAATGTGTGGGCTGTGATTGGTGCAGCTATGAGGACTGTGATTGGTGCTGCTATGAGGACTGTGATTGGTGAGCACTAGGAAGGGCAGTGACTTAGCATAGTAGGTCGTGTTAGAGGACGGCTTGGGGGCGTTTTTTTATTGTATGGGGCGTAGATTATGTTTTGTACTTGGGAGGAAGTCGGCTGTGTGAGAGTGAAAAGGATGATGGGAGCTGAGCTCCATAACCAGGAAGCACAGGGATTTTCACTGCAGCATATCTCACAAACTGGAGAGGTCAGACAAATAATGAAAAGTGCTGTGTGATGATGGAGGCAAGGTCTACATTGTGGCAGGTACTTAATTTCGTTTTTTTCACTATTGGATATCTCCTTTAACAGTGGCCTTATCATTGCTAAGGGCCTAAATACAAGCAAATAGCTTACCATATACCACCTTTTTTTCTGTCTCTGTGCTAAATTCAGTGTTATACCACACGTTATACACCTGCCGGTGTATTAAAGAAAAAAAAAATGTCCTCAGTAAAAATACGCTTAACAGTGGCCTTATCATTGCAAAGGGCCTAAATACAAGCAAATAGCGTACCATATACCACCTTTTTTCTGTCTATGTGCTAAATTCAGTGTTATACCCCACGTTATACACCTGCCGGTCTATTAAAGAAAAAAAAAATGTCCTCAGTAAAAATACGCTTAACAGTGGCCTTATCATTGCAAAGGGCCTAAATACAAGCAAATAGCTTACCATATACCACCTTTTTTTCTGTCTCTGTGCTAAATTCAGTGTTATACCACACGTTATACACCTGCCGGTGTATTAAAGAAAAAAAAGGTTTTCCTGCGTAAAAATACGCTTAACAGTGGCCTTATCATTGCAAAGGGCCTAAATACAAGCAAATAGTGAACCATATACCACCTTTTTTTATGTCTCTGTGCTAAATTCAGTGTTATACCAAACGTTATACACCTGCCGGTGTATTAAAGAAAAAAAAATTTCCTGCGTAAAAATACGCTTAACAGTGGCCTTATCATTGCAAAGGGCCTAAATACAAGCAAATAGCTTACCATATACCACCTTTTTTCTGTCTATGTGCTAAATTCAGTGTTATACCACACGTTAGATACCTGCCGGTGTATTAAAGAAAAAAAAAGGTTTTCCTGCATAAAAATATGCTTAACAGTGGCCTTACCATTGCAAAGGGCCTAAATACAAGCAAATAGTGTACCATATACCACCTTTTTTTCTGTCTCTGTGCTAAATTCAGTGTTATACCACACGTTATACACCTGCCGGTGTATTAAAGAATTTTTTTTTTTTCCTGAGTACAAATACGCTTAACAGTGGCCTTATCATTGCAAAGGGCCTAAATACAAGCAAATAGTGTACCATATACCACCTTTTTTTCTGTCTCTGTGCTAAATTAAGTGTTATACCACACGTTATACACCTCCAGGTGTATTAAAGAAAAAAAAAAAGGTTTTCCTGCGTAAAAATACGCTTAACAGTGCGCTCATCATTGCAAAGGGCATACATACAACCAAGTAGTGTACTATTTAGTACCTGTATTTCTGTCTCGGTGCTAAATTCAGTGCTATTCCACACATTAGTATACACTGGCTGGTGTATACAACAAAAAAAGAGTTTTTTTTTCTGCCTATAAATGCGCCTAACAGTGTGCTCATCATTGCAAAGGGCATACATACAACAAAGGAGTGTACTATTTAGTAACTGTTATTCTGTCTAGGGCCTATATACTTTGAAAGGACAGCCGTAAGTAATCGCCTGCTGCTGTTCTATACCCTTATAAACGCACTAAGTATGTCAGGCAGGGAAGTGCCAGAACGTGCACAGAGAAGGGGCAGAGGCCTACATATGTCAGGCATAGTTGGCAGCAGACTTGGGGCGAGTGGCAGCAGCAGTCGCAGCAAAAGGCCTGAGCTTCCGTTAACACCCAGCGGTCGTGTTATCAACCCATCTCTCCTCGTCAATTGGTTTGCACACTCATCCCCATCATCACAAGCGACATGTGACAACCCCAGTCAAGAGTCGGTGGGTTCCTCAGACACAACACTCAGTTGGCATGGCCCGGGAGCAGTCCCCGTAATCCCATTGCCTTTGTCTTATGCTGTTCCCTCTCCCAAAGAAGTATCTCATGCTTTGGGTCCAGCTCCACTATTTAGTGAGGAAGATGTAATAGAGGACAGTCAGCATCTAATGGTCAGTCAAGAATGTGAGGAGACATGCGTCCCTTGCTCCGCAAGGCGGGCAAGTATTGATGCGGAGAGTGACGTGGGAGGCGGTGTTTCAATTGTTCAGGGTCCTGAGGCAGACAATGTTGTGGAACACGAGGAGGACATCAGTGACGTTCACACATGTTTTGATGATGATGAAGCCGATCGCAATTGGGAGCCGGGTGCAGAAGCCAGGGCTTCATCATCATCAGGAGAAGAGATTTGCTCTTTGTCTATGAGGCAGCAAGGCGGTAGCACGGTTGGCAATCAGCGTGGTGGTGGCAGTAGTGGAAATTCAGGAGCCAAACGTGCCAGGGGGAGACCACCTGCTTCACGGCAAGCTACCATTCCGGGAGGTAGTGGAACAGGGGTTCCTGGAGACGGCGCCAATAGCAGTGAAATAGTGCGAACTGCGGGTGGGAAAATTTGCTACTCTGCGGTGTGGTTGTTCTTCATAAAAAATCCGGAGGACCTTAGCGTAGTCACATGCAAAATCTGTGGGCAGAAAGTGAAGCGTGGCCAGGGTCCCAATCTAGGCACCACGGCCCTGCGTCAATACATGATTCGCCACCATAAAGCGGCCTGGGATAACCGTGGCTCCGAGGTAGTGGTCCAGCCTGCCGCATCACCCAGTGGCCATCCGCCCCCTCCGTCATCCAGCCAAGGCTCCACCACCTCAGCCGAAGGGAGCATTGTGTCAAACCCTCCTTCTTGCGCTCCTGCTTCTTCAGCTCGTAGTCAGCCATTCCGCCAACAATCGATCGGCGAAGCCATGTCCAAGAGACAACAGTATGCGCCCACTCATCCAACCGCGCAGAAGTTGAATGTGCCCCTGTCCAAGTTGCTGGTGTTGCAGTCCCTCCCTTTCCAACTGGTGGACTCTGCAGCTTTCAGGGAATTGATGGCTTGTGCCGAGCCGAGGTGGAGAGCCCCAAGTCGTCATTTCTCTGCGAAGAAGGCAGTACCAGCCCTGCATAAGTTTGTACAAGAGAAGGTGGGCCAGTCCTTGAGCCTGTCGGTGTGTTCAAAAGTGCACGGCAGCGCCGACGTGTGGAGCTGTAACTACGGGCAGGGACAATACATGTCTTTTACGGCCCACTGGGTAAATGTTGTTCCTGCACAGCCACAACAGCAACTTGGACAGGTCACACCGCTTCCTCCTCCATGCTCTGGCTCCCAGGCAGTTGGTCCTGTTACAGTGTGCGCCTCCTCCTCCTCCCCTGTTTCCTCGGCCTCCACTGCACGTCCAATTCTCGGTGGCCCTTCATCATACCACGTGTGTAGGGCACAGCAGTGTCAAGCCGTCCTTCACATGGTTTGCCTTGGCGAACGGAGTCACACAGCTGAGGAACTGCTAAAGTTCATTAGGGAAGAAATCCGAGTATGGCTTATTCCACGAAATCTGGAAATGGGAACCATGGTGACCGACAATGGGAAGAACATTGTGGCAGCGCTGCGACAAGGAAGTGTAAACCATTCGCCCTGCATGGCACAAGTGTTGAATCTGGTTGTCAAGAAGTTCATCAAGTCTTCACCCCATTTGCAAGACGTCCTGACAATGGCAAGGAAACTGTGCATGCACTTCAGCCACTCGTACACCGCCAAGCACACTTTGCTTGAGCTGCAGCATCAGAACGGGATCCCACAACATAGTCTCATTTGTGACGTTGCCACACGTTGGAATTCCACCCTCCATATGTTGGACAGACTATATGAACAAAGAAAAGCCATCGCAGATTTTTTGATGATACAAGCAGATAGGAGTACTCCCCTGTGTAACTTCAATGTGAACGAGTGGCAGCTCATACGTGACACCTGCCGTTTGCTGAGGCCCTTTGAGGAAGCCACATTTTTTGTTAGTCGCCTCTCTTACGCAATGAACGACGTAATTCCACTCCTACATTTACTCCAAAAAATGATTGAAAACATGGCTGGTCACGGCAATGGAGACGTTGCGCCTACATCAGAAGGCTACATGAGTCCTGTGGGGGATGAACTGGAGGAGGATGATGAGGGGCAGAGCGGAGCACAGTTTACGGTGGATGAGATGGCCGATATTTCTGGTCATTGGACAGGAGAGGAGGAGCAGGATCAGCCAGAGGAGCTGGGGGGTTATTACGAGGGAGGCGAGACAGAGGACCCAGACACACCGTGGCAGTATACAGTGGAGATGGAGGCAGGTAGTCCCAGCGTTTCACTGTCACAAATGGCACAATGCATGCTGAATTGCTTGCATAGTGACCCCCGAATTGTCAAAATTCATCAGCGCGATGACTTCTGGATTCCCACCTTAATAGACCCTCGCTACCGGCCGAGAATGGGGGCCTTTTTTACAACCACTGAGACGGAGGACAAACTGACCTACTTCAGGGAGCTTCTACGTAGTCGGTTAGCCGATGCCTATCGGCCACATGGTCCATCCACTCGCAGGTCTGACTCCGGGGGCCCTCTGCGCTCACCTTCCACTGCCACGGCTGCTGGGGAGGGGAGGGGTGGCAGGAGCAGTACCGGCTCAATCAGCAGCAGCCTGACTCTACAGTCGCTGATGAGTAGCTTCCTTCAGCCGCATAGTGAAGCTACTCATCAGCAGCAGGTGGACATGGAGCAGGACCTGAACCAGCAGGTGGTGGCTTACCTTGACATGACCCTGCCAACAACCGTTGAAGATCCACTGAACTTCTGGGCAGCCAAACTCGATTTATGGCCCCAACTAGCAGAGTTTGCCCTGTAAAAGCTGTCCTGCCCGGCCAGTAGTGTGCCATCAGATGTTTAGTGCGGCCGGAGCCATAGTCACCCCAAGGCGAACTCGTCTGTCCACTAAACATGTGGAGAGACTGACGTTTGTCAAGATGAATCAGGGAAGGGTCAGCCAGGATTTCCAGCCACCAATGATAGATGGGTCTGAGTAGATTGACCATGCACCTACAACAACATTTTCTCTATTGTGGTTGGTTATGAAACCCTCTGGGGCAGATCTGGGCATTGTACGGCCCGCTTGCCACATACGGCCCTTTGATTGGTTCTGACCGTCCCCCGCTGATTGGGGGACAACTATGCTGCCTAATCTGGGGGACAACTATGCTCCTAGTCTGGATGAAATCTATACTGCCTAATCAGGGGACAACTAGGCTCCTTATCTGGGGGGCAACTATGCTCCTAATCTGGCGGACAACTATGCTCCTAATCTGGTGGACATCTATGATGCCTAATCTGGTGGACAAGTATGCTCCTAATCTGGGGGACATCTATGCTGCCTAATCTGGGTGACATGTATGCTGCCTAATCTGGGGGACAACTATGCTTCTTATCTGGGGGACATCTATGCTGCCTATTCTGGGTGACATCTATGCTGCCTAATCTGGGGGACAACTGTGCTCCTAATCTGGGGGACATCTATGCTGCATAATCTGGGGGACAACTATGCTCCTAATCTGGGGGACATCTATGCTGCCTAATCTGGGGGACAAGTATGCTCCTAATCTGGGGGACATCTATGCTGCCTACTCTGGGGGACAAGTATGCTCCTAATCTGGGGGACATCTATGCTGCCTAATCTGGGGGACAACTATGCTCCTAATCTGGGGGACAACTAAGCTCCTAATCTGGGGGACATCTATGCTGCCTAATCTGGGGGACATCTATGCTGCCTACTCTGGGTGACATCTATGCTGCCTACTCTGGGGGACAAGTATGCTCCTAATCTGGGGGACACCTATGCTTCCTAATCTGAGTGACATCTATGCTGCCTAATCTTGGGGAAAACTATGCTCCTAATCTGGAGGACATATTTGCTGCCTAATCTGGGGGACAAGTATGTTCCTAATCTGGGGGACATCTATGCTGCCTACTCTGGGGGACAAGTATGCTCCTAATCTGGGGGACACCTATGCTGCCTAATCTGGGTGACATCTATGCTGCCTAATCTTGGGGAAAACTATGCTCCTAATCTGGGGGACATCTATACTGCCTACTCTGGGGGACAAGTATGCTCCTAATCTGGGGGACATATATGCTGCCTAATCTGGGGGACAACTATGCTTCTAATCTGGGGGACATCTATGCTGCCTAATCTGGGTGACATCTATGCTGCCTTATCTGGGGGACAACTGTGCTCCTAATCTGAGGGACATCTATGCTGCATAATCTGGGTGACATCTATGATGCCTAATCTGGGGGACAACTATGCTCCTAATCTGGGGGACATCTATGCTGCCTAATCTGGGGGACAAGTATGCTCCTAATCTGGGGGACATCTATGCTGCCTACTCTGGGGGACAAGTACGCTCCTAATCTGGGGGACATCTATGCTACCTAATCTGGGGGACAACTATGCTCCTAATCTGGGGGACAACTAAGTTGCTAATCTGGGGGACATCTATGCTGCCTAATCTGGGGGACATCTCTGCTGCCTAATCTGGGGGACAAGTATGCTCCTAATCTGGGGGACATCTATGCTGCCTACTCTGGGGGACAAGTATGCTCCTAATCTGGGGGACATCTATGTTGCCTAATCTCGGGGACAACTATGCTCCTAATATGGGGAAAACTGATGCTTCTGGCCTTGGGCCTATAATTTTTTGAAGTTTAGCAGTAGCTAAAGACATGCTTAATGCAAATGTCAACATTGATCTTTAAATGTAAGGGGTTATGAAACCCTCTTGGGTACTGCGAATGACTGCTCCAGACTCATTCTGTGTCTTTCACAAACTACTTGCCTCCCTGGTGCCTCAGGCCTTGGGCCTATAATTTTTTGAAGTTTAGCAGTAGCTAAATACATGCTTAATGCAAATGTAAACATTGATCTTTAAATGTAAGGGGTTATGAAAACCTCTTGGGTACTGCAAATGCATGCTCCAGACTCATTCTGTGTCTTTCAGGAACTACTTGCCTCCCTGGTGCCTCTGGCCTTGGGCCTTAAATTTTGGGATGTTTAGCAGTAGCTAAATACATGCTTAATGCAAATTTCAACAATGATCGTTAAATTCTCTGCGCTCTGCCAGGGCGTTCTCCTACCCCACCTGGGCCAATCCGAGGACCTCACTAACCAACTCACTAACTAATCCAATCGCTTATAGCGATGGGCGGTGTGTACAAAGGGCAGGGACTTAATCAACGCCAGCTTATGACCCTCACTTACTGGTAATTCCTCGTTTTAATGTTAAATAATTGCAATCCCAGATCCCTACCACGAACTAGTTTCAGCGTGCAACACGCACCTGTCCTTGAAAGATAGAGACACGCTAATCCGTTCAGTGGAGCGCGCCTGTGGCCCCGGACATCTGGGGGCATAACACACCTGTTATTGCTCGATCTCGCAATTGATTGTGCAAGGTAAGGGGTTATTAAAGCCTCTTGGGTACTGCTGAGGCCTACTCCTGACTGCTCCTGGTGCAATGTATGGAGTAATTAAACACTCTTGGGTAGTGTTATTGTCAAATTTACTGGTAATTTTATCAGTAATAAAATTGAATTTTGTAGAATGCTAACCGTTACACAACGGAACGCTTGTTGCGTGTGATTTTTTAATGAAAAAAATAAATAAAAAGATGAAGAGGGATTAACTCTGCTTAATCATTTTTGGCGATTAGAAGCCTTTTGTCATCTGATTTTTTGGAGACAGATGCGCTTACACACATGTAATAATCTTTTTTTAACCAAATTTCAAACATTGTGTGGTTTATTATTTTTGAGAAGAATATCTTTTGGTGGTCCAGCATCCTGCATTATAGAGTCTTCTGAACTGCTGTATATGTGCTTGTTTTTAAAGAAAAGGTATTTTGTCAGACAATTTCAACAAAATTTGGCATTTTTTTGGGGGTGGATTGTGAAGCCCGGGTGTGTACTCGTGCATCAGCCAACTCCAGGCTGTGTCTTTCAGACAATCTATGGGTTCCTGATGCCGCAGAGGTGGAGCCTGGGTCTGGGAATTAAAAATTTTTGGATTGCGGGTGCTACCAAAAAAGATGAACACACCCTAATCCATTCAGTGGAGCGCGCCTGCGGCCCGGACATCTAAGGGCATAACACACCTGTTATTGCTCGATCTCAGGAGAAGGGGGGTTTATCATCGGGAGAAGAGAGTTGCAGGTTGCCCTTTGAGTCAGCAAGGCGGTAGCACGGTTGGCAGTCAGCGTGGTGTGGCAGTAGTGGAAATTCTGGAGCCAAACGTGCCCGGGGGGGACCACCTGCTTCGCGGCAGTTTATCTTTCCAGGAGTTAGCGGGTTACCAGCACCGGTCGATGAAAGATAGAGACACGCTAATCAGTTCAGTGGAGCGCGCCTGCAGCCCTGGAAATCTGAGGACATAACACACCTGGTATTGCTCGATCTCGCAATTGATCATGCAAAGGTAGGGGGTTATTAAAGCCTCTTGGGTACTGCTGAGGCCTACTCCTGACTGCTCCTGGTGTAATGTATGGGGTAATTAAACACTCTTGGGTAGTGTTTTTTTTTTTAATTTACTGATAATTTTATCGGTAATAAAATTGAATTTTCCAGAATGCTAATCATTACACAACGGAACGCTTGTTGCGTGTGATTTTTTAATGAAAATAACATTTAAAAAAACGGATAGGGATTAACTCTGCTTCATCATTTTGGGCGAAAAAAGTCCTTTGGTGATCTGATCTTTTGGAGACAGATGCGCTCACACACATATTGAATTCGTTTTTGTAAAAAAATTTCAAACATTGTGTGGTTTATTATTTTTGAGAAGAATGTCTTTTGGTGGTCCACCGTCCTGCATTATAGAGTCTTGTGAACTGTTGGATATGCGCTTGTTCTTACACAAAGGTATTTCTTTAAAAACATTCTAAAATGTAGTTGTTTTTTGGAGGGGATTGTGAAGCCCGGGTGTGTACTGGTGCATCAGCCAACTCCAGGCTGTGTCCTTCAGGCAATATATGGGTTCCTGATGCCGCAGAGGTGGGGCCTGGGTCTGGAAATTTCAAATTTTTGGATAGCGGGTGCTACCTATGAGAAATCTTTGTCAAAAATGTCATATATTGTGTTGTTTTTTTTGGGGGGGGTTGTGAAGCCCTGGTGTGTAATCTTGCATCAGCCAACTCCAGGCTGTGTCATGCAGGCAATATATGGGTTACTGATGCCGCAGGGGTGGGGCCTGGTTCTGGAAATTTCAAATGTTTGGAAAGCGGGTGCTACCAATGAGAAATCTTTGACAAAAATTTCTCATTGTGTTGTTTTTGGAGGGGGATATGGAAATGTGGGTAATGGACATGCTTACCAAGGATCTGTTCTTGTGTTGGTGTCCACCATCACCCTGCTTGCTTGTTTTTGGGAACTGGCTACTTCCTGTTTCTGTGGCTTTGTTTTTACGTGGAAGGTGACCTATTTCCCTCCTTCACATTGGTTGCCCCACCCATTGCGTGATCAGGGTAACGTGATCAGGGGGCTGGCTTCACACACAACATACATAGCAGCCAAGCCACCTTTTAGCACCTGACTTGTGACGTATTGTCTTGGGCCACACAATAAGCTGGGAAAGGTTCGAGACCACATTCATTTTGTAGGCTGTAGAAAATGAACTTCTGGGGAAAAGAAAGACAAAGACAAAATTTGATACCAGCCACCAGTATATTAGTAACAAAACTAACTTTTCTTACAATTAAAGAACCAAAAATACTAGAATACCCATTTAAATCTGTGGACTTTGCATAATAGCTATCCATGGATCAGGTAATCATGATTGGAAGCCCAAAATATTAGACACAGTGATTATATAAAGTCAGTTGAATGACAGGTTACAAACGAACAACAAGCCATCAAGAAGTAGCAATGGATGAGCACACTCAGGTAACACATCCCTATTTAGTAGACCAGATAAATGCAACTAGTGATCAATAAAAATGCATGGTCAGTGACTCATAGGGTCATAGATAGGGATGAGCAAATCGAATCTGAGGATTACAAATTTCATGAAAAATTTGATCCACACCGAATCCGAATATCAACGCAATTTAATGAAACAAATCGCTTCATTAAACTCCATTTAGTGTAGTCCAGACTCCAGGGAATCTAAAATGGCTGCTCCACATGTGAGGTCATAGGGCAAGGAACTCTGAGAATGTGGGTAGGCGGGATTGCCCTGAATTGCATGCAGCCTATCAGCAGCCAGCCCTGTAACGTCACAGCCCTGTATAATAGTCAGCCAATGCTGCAGCCTGCCATTTCAGCATTGTATTGCAGAGAGAGCGTTTTATTCCAGAGAGAGAGAGAAGTGTGTGTGTTACACAGAAAAACAGCTTTACAGCATTGATTCATCACATGCCCAAATCACTGCAGAAAAGCACTGACAGGGAAGGGAGAGAGAGGGAGAGAGAGAGAGAGAAAGTTCACTCTCGGGTGTGCTAAACAGTGACTCTGTACTGCTGCACTGGGGTGTTCAACAACTGTAAAGCTAATAGGGGCCTGTTAGGGTGAGCAGTACAATAAAAACCATAGTTACCGGCTTTTAGTGCCTAATACAGGTTGCGTGGTGGAGATTATTGTCCTCTTATATGTGTAACCTGTGCGTACATAGGTGGTGTATGATTTTTTTTCCTGTCAAACTAATTTTGGCCTAGTTACTGTGCAAGGTCAACCAAAGCTACACACTTGTTTTTGTAGCCTAATACAGTTTTAAGCGGAGCGTATTCTTCTCCTCTCATAAGTGTAAACTGTACATACACCTACGTGGTGTACGATTTTGTTTCTGTTAAAGTCATAAGGGCCTAGTTGCTGTGAAAGGCCAGCCAAGGTTACACACTTGTTTTTGTAGCCTAATATAGTTTGTAGCTAAGCGTATTGTCCTCCTCTCATAAGTATAAACTGTACGTACACCTCCTGGTTAGAGGATTTTGTCCTGTTAAAGTAATTTGAACCTAGTTACCGTGAAAGGCCAGCCAAAACTACACACCTGCTTTTGTAGCCAAATACAGTTTTAAGCGTAGTGGAGCATATTGTCCTCCTCTTGTAAGTGTAAACTGTACTTACACCTATGTAGTGTACGATTTTGCGTGTTATGGCAAGGCAAAGTGTTCAACACCCCTATTGAGGTTCTCTGTAGCCCAGATATAGCCGTTTTAAATAGCGATTTGCTGCAAATAAATTCGTATTGAACAAAAAATGTTTTTTCAAAAATTCACCGAATCGGCCGAAATACATTTTTCAAAAATTCGCTCATCTCTAGTCATAGACATGGGGTCTATCTGTTTAATTGGCAGATTCGTCAGTCATAAATTAGCTTCAATAAAGGCTGCTACTGGTACAATCAAAGTGTTCATTTAAAGTGTACCTGACGTTAACAAAAACTTTTGATATAATGTACATAATGTTATAGGAATATTTGTAATATGCATTGATTAAAAAATTTGTATATTCATGGGTGAAAAATTGCTGTCCCTGCAGCTATTACCTGTGTGTCTCTGTGAGGAGACCAAAGGCAGTAAGCGGGGGCAGGACAAGCAAAGCTCTGTGCAGGCTCCTGGCTTGTCAATTATTCTGATGTCTGATCTGGGAGCATGTCACAGAGCCTCAGTGCACTGACCGCTGCTTGTCCTCAGTGCACAGAACCCTGCTTGTCCTCAGTGTGCAGAACCCTGCTTGTCCTCAATGCACAGAGCCCTGCTTGTCCTCAGTGTACAGAGCCCTGCTTGTCCTCAGTATACAGAGCCCTGCTTGTCCTCAGTGCGCAGAGCCCTGCTTGTCCTCAGTGTACAGAGCCCTGCTTGTCCTCAGTATACAGAGCCCTGCTTGTCCTCAGTGCGCAGAGCCCTGCTTGTCCTCAGTGTATAGAGCCCTGCTTGTCCTTAGTGCGCAGAGCCCTGCTTGTCCTCGGTGTACAGAGTCCTGCTTCTCCTCAGTGTACAGAGCCCTGCTTGTCCTCAGTGTACAGAGCAAAGCTCTGTGCAGGCTCCTGGCTTATCAATTATTCTGATATCTGATCTGGGAGCATGTCACAGAGCCTCAGTGCACAGAGCACTGCTTGTCCTCAGTGCACAGAGCCCTGCTTGTCCTCAGTGTATAGAGTCTTGCTTCTTTTCGGTGTATAGAGCCCTGCTTGTCCTCAGTGTACAGAGCAAAGCTCTGTGCAGGCTCCTGGCTCATCAATTATTCTGATGTCTGATCTGGGAGCATGACACAGAGCCTCAGTGCACAAAGCCCTGCTTGTTCTCAGTGCACAGAGCCCTGCTTGTCCTCAGTGTACAGAGCCCTGCTTGTCCTCAGTGTACAGAGCCCTGCTTGTCCTCAGTGCGCAGAGCCCTGCTTGTCCTCAATGTACAGAGCCGTGTTTGTCTTCAGTGTATAGAGCCCTGCTTGTCCTCAGTGTACAGAGCCCTGCTTGTCCTCAGTGCACAGAGCCCTGCTTGTCCTCAGTGCACAGAGCCCTGCTTGTCCACCCACAGCTCCTGTATTTAGACTCCTCGGAAAGACACAAAGACAATAGCCGTAGGGACTAAAATATAAACATTTTTTAACCAATGCATATTACAAATATATAGTGGGGATCAAAAGTTTGGGCACCCCAGGTAAAAATTTGTATTAATGTGCATAAAGAAGTCAAGGAAAGATGGAAAAATCTCCAAAAGGCATCAAATTACAGATTAGACAGTCTTATAATATGCCAACAAAAGTTAGATTTTATTTTTATCATTTACACTTTCAAAATAACAGAAAATGAAAAAATGGCATCTGCAAAAGTTTGGGCACCCTGCAGAATTTATAGCATGCACTGCCCCCTTTGCAAAGCTGAGTGTCAAGGATTGTTCTCAATCATCATCTGGAAAGACCAGGTGATGTCAATCTCAAAGGTTTTAAATGCCCAGACCTTGCCCAAACCATCTGACCTTGCCCCAACAATCAGCTTCATGGGTTCTTCTAGGCAGTTGTCTAGAAATCTGAAACTGAATCTCACAAAGCTGGAGAAGGCTATAAGAAGATAGCAAAACGTTTTCAGATGTCAATATCCTCTGTCCGGAATGTAATTAAAAAAATGGCAGTCATCAGGAACAGTGGAAGTTAAAGCAAGATCTGGAAGACCAAGAAAAATATCAGACAGAACAGCTCACAGGATTGTGAGAAAAACAATTCAAAACCCACGTTTGACTGCACAATCCCTCCAGAAAGATCTGTCAGACACTGGAGTTGTGGTACACTATTCCACTATAAAGAGATACTTGTACAAATATGGTCTTCATGGAAGAGTCATCAGAAGAAAACCTCTTCTACATCCTCACCACAAAAATCAGCATTTGAACTTTGCAAATGAACATATAGACAAGCCTGATGCATTTTGGAAACAAGTTCTGTGGACCGATGAGGCTAAAATTTAACTTTTTGGCCGGAATGAGCAAAGGTACATTTGGAGAAGAAGGGGAACATAATTTTATGAAAAAAAACCTCTGTCGAAGTGTTAAGTATGGGGTGAATCAATCATGCTTTGGGGTTGTATTGCAGCCAGTGGCACAGGGAACATCTCCCGAGTAGTAAAAGGAAAAATGGATTCAATAAAATTTCAGCAAATTTTAGATGCTAACTTGATGCCATCTGAGGAAAAAGCTGAAGTTAAAGAGAGAATGGCTTCTACAAATGAATAATGATCCTAAACACACCTCGAAATCCACGGGGGATTACATCAAGAGGCATAAACTGAAGGTTTTGCCATGGCCTTCACAATCTCCTGACCTCAACATAATTGAAAATCTATGGATAGACCTTTAAAGAGCAGCGCGTGACAGACAACGCAGAAATCTCAAAGAACTGGAAGACTTTTGTAAGGAAGAATGGGCAAAAATACCTCAAACAAGAATTGAAAGACACTTGGCTGGCTACAAAATGCATTTACAAGCTGTGATACTTGCCAAAGGGGGCAGTACAAGATATTAACTCTGCAGGGTGCCCAAACTTTTGCAGACGCCATTTTTTTTGTTTTCTGTTATTTTGAAAGTGTAAATGATGGAAATAAAATCTAACTTTTGTTGTCATATTATAAGAATGTCTAGTCTATATAATTTGATGCCTTTTGGAGATTTTTCCAACTTTCCTTGGCTTCTTTATGCACATTAATACAAATTTTTACCTGGGGTGCCCAAACTTTTGATCCCCACTGTACATATAATGGTTTTTGTTAACAGGTACACTTTAATTAGGTCCTTGTATGTAGAATTCATTGGAGTGTTCTCTTTTTGATGGTCTAGTAGTAAAAATCAGCATGAGTAGGGGAAGATGGTGGCCATTTTATAATGCAATATAAACAACAGAAAGGCACATAAACCTTTGGTGACCAAAATTGGAAACTCACAACTTAATTTAGTATTTTGCAGTGATAAACCTTTCTATCAGAAATCCCCTTCAAACAGATCATTACATACAACCTCATCTCATCTCATGTTCATGCAGACTCTATATCCATCTACCTACTGTATGCGTTGAGATTATGCTAATGATTTATTTGTCATTTGCATAACAAAGTAACATAATGCATGGATAGTGGTTCTCCCGTACTGTGAAAATTAAAATATGTTGATTTGAATCAGGCCCATCTGTTTTAAGGGCCAGAAGCACTAGGTCACTGCATAGAATTTACATAATAATCCTACACACTGCATTTAGGGCTTCTTACACTCTTTTGTGTCTCCTTCTTGTGAATCATCATGTTGTCGGAAGAGACGGAAGATAAAGTGATTAGCCTTAGGTCACAAAGTGCTGACGTTGAAATTAGAAGCTTGTCCAAAACTGTTTAATACATGTTTAAAGGTTAAGGATCCTGCGGTACTAGGGACAAGTCTGAATCTATGTGTGAAAAATGATTGCAGCAATAATAAAGGAATGTTTTCCATAAAGGAAACTCGGACCAGAGGTTTCCCCCAGAAGCTCAGCTTCTATCATTTGCTCCTCTTTGATAGATAACCCCCCCCCCCCCCCCCAAACACACACACAGTTTTATCAGGATACTAATAGCTTCCTCCTTTAGCAATATCCTCAATCATTTGTTGACAATGAGCTTTCCCTCCAGCTTTAATCTGATTTAATAGTGCGGTTTCTATTCTACTGGATCTGCAATCAAAAGAAAGCACTCGGCCATGGAGCACGCTCTCCATCATTTGAATGGAGCTGTAAGTTGGAGGCAGAGGTCACTCACCATCAGACACTAATATCAATCATATGTCTGCATGCTCATGGGTAGAAGAATATGGAAATGCCACAGACATTCGCAAGACTTGCAAGCAAATTATTGGTTCACTGAAAAAGGACCTAAGGTCCAGCCAAGATAAAGATAAGAATTCAGGTCTAAATGTCAATCATTTTCCTTCAATAAACCACTAGACTATATCATTCACAGGTCTGTTGAGTACTGAGAACATATCTTAATTTTCCCTGACGGGATAAACAGGACGAAAAAAAAGTATTTTTATGGAATATTAAATGTTTATGTATTCCGGCATTGTCCATGTGTATATTTTATCATTTAGGTTTGCCCTTTTTTTGTCATGAAAAAAGACTGACAAAACAGACAGATAATCATCCTAAAAGGCAGAGCACAAACTTAGCACACCAAAAAATGTATAATCTACAATCTAGTGAACATTAAAATACTTAAGAATGATACTGATCTTTACCAGAAGCGGGCCAATGAATTGTTAACTTAATGAATATGGCCATTAAAAATGCCATTTACATAACTGGTATATGACAGAATAGGATGATGGCCTGAAAGATTTGGAAACACAAAAACAAGGAATCAAACAATTTGTATAAAAAAACAAAACAGGTGCTAAGTCCAACTAGTTAACTGACAGCAGACCGCAAGGTCATTTTCATTGTAATGCATGCCCCTTCTGTGATCTCAATGCCTGTTTTAAAAACATTATGTTAGGAGGGATGTACTGTTCACATAAAACAATGTAATACATGCTGATCCACCAATAACTTTGTATGCAATTGTGGTTTGTTCTACATTAAAAAGACTAAGAGACCATTATGCTAACAAGTCTGGGAGCATCTCCGTTTACTCCATGCTTGAGTGAGCACTGCATGCTTTATTATTCACATTAACAAAGATCATAGTGACAACCTCAATGCCTTTAAATTTACCACTTTTAAGCGAGCTGAGTTGCCACAGACAGGTGGACTTGTGCTTCCTTTTGGGATGAGAGCCATGCAGACCAATTTGCTTCAGTGTATGGCATATGGTCTATGCACTGACAGTCTGACCCCCTCACCCCTTCAACCTCTCCAGGAATGCTGGCTGCACTCATACATACATTTCCCAAAGACAACCTCTGGATATGGCCCTGAGCATGTGCACTCAACTTTTTTGTTCGACCATGGCGAGACCTGTTCTGAATAGAACCTGTCCCGTGGAACCGCTGCATGGTCTTGCCCACCGTGCTGATGCTCAGTTTCAGGGTCTTGGCAATCTTCTTATATCCTAGGCCATCTTTGTATAGAGCAACCATTCTTTTTTTTTCTGATCCTCAGAGAGTTCTTTACAATGAGGTACCATGTTGAACTTCTGGTGACCTGTATTGGAGAGTGTTATAGTAATAACACCAAGAGACCTGCTCCTGATTTACACCTGAAGCCTTGTTAAACTAGCAAGTCACATAACACCGGGAAAGAAAATGGAAAATTGGGCCCAATTTGATCATTTCCACCTAGGGGTGTACTCACTTTTCTTGTCAAGGTTTAGACATTAAAGGTGTATTCCAGGATTTTTTTTTATTTGACAAGGCTACAGGGGCTGTAAAGTTAGTGTAGTTCATAATATAGTGTCTGTACCTGTGTGTGACAGTGGTCTTGCAATTCTTCTGTCATTTTGGCCCCAATATTTATTTTTACCAGAATACAAAATGACTCAGGTCTCGGGTTTTCCCAGGTTGCAGTGTGTCAAGATGTAATATCACTAGTCAGGTGTGCAAAGGGAGCCTGTCCTGCTTCAATGAGTGGAAGAGAGATCACACTGCAACTAATTGCATTTTTGCAACAGCTGAAGGCATCCTGGTTAGAAAACATTGGTCTTTTGAATGGAATGTAGCTCACTTGTGTTTAAATGGGTGGGGTGACTGATGTGTGGGGGGAAAGTGACCTCACACAAACAAGGAACTATGGGATTTGTAGTTTGAGAGAACAAACTCCAACAGGAAATACCCACAGCACTATAGTAGCCACAGCATTATGGTAATCTCACAACATAGCCATTTAGTCCCAAGACAAGCACAGATCCTTCCTAAGCATGTCCATTATTGTTAACCCCTTTAATGACTGTGTGTTATGTTGTTTTGAATGGACACAACATTAAACACTGTTACTCAGGCTGTACACTCCCTCCTTTACATTATAGCAGTGTCATTTCTTCAGTGTTGTCAAATGAAAATATTAAAGGAGTATACTTATGTGAAATATCATTGCTGCTACTTAGAGAAAAATAAGCCTGTCTGACAACTTTCTCTTCTCCTAGTGTTTGATATAGCAGCAGGGAGGAGTCAATTACACACCAGCACAAAGAAAGGAGAGTAGGAGTAGAAACCTTGGAGGACAACTCAAAAAGGCAAAAGAAAAAACGAGAACACACAAAGGACAGATTGCAGGTTAGGACTTGGCTAATTCCACCAACACCCAATGATCAGCTGCAATCCATCACAGGGGACATGAAGCATGGTTCTTGTTTAAATCAATGGGACGTCCATGTAATGCACGGACATGTCAGGACCTCTAGAATGAGATATGCTCTTTTGTAATATCACTCCCCTGTAGCCAATAGATGACACTCCTGATCAAAGAACTCCCCTCTATTGACTTGTGATGTAATTTAGTATCTGTTTCATTAACCTTTAATGCAGATATCAAATGTGAAATGGTTTTCAAAAGTAGAGTTTTCCTGTGAAGCACAAATGTATTGAACAGGTAGAATCAAGAAATATGACAGCTCTGTATGTGTAGTTATGAAAAAAATTATAGAGCCTATGGGGAAAATGTATCAAAATTGGTTCAAAGTTGAGTAGTTGCCTGTGGCAACAAAGCAGATTCTATCTCTTCATATTATTTTGTTCTTGTCTGAGCAGTCCTGTTATAGTCGGTCTTCCCTTCAAGTCTGTGTTCTCTTGATACTATCATACTGAAAAAGGGGATTGAATAGGCGAAATTGGTATGTGTGCCACATAACGAAACATAATTACATTAGAACCATTAACACACAGCAATTATCTATGTGATACAACAGTATCTTAGATAGATAGTAGCAAAAATCCTTATGTGGAAACCTGTCCTTAGTTCCTTCTCAACAATGAAAGCTCTTTGGTGTAGCGGATATCATTATGCTATTAAAGTCTAGCATTTTACCTGTTCATTAGGGCAGCTAATAGATATCTCCATGACAGATCATTTTTAAATAATACATTCTAATAGGGCTGGACAGGGACAGAACCCCTAATGAATATTCATGGTCCATCATTTACGATTCAGAAAATCAGATGGAATTCAACAGTTTTCCAATGTACATTACTAGAATAAAAAAAAATAAAAAAAACTTGCCCAGTGTAAAATATGGTATATACTAAAATGAGTGGTTAAACATGTACAAAACGTCATTTTATTTTATTAAACCATTTAAATAGACATGGGTGAATGACCCTAGATGATTTTTAGGAAGATTTGCTTGAATCTACCATCAGCAATAAATTTGGATTTGATGGTATACATCCTAGATAACCAGATATGTTAATTTTTTTATTGCTTATAGATTTTATACCTTTTTCCACAAATTATTTCATTATCTGATTGATCGCACAGGCAGACTTTCACCATGCATTTGCTTGACTGCTTGTACAATACATTGCAATACTTTCATGGCTCTCATGGCAACCCAATGGCACCCCCTAACTGGGTGACAAATTTCTCTATCTCCCTTGTCACCTAGGTGATTAAAAGGTCAGGTTCAGAATTATATCTGGCCTCTGCAGTAGATTGTCAGCTGTAGTAGTCTATGTTCACACGGCGGAATGTCTGACCAGAAAATTTCCGGAAGGACATTCCACAGACAGCGGGTGCTGGCAGAACATGCCGGAGCTAGGACTGCTCGGAAATGCACCTTCTCCACAGATGGTAATGCATATTCAAGCGGATTCCACAGAAAAAAAAATTATTGACATGTAAATTTTTTCTGCGAAGGCTGAAATCGGAATTTTGGCTGCAAATGTTTCCGCTGGGTAAATTATAATAAATGCACGGTGCAGCAGAATCCCTTTGAAAACAATGGGATTCTGCTGCAATGGAATTTCCAATCAGAATTTTTCTGCCAGATTCCGCTCAGAAATTCCACTGTGCGAACATAGCCTTAAAGGGGTACTCCAGTGGAAACTATTTTATTTAAATCAACCTGTGCCAGAAAGTTATACAAATTTGTAAATTACTTCTATTAAAAAATCTTAATCCTTCCAGTACTTATCAGCTGCCTTATACTACATAGGAAGTAGTTTTCTTTTTGAATTTATTTTCTGTCTGACCACAGTGCTCTCTGCCGACATCTCTATCCATTTTTAGGAACTGTCCAGAGTAGAAGCAAATCCCCATAGCAAACCTATCCTGCTCTGGACAGTTCCTGCCTTGGACAGAGGATGTCAGCAGAGAGCACTGTGGTCAGACTGAATTTTTTTTTTTTAAAGAAAAGAACTTCCTCTGTAGCATTCAGCAGCTCATAAGTACTGGAAGAATTAAGATTTTTAAATAGAAGTAATTTACAAATCAGTATAACTTTCTGGCACCAGTTGATTTAAAATAAAATAAATTCCTCCGGAGTACTTCTTTAAACAGCTGATAACTGTTGCATATATGGCTGGTGTTACTTCTCAGCCTACTTCATGCAAGCCCTCTAGATTTTCACCAAACTGTACATATATAGTGGATGTCAGGAATGAGTTAAAATAATTGTACACTTTCTGTCACAGGCATTGCAAAACTTTATTCTGTAAATATGAGCAACATTTGCCCAGTGTGTATATCTTAAAATATAAGTAAAAATAAATCTGTATAATTCAAATGAAACTTACTTCAGCCGGACAGTAATGTTCTATATGCAAATATAAATTGAGTAATATATCTTTAAGGGAAAGGTTGTTGTTGTTGTTTTTTACAAAGAGTGATACAGTGTGTATCCTTGTTATTAATACTACTGTACCTCCATGATTGAGAGAAGGCTGAAGGGAAAGCAATCCTTTGACATGGTGTCGAGCAGAGATTTCATGAAATTCAGATGAGTTTGCCTTGGTTCAGACATTATTCTCAGCAGGACCCACTTTGGCAGCTTCACATTGGAATAGTAAACAGAGACTAGAAAGTGCATCTAATATTCCTACCATATGCTTAGGGAAACATATGCATATGCCTATTGGAGTCTTCGATGTACAGTGAAAGCGATCTCATGAATAAAAATGCATGCAGGGTAGCCTGACTTCAAGATTCCGTTACTCTTGAGTGTGCAGCAAAAATAACATTTCAAATGAATTATCCCACTGAAGGGCTCTTATTAAATCTACAAAGCATTTAGAAATAGCATTATATTTGCAAAATAAACACTAATGTACAGTCCCCCCTATATAGGAAATCTTCTGCGGTGTTCTTGCATCTCATTATTAAACATATTATAATTACTGTTTCCAATTGCCTATTATAAGTTGTATTACAGTTGTTGTCTGAATAAAGGAAATATTTACTGCAAAAAATTCTGAGGTTAAATTGTGTACCCCAATGTGCTATATTCTGTAACGGTTTGCGGAATATGCAGGCACTATATAATTTATAAAGTAAATAAATACATTTAGTTTTCTGAAGATATCCTGTTTTCCTTTAGTATGCTCACTTATGAATTTGCTATTATAAAACCAACGGACAAGCTCATGAACTCAGTTGAAGTCGACGGAAGTCTGTGCACAACACAGTATCTTGGCCTATCTTTTCGAGCCGTAAATAAGCCCATAATGGTCAGTTCATGGGTAAAAGAACATACCACATTTTTTGTAGATGAAAATTTGGACCAAAAAATATGCACATGGCTTATCCCCTTAAGGATGCAGGTCCCTCTGGTGATCCAGGCTGGAGCAGCAGAGCGCCAATAACACTGATCAATGCTATGCTATGGCATAGCATTGATCAGTGTCAGAAGATTGCATGTTATAGTCCCCTATGGGTAAAAAAATAAAGTTAATAAATGTGATTTAACCCTTTCCCTAATAAAAGTTTCAATCACCCACTTTTTCCCATTAAAAAAAATAATGTAAACAAAAACAAATATAAACATATGTGGTATTGTCGCATGTGTAAATGTCCGAACTATAGAATATACTGCATGCAGTAATTTTTACGCCACGATGTCCCGTCACTATATAACGCCCGTAATGAATTACGGGCACATGCGGGTGCAAACGGGCAGTAACAAAACCCCATAGGCTGCAATGCAATTTAGTCACGGCCTTCAGGGGTTTTGTAACGGCCGGGTTTCTCCGATATAGTGACGGAACTTCTGGTGGAAGTTCCTAAACGGAACTATTTCACAGTGTGAAAGCAGCCTTAAAAAAAAAAGCATATAAAATCCGCTAGTGCAGGTTTTAAAAAAAAAATAAAAACAGGTTGTTGGTTACTATAATTACCTGTTTTGGTAATTAACTTTGACATTAACTTAAAAGGGTATTCAACTGGAAAACATTCTTATTTTTTTAATCAACTGGTGCCAGGAAGTTAAGCGCGCCGGGACTGAACAGCCAGAGGATGGGGCAGGTGAGGAGATTGGGATGCGAGCCGCGAGCGGGCGCGTCCCGCTACCCAGATCGCATCGCCGCTGGTTACACCAGTGCAGCGCTCCCGGTCAGCGGGTCTGACCGGGGTGCTGCACAGAGACGAACGCCGCGAGCGCTCCGGGAAGGAGCAGGGACCCGGAGCGCTCGGCGTAACACTGCTGTATGCTCCACAGGAAGTAATTTTCTTTCTGAATTTCTTTTCTAAACTTCACCGTGAAAAGGCTGCAGACGGTGGGGCAATCAAATTAGAAACAATAGAAATCACGAGGTAATTTAGATAGTAATCACCGAAAAAAATTCCTCCTGATCAATTGCAATACATATTAAAATGTAACCTTTAATAACATGATGTAATGGTGAAACACCATAACAAAAAAGCGTAAACGGAGCCCTGGTCTGTGTACTATTTCCACCTGATAGTAGGGATAAGGTAGTATCTAGATTTGGGGTACAATCCTCTTTTTCTGATAGTCTTAAAGGTGACTAGATGTTAATACCATAAGTAGTAGTAGGCAGATATAACAGATAAAGAAGGAAAAGAGGGAAGGGAGGGGGGGTTAAGTGCCCACTAGTTCTATGGTAACCATCCCTCTGTCCCTTCCTTTTGAGGGACCCAACTCCTTAACAGGGTGGCCTCAACCACGGTGCTGGACCCTACTCTATCCTAAGTGAGGATAAAAACAAAAACTAGATGACACAGGAAGTGATGGTCAGATACACACCACAGGGCTCCGTTAGTCCATACAGCAAAAAAAAAAAGTGAAACACACAGATGAAAATAAAATCACCAATGGGGACAATCTTCCCAATTCCAACGTTTTTCACCTGTCAGATTAATACAGGATCATCAGGGAGTAAACATTGGCAGTAAAATACTATTGATAGCGAGCAAATTAATTACACACTGATGGTACAGCAATAGTTACACATTGATGATTTAATATACCTGAATGCATAACTATTATTTACACACACTGGCACTATAGGACAGATAACCCACACTAAATGTGATAGGCTGATATCAACATATTTTTCCTATACAGACCACAATGAATCATATAGTGCAAGATAATATTTTCTGCACTGAATGGTAGTGTGCTACAACTGACCCACAGCATATATGAAAGGGATAATAAACAGATGCATCATAGATGTCTTATGGCCCAGTGCCATGCATTGGGCCCATAGTACCTGTGGTAGGCAAAACCAAATTTACAGTACCACTCGGTACTTGAGGATTAAGAGGATGACGTAAATAACAATAAAAATATTAATAGCCATAAAAGACTGATATGTCAGTAAAAGTGATAGAAAACAGCAAAATTATGATATGGTCTGACAGCATGAGACATATAAATTGTGATCACTCTGCGATGTCAACACTCAACACCCCCTCAATTCATGTTTGTGGGAGGAGGCGTGATGGCTGGGGGCTGCACTGAGATCGCCTGGGTCCCCAGTGGAGGGACCCCTACGATCAAGCATCGTATCCCCTATCCTTTGGATAGGGGATAAGATGTATAAACCCGGAATACCCCTTAAACCTGTTAATGACCCATGGCGTACCTGTACGTCCTGAGTCAGCTCCCGTTCTATAACAGGGGGCCACGGCGTGGCCCCGCGTCATAGCGGGGGTCAGGCCTGGCCTCTAATAACGGGCGGGACCCGTGGCTAATAGTGCGCGGCATTGGTCGCGGTGCCGCGCGCTATTAACCCTTTAGATGCGGCATTCAAAGTTGAACGACGCATCTAAAATGAAGGTGAAACCATGCCGGTTAGCTCAGGGAGCTGTTCGGGATCGCCACAGCGAAATCGCGGCATCCCAAACAGCTTACAAGACAGCTAAAGGATCCCTACCTGCCTCCTCACTGTCCGATCGCCGAATGACTGCTCAGTGCCTGAGATTCAGGCCTGAGCAGTCAAGCGGCAGAATCATCGATCAGTGATTTCTTATGGGAAACCACTGATCAATGTAAAAGATCAGTGTGTGCAGTGTTATAGGTCCCTATGGGAGCTATAACATTGCAAAAAAAAAGGGGAAAAAAAAGTGAATAAAGATCATTTAACCCCTCCCCTAATAAAAGTTTGAATCACCCCCCTTTTCCCATAAAAGAAAAACTGTGTAAATAAAAATAAACATATGTGGTATTGCCACATGCGGAAATGTCTGAATTATAAAAATATATCGTTAATTAAACCGCTCGGTCAATGGCGTATGCGCAAAAAAATTCCAAAGTCCAAAATATTGCATTTTTGGTCACTTTTTATATCAATAAGTCCTATCAATGCAAAAATGGTACTGCTAAAAACTTCAGATCACAGCGCAAAAAAATAAGCCCTCATACCGCCCCATACACGGAAAAATTAAAAAGTTCTAGGGGTCAGAAGATGACAATTTTAAACGTATAAATTTTCCTGCATGTAGTTTAGATTTTTTCCAGAAGTACGACAAAATCAAACCTATATAAGTAGGGTATCATTTTAATCGTATGGACCTACAGAAAAAAGAGAAGGTGTCATTTTTACCGAAAAATGTACTGTGTAGAAACGGAAGCCCCCAAAAGTTACAAAATGGCGTTTTTTTTTTTTTTCAATTTTGTCTCACAATGATTTTTTTTCCCGTTTCGCCGTAGATTTTTGGATAAAATGACTGAGGTCATTACAAAGTAGAATTGCTGGTGCAAAAAATAAGCCATCATATGGATTTTTAGGTGAAAGATTGAAACAGTTATGATTTTTAAAGGTAAAGAGGAAAAAACGAAAATGCAAAAACGGAAAAACCCCGGGTCCTTAACCTCTTCAGGACATAGAGTGTATGGATACGCCCTGCATCCCGAGTCCTTAAGGACCAAGGGCGTATCCATACGCCCGTGGGAATTCCGGCCCCCACCGCTAGCCGATTGGGGACCGGAGCCGGATGCCTGCTGAAATCGTTCAGCAGGCATCCCGGCATATCGCCCAGGGGGGTCATTATGCCCAATTCAGTCCAGTGATCTGCGACGATTCCGGGTCAATCGGGTCTCCAGTGACCCGGTGACCCGGAATTACTGGCTGTTCGGGGCCGTCTCTGACGGCCCCGAACAGCCAGAGCCTGCAGGGGTGAGGTGGCACTGGTGCCACCTCACGATCACCCTGATTCGTCAGCCGGATTACCGGCCGACCAATCAGGGCGCCTGCTGCGGGTGTCACTCCCGCACCCGCTCCGCCCCTCTTCCGGAGGACGTGAGCGGGTGCGGGACGTGCACCCCGGGTGCTCGGGACCCCGATCCCCGGCGTCCCTGTTGGGATCGGGGCCCCAGGAGCAGCGGCGGCGGCGGGACTGACCTCACGCGGCTGGATCGTTGGAGGTGAGTGACAGCCTCCTGCTGTTGCTTAGCAACAGCTCCCAGCATGCAAAAAGGGCATGCTGGGAGCTGTAGTTATGCAACAGCAGGAGGCAGACCACCACAACTCCCAGCATTCCCTTATGGGCATGCTGGGACTTATGGTTTTGCAACAGCTGGAGACACATTTTTTCTATGGAAAAGTGTACCTTCAGCTGTTGTATAATTACAACTCCCAGCTTGCACAAACAGCTAAAGTGCATGCTGGGAGTTGTAGTTGTGCATCTGCTGGTTGCATAACTACAACTCCCAGCATGCCCGTTGGCTGTCGGTGACTGCTGAGAGTTGTAGTTTTGCAACAGCTGAAGGCACACTGGTTGTGAAACTCAGTTTTTTTTTTACCTAACTCAGTGTTTCACGACCGGTGTGCCTCCAGCTACAACTACAACTCTCAGCAGTCACCGTACACCATGCACCGTACATGCTGGGAGTTGTAGTTTTGCAACAGCTGGATGTCCCCCCCCCCCAATGTGAACGTACAGGGTACACTCACATGGGTGGAGGATTACAGTAAGTATCTGGCTGCAAGTTTGAGCTGCCGCAAACTTTCTGCTGCAGCTCAAACTGCCAGCGAGAAACTACTGTGAACCCCCGCCCGTGCGACTGTACCCTAAAAACACTACACTACACTAACACAAAAAATAAAATAAAAAGTAAAAAACACTACATATACACATACCCCTACACAGCCCCCCTCCACTCCCCAATAAAAATGAAAAACGTCTGGTACGCCACTGTTTCCAGAACGGAGCCTCCAGCTGTTGCAAAACAACTCCCAGTATTGGCATATAGCCACTGACTGTCCAGGCATGCTGGGAGTTTTGCAACAGCTGGAGGCACCCTGTTTGGGAATCACTGGCGTAGAATTCCCCTATGTCCACCCCTATGCAAGTCCCCAATTTAGGCCTCAAATGCGCATGGCCCTGTCTTATTTCAAGGCAACAGTTTAGGGTCACATATGGGGTATCGCCGTACTCGGGAGAAATTGTGTTACAAATTTTGGGGGGTATTTTCTGCTTTTACCCTTTTTAAAAATGTAAAATTTTAGGTAAAAAATTTTTTTTTTTTTTACATATGCAAAAGTCGTGAAACACCTGTGGGGTATAAAGGTTCACTTAACCCCTTGTTACGTTCCCCAAGGGGTCTATTTTCCAAAATGGTATGCCATGTGGTTTTTTTTTGCTGTCCTGGCACCATAGGGGCTTCCTAAATGGGGCATGCCCCCAGAGAAAAATTTGCTTTCAAAAAGCCAAATGTGACTCCTTCTCTTCCGAGACCTGTAATGCGCCAGCAGAGCACTTTTCACCCCCATATGGAGTGTTTTCTTAATCAGGAGAAATTGGGCTTCAAATTTTTAGGGGTATTTTCTTCTATTACCCTTTTTAAAAATAAAAAATTTTTGGGAAAACAAGCATTTTAAGTAAAAATATATATATATTTTTTTACATTTGCAAAAGTCGTGAAACACCTGTGGGGTATTAAGGTTCACTTTATCCCATGTTACATTCCCGAGGGGTCTAGTTTCCAAAATGGTATGCCATGTGGTTTTTTTTTGCTGTTCTGGCACCATAAGGGCTTCCTAAATGCAACATGCCCCCCAAAAACCATTTCAGAAAAACGTACTCTCCAAAATCCCCTTGTCGCTCCTTCGCTTCTGAGCCCTCTACTGCGCCCGCCGAACACTTTATATAGACATATGAGATATGTCCTTACTCGAGAGAAATTGGGCTACAAACACAAGTAAAAATTTTGTCCTTTTACCCCTTGTAAAAATGCAAAAATTGGGTCTACAAGAACATGTGAGTGTAAAAAATTAAGATTTTCTCCTTCACTTTGCTGCTATTCGTGTAAAACACCTAAAGGGTTAAAACACTTACTGAATGTCATTTTGAATACTTTGGGGGGTGCAGTTTTTATAATGGGGTCATTTATGGGGTATTTCTAATATGAAGACCCTTCAAATCCACTTCAAACCTGAACTGGTCCCTGAAAAATACTGAGTTTTTGTGAAAAATTGGAAAATTGCTGCGGAACTTTGAAGCCCTCTGGTGTCTTCCAAAAGTAAAAACTCATAAATTTTATGATGCAAACATAAAGTAGACATATTGTATATGTGAACCAAAAAAAATGTATTCGTAATATCCATTTTCCTTACAAGCAGAAAGCTTCAAAGTTAGAAAAATGCAAAATTTTCAAATTTTTCATAAAATTTACGGATTTTTCACCAAGAAAGGATGCAAGTATCGACAAAAATTTACCACTATGTTAAAGTAGAATATGTCACGAAAAAAAAATCTCGAAATCAGAATGATAACTAAAAGCATCCCAGAGTTATTAATGTTTAAAGTGACAGTGGTCAGATGTGCAAAAAACGCTCCGGTCCTTAAGGCCAAAATGGGCTCCGTCCTGAAGGGGTTAAAGGGGTACTCCGGTGCTTACACATCTTATCCCCTATTCAAAGGATAGGGGATAAGATGCCTGATCGCGGGAGTCCCACAGCTGGGTACGCCCGGGATCATGCACGCGGCACCCCGTTTGTAATCAGTCCCCGGAGCGTGTTCACTCCGGGTCTGATTACGGTCGACCGCAGGGCCGGCGGCGTGTGACGTCACGCCTCCGCCCCCGTGTGACATCACGCTCCGCCCCTCAATGCAAGCCTATGGGAGGGGGTGTGATAGCTATCATGTTTCGGGGACTGATTACAAACAGGGTGCCGCGTGCATGATCCTGGGCGTCCCCAGCTGTGGGACTCCCGTGATCAGGCATTTTATCCCCTATCCTTTGGATAGGGGATAAGATGTGTAAGCACCAGAGAACCCCTTTAGGGGGTCAATATCATAATCAGTACATGCTTCCTCATGTGATCTTTCTGAGAATAGCTTTACATAACATAATTTTGGGCAACTTTTGTCTAACAATGAAACCAATGACACATGACAGCTGCCCTCATTAAGATAATAACAATTATTCCTAGAATGTTAGTATTAGCACTTAGCAGTTAGTTTTCACTTTTACAGTTGTAGACTAGTAATTGCTTTGTTATATATTTTGTCAGCTGTGCAGACATCAAATACATTCATGTGACATACATTTATACCTAGACCTACAAAAAGAGCACGTTGGCTTTTATTGTACCTGAAATTCCCCTTTTCTTTTATACTCAAGCATTCACTAAGGGCATGGTTATCAAATATTCTATTACGCAGTAAACCTCCGAGTGATTTCCTAAAACGTGAAGTATTCATGTGGCAAGTAATGAATTTGAGAGTATGAATTTAGAGAAAGGTTTTAATGCACAGGGTGTGTATTGTAATTAAACCAGAAAGTAGACAAAATGTAAAAGTTTTGTTCCTATTACAAAGCATAAAGTTCTGACAAACAGAATTTTACAGAAAATATGATTATTATCAATTTGGACCAATTTACTAATCAAAAAATGAAAAATGTAATTTCTCTGTAAAAGTCTTAATTAACCCCTTCAGGACAGTGGATGTAAATATACATTGTGGCTCCCAGGTACGTAATGCACCAGGACCTTTTACATCTTAAGGGGCAGTCTGACTTTTAAGCAAGCCCAGGAGATATGTTTGCCTAATAGACTGTAAAATCAAAACCGAATGACCATGAATTCAGGAGTTCGTCCGGCGCAGAGAGGAACCATCAGGAAGCCAAGTAAAATCAATGGATTTATTAAATGCAACGCGTTTCACTGCGCATGCGCAGCTTCATCAGGCATGACAAGAGAAGGCTGGCAACAGATATATATACCTCCAGGGATTAACCATTAGAGTACTTTTTTGAAAGAGTTGTTGCATAAAATTACATGTTCACATATGAATGTGACAATATATAGAAAAAAATAAATAGACAAATGACAATCACAAGAATAAAACAATAATATAGAAGTACAATGGAATCGCATTAAACATATAATTATCGCATGTGGTGTGAATATACCCCACATGCGACTTAAGCAATCACACCGCTTGGTCACCGGTGTGGCATTCAACAACGCAAGTTGAATATTGTTTCAAAATATATAGTATAAAAAAATATGGACCTATAAGATACCATATGTGTTAGTTCAGAAAGCAAAAATTTAATTATATCTATATCTAAATGGGCAATGACAGTTCAAATAAAGTAGAATGAACAGTGCGGTATTACATATCGCAACTGACCCGAGGGCGACATGTGAACACTACTTAGAAAAGAAGGAGGGGAAATGAACTAGAATAACTAGTGCGGTATTGAATACAGCACCCGGCCAAGACGCAAGGTGTGAATACTCGTAGAAGGATGACAACATATTTATAAAATCAAACTTTGCAAACAGCAAATTATAATAAACATACAGAGGTTTCTGTATACAAAAAAGAAAAAAGAAAAGAAGAAAGGAAAGAGGAGAACCTAGATAATAGAGCAGATAATAGAGCTCAGCTCATTTCTGAACTACATGCCTTACCCCTACCTTCTTATTATAGTTTTCTTGCCCTGGATGTGTGCTCCCTTTATTCTAACATCTCCACTGATTTAGGTGTTCCTGCCATTAGACATTTCCTACAAGAGGACCCCTTACTAAATTCTAGTCAGTCAGAATTCTTACTGGAATCTATTAGATTTATTCTTCTGAATAATGTCTTTAAATTTAATCATACTATTTATCGGCAGAACAGGGGCTGTGCCATGGGGACTCGATTCGCCCCCAGTTACGCTAATTTGTTTATGGGGCGATTCGAGTCCCTAATTATGGCACAGTCCCTGTATTTTAAGTTCGTTTTTTTCTTTCGTCGTTATATAGACGACCTCTTTTTGATCTGGGTAGGTACCAAACATGAAGTTGACCTTTTTGTAAATGAGCTGAATACTAATACATGGGGCATAAAATTCACTATGCATTATGCAGAAAGCTTCATTCAATTTTTAGACCTTGATATCCATAAAACAGATAATGGCACTATTTCCACTAGGACTTTTTTTTAAATCTGTTGATATTAACAGTTTCTTGCAGTTCGACAGCGCACACTATCCAAGCTGGCTAAGAGGGGTGCCATTCGGCCAGTATTTACGAATTCTCAGAAACTGTACTTCTGATTCAGATTTTATTTTCCAAGCTGATATTTAAAAAAAACGCTTCATCCAGAAGGGCTATCCTAGATCGCTCTTAACCAAGGCATATATGAAGGTGAAGGATAAAAAACAATCTGATTTGGTTATATCTATTCCCAAAAAACCTAGCTCCAATCAGCCTCATAACCCCTTTAGATATAATTTTGTTACAAATTTCAATATTGAGGCATCTAATATTAGAAAAATATTAACTAAGAATTGGCCCATTATTCAAAATGATAAAATTCTAAATCAAATAATTCCCTCAGTTCCTAATGTCACTTATAGACGCTCTAAAAATCTTAGCAATTTGTTAGCCCCCAGTAGATTTTCCGAACATTCGACTCCACAGAATATTCGTACCTTTAAACCATACTGTTTCACCTGTAAAAAAAAGTCGCTGCCTTTGCTGCGAATGGATCATTCAAACTGACACTTTTTCTTCTTATTTCACACAACAAACATTTAAAATAAAAGATTCATTAAATTGCGACACCACTTTTGCTATTTATCTATTAACCTGCGGTTGCGACCGCCAATATGTCGGCCGCACCACACAAACTGTACGCTCCAGGATGAACAAACACAGATGGAACATAAAACATGGTTTTTTGTTGCACAGTTTGTCCCGACACTTCACTCTTCACCATCAAAAAAACACTGAAACATTGAAATTAATTATTTTAGAAACTATCCCCATTCATTTACCTAACAGAATACAAAGATTAAATAATCGTGAATCCTTCTGGATTCACAAATTACATACTTTGCACCCTCAAGGTTTTAATGAATGTATTGATACAGTTAAATAATCCGATAAATTAGGGTCTATATTAATACAATTCTCCTAATAGATTAATCTCCAAAATATTACATCTATACCCGTTTTTTTCGTTGTTCCTTCTGTGCTGTTCATCCTGGAGCGTCTTATTCAGGATATTGTCTCCTTTTCTCTTATCTGTTTATTGAAATTGGTTTATAGGTATGTCTTTTGTCATATTTTATTTTTACTGTTTATCTATTATTATTCATGCTCTATTATCTAGGTTCTCCTCTTTCCTTTCTTCTTTTCTTTTTTCTTCTTTGTATACAGAAACCTCTGTATGTTTATTATAATTTGCTGTTTGCAAAGTTTGATTTTATAAATATGTTGTCATCCTTCTACGAGTATTCACACCTTGCGTCTTGGCCGGGTGCTGTATTCAATACCGCACTAGTTATTCTAGTTCATTTCCCCTCCTTCTTTTCTAAGTAGTGTTCACATTAGACATGTGCAATTCGGTTCGGCACGAATGTCTAAATTAACGAATTTTACCGGTTTCGTGCATTCGGACCGATCCGAATGCACGAAAACATATTTTGAACATTCCCGAATAGCCACGATAATACGAATAGCAAAGTAACGAATACATTCGTTATTTCTGAAACCGAACGAATACAGTTTGATTTTTCGGATACATTCGGTAAATCTTTTTCTTCTTTTTTTTTTGGACTTTAGCGATCCTAAAAAATTATGGAGACACCTTTTTTATAAAAATTTCGTAGGGTATCATAAAAAAATCATAATAAAAAAGATACAGTGGTGATGGAAAAAATTGTATCTAATGAAATGTATCATTTTTATTATGAAATGTTTATTCATTTTTAAACAGGGATCAATTTATGTGAGCGGGTAAAACACTAAAAATGTAGCCGACAATAATGAAAATGTAGTGTGTGCGTGTTTTTCACTTTTTTTTAAAACATTTTTAGGTAGTACTACTACTCCCACCATGGAACACACTCTTCCATGATGGGAGTAGTAGTTACCTGTACTAATTGACAGATTGCAGGGGTCCCTTGCGATCATCTTGTATAATGTATAGATGCGGCGGCTGCTCTTCTATGGTCCCCTGCACTCACGTATATGTACACATATTCATATTTCCCGCAGAGCTGTGATTGGCCAGATGGTTCCAGCCAATCACAGCTCTCTGTGAGAAATAGGAATATGTGTATATATACGGCCGTGCAGGGGACCATAGAAGAGCGGCCCCCGCATTCATACATTATACTGGAGGATCGCAGCGGGTGTCAGGAGTGATACCTGTAGTGATCTTTCCTTTACTACAAGTACTACCACTCCCAACATGGAGTACACTCTGCTCCATGCTGGGAACTGTAGTACCTGTATTAATAGACAGATCGCAGCGGGTGTCAGAAGTTACACTCGCTGCCATATGTCTATTAATGCAGGTACTACAGCTCCCAGCATGGAGCAGAGTGTGCTCCATGTTGGGAGTATTAGTTCTTGTAGTAAGGGACAGATCCCAGGGATGTCACTCCTCCTGACACCCGCTGCGATCGTCCTTATGTGAATGTCGGGATCAGCTGTTCTCAGGGCTACAGAGCCGGGAGAACATCTGACGCTGAGCCGTAGGTATACATCGTATATCTACTGCCCAGCAAGAACTTACAGTGAGCTTGCAATGTGTATACAGTATACACATTGCTGGCTCACTTAACCCCTTGCTGAGCTGTGCGCTATGCGCAAGCCCAGCAAGGGAAGAGTTAACTTACACTGCTGGACAGTGTAGGTTAACCCTTTGGGCGGTATACACTATATACAGCTATCTATAGATAGCTGTATACAGTGTATACAGAAGACGAAGTCCAGCTTACTTCCCTCGAGTCCCGGGCAGGGTTCGTGTAGCTCCGCCCCCTAGTGATGACGTCATTAGGGGAGGAGCTACAGAAGGGAACAAGGCTAATTAATCTGAAGCTCTGTTCACATTGTACGTTTTGTATAATGTGAACAGACCCTTCTGGCAGTGTCTACCCTGACAGGGAGACTCCAGCTGTTGCTAAACTACAACTCCCAGCATGCCCAGACAGCCAAAGGCTGTCTGGGCATGCTGGGAGTTATAGTTTTGCACCAATTGGTGGCTCCCTGTTTGGGTAGACATTGCATCATGGGTGCTCTCCCCAGCGGACAGCGCCAAAAATGTCATAACCAATTTTTTGTGTTTTTTTCTTCTCGTTTCAGATCCGTGTATGCAGAGGATTACTGCGGATTCGGTGGATTACGGCGGATTATTTATTTTTTCCTTTAATAAAATGGTTAACGAGGGCTGTGGGGGAGTGTTTTTTTAAATAAAATAATTTTTCCAATGTGTTGTGTTTTTTTTTTTTTATTGAATTTTCAAGGTTCGTAGTGGACGCTGTCTTATTGACGGAATCCATTACTAGGCCAGGGCTTAGTGCTAGCCCCAAAAACAGCTAGCGCTAACCCCCAATTATTACCCCGGTACCCACCGCCACAGGGGTGCCGGGAAGAGCCGGTACCAACAGGCCCGGAGCGTCAAAATGGTGCTCCTGGGCCTAGGCGGTAACAGGCTGGCGTTATTTAGGCTGGGGAGGGCCAGTAACAATGGTCCTCGCCCACCCTAGTAACGTCAGGCTGTTGCTGTTTGGTTGGTATTGTGCTGAGAATGAAAATACGGGGAACCCTATGCGTTTTTTTTTTAAATTTTTTTATTTAAATAAAAAAAAAAAACGCATAGGGTTCCCCGTATTTTCATTCTCAGCACAATACCAACCAAACAGCAACAGCCTGACGTTACCAGGGTGGGTGAGGACCATTGTTACTGGTCCTCCCCAGCCTAAATAATGCCAGCCTGTTACCGCCTAGGTCCAGGAGCGCCATTTTTGACGCTCCGGGCCTGTTGGTACCGGCTCTTCTCGGCACCCCTGTGGCGGTGGGTACCGGGGTAATAATTGGGGGTTAGCGCTAGCTGTTTTGGGGGCTAGCACTAAGCCCTGGCCTAGTAATGGATTCCGTCAATAAGACAGCTTCCGCTACTAACCATGAAAATTTAATAAAAATAAAAAAAAAACACAACACATTGGAAAAATTATTTTATTTAAAAAAACACTCCCCCACAGCCCTCGTTAACCATTTTATTAAAGGGAAAAAAAAGAATCCGCCGTAATCCATCGAATCCGCAGTAATCCTCTGCATACACGGATCTGAAACGAGAAAAAAAAAAAACACAAAAAATTGGTTATGACATTTTTGGAGCTGTCCGCTGGGGAGAGCACCCATGATGCAATGTCTACCCAAACAGGGAGCCACCAATTGGTGCAAAACTACAACTCCCAGCATGCCCAGACAGCCTTTGGCTGTCTGGGCATGCTGGGAGTTGTAGTTTAGCAACAGCTGGAGTCTCCCTGTCTGGGTAGACACTGCCAGAAGGGTCTGTTCACATTATACAAAACGTACAATGTGAACAGAGCTTCAGATAAACTAGCCTTGTTCCCTTCTGTAGCTCCGCCCCCTACTGACGTCATCACTAGGGGGCGGAGCTACACGAACCCGGCCCGGGACTCGAGGGAAGTAAGCTGGACTTCGTCTTCTGTATACACTGTATACAGCTATCTATAGATAGCTGTATATAGTGTATACCGCCCAAAGGGTTAACCTACACTGTCCAGCAGTGTAAGTTAACTCTTCCCTTGCTGGGCTTGCGCATAGCGCACAGCTCAGCAAGGGGTTAAGTGAGCCAGCAATGTGTATACTGTATACACATTGCAAGCTCACTGTAAGTTCTTGCTGGGCAGTAGATATACGATGTATACCTACGGCTCAGCGTCAGCTGTTCTCCCGGCTCTGTAGCCCTGAGAACAGCTGATCCCGACATTCCCATCAGGAGGATCGCAGCGGGTGTCAGGAGGAGTGACATCCCTGGGATCTGTCCCTTACTGCAGGTACTAATACTCCCAACATGGAGCACACTCTGCTCCATGCTGGGAGCTGTAGTACCTGCATTAATAGACATATGGCAGCGAGTGTAACTTCTGACACCCGCTGCGATCTGTCTATTAATGCAGGTACTACAGCTCCCAGCATGGAGCAGAGTGTACTCCATGTTGGGAGTGGTAGTACTTGTAGTAAAGGAAAGATCACTGCGGGTATCACTCCTGACACCCGCTGCGATCCTCCAGTATAATGTATAGATGCGGCGGCCGCTCTTCTATGGTCCCCTGCATGGCCGTATATATACACATATTCCTATTTCTCACAGAGAGCTGTGATTGGCTGGAACCATCTGGCCAATCACAGCTCTGTGGGAAATATGAATATGTGTACATATACGTGAGTGCAGGGGACCATAGAAGAGCAGCCGCCGCATCTATACATTATACAAGATGATCGCAAGGGACCCCTGCAATCTGTCAATTAGTACAGGCAACTACTACTCCCATCATGGAAGAGTGTGTTCCATGCACTTTTAAAAAAAAGTGAAAAACACGCACACAATACATTTTCATTATTGTCGGCTACATTTTTAGTGCTTTACCCGCTCACATAAATTGATCCCTGTTTAAAAATGAATAAACATTTCATAATAAAAAAGATACATTTCGTTAGATACAATTTTTTCCATCACCACTGTATCTTTTTTATTATGATTTTTTTATGATACCCTGCGAAATTTTAATAAAAAAGGTATCTCCATCATTTATTAGGATCGCTAAAGTCCAAAAAAAGACTAAAGATTTACCGAATGTACCCGAATACCGAATGTATCCGAAAAAAACAACACGAATACCCGAATACCGAATGTATCCGAAAAATCTAAACCGAAAATATTGCCGAACCGAATTTTTTTTCCAAAACGAAAAAACGAAACGAAATTAAACAAAATTTTTTCTAGTGCACAAGTCTAGTTCACATGTCGCCCTCGGGTCAGTTGCAATATGTAATACCGCACTGTTCATTCTACTTTATTTGTACTGTCATTGCCCATTTAGATATAGCTATAATTAAATTTTTGCTTTCTGAACTAACACATATGGTATCTTATAGGTCCATATTTTTTTATACTATATATTTTGAAACAATATTCAACTTGCATTGTTGAATGCCGCACCGGTGACCAAGCGGTGTGATTGCTTAAGTCGCATGTGGGGTATATTCACACCACATGCAATAATTATATGTTTAATGCGATTTCATTGTACTTCTATATTATTGTTTTATTCTTGTGATTGTCGTTTGTCTATTTATATTTTTCTATATATTGTCACATTCATATGTGGACATGTAATTTTATGCAACAACTCTTTCAAAAAAGTACTCTAATGGTTAATCCCTGGAGGTATATATGTATCTGTTACCAGCCTTCTCTTGTCATGCCTGATGAAGCTGCGCATGCGCAGCGAAACGCGTTGCATTTAATAAATCCATTGATTTTACTTGGCTTCCTGATGGTTCCTCTCTGTGCCGGACGAACTCCTGAATTCATGGTCATTCGGTTTTGATTTTACTTCTACCCAGGAGGGCTGCAGTGGACCTTCTTTTTTATTTCTTCTGCATTTTTAATTGTTGTGTGTGGGCGCACAACCAACTTTGGTAAGCGGCTTGGGAATTACCGTCCCCCACCCCCACTAACAAGATCTGCTGATCCCGCACATGAGGCGCCTTCCTCTCTCTCTCTAGATTTAATAGACTGTAAGTGACAGCTGCTAAAACAGCACCGCCATGACAGTGTCCCTAACCAATTGAAACCCCTACAACATGTATGAGGAGGTCCGATCAGTTTACCGGCCTGCCAGCAGTCCTCTCACCTGTTATGTGCAGGTCCAGGTTCTGACCTGCTGAATCTGCTTGACTTTTTTTTAAAAGCAGTACAATAATGAAAAAGCATGTACACATTGATATTGTCATGGGTATCTGTATGGACATAACATGTAATTTTTGCCAGAAAGTGCACTGTGAAAAAACAAAACCCACCAATAGTGGCAAAATTGCAGTTTTCTTTTTGATTGCACCCAACCCCCTCCCCCCCAAATAATATTTTCTTTGTGGTAAAATAAAAACTGGCATGGCAAAGAAGAATTGGTCATGATAAAATTTTGCCCTCATATGGGTGTGCGGATGAAAAAACAAAAGAGTTATGGCTTTTGAAAGATGAGAAGGAAAAACAAAAAAAAACTAAAAATTAGGGCACAATGGGCTGAGTCCTTAAAGGGGTACTCTGGCGCTTAAAATCTTATCCCCTATCAAAAGGATAGGGGATAAGATTTTAGATCGCAGGGATCCCGCTGCTGGGGACACCCGCGATCTCTCCTGCAGCACCCTTGTTTTTCAGCTGCACAGAGCGAGGATCGCTCTGTGGCTGATGATGGGTGGTGCAGGGGACGGAGTTTCGTGACGTCACGGCTCTGTCCCCTCGTGGCGGCACGCCCTACCCCCTCAATGCATGTCTATTGGAGGGAGCATGGCAGCTGTAACGCCCTCTCCCACAGATTTGCCGTAACATCATGATACTCCATCACCTGCACCGCCCATCATCAGCCACAGAGCGATCCACGCTCTGCGCAGCTGAAAAACGAGGTTCTGCAGGAGAGATCACGGGGGTCCCCAGCTGAAGGATTCCCGCGATCTAACATCTTATCCCCTATCCTTTTGATAGGGAATAAGATATTTAGTGCCAGAGTACCCCTTTAAGGGGTTTAAAAACATTTTGTGTCTTCAGCTCCTATGCACAAATAGTCTATAATGGGATCATATGGAGGCAAATTTACGTAGTGCTTAAACCATCTAAAAGCTCCATGGGAGCATTTGACCATCTAATACGAATAACGGCCTTCAAGCTCAATGACAGATGTTAGAGGAGAAACAAGCATTTCAAAGTTATAATTCAACGGTTTTCATTTTGTTTCCCAAAGAGATTTAAAAAAAATAGAAAAAAAGCTTGCCCAAGCTGAGTGTGCATGTGTATAGTTCACTTGGGCATGATGCATTCAGCACAAAGCTATTTTTTCTGTATGGCCAGCTTAAAGCGTACCTGTCCTCAACAAAAACTTTTAATATATTGTAGATAATACCATTATATGTATATTTGTAATATACATCTGTTAAGAAATGTGTATATTTTTGGGTGAAAAAATGCTGTCCATGCAGCTACTGCATGTGAGTTTCTATGAGGAGTCCAAATACGGAAAGTGAGGGCAGGACAAGCAGGGCTCTGTGCAGGCTCCTGGCTTGTTAATCATCTTCATGTGTGAGTAGAGTAAGCCACAGAGCCTCACTGCACGGAGCCCTGCTTGTCCTCAGTGGGCAGAGCCCTGCTTGTCCTCAGTGTACATAGCCCTGCTTGTCCTCAGTGTACAGAGCCCTGTTTATCCTTAGTGTACAGAACCCTGCTTGTCTTCAGTGCACAGAGCCTTGCTTGTCCTCAGTGTACAGAGCCCCGCTTGCCCTCACTGCACAGAGCCCTGCTTGTCCACAGTGGGCAGAGCCCTGCTTGTCCTCAGTGTACATAGCCCTGCTTGTCCTCAGTGTACAGAGCCCTGTTTATCCTTAGTGTACAGAACCCTGCTTGTCTTCAGTGCACAGAGCCTTGCTTGTCCTCAGTGTACAGAGCCCTGCTTGTCCTCAATGTACAGAGCCGTGTTTGTCATCAGTGTATAGAGCCCTGCTTGTCCTCAGTGTACAGAGCCCTGCTTGTCCTCAGTGTACAGAGCCCTGTTTGTCCTCAGTGTACAGTGCCATGCTTGTCCTCAGTGCACAGAGCCCTGCTTGTCTTCAGTGCACAGAGCCCTGCTTGTCCTCAATGTACAGAGCCGTGTTTGTCATCAGTGTATAGAGCCATGCTTGTCCTCAGTGTTCAGAGCCCTGCTTGTCCTCAGTGTACAGAGCCCTGCTTGTCCTCAGTGTACAGATCCCTGCTTGTCCTCAGTGTACAGAACCCTGCTTGTCTTCAGTGCACAGAGCCCTGCTTGTCCTCAATGTACAGAGCCCTGCTTGTCCTCAATGTACAGAGCCATGTTTGTCCTCAGTGTATAGAGCCCTGCTTGTCCTCAGTATACAGAGCTCTGCTTGTCCTCAGTGTACAGAGCCCTGCTTGTCCTCAGTGCACAGAGCCCTGCTTGTCATCAGTGCACAGAGACCTGCTTGTCTTCAGTACACAGAGGCCTGCTTGTCCTCTGTGCACAGAGCCCTGCTTGTCCTCAGTGTCTAGAGCCCTGCTTGTCCTCAGTGTACATAGCCCTGCTTTTCCTCAGTGTACAGAGCCTTGCTTGTCCTCAGTGTACGGAGCCCTGCTTGTCCTCAATGTACAGAGCCGTGTTTGTCTTCAGTGTATAGAGCCCTGCTTGTCCTCAGTGTACAGAGCCATGCTTGTCCTCAGTGTACAGAACTATGCTTGTCTTCAGTGCACAGAGCCCTGCTTGTCTTCAGTGTACAGAGCCCTGCTTGTCCTCAGTGTATAGAGCCCTGCTTGTCCTCAGTATACAGAGCCCTGCTTGTCCTCAGTGTACAGAGCCCTGCTTGTCTTCAGTGCACAGAGCCCTGCTTGTACTCAGTGTATACAGCCCTGCTTGTACATAGCCCTGATTGTCCTCAGTGTACAGAGCCCTGCTTGTCCTTAATGTACAGAGCCATGTTTGTCCTCAGTGTATAGAGCCCTGCTTGTCCTCAGTATACAGAGCTCTGCTTGTCCTCAGTGTACAGAGCCCTGCTTGTCCTCAGTGCACAGAGCCCTGCTTGTCATCAGTGTACAGAGCCCTGCTTGTCTTCAGTACACAGAGGCCTGCTTGTCCTCTGTGCACAGAGCCCTGCTTGTCCTCAGTGTCTAGAGCCCTGCTTGTCCTCAGTGTACATAGCCCTGCTTTTCCTCAGTGTACAGAGCCTTGCTTGTCCTCAGTGTACAGAGCCCTGCTTGTCCTCAATGTACAGAGCCGTGTTTGTCTTCAGTGTATAGAGCCCTGCTTGTCCTCAGTGTACAGAGCCCTGCTTGTCCTCAGTGTACAGAACTCTGCTTGTCTTCAGTGCACAGAGCCCTGCTTGTCTTCAGTGTACAGAGCCCTGCTTGTCCTCAGTGTATAGAGCCCTGCTTGTCCTCAGTATACAGAGCCCTGCTTGTCCTCAGTGTACAGAGCCCTGCTTGTCTTCAGTGCACAGAGCCCTGCTTGTACTCAGTGTATACAGCCCTGCTTGTACATAGCCCTGATTGTCCTCAGTGTACAGAGCCCTGCTTGTCCTCAGTGTACAGAGCCCTGCTTGTCCTCAGTGTACAGAACTCTGCTTGTCTTCAGTGCACAGAGCCCTGCTTGTCTTCAGTGTACAGAGCTGTGTTTGTCTTCAGTGTATAGAGCCCTGCTTTTCCTCAGTGTACAGAGCCCTGCTTGTCTTCAGTGTACAGAGCCCTGCTTGTCCCCAGTGTATAGAGACCTGCTTGTCCTCAGTATACAGAGCCCTGCTTGTCCTCAGTGTACAGAGCCCTGCTTGTCCTCACTGCACAGAGCCCTGCTTGTTCTCAGTGTACAGAGCCCCCCTTGTCCTCAGTGCACAGAGCCCTGCTTGTCATCAGTGTACAGAGCCCTGCTTGTCTTCAGTACACAGAGGCCTGCCTGTCCTCAGTGCACAGAGCCCTGCTTGTCCTCAGTGTACAGAGCCCTGCTTGTTCCCAGTGTACAGAGCCCTGCTTGTCCTCAGTGCACAGAGCCCTGCTTGTCCTCAGTGTACGGAGCCCTGCTTATCCTCCCTCACTTCCTGTACTTGGACTCCTCATAGAGACACTCAGGTAATAGCTGCAAGGACAAAAAATATGCATATTTTTTAATTTATTTATATTACAAATATACATATAATGGTATTATCTACAGTATACAAAAAGTTTTTGTTGACGACAGGTACACTTTAAGAAATGGCTAATCTTATAGCAATAAAACCACTTACACAATTTAATTCACAATGTTCATTGAATTGGAACAAAAATGTTCTATCCTTTCCATATGGGTTTCCAATAATGCAGTGAAATTCTTCAATTACTTACTAATGGAAACTGGTGTAATGCAGTTGCAAACTGCAATACAACTGAAATTGCAACCTGAATATGTGTTTTTACCTTTTTTTTTTCCAAAATAAATTTTTATTGAAAAGTTTTTCAAATAAACATAGTATCAAAGTAGATGTCTACATAAAACTATACAACAGGCGTAATAGCATCAAACAATATAACTCAGGTTAAGGCTTAAGCGATAGTAATTGAAGAAGTAGCACACATAACTTGCGATCATAAGCATCACGTTGAGCAGACTACTAATATTAGTGCAGATCAACAAACTTAGCTATTCTGCCATGTTGGCTCCGGTAAATCCATCAGCAAACTAATAGTAGTAAGGGGGGAAAGAGGGGGGGAGGGTTGAGAGAACGGGACAGTACAGGGTAAGGGAAGAAGTGGGGGCAGAGAAAACAAAGAGACACAGGCGCGAAAGAGAGTGGGCTTTCAGCGCACAGGTGGGACCTCCCCCATCGCGGCGGGTTGTCACTGAGTGTGATAGTATATGTCCGAGGTGCTCAGGCAGCTTAGGTGTCTGGGGTCCCTGTATGTAGGTTTCTGTATGTTTCAGTCAATAGAAAGTTAACCCACAGGCCCCAAATGAGATGGTGTTTATCTACATGTCCCCTAGAGTCGGCCAGCAAGTCCTCCATCCTGTGAAGGTGGGAGAGTTCCTGGATCCTAGAGGAGAGCGTGGGGGGTAAGGAGGACTTCCACAATCTGGGTATAAACGTCCTAGCTGCTAGAACTATGAATCTGGCCAGATTCGCAGACCACTTAGGCAGAGATGGCGGGAAGAGGGATAGTAGAAGGGGTCCAGGAGATTTGGGCAGGTGTATGGATGTCAACTCATGGATCACATCCAGGACTTGGCTCCAGAAGGGGGCCAAGGTCGGGCATGTTAACCATATGTGGGACATGGAGCCACCCGATTCGCCACACCTCCAGCAGGTTTCCGGTACCCCAGGGTAGACTTTGTGTAATAGGGATGTAATTTGTTTCCTGAGCTTTGCAGGAAGTAGAGAGTTTGTGGCTAAGGCGTATCGCTCTCCCCCATTCCTCACCAGAGAATGTGACATCCAGAGGATGCGTTCGAAGAGTGTCGAGTAAGAGAGCATATAATGAGCTAATCGGACGGGACTTCCGTGGTGTGGTAACACACAGCTTCTCAAACGGGGTGAGAGGGTGATGTAGGTTAAGCACATTCCTGGATTTATTGTAGAAGTGTCTTAATTGGAAATATTGAAGTGCTTGCGTGGGGGAAGAGGGGGCTCAGCCGCAGAGTTCACTAAGGGGTTTGAAGGAGGTGGGCGTGAGTAAATTTGAGAAATTAGGTTAATCCCTTTTGATAAGTCCCAGGTAGAAAGGTGTGGAGTGTGCAGGAGGGAAAAGGGTGTTGCCAAATACCGGGGTTAGTGGACCATCAGGCGTGTAAAGTGCCAGGGAGGGGAGATAAGTGCAGCGGATGTGGGCTATCGTGGCCACTATTGGGGGCATGTCTGTGTAAGAATGCAGGTTGAGCGCTTTGTTGGAAAGCCACAGGAGAGTCTTGGGATCGAATGGGGAGGCTTTTCGTTCCAAATTCACCCACAGTTTAGTTGATTCAGATGAGTGGCAATCTAGTACCCTGGTCAAGACCACAGCTAAATGGGAAAAAAAGGCAGTCCGGGAGATCAAGACCTCCATCAAATTTGCGTCTGACCAGGATCCTTCGCACCAATCTAGGGCGTTTGTGGGCCCAGACAAAAGCCAATCAAGAGCGCAGAGACCACCCAATAAAAGGATCGGGGGAGAATAGCTGGGACAGTGGAAGACAAATAAAGAAGATGGGGCAGGACATTCATCTTTAAAATGTTAATCTGTCCTATCCAGGAGAAGTCTCTGTGCTCTCACCTGGCCAAGTTGGTCTTCAGTAGGTGCAACAGTGGAGGGAAGTTAAGGGCATAGGTGTCTGACAAGGTAGCAGGGACTTGGATTCCTAGATATGTAAGAGATCTATTGCACCACTTAAATGGGAAATAGTTTTTTAGGTGGTGAACAGTATGAGTAGGGAGAGTAATATTGAGGGCCTCACTCTTCATTGGGTTCAGCTTGTAGTTACCATAAAGGGAGAAAGTGTTTCTAACGGCCAGTAGAGAGGGGAGAGTGATAAGAGGGGAGGAGAGGTAAAGTAGAAGGTCATCTGCAAAGGCAGAACATTTATAATGGCATGAGGGGGTCTGCAGGCCCTCGATGTCCGGGTCCTGTCTTATGGTGTTAAGTAGGTGTTCCATGCACAATACATAGAGGAGTGGTGAGAGTGGGCAGCCCTGCCTCATGCCATTACGAATGGTAAACAGGGAAGATAGTTGGCCATTTACCCGGGTTTGAGCCTGAGGACTAGAATAAAGGGCCATAATGCGGGCCTTCATCACGGCACCCAAACCAATTTGCGTCAGAGAGGCCTCTAGGAAGCCTCAATCCACCCAATCGAAAGCTTTCTCCGCATCGCGAGACAGTAAGAATAGAGGTCTATTATGTATGCGGGCATAGTGAATGGTAGAGAACGCTCGGAAGGTATTATCCCTAGCCTCCCTTCCGCGTATGAACCCTACTTGATCTGGGTGGATTAGGGAGTCCATGTGGACCGCCAATCTGTTCGCTATCAGCTTGGCAAAAAGCTTGGTGTCTGTATTGAGGAGCGAGATGGGCCTATAGTTCTGGCACCATGTGGGGTCCTTACCCTCTTTAGGTATGACCGTGATGGAGGCCCGAAGGAAGGAAGGAGGGATGGGGGTGGAATCAGAGACAGAGTTGTACGCACAGAGGAGGGGGGTGGACAGGTCTGCCCCGAGGGTCCTATAAAATTTCGCTGTGTAGCCGTCTGGACCAGGACTTTTCCCGGCCGGGATGACTGAAATTGCCAAATCCAGTTCCTCTGGGGTGAACGGAGATTCCAGGTTTACTTTAATGTCAACTGCCATTCGGAGGGAAGGGAGGGTAGGCAGACTCACCGCCACGTGGGGCTTCCACCTGTGCGATCACACTTGAGACCATTTAGAGGAGAGCGATACATGCCTGTGTGGAGAAAAAAATATATTGTGAGGTAGGAAAAGCAGGGGAAAGGTAAGGGTGGTATAATGTGGGAGGTTAGAAGAGAAGAAGAAAAGCAGCAACCACAAGAGGACAGCAACAAAGGGACTAGATGAAGAGGTCATAAGAACCAAGACAAAACACAGTCAGAACCGGTCTGACAGTGACCCTAATGGGGGTGCAATGGAAGGTGTTATCACCCTTTTAATACCACAGGCCAATTGTGATCTTTGCAAGGAGTTTCCTTTTATGTTAGATTAGACATTTTTACCAGTTAAACTACAGTGAGAGATGCACACAAAAAGTAGTCAGTAGCAAATGTGTATTTACAATGGATCTATATAGGTAGGCTTTTGCTAGTAAGACAACTGGAATGACAAGAGGTGCAGTCCACAGGAGTTATGTACTTTTATTAAGTTCAAATTATGTGACTATCATGAACAAATTATACACAGATGACAAAACAATGGCTATAAAGCTGCTGGACATGAGGCATGTAGCAGTTCTGATCAGAGCTTTGCCACAATAAAGTTTTAGAGACTGTGCCTTACACTGCACATGTATGAGGACTAATTTTAAATACGTCAGTACATTACCAATTAACAGCTTAGGGTGCCTCCGATCCCCCAAATATTTTTACAGTTTCTTGATACGTCCTTCCTTTCCTGAGATATGAGGGTTCATAGTTTGTCTGACAATTCAAGAAATCAGTCAGATGGGCGTGAACTAAATTTAAATAATGGGAGTAAATATCATGGGATAGACGGAGTTATACAGTCAGGGGTTGTAAATGTTGTACACTGAGGGAAGTATATGCCTTATATACACCTCACCTATAATCAGCTGTTTGGTACCCCCACTACACAGTGAACAGGGCTGGAAGCTCTGTGCCTTTCGTTGTTTAGTGGTGGTCTTAAGTAACTTCTGTTTATCTCCCATTATGTTCAATGGGAGCTGAGCTGCAGTTACCCAGTGCCCCACTATACAATTAATGGCACAGGGATTCTGTGCCCATTTAGTGTGTGGTGCCGACACCCAGCAAGCAGCACATGATGGCCTATCCTGTGGATTAAAATCATACCGTCCTGGAAAACACCTTTAACTTTAGAAAGTGTATTATAATGAATTTTATGGAGCACAATGTGTATTACAATACTTTTCAGGCGGCACCGTGTGTATTACAATTAATTTTAAGAGGGCAGGTTGCTGTTTTCAGGGGGGCACAGTGTGTGGTAGTATCACATTCAGGACACAGAGGGTGTGTTTTTAGGGGGTGTAACGGTGTATTCAGAGGGCATAGTACATGTCAGTATGAGAAAACTGTCTCATGCAGACCAAAGATCTGCCATAAAAGTGAGTAGCCAAAGAAAGCTGTAGCTGTGAAAATAAGCTAAAAGGAATCATAGAAATCTAAACAAGATAGAGAAAAAAAGAAACCGCTACAGAGAAAATGTCACCTGTGAGCCAGTCATTGTCATTTGTCTGCACTGTTGTCACTTTGAGTCATTTTATGTAACTTTTTTACTTTTGCAACAAACATCTGCTTTCAGGAATCTGCTGGTTGCCCTTGGAAACAGACAGCGGTAGTTTATCTTCACTCTGCAGTCAGCTAACAGTTTAGCCCTAACAGTGATGTTGCATATGAGCTCCCGCAATACACTTCTTGCTGATAACAGAGAACTTGCAGGATTCTGTATTTAGCTTTACAAGAAACAAAAGACTTTAAAAAACAAAAAAGTACTTTATCCACCCATATGTGTGCCACATTTCAACTTATACAGAGCCATATTCAAACTTTTAACAATGAATAGAAGAATGAGAAACAGGTAAAAAAAAAAAAAAAAAAACAATCATCAGATTTTACCCTATATAACGCTTGGCAAAGCATTATATAGGGTAAAATCTTTATTTTCTCCATTCCCGGGGGATGCTCCTGCCCCCAGGGATAGTGAAGATATGAAGTTATAAACTAGTCACCGCCACTGCCGTAAGTAGTCACCTGGGCGGGGACCTCTTCTCATCTACTCCCGTTCTTCGGCCGGGAGCGACGCCCCCTCCGCTTGATTGATGGACTGCATCATCGCTCTGCTCCGTCTGTTCAGTGAGCGGAACAATGACGCGGCCCATCAATTTTCTGCTTTGCCAAGCATTATATAGGGTAAAATCTGATGATTGGTTCCCTTTAAGATGTTTGCTGCATGTTTGCTGAGCTACATCAAACTTAAAACTCCAACCAGGGTGTAATTTTTTTATGCTTAAGTGATGTCATCAAAAAAACATGAAAAGTTTTTCAGAAATGTTATTGTTAAAAAGATTAAAATATTATTTTTAGGAAATTGTATTTACAAAGACTATTAGTTTGATTGTTGTATTTGACATAATTGTTTGTGATAAGCCTAAAATAATAACCTGAAATAAGAAGTGATGAGAAAAATATTACCCAAAAAGAACACCTGTAGTTTGAAATGCCTGAACTGCTGTTTATTGGTATTAGATGTACGGTGTGCGGTTTATTTATAGTTCTTCTAAAAATCACAATGGTAGTCATTTCCTAAATCGTGCAAATAATGACAAATGGGCTTAGCGTGCTTTCCCAGCATGCCCCAGTCCCTGTAAGTGACTTTTAGAGTGGAATTGGACATCTATTTTGATTATAAAGTGCAAAATTACAAACATATATATACCTATATTTTTTTTAACTATTTGACTAGAAATATCATTAGGAAGTATATACCTCAGAAATGTCATTTCGTCCCTGGCTGTTCTGTTTCACAATAGTTCCCTATTGGCAAACCTGTTTTCTGAAGGTCCCAATTTAATTTATACCTGTGCAAAACTAGGGGAGATTGGGAAATGTGAATTATGGAAGCCTGTTTCTCCGCGTCTGGAGGATGACTGGGACCTGCGCTGATGAATATCATGATCTCCATCACATCAACAGTTCCACTGGGGAAGGAAGATGGTGTGTTCAAAAGATGGATATCTTCACTTAGCTAGGCAGCTGTCATTTCTCTTAATTATGCCTCCATTTGAGCGGATGTGGATGCCTGCTTCAAAAGAACATTCTGTGAAACTTCCTACCTCAAATACACTGGTTGAGATATAAAGGCAAGGCATTTTTAGCATTGTAAAGGTATATTATTAGCATAGCAGAGAAGACCAATACAATAATACTGCACATGCATTCTTTCTTTTTTTTTTTTTTTTAAATAATGCATGAATTTCGATTTCCGTATACACAAGGGAACACAACACCGGCATATGATAAAATAATCTGGGATTTATGCATCAGGCATAAGTCAGAGTTGTCAGTTTTACAAATTTTTTAAGCTTACAACAATTACCCTTATTACGATTAAACGTTAAGCCGGATACAAAATGGAAATAATTTTGAGCATCTACTGTATCTATCCATCTAGAATGTATGCAGTATTCTCAAGGGGGGGTTTTGTCTATAAACATAGAAACACTTGCATAGTAAACACACACAAATTCACAAACAAGAAACAAATGTTCATTTTAACAACACAACGCATGTCTATCTATTGTAATATTTTGCATATACTGTATATTTAACCCCCCTCCCCCGCCCCCCCCCCCCCCCTGGACTTTTCTTAATGTAGCAATGGTATAACCACATATTCAAATTTATTTTATTGGCATTTTATGAAATGGACCGACACATAAAATGTTATCATTTGGAAGTGAAGGAAATATTAAATGTATTTTACCCCTTAACCTATTTTGGGGGCAAAAATAAAAAACACAATTTTTTTTACTTTTGGGGGCTTCCAATTTTTTACTTTTCGTTAAAAATGACAGGTTATCTTGATTCTGTAAATCCATATGGTTACAAGGATACACAATTTATATAGGACTTATTTTATTTTACTACCTAAAAAAATTATAACTACATGCGCCAAAATTAGTATGTTTAAAATTGTCATCTTCTTACCCCTAGAACTTTTTTACTTTTCCGAATACGGGGATGTATGACGGCTCATTTTTTGTGCCGTGATCGGAAGTTTTCATCGGTACTATTTTTGTTTTGATGAGACTTTTTTATCGCTTTTTATACATTTTTTAAGGGTATACAAAGTTTGGACATTTGTGCACGCAGCGATCCCACATACAGTCAGGTCCATAAATATTGGACATCGACAGAATTCTAACATTTTTGGCTCTATACACCACCACAATGCATTTGAAATGAAATGAACAAGATGTGCTTTAACTGCAGATTGTCAGCTTTAATTTTAGGGTATTTACATCCAAATCAGGTGAACAGTGTAGGAATTACAACAGTTTGCATATGTGCCTCCCACTTGTTAAGGGACCAAAAGTAATGGGACAGAATAATAATCATAAATCAAACTTTTAATGTTTAATACTTGGTTGCAAATCCTTTGCAGTCAATAACAGCCTAAAGTCTGGAATGCATAGACATCACCAGATTCTGGGTTTCATCCCTGGTGATGCTCTGCCAGGCCTCTACTGCAACTGTCTTCAGTTCCTGCTTGTTCTTGGGGCATTTTCCCTTCAGTTTTGTCTTCAGAAAGGGAAATGCATGGTCAATCGGATTCAGGTCAAGTGATTGACTTGGCCATTGCATAACATTCCACTTCTTTCCCTTAAACTCTGTGGTTGCTTTTGCAATATGCTTTGGGTCATTGTCCATCTGCACTGTGAAGCGCCCTCCAATGAGTTCTGAAGCATTTTGCTGAATATGAGTAGATAATATTGTCCGAAATACTTCAGAATTCATCCTGCTACTTTTGTCAGCAGTCACACCATCAATAAATACAAGAGAAGCAGTTCCATTGGCAGCCATACATGCCCACACTATGACACTACCACCACCATGCTTCACTGATGAGGTGGTATGCTTAGGATCATGAGCAGTTCCTTTCCTTCTCCATACTCTTCTCTTTCCATTACGCTGGTACAAGTTGATCTTTGTCTCATCTGTCCATAGGATGTTGTTCCAGAACTGTGAAGGCTTTTTTAGATGTCGTTTGGCAAACTCTAATCTGGCCTTCCTTTTTTTGAGGCTCACCAATGGCTTCCATCTTGTGGTTAACCCTCTGTATTCACTTTGGTGAAGTCTTCTCTTGATTGTTGACTTTGACATACATACGCCTACCTCTTCAAGAGTGTTCTTCATCTGGCCAACTGTTGTGAAGGGGGTTTTCTTAACCAGGGAAAGAATTATTCGGTCATCCTCCACAGGAGTTTTCCTTGGTCTTCCGGGTCTTTTGGTGTTGCTGAGCTCACCGGTGCATTCCTTCTTTTTAAGAATGTTCCAAACAGTTGTTTTGGTCATGCCTAATGTTTTGGCTAGCTCTCTGATGGGTTTTTTATTTTTTTTTTCAGCCTAATGATGGCTTGCTTCACTGATAGTGAAAGCTCTTTGGATCTCATTTTGAGAGTTGACAGCAACATATTCCAAATGCAAATAGCACACTTGAAATGAACCCTGGACCTTATATTTGCTCATTGTAATTGGGATAATGAGGGAATAACACACACCTGGACATGGAACAGCTAAAAAGCCAATTGTCCTATTACTTTTGGTCCCTTAACAAGTGGGAGGCACATATGAAAACTGTTGTAATTCCTACACCGTTCACCTGATTTGAATGTAAATACCCTCAAATTAAAGCTGACAGTCTGAAGTTAAAGCACATCTTGTTTGTTTCATTTCAAATCCATTGTGGCGGCGAATAGAGCCAAAATTGTTAGAATTATGTCGATGTCCCAATATTTATGGACCTAACTGTGTATGTCTATTTTTATTGTGTTTACATATTTTTTATATTGAATTTGGGAAAAGGGGGGTGATTCAAACTTTTAATATTGAAGGGGTTAATGGGTGTTTTTTTTTTTTTTTACTTTTGCTAAACTTTTTTTTTTAACACTTTATTGTTCCCTTAGGGGAATAGATTAGATTCCTTATACAGATCAATGTAGTTCCATTTGAATCATTTGTGCTCTGCGCTAGATTGATAAAGCCTGGTTCAGCCAAGCTTTATCAATCTGAGAGCCAGGACAAGCAGAAGATGAGAGGTAATCCCTCTGGCTACTTCAGAAGTGTATTGCTCCCCTGCAATCGCGCTGTGGGGGGGGGGGGCTTAAGGACATCCACCCTACTGGACTACAAGGGACTGGTTAATGGTCCCTTAAGAGCAGTGGTTGTTAACCTGGGTTCGATCGAACCCCAAGGGTTCGGTGAGTCAGTCTTGCGGGTTCGGCAGAGGTCAAGACACACAAGACACACACCCGACTCATATGATTCATGATGACACGCCCCGCTTGTCCATCATTGGCTGCAGGTGATCATGTCCCCCCTAGCAGATCTCAGAGTACTGTTTTTCCCTACTGTAAAGGAAGCCTCCTATCCTTTGTGGCTCCACTCCTATGCGATCGCCTGCATGCGTCCCACGCTGGAACGCACCACTTCCGGCTCAGTCAGACGGTCCCTCTGACAAGCGGACAGCCTGGATGCATGGACGCCGCGGGAACAGGTAGGCACACTAAACCACCACTGCCTTCACTCAATGCCTGGCTAACTGTGTCTAGTTCATAGTTAACCCTATCCTTACACTGAATCACCAATGCCTGGATTCAATATTTGTCTGTGCCTTTAATCTTTTTTAACCCTATCCCTACCTAGCTATCCCTGCCTCCAGCCCTTGTTACTTACCTGAATCAACACTGCCTTTATCTACTCAGTAGATTGTTCTTTGTTCTTAATGGTTTTGTTCTTTAATGGTTTTCTTCATTTTATGCACCTATGTATAAATATATACTTAAATATATACCTATGTTTTGAATTTGAAAAAAATCATATTTTATTTTTCCAATTAAAAAGGGTTCGGTGAATGCGCATATGAAACTGGTGGGGTTCAGTACCTCCAACAAGGTTAAGAACCACTGCTCTAGAGCTTATTTTTTTGCATATAATTGGCTCCACAAATGTCGCACATGCACCAAAACACATTTTTTGCAACTTTACATAGTATCCAAAAAGCTACAAATGATCTTGTAAAATTTTATTTCAGTTTTTACATGCAGTGGTAATGAATTCAGCAAGTGGAAATGTGGTAAATAAAGTAGCAAACCCCTCAAAAACTGTGCAATAGCGTTGCTCGCGAATATTCGCAATACAAATTTTATTCGCGAATATCGCATATTCGCGAATTCGCGAATATTCGCGAATATAGCACTATATATTTGTAATTACGAATATTGGTTATTTTTCTTTTTTTTTTTCACAGTACACATCACAGTGATCACCCCTCTCTGCTTCCAGCTTGTGTAGTGTAAAGAAGGCTCTAATACTACTGTGTGAGACTGGTGTGCGAATTTTCGCATATGCGAAAATTTACATGTGCTAATTGTCGCATATGCGATGTTTTGCTTGTACGGGTTTTTGTATATGTAAATTTTCGCATATGTTAATTTTCGCATATGCGAATATTTGCATATGCGAAAATAAAACGTGAATATTCGCGAATATATGACGAATATTCGTCCATATATTCGTGAATATTCGTGAATTCGAATATGGCCTATGCCGCTCAACACTACTGTGCAAATCTACACCTGCCCAGACCTTGTTTACAAAACAGCCTTTGGTCAATGTTGCACATTTGGCGCAATGGGTTAAAAGGTCACACAAAAAGAAACCTTTTAAAGGGATATACTGAAGTAAAAAATGTGTACCAGCACCATATTGATCACCATAAAAAGTTAAATTGGTGCAAATACAAATTTTCCAACACCACAAATTAACGGTGTTAAAAAAGAGTTCACCTACACCAACCTTGATAAATTCCCCAAATGACTTCAAAACACACTTTCTAAAGACAACAATGAAAATCACCCCAAAAAGGGGTACTCCACTGAAAAAAAAATTAAATCAACTGGTGCCAGGAAGTTAAACAGATTTGTAAATTACTTCTATATAAAAATCTTAATCCTTAGAGTACTTATTAGCTGCTGTATACTACAGAGGAAGTTCTTTTAGAATTTTCTTTCTGTCTGACCACAGTGCTCTCTGCTGACACCTCTGTCCATTTTAGCAACTGTCCAGAGTAGGAGCAAATCCCCATAGCAAACCTACCCTGCTCTGTACAGTTCCTGACATGGACATGAGGTGTCAGCAGAGAGCACTGTGGTCATACAGAAAGGAAATTCAAAAAGAAAAGAACTTCTTCTGTAGTATACAGCAGCTGATAAGTACTGGAAGGATTAAGATTTTTAAACAAGTCATTTACAGTTGATTTAAAAAAATAATAATTTCCCAAAAATCCCAAGATTAAACTCCACTATTGTTAAATAAAATAAAAATAAAATTAAAAAAAACCACAAAAACTGCATTTTGGGAGTTTTTTTTTCAAAATGTCTCGGAATCAGAATGTAATCGGCGGAGTACTATACACCGCCAATCTCCTCCTGTGGCGATGATGTCACCCCCCCCCCCCCCCAGATTAGCTGCTATTGGTCAGACCAAGGCAGAGGAGGGGTTCATGTCATCTTCTCTCAGCTCTGCCAGCCCACCCAGCTCAGTCAGCGGGCAGAGCTGAGAGAAGGAGCCAGGGACACCCCACCCTCTGGCCAGATCTGTGCCCCTCAGGGCAGAAAAAGTGGCCTCCTGCCACCTTTAGTTCAGGGTAAATTTGTGTGTAAGGGAAATGTAGGAGGTAAAAAAAAATTCCCCCTCCCCCTGACCCCATAATAGGTCCTCAAGGGTCCATTGCACATTTTCAGCGTGACTCAGGCCCTATTAGGGCTTCAGAGTGCTGCATTTGGCCACCTTTTTTTAATTTTTTATTTTTTGCCGCAGCGTTTTTTTTTTTAATATATAATAGTGTGTGATATTTGATCACACACCATTATATAGAGCTTGCACCAAACACATACATACATACGCACTGAGTCACTATCATCGGGATTTTTTATGTTGCCTCAAATGCGCATCTCTCTCTCCACCTGAGCGGTGTGCGCATTTGAGGCAAAAAGTCTGGGACGGCCACACACATCACATTCCAGAAAGATGATTCAGAGCATAGGGTTTGGGGAGGGCATATTTTTTTAGTTATGGCCATGCTCTGGGTCATCATTATGGGAACATAATTGGCAACCACCCCCCACCCCCACCCTCCGATGGTACACTTAATTAATTCCTGGAAAGTAAATTTAGGGAACACCCATCCATTCCAAATGTCCATTTCTCCTAATACCACTTGTGAAAATGAAAAATTGGGGGTAACCCCAGCATTTTAGTGTAAAAAAATGTTTTCCTTCTCCCATCCCACTTAATGAACATTTATCAAACACATGTGGGGTGTTAAGGCTCACTGTACAGCTTGTTACATTCCTTGAGAGCTGTAGTTTTCAAAATAGTATGCTGTTCTGGCCCCATGGGGGCTTCCTAAATGCAACATGCCCACCAAAAACCATTTCAGCAAAATTTGCTTTCCAAAAGCCAAATGTGGCTCCTTCTCATCTGAGCATTGTAGTGCACCCGCAGAGCACTTTCCGTCTACACATGGGGTATTTCCATAATCAGAAGAAATGGGGTTACAAATTTTTTCGGGGATTTTCTCCTATTACCCCTTGGGGTAACACTGGCATTTTTGAGAAAAAAAAACCTATTTTGTCACCAGTAAAGGGGAAAATAGTCATTGTACTTCTTGTTACATTGCTTGAGGGGTGTAGTTTCCAAAATGATGACACACTTAGGGGGTTCCGCTGTTCTGGCTCCATGGTAGCTCTGTAAACGCTCAAGGCCCCCTGACAAAATTCTCCAAAAGCCAAATATCATTTTGAATACTTTTAGAGGTGCAATTTTTTATAATGGGGTCATTTGTGGGGTATTTCTAATATGAAGGTCCTTCAAATCCACTTCAAAACTGAACTGGTCCCGGAAAAATTCTGATTTTGAAAATTTTGTGGAAAATTGCTGCTGAACTTTGAAGCCCTCAGGTGTCTTCAAAAAGTAAAAAAATATGTCAACTTTATGATGCACACATAAAGCAGACATACTGTATTTGTGAATCAATATATAATTTATTTGGAATGTCTATTTTCAAAGTTAAAAATAAAATTTCATAACATTTTGTAATTTTTTACCAAGAAATTATGCAAGAATTGACAAAAATTTACCTCTAACATAACGTAGAATATGTCATGACAATCTTGAATCAGAATGAAAAGTAAAAGCATACCAGAGTTTTTAATGCTTAAAGTGACAGTGGTAAGATTTGCAAAAATTGCTCTGGTCCTTAAAGGGGTACTCCGCCCCTAGACATCTTATCCCCTATCCAAAGGATAGGGGATAAGATGTCAGATCGCCGGGGTCCCGCTGCTGGGGACCCCGGGGATCGCTGCTGCAGCACCCCGCTATCATTACTATGCAGAGCGAGATTGCTCTCCACGTAATGATGGGCAATACAGGGCCGTAGCATCGTTACGTCACGGCTCCGCCCCTCGTGATGTCACAGCCCGCCCCCGACAATACAAGTCTATGGGCGGGGCGTGGCGGTCGTCATGCCCCCTGCCATAGACTTTCATCAAGGGTACGGGCCGTGATGTCATGAGGGGTGGAGCCATGACGTCACGCTGCTCCGGCCCTCGCTCTGTGCAGTAATGATGGCGGGGTGCCGCAGCGGGGATCCCCAGGGTCCTTTGGATAGGGGATAAGATGCCAGGGGCGGAGTATCCCTTTAAGGTAAAAATGGGCTTGGTCCTTAAGGGGTTAAAGAAAAGGTTTTTTGTTAGTTATAACAAAATTTGCCATTTGTAATTGCCGTGAAAGGAATCTAGCTAAATTGTTAAACCAAAAAGCTTCTGTATGTACAAGTTGTAACAACCTGCCTGGAATCAAAACCTCTTCTGTCTACAATAAGTAATAATTTACACGGCCCGCGACTGCTCAGAAACTACTTATAAGTTTAATAAGTGTCAAAGTTATTAGAGGGGAAATCAGCATTTGCTTCTTTGGAAAGAAAGGCACTATCGGTAAAGTGGGAGTATGGAACCGAAATCAAATGTAACAGGGAAAAAAAAAATACATACGTTGGGTCTTGCCGAGCTTTGATATACATCACCATAGCAACAGCGTTTCCCTAAAACTGGGAATCCTGCCAAAACACCTTGATGTCCACACATTTTATGTGATGATAAAGGTATTTTTTTGCTTTCCACTTAAGCTCTGCGGCTGTTAAAACACCTAAAAAGATGTGTGAAGAAAGTGAGAAGTAAGCTCAACGCTGCTGAAAAAGCAGGCAACAGATTGATGAACAATTTCACTGTGAGCCGCTCCACTTTCCCGATTGACAGAGATTATGCCATGATGCCCAGCATTGCTGAGTATTACTGTTTCTTTAAGTGAAGCATTGGTGAAATGTATTACGTATACAGGAAAACGTTTAGAATGAACTTTCATAAAAAAGAAATAATTAATAAAATATTAAAGAAACAAATCTGAAATATCTGTCATAAAAAACAGGTCTTTCAGGCCTGGCTATTTGGGGAAAAATGGTTTAAAAGCATAGAAACTAGCAGACAAGAACACCATTAGAAGTGAGAAAGTACAGCTAGAGAAAATGACTACAGATTGCTACAGAGAAAAAAAGATACAAAGGAGGATCATTAGAAGACAATTTCCCTTTGTATGCATATTAAATCACATGAAGAATTGTGTTCTTGTACAGTGGTCCCTCAACATATTGTCAGGATCCGGATGGGTATGCAGTGAGGATACTGGTGGTGGATCCTCTGTGTCAGTGGGGTGATGACGTGGGCCGTACCAGGGGAACGGAGTCTAAGGGGTTACTGGTTTTCACCAGAGCCCGCCGCAAAGCGGGATGGACTTTCAGCGCCAGGTAACCCCCAGGTCGTTCCACCCGATAACGACTCAACCCCAGCTGACGGCTGAGACAGGCGCGGTACAAGGGACAAGGCAAGAGCAAGTTCGGACGTAGCAGAAGGTCAGGGCAGGCAGCAAGGATCGTAGTCAGTGGCAACAGCAGAGGGTCTGGAACACTGGCTTGGAACATACACAGGAACGCTTTCACTGGCACTGAGGCAACAAGATCCGGCGATACCAGGAAGGGGAAGTGGGTTTTTATAATGAGGACACAGGTGAATGTACTGATTGGGCCAGGCGCCAATCAATGGCGCACTGGCCCTTTAAATCTCAGAGAGCCGGCGCGCGCGCGCCCTAGGGAGCGGGGCCACGCGCGCCGGGACTGAGCCGATGGAGGACGGGACAGGTGCGGGGATTGGGATGCGAGCCGCGGGCGGGGGCATCCCGCTACGCGGGTCGCATCCCCGCCGGTACACTAATGCAGCGCTCCCGGTCAGCGGGTCTGACCGGGGCGCTGCATGGAGATGAACGCCGCGAGCGCTCTGGGGAGGAGCAGGGACCCGGAGCGCTCGGCATAACACATATGATGGTAATCCGTTCCAAACGGACCATCGTTTATTGAAACCATCGCATGTTGAGGGATTTGTGCAATGTAAAGTATAGGACAGTGGTCTACAACCTGCGGACCTCCAGATGTTGCAAAACTACAACACCCAGCATGACCGGACAGCCAACGGCTGACCGGGCATGCTGGGTGTTGTAGTTTTGCAACATCTGGAGGTCCGCAGGTTGTAGACCACTGTTAGAGGAAGTTGTACTAACGTGTCCCCGCCGCTCCGGACCGTCACCGCTCGTCACCGCTGCCCGGGATGTCGCTGTCCATCGCTGTCGCCGCGTCCCTGGGGACTGTAAACGGCTATCCGGCAGCAGCTGAAGCAGTCAGTGCTGCCGGATAGCCGTTTATGCGATGGCCCCGACATAAAAAAGCATCAGATGTTGATGCTGCCTTCAACATGCGATGGCCTCTGAGAGGCCATCGCATGTTGAAATTATCGTATGTCGGGGCCATCGTAGGTCGAGGGGTCACTGTACTGGTTATGGATGTGTCCACTTAGCACCATATTAAAAATTTAGATAAAATTCTTACTTGTTATATCACTGATGGAAAGACCTACTGTACTTGGCCAAGTCTAAAAGATTTAATGGGCTCTGTCAGAATCAAAAAACTTTTCATATATTGTACATCTTTGCAAAACATTAACTTTCTAATATACTTAATAAAAAAATATCTTTTGGATATTTTTTGGATAATAATGGATAATATAAAAAAAAGATCACTAGGGGTCTTCATAACATCCAGAACTCACGGCTGCAGCATTATCTTTGCCAAGCTGAAGTACAGACAGAGACAACGTTCAGGAAGTAAGGGAGGAATTAGAATGCTTATGTGCTCACTCCAGTCCTGTCTGACTGCAGCATGAAAACAGAGAGGAGGGGTTATAGGGCAGCCTGCAGTGATTGGATGAAGAGACCCAGCACTTCAGACTCAAGGAGGAAGTGAATGCATGGTGAGTGAGGGTGGGCTCAGTGCTTGCCTTGTACAGGGGCTCGTGCCCCTCATGGACAGTAGATGTCAGGCTGATTGAGCAGCCGTACAGAGGTATTTGTGAGCAAAATACAGAAGCTACACACATAAAAAGAGATGTAAAGTATCTGCATAACCTTGTGAGTAATATATATATATATATATATATATATATATATATATATATATATATATATGTTATTTTTTTCTGTGATATGACATGTATAATTATTCTATTTGTTTTCTTATTTTCTGCATTCTATACTATTTGTTATAAGAGTCATTATCATTCATACAGTAATTGAACATGTACACAGGAAATGGAATTTGGCTACTATCCAGAGTAGGAGAAAATCCTCATAGCAAACCTCTCCTGCTTTGGAAAGTTCCTAAAATGGACAGAGGTGTCAGCAGAGAGCACTGTGGTCAGACAGAAAGGAAATGCAAATAAAAAAACTTCCTATGGATCATATTGCAGCTGATAAGTGCTGGAAGGATTACGATTTTTATAAAGAAGTCATTTACAAATCTGTTTAACTTTCTGGCACCAGTTGATTTAAAAGAAAATGTTTCCCAGTGGAGTACCCCTTTAACTTTAGTGTAAAAAAAAGTAGGCCTCTATCAGAGAGCCTCTAAGGAAAAAAACAAAAACAAATATAGATCATGTTTTCCAGTGGAGTACCCCTTTAAGAAACACATTAAAGGCACATCTGTGCCTGCTTTTAACTCTATCGAAACATTCTATATATATCTATAACATGTAATATAGGCCATTTTTTTATTTTTACAGTTTTTTTTATCCTTGCTGGTTGCTTGTGCCTGCTCATCCGTAGATGTATAAGGTTCAGTGGAACACATTCCTATGAAGGCTGGAAAGTCAAGGGGAACAAAAATCCGTTTCTGCCAATTGCTATGCCTTGTGTCCAAGTTTCAGTCAAGCGTTCTTTCTCTCCATAATGCATTATGTATCTTAAACAAACAAACATATCTAAGTCATTCATCCATAGGCTTTCTGATGTAATTTTAACCCTCTGAGGAATCATGCTAAATCACATCCAGATAATGTCTGGCCATTGACTGCCCTCTGCTCTGAGGTTTATCAGCCAATCTTATAATAATATGGATTTAAGGAGAAAATGTTTATATTTTTAAACTTAAGTGCAGGATAAATCATTTTCCTCTTTGCTTGTTTTCTTTTCTCCTTGTTAATCCTGCTGCTGACAATTAATCTTCAAGGTCCGAAAAGCCAAAAGAAAAAGAAAATCTTTTTCCGCTAAGTGAGAAAACCAATGACACAGCCATATAACACTAGCATAAAAATCATAGCAAGGGCATTGGAAGGAGTGAGAAGTGCCGTATTTTTCGTCCTATAGGACGCACCGGCGTATAAGACGCACCCAATTTATAGGTGCAAAATCTAAAAAAATAAAGATTTTGAACCCAATAGTGGTCTTCAACCTGCGGACCTCCAGATGTTGCAAAACTACAACTTCCAGCATGCCCGGACAGCCGTTGGCTGTCCGGGCATGCTGGGAGTTGTAGTTTTGCAACATCTGGAGGTCCGCAGATTTAAGACCACTGCATAGGAGGTAATAATCACGTATCCCCGCCGCTCCGGACCCATCACCGCTGCCCTGAACGTCGCTCCATCGGTGTCACCGTCGCTACAGCTCGTCTCTGCTGCCAGCCGGGTATCCTTGCTCTCCGTCGCCGCCATCACGTTGTTACGCACGCCGACGCACGTACGCGCGACGTGAGGACGAGGAAGGAGAGCGCCGGCCATACAGGGGATCCCTGAACGGAGAAGACACCGAGGAGGCAGGTAAGGTCCCTCCCGGTGTCCTGTAAGCACTAACCCGGCTATTCAGTCGGGCTGTTCGGGACCGCCGCGGTGAAATCACGGCGGTCCCGAACAGCCCGACTGAACAGCCGGGTTAGTGTCACTTTCCCTTCAGACACGGCGGTCAGTTTTGATCGCCGCGTCTGAAGGGTTAATACAGGGCATCACCGCGATCGGTGATGTCCTGTATTAGCCGCGGGTCCCGGCCGTTGATGGCCGCAGGGACCGCTGCGATAGGTGTGTATTCGCCGTATAAGACGCACCAACTTCCCCCCCAGTTTTGGGGGAGAAAAAGTGCGTCTTATACGGCGAAAAATACGGTAAATGTTATGAAAAGAAAAAAGCAAAATATGTTTTAAATTCAACCAAAAAAAGTATTTGCTGCTAGGCAATACAGTATATGCAAGTCAGAAGGCCAAAGTAGTGATCTGTGCAAGATCAAAATGGGTGAAGTTGCCCGTAGAAACCAATCACAACGCTTGTTTAATTTTCAAAAAGGTCTAAAATCAAAGAAGCAATCTGGTTGCTATGGGCAACTGAAAAGATTTTGATAAATCTCTCCTGGAGTTTTATACTAGTCTATGATATAACCAGATGATCACTTTTGGGTCAAATGAAAGTTACATAGTTACATAGAGGGAGAACTATCAAAACCTTTGTAGAGAAAAAGTTGACTAGTTGCCCATAGCAACCAATCAGATCCCTTCTTTTATTTTAAAAATGGGAAAAATAAAAGAAGCCATCTGATCGGTAAACTGGTAAACTTTTCCTTTACACGGGTTTTGATAAGTCTCCCCCATTGTAGGCTTGGAAAAAAGACATATGTCCATCAAATTCAACCAAGAAGGTGAAGGGAAAGGGTATGGGTGGATAAAGGGGATTGGATGTGATTCTATGTTTATGCATATGCATTAATGTTATTTTGTTTTAGAAATGTATCTAAGCCTGGTTTGAAGTCCTCAACTGTAGAGATGTCGCGAATTGTTCGCCGGCGAACAGTTCCCGGCGAACTTAGCATGTTCGCATCGCCGGGCGAACATATGTGAAGTTCGATTCGCCCCCTATACTTTAACATTGCGGTAAACTTTGACCCTGTGAGTCAGAGTCAGCAGACACATTACAGCCAATCAGCAGCAGTCCCTCCCTTCCAGACCCTCCTACCTCCTGCACGGACGCCATTTTACCTTCATTCTGCATGCTGCAGGCTTAGACAGTGGAGGGACAGAGAAGCTGCTCCTGCTGTAATAGGGAAAGCGATAGCTAGGTTGCAGCTAGGTGGTGTATTCAGGGTCCACTTTACTCCTAAAGCACTAGTGTAACATCTGCTTTAAGGGCAGCACCCAAAAAAGCCCTTTTTAGGGCTCAAATATCAGTCCTTGTGTCTTGCAACAGCTGGAGGCACCCTGGTTGGGAGGGAACCGCTGGTTAAAAGGGGTACTCCGGTGTAAAACTTAAGTTCCTTCAAGCAACTAACTACAGTAGTAAAAGGGCTATAAGTTCAGTCCGTGTGTCTTGCAACTGCTGAAGGCACCCTGGTTTGGGACCTCTGCTTAAAAGGGGAATTCCGCTGGCAACCTTTTTTGCTCATTGTCACACTAGTGCAAATCACATTTGGTGTGACAGTTGTTCAAATAAAAAAAAAAATACCTTTTTGGCTGTGATATAAAACCAGTGCTGCCTAAAGGGGGGCTCTAACTATGTGCTGCCTAATATGGGGGAATCTATGTGCTGCCTAAAGGGGGGATCTAAATATGTGCTTCCTAAAGGGGGCTCTATGTGCTGCCTAAAGGGAGGCTCTAACTATGTGCTGCCTAATATGGGGGAATCTATATGCTGCCTAAAGGGAGGCTCTAACTATGTGCTGCCTAATATGGGGGAATCTATGTGCTGCCTAAAGGGGGGCTCTATGTGCTGCCTAAAGGGGGGCTCTAACTATGTGCTGCCTAACATGGGGGAATCTATGTGCTGCCTGAAGGGAGGCTCTATATGCTGCCTGAAGGGGGGCTCTAACTATGTGCTGCCTAATATGGGGAAATGTATGTGCTGCCTAAAGGGGGGATCTAACTATGTGATGCCTAAAGGGGTGCTCTATGTGCTGCCTAAAGGGGGCTAAAGCACATTATTCCAAAGAATTTAGGAATAATAGGTGATTTATGCCCTTTATGGATTAAAACCAGACTCTGCATCAACTATGTAATTTTCCATGGGAGTTTTACCATGGATCCTCCTCCAGCATGCCACAGTCCAGGTATTAGTCCCCTTGAAAAACTTTTAAATCACTATTGTGGCCAGAAAGTGTCCCTGTGGGTTTAAAAATTCGCCTGCCTATTGAAGTCAATGGCGGTTCGCCCGGTTCACCGGTTCGCGAACATCTGCGGAAGTTCACGTTCGCTGTTCGCGAACCAAAAATGTTATGTTCGCGACATCACTACTCAACTGTTCCTGCTGTGATCAGTTCCTGAGGTAGACTGTTCCATAAATTCACAGTTCTTATGGTAAAGAAGGATTGTCACCCCCGAAGACTAGATCTTCTTTTTTGCAAGGCAGAAGGAGTGTTTCCTTTTATTTTTTTAAGGGGGTTTTACAGTTTGATGATCTTTCCTCATAGCTAAGATGTTCCATGCCCCTTATTAGTTTAGTAGCGCATCTCTGTACCCTTTCCAGTCCTTTTATGAACCGATGAAGCGATGCAGAGGCGAGTGGGGCTAAGGGGCTCCATAAAAATGTTCTAAAATACATGTTTAATAAAATTCAGGATTAAGATGTATACACATCTTTAACTGTGTATGATGCGGGACCGTCTGTCTGTAGTCCTGTCTGTAGGTAGCGGGGAGTGATCAAGAGATGAGCAGGGAATAGGGGCTCAAAGCCGCGGTGACAGTCGTGGCTCTGTAGTGGTGGGCGGGCATCTGGAGGGAGCGTAGGTTACTATAAAAAGTATATGGCCACTTCTCTTGTAAATTCATATTTCCTGAGTCTGTTCTATGATAGGAGTAGCGCGCCCAGAATAAAATGTAAAGTACCTAAAATAAAATAAATAAAAGTTAATAAACACATACATTACACATAAAAATACATTTATTACATAAAATAAATGATTAAATTATACATTAAAAAATAAGACATTCTGACATATTATCGGGAGCTATTAATTCCCTGCCCCGCTCACAATAATTGTTCCCTGCTTTAAAAACAAAAAAAATTTATTACAAAAATAAAATAAACAATTTTCTCCTGTATCCCTAGTGCATCATTTTTATTTATTTTTGAATGGTACCCTACGAAATAAAAAAAAAATGCCTTATTCTTGTGGGGGAAAAGTAACAATGGAGGATGCTTTTGTCCTCATATCCCATCCCAAAATCCTGACCAAATATACCTTCCTCATATCCCGACCCCAAATTCCCTCCTCATATTCCGACCTCATATCCTGTCCTCATATTTTGTTCTCATATCCAGTCCTCATATCCCGTCCCCATATCCCGACCTCATATCCCGACCCTATATCCCGACCTCATATCCCGTCCCCATATCTCATCCCCATATACCGACCTAATATCCCGACCCCATATCCCGACCTCATATCCCGTCCTCATATCCCGACATCATATCCCGTCCTCATATCCCATCCCCATAGCTAATCCTTATTTCTAATCCTTATATCCCATCCTCAGGTGGGGCTGCGTTGTAGTAAAGACATTGTAATCTGAAAATGAAAGGGGTGTGGCTTAAACAATGGGCGTGTCTTTGATGCAGAGCGGAGCTTGAGGAGTAAGGCACAAGAAGTCCTCTATACTTACATGGGACTTAAAACTAAAACCCCATCCTTCACATATGGGGGCAGATTAGGGGTTAATTAACTATGATATTTTTTTATTTGACATATAAGTAACACGTGACCAAGTATTATTGAAATATGTCCAGCTGTTTGGAAGTTATGCAGTCCATATGTCTGACCCCTACCGCGCATCTATATATACAGGTGCCGGCTCACCGCTATGAATGACAAGTAAAGCAGTGCAGGGATCGGAGGCTCTGCTGCCAATAGCTTACTTGCCATTCATAGAGGTGAGTCGGAATTTGTATATGTATGATGGGAGGGTCAGACATATATCCATATATCTGACTCCCACAGCATGATATGCTGCCAGCTATGAATGACAAACTCTTAGCAGCGTGAGCGGGCAGCAGCCCTCCGCTCCCCCGCTAATAGAGTTTTCATTCATTGGCAGCAAGGGGAGGGAGAAGATGAAGATTAATATGCGCAGCTTGGGGGGGGGGCAGTATATATATATATATGTGCAGCGGGGGTCAGTATATGTGCAGCAAGGGTCAGTATAGATATATAATAGCACTGGGGGGGCAGTACATTTATTGAAGCGCAGCGGCCACTAAGTTTGATATAGTGCAGCAGGGGGAAATATATATAGAAACGCTGGAGGGGCCAGATATATACCCAGCGATTCTATACATCTTTGTCTACCACAGCTCTTCTATATTAAAACCCTGCCAGGAGCTCTAATTGGCTCCTCGGTCCCGGCCATTCAGGGCTTCTGGTGGGGAATTTAAAAATGAAAGTTTACTGTACATTGCAGGGGATCGGAACATGCCGCCCGCTCCCCTGCTTAATAACTTTTGATCGGATCGGGTCTCAGAAGTGAGACCCGGTGCGATCAATCCCTCAGCCCCTGTACTACTACCCCCAACATGGAACAGACCCTGTTCCATGATGGGGGTAGTAGTACAAGCACTAATGTAGTCAGAATTTGCAGAGACTTTTTTCTGTCGCACAGAATACATTTTGTGCGACAGAAAAAAAAACTGTGACAGAAGGAAAGGGAAATTGGGCGACACTCCAGTCTTAGTAAATGAGGGCCATTGAGGTTTATTTACTAAGAGTGGAGTAGTTTTCTTTGTGGGTTTTGATTTCCGACTGGTATTTTCCCAAGGTATTTACTAAGGTTTCCCTACATTTTGCACTACTCCCTACGTTTTATTTTATTTTATTTTTACAACTGTTCTGATCTGTCGGGTTTTCCTCAGCTCAAATCCACCACATTTTCTGTGGAAACCTTGGTACATATGTTGGGATTTTTCAAAACTGTCAGGACACGCCCCATTTGTTGGGACCACGCCCACTTTCTCCCATGGCCATGCCCCCTTTTCAGGTTTTTCTTGTAAAATGTAGGGTTTTGTTTTTTTTTTGATCGCATGGAACGTGAGACACAATTTGGGTGCAAAACCCAACAAAAAAGAGTTGGGATCACATTAGTAAATAAACCCCATTGAGATATATATATATATATATATATATATATATATATATATATATATATATTTACCATGATTTCACAAGGCATCCTAGCTGACGTCTTTCAAAATTGGGCCCCTGTGGCCCCCATGAACAGAAAAGAAAATCCTGGTACTTCCTGATTTGTGTAAGAAGCTGAGAGCTGCAGAAAACTACACAAACCATCACCTCCTGTGCTTGTTTCTTGTGTGTTCAGCAGCCCAGCTTGATTTACATGTTCCCAACCCTGTCTTTCCCCTACACTGCTTCAATTGAACATGTCCCTCCCCTTTAATTCTCCCCTCATCCTTCCTCCACACTGTGTGGTCACGTGATCGCAAGTGCCTGAGCATCTACAGGTCTGCATCTACTACCTCAAAATGACAGATATTTTTCTTTCCCTCTTTTTACCCTAGAAAAGTTAATACAAATCAATCTATATATTCATATGCACTAATGTTCATGCAACTCAATAATTTATACTGATCTATTAACCCCTTAACGACAATGGACGTAAATGTACTTCATGATGCTGTGGTACTTAACGCACCATAGCGTACATTTACACTCCGTCATGACCGCGAGCACCGGATCGGTCCTGGCGTCATGCGCGACAGGTCCCGGCTGCTGTCAGCGGACATCTGTGATCATGCAGATGTCTGCCATTAACCCCTCAGATGCTGTGATCAATACAGATCACGGCATCTGCGGCAGTGCGGTACTTTAAATGGATGATCGGATCGCCCGCAGCGCTGCCGCAGGGATACAGTAATCCAGCATGGCGGCCGGACGTTTCCCGGGGTCTTCTGTTCTGGTCTGAGACTGAGCAGACCAGAGCAGAAGATAACCTATAACAGTGATCAGTGCTATGTCCTATACAAAGCACTGCTGTTACGCCGAGCGCTCCGGGTCCCCGCTCCTCCCCGGAGCGCTCACAGCATTCTCCTATTCGCAGCGCCCCGGTCAGACCTGCCGACCGGGTGCGCTGCGATAATGTTCCCAGCCGGGATGCGATTCGCGATGCGGGATGCGCCCGCTCGCGATGCGCATCCCGACTCGCTTACCGGACCCGTTCCCCGTCTGTGCTGTTCCGGCGCGCGCGGCCCCGCTCCCTAGGGCGCGCGCGCGCCGGGTCTTTGCGATTTAAAGGGCCAGTGCGCCACTGATTGGCGCATGAGGTTTAATCAGTACCTTCACCTGTGCACTTCCCTACTTATACCTCACTTCCCCTGCACTCCCTTGCCGGATCTTGTTGCCATTGTGCCAGTGAAAGCGTTTCCTTGTGTGTTCCTAGACCTAGACTGTGTTCCAGACCTCCTGCCGTTGCCCCTGACTACGATCCTTGCTGCCTGCCTTGACCTTCTGCTACGTCCGACCTTGCTCTTGTCTACTCCCTTGTACCGCGCTTATCTCAGCAGTCAGAGAGGTTGAGCCGTTGCCGGTGGATACGACCTGGTTGCTACCGCCGCTGCAAGACCATCCCGCTTTGCGGCGGGCTCTGGTGAATACCAGTAGCAACTTAGAACCGGCCCACCGACACGGTCCACGCCAATCCCTCTCTGGCACAGAGGATCCACTTCCAGCCAGCCGAATCGTGACAACTGCACAGTATTAGCAATCAAAGGATTGCTATAGATAGTCCCCTATGGGGACTATTAAAATGTAAAAATAAAAGTAAAAAAGTTTTTTTTTTAAAGTAGAAAAATTTGAAAAATCCCATCCCCCCATAAAAATGTAAAATGTCCTTTTTTCCCATTTTACTCCCATAAAGTGTAAAAAATTATAATTAATACGCATATTTGGTATCGTCACGGGTGCATAAATGTCCGAACTATTAAAATATAATGTTATTGATTCTGTATAGTGAACGGCGTGAGCGTAAAATTGCTGCTTTTTTTGTCACATTTAAAAAAAAAAAATTATGACAAAATTAATAAAAGTTTTATATACACAAATGTGGTATTAATAAAAAGTACAGATCATTGCACAAAAAATTAGCCCTCATACCACCGCTTATACGGAAAAATGAAAATGTTATAGGTCATCAAAACAGAAGGATTTTAAACATAGTAATTTGGTTAGATGTCGATTTTTTTTAAGCACAACAATAATAGAAAAGTATATAATCATGGGTATCATTTTATTCGTATTGACCCACAGAATAAAGAACATATGTCATTTTTACCGTAAATTGTACGGCGTGAAAACGAAATTTGTTAAAATTGTTAAAATAGATGCCAGATGAGTAATGTCCTTGTTTTTACATGATTGGGAGTAAAAACCCTACATGATGGGGGGTGCAGCCTCAGTCAACATGTACCCGACATTCAACATGTGTACTAAGAACTACTGGACTTCATTTCTGGAGGAAAAGCTGAGAAAAAACAGGTTATGTGCTTAGCAAAGATTACACTTGTACATTACAAATTTATATAATTTTAACATGCGACTATATAAAGGTAGTTCTCATTTGGCTGGAGTTCTGCTTTAATACACAGTTCACTATATTCATGTATATTTTGTTAACCACAAGCATGGTTCTCTAGGGGCCTCTAATGAACACTTCACCACATTAGACATTCTTGGGTCATTACCATGTTGACAGCACGATGCAACAAAGGATTTTCAACAGTGCCTTGAAGAAAAACAGGCTGCTTTATTGTCACCTAACTATGTACAGTATAATCATACCTGGATTATTTTTTGCATTTTAATAATGGCTCCTACTACTTGGCTAGTGTTAATGGACAGTATTTATAGCGAAGCTGGAAGAACATCATGAGCAAAGTGTCCTCTATGTACTAAGTAAATATGAGTTCATTTGAGGTTGATATTAATGTTGAAGACCAGGTTACTTGAGGTTTTATTTCTAGTTACAGCTATTTTTAAAATATGTCACTATGAAGCATTTCCACTTTCCAGACTGCTTACCTACTCTAGGCCAGATATACTTTACTAAGATCTTCAATATGACAATGTAAAATAAGTGAAGTCATTTACAGTTCTATGATTACAATAATAGACATAAAACATCTTTCTCCAGAACAATCATATTAACCGCTTGCCAATGCAGTACGACTCGGCTCGTCCTAATTTGCGGGTACTTCCAGCATTAGGACGGCCGGCCTCATCCTGGAGATAAACTGTCACAGCATGTAAACATGCTGTGACAGGTGACATCAGCTGTCATAGACAGCTGATGGTCACTCACACTCTCTGCGGGACCCCCTGTGGCTGGTCCCGCCCCCTGCTGCCTGCCCCCCCATGATCGGCACCCACATTGCAGGTGCATCAAAGTCCTGCAGAGTGGGTGCTATAGATGACAGTAAGGTGACATCAGCTGTCATAGACAGCTGATGGTCACCAGCGATGACTGCGGTACCCCTCGCGGCTGGCCCTGCCCCCCCGTTCGGCACCCGCTCTGCAGGCGCATCAAAATCCTGCTGAGTGGATGCTATAGATGACCGCAGCGTGCCATAATTGTACGGCACTTCAGTGATTAACTTCGCGCACAGGGGCGTACATTTATGGCGCTCGGTGTGCTTCCTGCCGTTGCATCAACTGCTGGGCATGCTGGGATTTGTAGTTTTGCAACATCTGAAGGGCCACAGTTTGGAAATTACTGTGCAGTGGCCTCTAAACTGTGGCAGTTCAGATCTTACATAACTACAGCTCCCAGCATGCACAAACAGCAAACGGCGGTCTGGGCATGCTGGGAGTTGTAGTTGTGTGCCTCCAGCTGTTGCATAACTACATCTCCCAATATGCCCTTCGGCTATCAGTACATGCTCAGAGTTGTAATCTTTCAACAGTGGTCTCTAAACTGTAGCCCTTCGGATCTTGCATAGCTACAACTCCCAGCATGCACAAACAGCAAACGGCTGTCTGGGCAAGCTGGGAGTTGTAGTTGTGTGCCTCCAGCTGTTGCATAACTGCATCTCCCAATATGCCCTTTGGCTATCAGTACATGCTGGGAGTTGTAGTCTTTCAACAGCTGGAGGTACACAGGTTGGAAAACACTTAGTTAGGTTCTGTTACCTAACTCTGTGTTTCCACACCAGGGTGCCTCCAGCTGTTGCAAGACTACAACTCCCAGCACGCGTGGTCTGTCAGTGCATTCTGTGAGTAATAGTTTTGCAACAACTGAAGGTTCTCCCCCCTCCCATACACACGGGCAGTGGTTTATAGTGTGTTTCCCGCTGCAAGTTTAAGATGTGGCAAATTTTCTGCCACAGCTCAAACTCTCAGCGGGAAACCCGCTGTGCACCCAATCGTGTGACTGTATCCTAAAAACACTACACTACACAAAATAGAGAGTAAAACACTAAATATACACACCCTTAAATTCTGTCCCCCTTTTCCCCCTATAAAAATAAAAAATGTCTGGTACGGCACAGAGCCTCCAGCTGTTGCAAAACAACAACTACCAGCAATCCTGGATAGCCATTGACTGTCCAGGCATGCTGAGAGTTTTGCAACAATTGGAGGCACCCTGTTTGGGAAACAATGCAGTAGGGTATTTCTGGTTGCGGATTCAAGTGTAGTGCTTGCATCCAGGTCCGCCCCTATGCAAATCTCTGATTTAGACCTCAAATGCGCAAGGCGCTCTCTCACTCTGGAGCCCTGTCGTATTTCAATACAACAGTTTAAGGCCACATATGGGGTAATTCCGTACTCGGGAGAAATTGTGTAGCAAATTTTGGTGGACTTTTTCTCCTTCTAGCCCTTATGAAAAGGAAACGTTGGGGGCTACATCAGCATGTTAGTTTAAAAAAAAATTATGTTTACACTAACTTGCTGGTGTTGCCCCATACTTTTCATTTTCACAAGAGGTAAAAGGAGAAATTGACCCCCAAAATTTGTAACACGATTTCTTCTAAGTACGGAAATATCCCATATGTGGACGTAAAGTGCTCTGTAGGCACACAACAGGGCTCAAGAATGAGAGCGCACCATGTACATTTGAGGCCTAAATTGGTGATTTGCACAGGGGTGGCAGATCGTTACAATGTTTCTGAAAAAAACATACAAAAAAAAAAAAAAAACACTCACATGTGACCCCATTTTGAAAACTACCCCCCCCCCCCCCTCATGGAACATTATAAGGGATGCAGAAAACCTAATACCCCACAGGTGTTTGACAAATTTTTGTTAAATTTGGACATGAAAATTCAAAAATATATATTTTTTTCACTAAAATGCCGGTGTTACCCCAAATTTTTCATTTTCGCAAGGGGTAATAGGAAAGAAAGCCCCCAAAATTTGTAACCCCATTTCTTTCAAGTAAGGAAACACCCCATATGTGGACGTATTATTCTCTGGGAGTGCACTGCAATGCTCAAAAGAGAAGGAGCAAAATTTGGTTTTTGGAGAGAGAATTTGGCTGGAATTGAAGACCATGTGCGTTTACAAAGCCCCCATGGTGCCAGAACAGTGAACCCCACACATTTGACCCCAGGGTGCAGTAAGCATTTACGGGGTAATCCACAGATGTCTGACAGATCTTTGGAACAGTCGTCCGTAAAAATGAAAAATGAAATTTTTTATTTGCACAGCCCACTGTTTAAAGATCTGTCAAATACCAGTGAGGTGTAAATGCTCACTGTACCCCTTATTACATTCATTGAGGGGTGTAGTTTCTGAAATGCGGTCACATGTGGGGGGGGGCACTGTTGTGGTAGCACGGGGGCTTTGTAAATGCACATAGCCCCCGACTTCTATTCAAACCAAATTCTCTCTCCAAAAGCCCAATGGCCCCTCCTCTCCTGATCATTGTAGTGCGCCCGCAGAGCACTTTACATCCACATATAGGGTACTTACATACTCAGAAGAAATGGTGCTACAAATGTTGGGGGGCTTTTTCTCCTATTTCCCTTGTGAAAATGAAAAATTTGGGGTAACACCAGCATTTTAGCGAAACAAATCAAATTTTTCATTTTCATGTCCAACTTTAGCGAAAATTCGTCAAACACCTGTGGGCTCACTATACCCCTTGTTATGTTCCTTGAGGAGTGTAGTTTCCCAAATAGTATGCCATGTTTATTTTATTTTATTTTTTTATTTTTTTTGCTGTTCTGGCACATTCCCCCCCAAAAACCAATTTAGCAAAATTTTCTCTGCAAAATCAACATATGAGGTATTTCCTTACTCGAAAGAAATTGGGTTACAAATTTTGGGGGGCTTTTTCACCTTTTACACCTTGTAAAAATAAAAAATGGGGCTACAATAGCATATTAATGTAAAAAAGTTTGATTTAGATTTTTCTCTTCCACTCTGCTGCTATTCCTGTGAAACATTTAAAGGATTAACAAACTTTCTGAATGTAATTTTGAATACTTTGAAGGGTGCAGTTTTTATAATGTGGTCAACTATTGGGGATTTCTAACATAAAGACCCTTAAATTCACTTCAAAACTGAACTGGTCTCTAAAAAATTTAGATTTAAAATTTTTCTTGAAATATTGGAAATTTCCTGCTTTAATTTGAAGTCCTCTAATGTCTTCAAAAAAGTAAAAACATGTCAACTTTATGATGCCAACATAAAGTAGACATATTGTATGTGTGTATCAATATATAATATAATTATGTGGCAAGTCCATTTTCCTTACAAGCAGAGAGTTTCAAATTTAGAAAAATGCTAAATTTTCTAATTTTTCATAAAATTTTGGAATTTTTCACCATGAAATGATGCAAGTATCAACGAAAATTTACTTCTAAAATAAAGTAGAATATGTCACAAGAAAACAATCTCGGAATCAAATTTATAAATAAAAGCATCCCAGAGTTATTAATGCTTAAAGTGACAGTGGTCAGATGTGCAAAAAAATGCTCTGGTCTTTAAGGTCAAAATAGGCTTCGTCCTTAAGGGGTTAATGAATACCACAAAACACCCTAAAAATTAAATAACATTAACATCCAATTCTCTGAAAACATGTTTTCTATGCATTGGTCTTTAACCCCTTATGAACTGAGCCAATTTTGTCTTTATCATTTTTGCATTTTCCTCCTTGTCTCATAAGAGCCATAACTAAGTTTGTTGGACCAATTGCACTTTGTAATAACACTCTTCATTTTACCATAAAACATACAACAAAAACAAATCTTTGTGTGGTGAAATGGAAAGCAAAAAATAGTATTAATTTAGCAAATTTAAGAAGGGTGGATTTTTACACTATTCACTGTGCTTTCACATGTTATATTTATTCTATAGGTCGGTATGATTACAGTACCTTCTATAGTTCTCCTTATGTTTCACCAAAAAAACTAAAAAAAAACTTAACAACACATCCCCTGGAGAAAATGGACAATTCCTGCTTGCTGCTGCTGCAACTAATACCAGGCACATGGATGTAGCTACTGCTATACTGGGACTGGGCATATGGCTGCTGCCACTTGTTCTTGGCCTGGTCACATGGCAAGTGCCCACAGTGCTGGTACAAAGACAAGGTAGGCGTGTTCTTTACTCTACCCTATCCTTTCCCAACCTTTCATTTAATAAGCATTTTTTAATTGGAGTAAAAAAAAAAAAATGACAATCCTTTTCCCACTGCTTTTCCCCACCTATTAGTTTGCTACTACTAAAAACTGCTACACTTTAGTATGCGATTAAACAGTAGTGGTCATATTCAAAACTCTTCACATCAAAAATTTAGAGTTGGAGCTCTCTGGTCCTCTATCGGGAACTGCACACTACCGAAAACCCTCAACCCTCTATCTATTGGGACCATTAAAGTACCTAATCGCCCTAGGCAGCACTCACCAGATCTCACCAATTGCCTCTATGAAAGACCTCCCCCAATACCCAGGTTTAACCCCTTAAGGACCAAGCATTTTACTGTTTTTGCACTTTCGTTTTTTCCTCCTCACCCTTTAAAAATCATAACCTTTTCAATTTTGCACCTAAAAAAAACATATCCGTCTTCCACCTGAACTCCCCCGCCTGCAATCTGTATCCTGTCACTGAATAGTGAATAAAGATTACCTGCTTGTTGAGTGTCGCCTGTTTTGCTTCTCTTACTTGTTAGATATCTGTGTTGTGTCAGGCTGAGCACCACTGTTAACAGGCTTCATTGTCAAGTGTGTCCTGCAGTGTTCCTCTATCTGTTACCCTGCACTTAGTGTCGTACGTGCCGGCCTTTTCTTCTTGTTGCTTCTATTCAATTCTACTTTATAAAGACTTCAGTCATTTTACCCAAAAGTTTACAGCGAAATAGAAAAAAAATCATTGTAAGACAAAATTGAAGACAAAATGCCATTTTGTTAATTTTGGGGGCTTCCGTTTCTACACAGTACATTTTTCGGTCAAAATTACACTTTATCGTAATTCTGTAGGTCCATATGATTAAATTGATACCCTACTTATTTATATAGGTTTGATTTTGTCGTACATCTGAAAAAAATCATAACTACATGCACAAAAATGTATACATTTAAAATTGTCCTCTTCTGACCCCTATAATTTTTTAATTTTTTCACGTACGGGGCGGTATGAGGGCAAATTTTTTGTGCCGTGATCTGAAATTTTTATCTGTATCATTTTTGTTTTGATCAGACTTTTTGATTACTTTTTATTCATTTTTTTTAATGGTATAAGAAGTGACCAAAAATACGCTATTTTGAACTTTGGAATTGTTTTGAGCATATGCCAATGACCTTGTGGTTTAATTAACAATATATTTTAATAGTTCGGAAATTTACGCACGTGGCGATACCAGATATGATTATTTTTATTATCAAGTCCCCTCTCAGAGTCAGAAACCTCCTGGCACAACTACTAATAGACAGTTCAAATAGGTGCGTATATTCAATAAGCCTCGTGCTGTGCTTCAGGTACTCTGCCTATTCAGGTGGTGCTTCTCATAATACACAGACCATAAGCATGAGTTCCATAAAAAGGGAAATAACAGAGCACTCACCACTTTAGTTGCTGCAGACAGGTACCTCTTTATTTTTGATCACATACAGTTCACGATAAGGCTTGTGGAAAGGGAAGGTGGATCAGATGTTATGCTGGATATGGTTGTCGCCCTGTGTGAGCACCCAAGAATCCCCTGCATAACATCTATCCACCTTCCCTTTCCACAAGTCTTATAGTGAACTGTATGTGATGAAAAATAAAGAGGTACCTGTCTGCAGCAACTAAAGTGGTGAGTGCTCCGTTATTTCTCTTTTTATGGAACTCATGCTTATTTTTTATTATGTTTAAATATTTTACATGGAATTTGGGCAAAGGGTGGTGATTTAAACTTTTAATAAGGAAGGGGTTAATGTGTGCGTTTTTAAACTTTTTTTTTTTTTAAACTTTTAGTCCACTTAGGGGACTTTTAGGAGGAATCATTTGATTCCCCATACAGATCAATGTGGTTTCAGGTTTTATCATCCTGAGTGCAGGAGCCGGCACTACAGGAGATGTATCTGTAAGCCCTCAGGCTACCTCAGCAGTGGATCGCTCCGAAACTCCCCCCCGAAATACCAACAATAGAAGAGAGGGTTAGGTCAAATATCAAGATGGTAGTCAGAGGAACGGCGCAGTAGTGTATCATGAATAGAGGCTGTCTTTTATATCGTGGGTGCCTATAATCATCCTTACCAGCTGGGAATGGGGGAAGGGAACCAACAAAGTCTCAGAGCATGCGATGCAACTTCCTGTAATGATGTAACAACCCTGTCACATGTTTGAATCAGCTTACCATCTATACATGCGATCAAGTCACCTGATCCATTCACTCTCATAGTATCAATGACTGCCAGTAAAGATAGTGGGCGTCCCCACAGTGGTTCATGTGACACAGTTACATGACTCTCGATTCATACAGCTAGTGATTTAGCTTCCTGTAATGATGTCACAACCCTAGGTCACATGTTTGAATCAGCTGACCATTAATACATGCGATCATGTGGCCAAGTCACCCGATACATTCACTCTCATAGTATCAGTGTCTGCCAGGAAAGATAGTGGGCATCCCCACAGTGGGTCTTTTTTTGTACTTCTTGTCAGTGAGCTGTCATATTTGTTTGCGGTCTGCGTGCGGTCTGTTTATTTTGCATTGTACGATTCCTTGTATATGCTTGCAATAAAATTCTGTCACAACATTTTGGTGGACAAAAAGTTTTTAGCAGATATTTAAAGCATACCTGTCAGATCCAACAAAAATGTTTTTTTTATATATATCACTCAGTACCTAATCCTGACCATGTACATTAAATTTTTATGTGTCTAGCATCTTTATTTTTTTAATTACACTTTTAATTTAGCTCACTAGTCTGAATTCCTCTCTAAGGGAGGGGGCGTGGCCTCACTGTGCAGGTCTCCGCCCCCTCCCTCAGTATGCTGTCTGCTCACATCTCCCCTAGCATTAACAAAACTACAACTCCCTGCTTGTCATCACTGACAGTAGCGGGACACAAGCTGACAGTGGGAGGATCTTTCAATCAAGGAAGTGTGTCCATGACATAGGTGATGATGCATGGACACAGCAGGACTAGTATATGTCCAAGCAGGGGGGGGGGGCAGTTGTTTGACTGGCTTTTTCAGTATGAAATACTGAAAATTTTCTAATGAAAGCAATTGCAAAACCTATTGGTTTTGCATGCTTTACAACATATCAAAAGTTTTTATATCTGACAGTGCCCATTTAAAGTGTTTTGATGAGAATAATCCAAGGTTTACACTAATTACTAGTCACTTGCAAAAGTGATTGTGGTTATGTAAATTTAATGTTTTACAAGATATTTTGAAAGTTGTGAGAGTCCATTTTACATCATAAATCACAGAAATGGTTGTTGTTTTTTTTTTTATCCTTTAGTTTTTGGGGTAAAAAGGTGTTATTTAATCAATTATTTAAAAAATTATATTAACCATTGGAAAATAGGAATTAACCCCTAAAGGACGACAGGTTTTCTCATTTTTGTACTTTCGTTTTTCCTCCTCACCTTCTAAAAATCAGAACACTTATAATTTTCCACTTACGGACCCACATGAGGGCTTGTTTTTTGTGCCACCAATTTTACTTTGTGATGACATCAATCATTTCACCACAAAATCTATGGTGAAACCAGAAAATAATTTTGTGGGGCAAAATTGAAAAAAAAAAAAACCTGCAATCTTCCGATTCTACGCAGTGCACTTTTCGGTAAAAATAACACCATAACTTTATTTTGTAGGTTCATACAGTTACAAAGATACCTAATTTATATAGATTTATTTAATTTAACTACTTAAAAAAATTATAATTACATGCACCAAAATTAGTATGCTTAAAATGGTCATCTTCTGACCTCTATAACTTTCTATTTTTCCGTATACAGGGATATGTGAGGGCACATTTTTTGCACCATGATCATTTTATCTTTTTATATTGTTTTGATGTGACTTTTTGATCGCTTTTCATAAATTTTTTTAGGGTACACAAAGTGGACAAAAATATGCAAGTTTGGACTTTGGTATTTTTTTACGTGTACGCCATTGACCGTGCGGTTTAATTAACGTTCTATTTTTATCTTTCGGACATTTATTCATGTGGTGATACCACATACAGTATGTTTATGTTTATTTTTCTTTACGTGTTTTTTTTTATGAAAAAGGGGGGTGATTCAAACTTTTATTAGGGAAAGGGTTAAATCACATTTATAAACTTTTTTTTTAAACTTTTTTTTTTACACAATTTTATTTTCCCCATAGGGGACTATTACATGCAATCTTCTGATTGCATACATTGTTCAATGCTATGCCATAGCATAGCATTGATCAGTGTTATCAATGCTCAATCGCTTCAGGTTGCTGAGACTGCCTTGAGCAACCTAGCAATGATCAGACAGTGAGGAGGCAGGTAAGGGCCCTTCTGCCATACTCTAAGCTGATCGTGACACCATGGTTTCACCGTGGTGGTCCTGATCAACTCCACAGAGCTGCCGGGCATCACCGGTATCAGCATCACAGGGACCACCCCGCTATGATGCCGGGTCAGGTCATGGCCCTGCATCATAGAAGGGGAGCAGGACATAGGCATACAGGTATGCAATTCGTCCTTAAAGAGTTACAAAAAATATATATATATATATATATATATATTTTTTTTTTTTTCTTTCATGGTCACTGCACCTGCACTTGTATTTAACCCCTGGACATGTATGAGCACTGGTAATCGTGGAATATTATGTGAGATGCTGACGCTAGAATTTTCTTTGATTTACAATTTGTCACCAAAATCTGCAATTTTGGGGCAAAAATTGCCAATTTTGGCACTAAACTCGCACAAAAAGAAAAATTAAAGATGTCAACAAAAAAAATGTGGTGCCAAATTCTGCAATTTTGCCACAAAAAAACAAAAGTGGCACAAAAATGAACTTCCACATATTTTCAAATTTTCTAAATAGTACAAGAGACTTTTGAAAATGCAAAAGAGAAAACAAAAAGTGTGATTAATATCGCTGCAACAGAAATTGCTGTAGTTTTTGAATATATCCCCTCATGCAAAGCCTGTTTTTTTTACAATTCTCCCAAACTATTCATGCGCCAATATGAAAACCTTGCCTGATTGAATATATGATAAAAAATCTGTGTGCAAAAAGTGACACAAAACTCTTGTTTTTTCCCCTAAACCATTTATTTCTGAACGCCGTGGTCGCGCTGTGGGGGTTGGCCACACACCCTCAATGTAAGTCTATGGGAGGGGGTGTGGCGGCCGCCGTGACACTGCCATGCCTGATGGCACAAGGGGGCATGGCCAAATTGAACTAAATGTTCCGAATGCAGCCGGAAGGCTGGTCAGTGGAGTACCCCTTTAACAATGACACAGGTTCTGCCCTGACAGAACAAATGCAGCTGCATCTACATACTAAATTTTAATATTAAAACAGAAATAGAGAAACAGAAACATAGCCGCACATACACAATGTGTATTTTGTTGCGGTGATGCTTTGTCTGTGGGGTGGTGTGGCCTGGCGCCGGGGGCCACAGTGGGGCTGCCTGGCCACTGGGTCATTCCCCCTGTGGGCTTGGTGTCACTGAGGCAGTGGTCGACGCCCGTCTCTCCGCCACTCTGACTAGGTGGCCTTGACGTGGCGAGTGGGCTTGTACTTTTTGATTAAAATGTATACAAGCAACCAGTTAATTTTTTTTAAATTATGCTGAGAAGCAATTAGATCAAAATACAAATGGTGGATGTGTGGCTGTGTTTCTGTTTCTCTATTATGTTTACATTGAAATATTGTAGTAGTGAAGTGCTCCTTCTCCAATGCATTGTTGGTTTACTTGCAAGGTATTCTGGGCTACCCTGAGGTCATTTGTCCCTTCTTTCTTCTCCTAGTCTCACATGGCACCTACAGAATTTTACTTGGTTCTGCAGAAACAAATTCTTCACGCCAAACCAAACTTTTTCTAAAGTACCGACAGAACTCAGGTTCGCCAGATTTAGCACACTCAACTTTCCACATAATACCACATATACTTAAACCAAAGAGGACAAACAAATCTTAATTTTTTTTTTCTTGTCAAACTCTAATGTTGCATTAGAAAAAAAAATAATTTCTTGCTAGAAGATCTGCAGTTCCATATGGTTGGTTAGTCACTACACTATTCATCTTGTACAGCTGAATTGTAGAGGCCCTGAAGATCTTCAGAAAAATGACATCTTTTTTTCTCCATCTGTCACAAGCTGCAGAACACTGAGTATGTTGGTATTTTTCTTTCAATGGCTAATGTTTTGGCAGCAGCAGAAAGAATATTCCTGGATCATTATTTCAGTGAAAACAGGATTAATAAACATTTAGGGGATGAAATAATATTACTCATCCAACCATGGTTCACATATAAAGTGCAGAGATGTGGACCATTTCACAAAAAGCTGTGTATTACTGTGTAATATAATTCATGGAATAAGTGCACAACTGTATCAGCCAATAAATAAAAAAATACAGTTATATCAAAAGCAAAAAATAGATGTAGCTGTTACGTTATGCGCTCCGGCAGTACATGCTGTCCCTGAGTGCATGGTCCCCTTACCTTCTGCCGAAGGGGCTGGGACTCATATCACGGGATGCGCTGGGTGTTTCTCCGCCTCTGCCTCTCTGTTCCGGCGTGTGTCCCCATCCCCTAGGACGCACCCGCCGGAGCTTTAAGATTTAAAGGGCCAGTACGCTCATTAGTGTAATTCACCTGTGGCTCATTGATAAATTCCTCCACCCTCATCACTCCCCTGCCAGATCTTTGTTGCCTTGTGTCTTAGAGAAAGCTTTCCTCAGTATTGCCTTGCCGTGTATCTGATCCCTTGCTTTGTGACTTTGACCTTGCTCCTCTGCCGCCTGCCTACTGAACTCCTGCTAAGTCTTGACTATGCTACTGTGCCGCCTGCCCTGACCTTCTGCTACCCAGACTACGAGCTGCCTTATCCCTCCTGTGCCTCGCATCTCCTCAGCCGCCTGTGTGGTTTAGCCGTGCCAAGAGTAGCGACCTGGGTGCCGCCTGCCGCAGCAAGTCCATCCCACTTTGCGGCGGGCTCTGGTGAAAACCAGTAGCACCTTTGACTCCACTTCCTGGTACGGTCGAAGTCATCTGCCTCACAGGTCCAGCAGATCCACATCCACCGGTGTTCCTGTCTTCTGAAATATGAGTGTTACAGTAGCATTGGTCTTGAGTGTGTTAACCTGACACAGCAATGTGTTATCATAACACACATCAGAGATCAAGATAAGGCCAGTAGTTAAGGAGTCATGCTAAAGTTAGATTTGTGTAATGTGTTATGATAACTATCTTAATCCACCAGGGATCAAGAAGAGGCTAGCAACATCTGTAAAAACAACATGAAGCTCAGTTTATATATTAATTGTGGCCTATTTTTGTAATAGGATACACAAAGTAGTATTGAACCTGTCATATATTAGATAACTCCAGTGCCTGATACACCCTGTTTACTCAGAATGGGGTCTGTAGTGTTCCATTGTGGTAAGCATTGTTTAAAGGAAAGAATAATGCTGCATATGACATTGCCAGAAAATGCTATGGAGGCTCTAAAACTGGTGTGCACAAAGCCTAACATTCTGAATTGCAAAGAGGAAAGGGTAGTAAGCTGTGGTAGCATCCATTGGAGCAGTTTCTAATAACCAAGTAATATTATGCCTTAGTAAGTGTGGTGTTGGGGTAATGTGTTATTAACCTTATTGTGATGCCAAGGCATGGTTGACCTATACACCACCCGAGGTAGGCCAGCTTTACCTGTGCCAGGCCCGTGGCAAATAATCACTCCGATGCAAGGTTACGGTTAACTGGCTTGCTTTGCTGAGGTTGGAAAGGTGGTACAATCCGTTATAGCTCAGATTAGCGTGAAGGAGTTGCAGGGTGAACTTAGGGAAGCTTATCGGCTTGCTGGGACTTCTAGTTGATTGTGCTATACATGACTGATTCAGCTTATGCTATACTTTAGGTAGTGAGGTTAACTGGTACTTGATGCATGGTTGCTAGATTTGGCCTCAAGCCTCCTTTCAGATCCACCTCACAGACAGACTTCACTCCTCACCAAACTGTACCACAGCAAGACTCAAGCTGAACCCTGACCTAACTATATAAGGGGACAATTTAGAGCCTTCCCATTGGGCAGATAAAGCACATCTTCACAAATGCATACTTCCCTTAACAACAAGGCCCTTAGCAACAAGAGATTTAAGGCAACAAATACGTAGATAATACATTAACCCTTATAATGACAGTAAATTGTACAGAGCATTATAGATAGTTCTGAGGAGAGGTCACCCATGACGGATAATGAGCAGCATCTGCCACACAGGATGGGCAGGAGTACAGAAGAACACATGATTCTGTACTGGGTCACCATATAAGCAAGAGGACTTTTTTTCTCCCTTGCATGCCATCAGCCTTAAAGAGGTACTGCAGTACTTTAACCCCTTAAGGACAAAATTTTACACCTACAGACCCATATAAGGGCTTGTTTTTTGCCCAATAAATTGTACTTTGTAATGATATCACTTATTTTATAACATAATCTGCAGCAAAACAAAAAAAATACTTATTTGTGGGGTGAAATTGAAAAATAAAAACGATATATTGTAACTTTTGGGGGCTCCTGTTTCTACGCAGTGCACTTTTAGGTAACAATGATACCTTATTTTTAATCTTTAGGTCCATATGGTTACAAGGATACCCAATTCATATAGCTTTTATTTTATTTTACTACTTAAAAATTATAACTATATGCACCAAAATTTGTATGTTTAAAATTTTCATCTTCTGACCCTATAACCTTTTTATTTTTCCACATACGGGGCTATATGAGAGCTCATTTTTTGCGCCGTGATCTGTACTTTTATTATTGTTTTGATGGGAATTTTTGATCGCTTTTTATAAAAAAAAAATTTATGGTATATGAAGTGACAACATTTTTTAAAGTTTTAAACTTTGGTATTTTTTTACGTGTACGCCATCGACCATGCGGTTTAGCTAACCTTATATTTTAATAGTTCGGACATTTACGAAGGTATGATTATTTTTATTTTCTATTACATTATTTTATTTATAAAATGGAAAAAGGGGGATTCAAACTTTTATTAGGACGAGGTTTATTCATTTTTATTAACTTTTTTAACACTTTATTTTTATAATATTTTTTATCTTTTGATTGCATATACTGTTAAATGCTGAGCTTTGGCTCAGCATTGATCAGTATTATTGGTGCTCTGCTGCTCTAGCCTGTAGAGCCTGGCTGGAGCATCAAAGGCCTGATCATTCCTGACCACCGTAACTGAGTGGACAGCGGGAGGGCCCTTACCTGCCTCCTCGCCGTCCACTCAGTTACGGTGGTAAGATACGCCCTGCCTCCTATAGACCGTGCATGGAGCATGTGCTGACCCCACCACTCCATGTACATGGAAAACTGAGCCCAATTCTAAAGATCAGGGGGGATGAGGGTCCCAGCAGTTGGACCCCACCACAACCAGATATTTACACCTCACCCTTATCCACTACCTTCCCTTTATCTATCAGTATACCACTACTATTAACTGCCATGATTCAATATGTGATTGTGTTTGCAAATCTCACACAAAACCAATTTATTTGAGAATTTTCTCCACCTATTTGTGTACCACCTTAAAAAACTTGCACGATTGAATATGCAATAACTAATATGTGTGCAAAAGTGACACAAAACCCTTGTTTTAAATGGGTACTCCGGTGGAAAACATTTTTTTTTAGGTCTTTATAAGTCAACTGGTGCCTGGAAGATAAACAGATTTGTAAATTACTTCTATTAAAAAATCTTTACCCTTCCTGTACTTTTTAGCAGCTGTATGCTACTGAGGAAATTCTGTTCTTTTGAATTTCTTTTTTGTCTTGTCCACAGTGCTCTCTATTGACACCTCTGTCTGTGTCAGGAACTGTCCAGAGCAGCATAGGTTTGCTATGGGCATTTTCTCCTGCTCTGCATAGTTTCTGATACGGACATCAGGTGTCAGCAGAGAGCACTGTGGACAAGACAAAAAAGAAATTCAAAAACAACAGAATTTCCTCTGTAGCATACAGCTGCTAAAAAGTACAGGAAGAGTAAAGCTTTTTTTAATAGAAGTAAATTACAAATCTGTTCAACTTTCTGGCACCAGTTCATTAAAAAAAAAAAAATAATAATAATAATTTCCACCAGAGTACCCCATTAACTGCTTTTTGTCCAAACCACAAACATAAAAACTGGCACACTTAACAACGGCAGAGATTTTGCCCCGTCAGAACAAATGCAGCTACTTTCTGTACACTGCATTGAAATATTGTAGTATTCAGGGGGAGTACTTCTTCTCCAAGGCATTAGGAAAGTGTTCCTTATGGAAGCCATTTTTTACTTTCCTGGGGTCAGGTGTCTTAATGAAAAAAAAATGAATATCTGGGTGGACACATTTCAGTAAATATCCTAAACTGCATCTTTTTGGAACAGTTCCCTTTAAAATGAGGAGAGATACAGAAGCCCAAATTATTACTCTGAAATCTTACATAAAGTTAAGTAAGAATAATGAAGAATGTGAGTTCATCATTGCAAAGCAGACATGATCTAAGGCATTCCACCTGGTTCCTCTGGCCTGTATGCATAGAATGCGTAATCCTGTAATACCATTCCAGTATGTGAATTCTCATTTATCTTCTCTATTGTCCTAGGCATTACATTCTCTCAGTATGTAAGAGTAACCTTTCTCCCTTTCTCATTCAATTGCTTCTGTATTCTACAATCTGTCCTTCTTAGTTAGAGCAAGAGCAAACAGATCCAGTTGCTCAATATAGTTACACCTTAAAGAACAATAATTATCATAATATAAAAACCTTTATGGTTCCCTAGGGGAAAATGGCTTTATAGTCTTTAAAGGTTCTTTTAAAACTACCTGAGATATTTTAAAAGGCAATTTGTTGAGTAAGGATTTGAGCAAGAAAGCAAAAGTATATGAAAAAGGGGTACAGCTAGATCAGTGAGAAAAAGAAAGCTAGGCATGACAGGAATGGAACAGTGTCATTAGGTCATTGGAGTTACACATTATTATTATTAACATTTTTAAATGGGCACTGTCAGATATAAAAACTTTTTATATGTTGATCATCTTGGTAAAATAATGTTTTTTCCAATATACTTCTTTTATAACTAACTATACTATTTTTTTCACATTTTATTAAAGAAAACTGCCTCCGAAAATCCCACTACTAGGTTTCCCCATACCTCCTTGGACACTGATGAGTTCCACAGCAGCATGAGTGCGTCCAAGGGTCATGGATAGAGATGAGGGAATTCGATTTGGGCGATTTGCTGAACTTTCCCAAAAAAATTTTGTTTGGTCCGAATTTATTTGTGGCGAATCTGTATTAAAAATGGCTATTTTTGGCCTACAGAGAGCCTCAATAGGGGTGTAGAACACTCTGCCTTGCTGTAGCATGCATAGGGTGTGTGCTGGGTTAGTGACATAATACTGCTATTCAGTATGACATGCCGATTAGAGGCTTCACTATTAGAATCACTGTGGCAGAGCGGCACAATGACAGAGCCTGGCATCAGTTGAAGAGACCATATAGTGGCCGAATGACACAGTGTGGATGTAGCAACAGCCTGACGAGACCATAGGGCCTCGCAATTTAAAAGAATAAAGATATTTTTTAACATTTAAAGATTTAAAATAGATGAACCTAAAAAGTGTTATATAATGTGCCAGTAGCATGAGAAGACCACATGACGGCGGTACAGGTACACAGCCTGGAGGGGGTGGAAGCATGAGGAGACCATATTGAGGCTGAATTACACAGCCTGGAGGTGGCAGCAGCATGAGGAGGACATAAGGTGGCAGAATGAGAAAGCCTGGAGCTGGCATCAGCATGAGTAAAACATATGGTGGCAGTATGAGACAGCCTGGAGGTGGCATCAGCAGCATCAGTACCTGGTGACAAAGGTGGGTGAGAAAAGGAGAACTTGGCATCAGATGTGTGGCATCAGGCGGGTGGCAGGATCAGAATAGTAGCTGAGGCAGGTAGGCAGAAGAAAACGGTCTCTTTTGTACAAGTGTTAGTGTGCACAAGTAAATATTGAGGATATGCATAACGTAAAACTTAGCTTTTAATAATATTCTTAGGATAAAATATATGTACCCAAAATGTTTTTTTTAAATCAAACAAGAGGAAAGGTGTACAAAGACCTTTGAAAGAGAACAACGTGTGGTTCATTGTAACTGGTGGTGGTAAAAACTTCCCCTGTAAGGCCCTACTCTCACAATTATTAATTCCCTTTTTGGCAAGTGTTACTCGCCCTAAAAAGGGTGGCCCCACACCGAAACCTCTCCCTATTTCCACCTATAAACACTGCCATTTCCCAGGGTTTTAGGTGGAAATAGGGAGAGATTCCTGTGTGGGGCCACTCTTTTTAAGACGAGTAACAATTTCCTTGAAAAGGTGGAAAGGAACAACGTATTGTCCATTGTAGCAGGTGGGGGTAAAATCTTCCCCTGTAAGGCCCTACTCTTGCCCTATTAATTCCCTTTTTGGAAAGTGTTACCCACCCGAAAAAGGGTGGCCCCACACAAGAAACTCTCCACATTTCCACCTAAAAACCCAGTTAAATGGCTGTAGGTGGAAATAGGTGTTTGTAGGTGGAAATAGGGAGAGGTTCCTGTGTGGGGCTGCCCTTTTTAGGGTGAGTAATACTTGCCAAGAAGGGACTTTTAATGCGAGAGTAGTGCCTTACAGGGGAAATTTTACCCCCACTGGTTACAATGGACCATATGTTGTTCCCTTCCACCTTTTGGAGGTCTTTGCATCACACAATACTTGGTGGTGTAGGTGGCACATGGTGTTTTTTGCACACCTTTCCTTTTGTTTGATTTAAAAAAAATATGGATACATGTATTTCATGCTAAGAAAAGTTAAGTTTTAGCTAATGCATATCCTCAATACTTACTCGTGGTCTTATGCCGAGGAATGACTGTAACTTGGGAGCAGCACCTTAAATATGTTTAGCATTATCCATATTTTTGAAGTGTTGGTGTGGCACCATGGTTAATCTACTCTGATGCATCAGGCATTGGTGGGTGGAAATCCTGGTTGATCCATACCTGATTCCTCTTCACAAAGGTCAGTCTCTGCACATTTTTTGTGGACAGATGAGTTCTCCTTGGGGATACTATGGCCTCCGCCACACTAAACACCCGCTCTGATGGCACACTACTGGCCGGGCAGGACAGCTTTTCCTGGGCAAACTCTGCTAGTTGCGGACACAAATCAAATTTGGCTGCCCAAAAGTCCAGTGAATCTTCAAGATGTGTTGGCATGGGCATGTCAAGGTATGTGTCAGGATCCGAGTACTGAGAGGATACTGGTGGTGGATCCTCTGTGTCAGTGGGGTGATGACGTGGGCCGTACCAGGGGAACAGAATCTAAGGGGTTACTGGTATTCACCAGAGCCCGCCGCAAAGCGGGATGGACTTGCTGCGGCAGGTAACCCCCAGGTCGTTCCACCCGATAGCGACTCAACCCCGACTGACTGCTGAGATTGGCGCGGTACAAGGGATTAGGCAAGAGCAAGGTCGGGCGTAGCAGAAGGTCAGGGCAGGCAGCAAGGATCGTAGTCAGGGGCAACGACAGGAGGTCTGGAACACTGGCTTGGGACATACAAGGAACGCTTTCACTGGCACAATGGCAACAAGATCCGGCAATACAGGGAAGGGGAAGTGAGGTAATATAGACCAGTGCACAGGTGAAATTACTAATTTGGGCCAGGCGCCAATCAGTGGCGCACTGGCCCTTTAAATCGCAGAGAGCCGGCGCGCGCGCCCTAGGGAGCGGGGCCGCGCGCGACGGGACTGGACAGACGGAGGACAGGTCTGGTAAGCAGGCTGGGATGCGAACCGCGAGCGGGCACGTCCCGCATCGCGGATCATATCCCTGCTAGAGACACTATCGCAGCGGTCCCGGTCAGCGGGTCTGACTGGGGTGCTGCGAGCAGGTAAACTCTGCGAGCGCTCCGGGGAGGAGCGGGGACCCCGAGCGCTCGGCGTAACAGTACCCCCCCCTTGGGTCACCCCCTCTTTTTGGAACCCGAAAATTTGTGAATGAGGTCATTGTCGAGGATGTTATCCTCGGCCTCCCACGACCTCTCCTCAGGACCGCAATTCTCCCAATCTATGAGAATTTTTTTTTTACCTCTGACCGTCTTAGACGCAAGAATTTCTTTAACAGAGAAGACATCGGAGGAACTGGAGACAGGAGCTGGAGCGACAACCTTGGGAGAGAAGTGGTTAAGGACAAGCGGTTTAAGGAGAGAAACATGAAAAGCGTTAGGAATATGGAGAGAAGGGGGAAGAAGGAGTTTGTAGGAGACAGGATTGATTTGGTACTTGATTTTAAAGGGTCCAAGATAACGTGGTCCCAGTTTATAACTAGGGACACGGAAGCGGATATACTTGGCGGAGAGCCACACTTTGTCTCCAGGAGCAAAGACAGGAGGAGTTCTTCTCTTTTTGTCGGCATGCTTCTTCATCCGGGATGAGGCCTGTAGAAGGGATTTTTGAGTTTCCTTCCAGATGGTGGAGAAGTCCCGGGTAACTTTTTCAACAGCAGGCAAACCAGAAGGGGTGGGAGTGGGGAGGGGGGGGGGAAGAGGCCGTACACCACAAAGAACGGGGATTTGGCGGAGGATTCAGAGTCCTTGAAATTGTACGAGAATTCAGCCCAAGGTAGAAGATCGGCCCAATCGTCCTGGCGGGAGGAAACAAAATGTCGCAAATAGTCACCAAGGATCTGATTAACTCTCTCTACTTGCCCATTGGATTGGGGATGATAGGAAGATGAGAAATGTAATTTGATTTTTAGTTGATTACAGAGAGCTCTCCAAAATTTCGATACAAATTGAACGCCTCTATCCGAGACGATATGTGCGGGAAGCCCGTGAAGGCGAAAAATGTGCACAAAAAATTGCTTCGCCAATTGTGGCGCAGAAGGAAGGCTTGGAAGTGGAATAAAATGTGCCATCTAGGAGAAACGATCAACGGCCACCCAAATGACTGTGTTGCCATGGGATAAAGGCAGGTCCGTTATAAAATCCATGGCAATCTGAGACCATGGCAGCTCAGGAACAGGCAGAGGATGAAGGAGACCGGCAGGCTTCTGGCAAGGAGACTTGTCCCGGGCACAAACTGTGCAGGCCCGAACGAAATCAGCGACATCTACCTCCAGGGTAGGCCACCAATATAAACGAGAGATGAGTTGGATGGACTACTTGACGACAGCATGGCCGGCGAGGTGCGAGGAATGTCCCCACCTGAGGATCTTGAGGACTGACGTGGAGGGACGAAAGTCTTTCCAGGAGGTATTTGTCTGATAGAAGCTGGAGAAGAGGAGATCAGACACTCTGGAGGAACAATGTATTGCAGGGGGGCTTCCGATTCGGAAGCATCAGAGGAACAAGAAAGGGCATCAGCCTTGATGTTTTTGTCAGCAGGGCGAAAATGAATCTCGAAGTTAAAACGGGCAAAAAACAACGACCACCTAGCCTGGTGTGGATTCAGCCGTTGGGAAGACTTAAGATACGAGAGATTCTTGTGATCCGTGTAGATGACAATTGGGTATTTGGAACCCTCCAGCAGGTGCCTCCATTCTTCGAGGGCTAGTTTAATGGCCAGAAGTTCACGATTGCCAATGGAGTAATTTTTCTCCGCCAGAGAGAAGGTCTTAGAAAAGAAACCACAAGTAATGTTATGTCCAGTAGAGTTTTTTTGTAGGAGTACAGCTCCGGCTCCCACCGAGGAGGCGTCCACCTCCAGCAAGAAGGGTTTTGATGGATCAGGTCTGGAGAATACAGGAGCAGAAGCAAAGGCAGTTTTGAGACGATTGAATGCCACATCCGCTTGGGGAGGCCAGGACTTAGGGTTGGCATTCTTCTTGGTTAGGGCCACAATCGGAGCCACAATGGTGGAAAAATGCGGAATAAACTGTCGGTAGTAATTGGCAAACCCCAAGAAGCATTGGATAGCTCGGAGTCCGGAGGGGCGTGGCCAATCTAAAACGGCTGACAGTTTGTCTGGGTCCATTTGAAGTCCCTGGCCAGAGACTAAATAACCTAGAAAGGGAAGAGATTGGCATTCAAAGAGACATTTCTCTATCTTGGCAAATAATTGATTGTCACGGAGTCTCTGGAGCACTAAACGGACATGGCGGCGGTGTTCTTCGAGGCTAGAAGAAAAAATCAAAATGTCGTCCAGGTAAACCACAACACAGGTATATAACAGATCCCGAAATATTTCATTCACGAAGTCCTGGAAGACAGCAGGGGCGTTGCAGAGCCCAAAGGGCATAACCAGATATTCAAAATGTCCGTCTCTGGTATTAAATGCGGTCTTCCACTCATCCCCTTTCCTGATGCGGATGAGATTATATGCGCCTCTTAAGTCCAATTTGGTGAAGATGTTAGCGCCACGTAGGCAGTCAAAGAGTTCCAAGATAAGAGGCAGGGGATAGCGTTTTTTTATAGTGATTTTATTTAAACCGCGGTAATCGATGCACGGCCGTAAGGAACCGTCTTTTTTGGAGACAAAGAAGAACCCCGCTCCAGCAGGGGATGAAGACTTGCAGATGAATCCCCTTTTTATATTTTCTTGGATGTAGTCAGACATGGCTTGAGTCTCAGGAGCAGACAGAGGATAGATCCTGCATTGGGGTGGAGTAGTACCAGGAAGGAGATCAATAGGGCAGTCATAAGGCCTGTGTGGAGGCAAAGTCTCTGCTTGTTTTTTGCAAAAAAAGTCCTGATTGGCCTTGGGGAGACCTGGTATAGGAGGAGCCACTGGGGTTTGACTGAAGGGACTGGGAGCAGACGTGAGGCATTTTTTGTGGCAAGTAGCACCCCAGCTCTTGATCTCCCCGGTGGTCCAGTCAAGGGTAGGAGAATGGCGTTGGAGCCAAGGCAAGCCGAGGAGAATTTCAGAAGTGTAGTTAGAGAGGACCAGAAATTCAATTTTTTCGTGATGAGGTCCAATGCACATTATCAGATGTTCTGTGAGGTAACGCACAGTACAGTCCAATTTTTCTCCATTAACTGAAGCGATATAGAGAGGTCTGGCGAGACTGGTCACTGAGATGTTGAACCTGTTAACGAAAGAGGCCAAAATAAAATTTCCTGCAGAGCCTGAATCCAAGAAGGCCACAGCTGAGAAGGAGGAGTTAGCAGAAGAAAAAATCCGCACAGGCACAGTAAGACGTGGAGAAGCAGAGTTCACACCTAGAGCTGTCTCACCTTTGTGCGGAATCGGAGTGCGTCTTTCCTGACGCGGAGGACGGATAGGACAATCCTTCAGGAAGTGTTCGGTACTGGCACAGTACAGGCATAGGTTCTCATTGCGGCGGTGTGTCCTCTCTTGTAGGGTAAGGCGAGACCGGTCTACTAGCATAGCCTCCACGGCAGAAGGCACAGGAACAGATTGCAGTGGACCAGAGAAGGGAGGAGCCGGGGAGAGAAATCGCCTGGTGCGAACAAAGTCCATATCCTGACGGAGCTTCTGGTGTCTTTCGGAAAAATGCATGTCAATGCGGGTGGCCAAATGGATAAGTTCATGCCGGTTGGCAGGAATTTCTCGTGCGGCCAGCACATCCTTGATGTTACTGGATAGGCCTTTTTTAAAGGTCGCGCAGAGGGCCTCGTTGTTCCAAGATAATTCAGAGGCGAGGGTAAGAAATTGGATGGTGTATTCGCCTACAGAAGAATTTCCTTGGACCAGGTTCAGCAAGGCAGTTTCGGCAGAAGAGGCTCGGGCTGGTTCCTCGAAGACACTACGAACCTCAGCGAAGAAGGACTGAACAGTGGCAGTGACAGGATCATTGCGGTCCCAGAGCGGTGTGGCCCATGACAAGGCCTTCCCAGACAGGAGACTAACCACGAAAGCCACCTTTGACCGTTCAGTGGGAAATTGGTCCGACATCATCTCCAAATGCAGGGAACATTGCGAGAGAAAACCACGGCATAGTTTAGAGTCCCCATCAAATTTGTCCGGCAGGGACAAGCGGAGGCTGGAAGCGGCCACTTGCTGAGGAGGAAGTGCAGGAGCTGGTGGAGGAGATGGTTGCTGTAGCTGTGGTAAAAGCTGTTGTAGCATAACAGTCAGTTGAGACAGCTGATGACCTTGTTGCGCTATCTGTTGCGACTGCTGGGCGACCACCGTGGTAAGGTCAGCGACAACTGGCAGCGGGACCTCAGCGGGATCCATGGCCGGATCTACTGTCAGGATCTGGGTACTGAGAGGATACTGGTGGTGGATCCTCTGTGTCAGTGGGGTGATGACGTGGGCCGTACCAGGGGAACTGAGTCTAAGGGGTTACTGGTATTCACCAGAGCCCGCCGCAAAGCGGGATGGACTTGCTGCGGCAGGTAACCCCCAGGTCGTTCCACCCGATAGCGACTCAACCCCGACTGACTGCTGAGATAGGCGCGGTACAAGGGATTAGGCAAGAGCAAGGTCGGACGTAGCAGAATGTCAAGGCAGCAAGGATCGTAGTCAGGGGCAACGACAGGAGGTCTGGAACACTGGCTTGGGACATACAAGGAACGCTTTCACTGGCACAATGGCAACAAGATCCGGCAATACAGGGAACGGGAAGTGAGGTAATATAGACCAGTGCACAGGTGAAATTACTAATTTGGGCCAGGCGCCAATCAGCGGCGCACTGGCCCTTTAAATCGCAGAGAGCCGGCGCGCGCGCGCCCTAGGGAGCGGGGCCGCGCGCGCCGGGACTGAACAGACGGAGGACAGGTCTGGTAAGCAGGCTGGGATGCGAACCGCGAGCGGGCGCGTCCCGCATCGCGGATCGCATCCCTGCTAGAGACACTATCACAGCGCTCCCGGTCAGCGGGTCTGACCGGGGTGCTGCAAGCAGGTAAACGCTGCGAGCGCTCCGGGGAGGAGCGGGGACCCGGAGCGCTCGGCGTAACAGTATGCCACCACCTGCTGGTTCAGGTCCTGCTCCAGGTCTACCTGCTGCTGATGAGTTGCTTCAATATGCGGGTGAAGAAAGCTACTCATTAGCGACTGTAGACTCAGGCTGCTGCTGATGGATCTGGTACTGCTCCTACCAAGCCACCCCACCCCTCCCCAGCAGCCATGGCAGTGGAACATGAGTGCAAAGGACCCCCCTAAGTCAGAACTGCGAGAGGATGGATGGCGCAGATAAGCATCGGCCAAATGACTACGTAGGATGGCTCTGCAGTAGGTCAGTTTGTCCTCCCTCTCAGTGGGTGTAAAAAAGGCCCCTATTTTGTGGCGGTAGCGAGCGTCCAATAAGGTGGAGAGCCAGAAGTCATCCCGCTGCCGAATGATGACAATTCAGCAAGCAAGTGAACATGCAATGTGCCATTTGTGCAAATGACTCAGAGGGACTCCCTGCCTCCATTTCCCCTGCATACTGCCACAGTGTGTCTGGGTCCTCTGTCTCACCTTCCTCACAACCCTCTAGTTCCTCTGGCTGATCCTGCTCCTCCTCTCCGGTCAGATGACTTGAAAAAACCCCATCTCGCGAAACAGAAACTGTGCTCCACTGTGCCCCTCCTCCTCCTTCTCCAGTTCAGCCCCCACAGGGGCCATGAGATGTAGGCACCACGTCTCCATTGCCCTAATCAGCCATCGTTTCCAACACGTGTTGTAGGAAATAAAGCAGTGGAATGATGTCGTTCATCCTGTAATCCTAGTGACTAATAATGGGGCTTCCACAAAGGGCCTGAGCAAACGGCAGGTGTCACGTATGAGCTGCCACTGGTTGAGATTGAAGTTACACAGGGGAGTCCTCCTATCTGCATGGATCATCAAGAAATTGATTATGGCTTTTATTTGTTCGTATAGTCGGTCCAACATATGGAAGGTGGAATTCCAATGCATTGCAACGTCGCAAATCAGACTATGTTGGGGGAAACTATTCTGACTCTGCAGCTCAAGGAATGTGTGCTTCGCGGTGTACGAGTGGCTGAAGTGCATGCAAAATTTCCTTCCTATTGTTAGGATGTCTTGTAGAGATGAGCGAATCGAAGCTGACAAACCCGAATTTGTTACGAATTTCATGAAAAACTCGATTCGCAACGAATGCGAATATAGCCATGATTCTTTCACGCAAATGGCTTCATTAAGGGAGAACTACGGGATTGAACATTTTATCCCCTATCCTAAGGATAGGGGATAAGTTTCAGATCGCGGGCTATCCAACCGCTGGGGCCCCCCACGATCTCCCGTACGGGGCCGCGGCTCTCTGCTTAGAGAGCGCGTGTCGACCACCGCACGAGGCGGCAGCTGACATGCGCCCTCCATTTACTACTATGGGAAAGCCGAAGGGCTGCCTTCGGCAATTTCTGGCTCTCCCATAGCAGTGTATGGAGGGGGCATGTCGGCCGCAGCTTCGTGCGGTGATCAACACGCCCTCTCTAACCAGAGAGCCGGGGCCCTGTACTTGAGATCACCGGGGGCCCCAGCGGTCGGACCCTCCGCGATCTGAAATTTATCCCCTATCCTTAGGATAGGGGATACATTTTTAAATCCCGTAGTTCTCCTTTGAACTCCATTTAGTGCCGTCCAGGCTCCAGGGCATTTATAATGGTGGATCCACATGTCAGTACATGGGGCAAGGAATGATGGGAAGGCAGGTAGGCAGGAGGCAGGATGCACATGCAGGATGCAGCCTACAGCAGCCAGTCACCCCGTGATGTCACAGCCCTATATCATCGGCAGCCATATTGTTGCTCGTTACTTCATTCATTACACTGCAGACAGATAGGACGGACAGCTTGTGTGTATGTTACACAGAAAAGCTCATTCCAGCAGCGTTTCACCTCCTAGTCACATCAGTGTCCTGGTGGACAGAGAGCAGTGCTTTTTTTTACTGAAAAGGAATTTTACTGCAGCCATTAACCTCCCAGTCACTTTCGCAATATTTCACGAATATGTAGATGAATATTCGTCCTATATTCGTGAATTTCGCGTATTCGTTATGTTCGCATATTTGTCTTCATATTCGTGAAATATCGCGAATTTGAATATGGGCAATGCCGCTCATCCCTACTGGTTATATTAGTCTATAGATGGTATAATACCCAGCAGTCCATTCCTAATAGTCTGTGTGCAATCTTGGGTTTAGTATACAGCGACTGTGTACTGCTGGTGTTGTGCAAAAATAAGTATTTTTAAGCATAACGTAGCGCATTTTTCTGCCCTCATAAGTGCATACCACATACCTACATCTAAGTGGTGTACTATTTTGTACATGTTAATCTGTCAAGGGCCTAGATGCTGTGAAAGGCCAGGCAAAATAAATCACTGGCTGGTGTTTTACTCAAATAATTTTTGAAGTGTACAGTAGCAAATTTTTGGGCCCTCATTAGTGCATACCACATACATACATCTAAGTAGTGTACTATTTTGAACCTGTTAATCTGTCAAGGGCATAGAGACTGTGAAAGTCCAGGCAAAAAGTAATCACTGGCTATTGTTTTACCTCAGTGTTTTTTTAACCCCTTAAGGACCAGGCCATTTTTCACTGTAGGACCAGAGCGTGTTTTGCACATCTGACCACTTTCACTTTAAGCATTAATAGGATGCTTTTACCTTTAGTGGTAAAATTTTGTCGATACTTGCATCATTTCTTGGTGGAAAAATTGAAAATTTTGCATTTTTCTAACTTTGAAGCTCTCTGCATGTAAGGAAAATAAATATTCCAAACAAATTATATTTTGATTCACAAACACAATGGGGGACATTTACTAATCTAGTCTATTCTGGGTATGCTTATAGACCAGCGTATGTGGTAGTCTCCTGTCTATTGTGCTCCTAATTTATCAAAGGTCTCACAGCCCTTGATAAATTCTGTGCTCAGACTTCAGGGTCTACAGCTTAAACTGCATTTAGACCTGCTCCAACATGGTCTGACATTTCATTGTATTTTGGGCAGATGCGACTTGTCGCACAAAAGTCGCACTTGATAAATTCAGCACCAATGCATTTTCCAATGCATTTCCGTCTAAAATAGACTTGCATGCATCATGTTCTAAAAATCCTCTAGAGCAAAAGTCGCAGAAAAGTCGCACATATTTAGACTGCGACTTTCTGTGAGACAAATTTAGACAGGAAAAACCAGTCTAAATCCTTTGATAAATCTCCCCCAATATGTCTACTTTATGTTTGGAAGACATCAGAGGGCTTCAAAGTATAGCAGCAATTTTCCAATTTTTCACAAAATTTTCAAAATCAGAATTTTTCAGGGACCAGTTCAGGTTTGAAGTGGATGTGAGGGGCCTTCATATTAGAAATACCCCACAAATGACCCCATTATAAAAACTCCACCCCTCAAAGTATTCAAAATGACATTCAGTAAGTGTGTTAACCCTTTAGGTGTTTCACAGAAATAGCAGCAAAGTGAAGGAGAAAATTCAAAATCTTAAATTTTTTACACTCGCATGTTCTTGTAGACCCAGTTTTTGAATTTTTACAAGGGGTAAAAGGAAAAAAAATGTCTCAGAATTTGTAACCTAATTTCTCTCGAGTAAGGAAATACCTCATATGTGTATGCCAAGTGTTCGGCGGGTGCACTAGAGAGCTCAGAAGGGAAGGAGCAACAATGGGATTTTGGAGAGTGAGTTTTTCTGAAATGGTTTTTGGGGGGCATGTCACATTTAGGAAGCCACTATGGTGCCAGGACAGCAACCCCCCCCCCCCCACATGGCATACTATTTTGGAAACTACACCAATTAAGGAACGTAACAAGGGGTACAATGAGCTTTAACGCCCCACAGGTGTTTGATGACTTTTCGTTAAAGTTGGATGTGTAAATAAATTTAAAAAAAATCACTAAAATGCTGGTTTACCCCCAAATTTTACTTTTTTACAAGGGGTAATAGTAGAAAATGCCCCCCAAAATTTGTAACCCCATCTCTTCTAAGTATGGAAATATCCCATGTGTGGACGTCAAGTGCACTGCGGGCGCACTACAGGGCCCAGAAGAGAAGGAGTCACATTTGGATTTTGGAAAGCAAATATTTCTGAAATTGTTTTTGGGGGGCATGTCACATCTAGGAAGCCCCTATGGTTCCAGGACAGCAAACCCCCCCCCCACATGGCATACTATTTTGGAAACTACACCCCTTAAGGAACGTAACAAGGGGTACAGTGAGCTTCAACGTCCCACAGGTGTTTGACGACTTTTCATTAAAGTTGGATGTGTAAATTAATTTTTTTTTTCACTAAAATGCTGGTTTTCCCCCAAATTTTACTTTTTTACAAGGGGTAATAGGAGAAAATGCATCCCCAAAATTTGTAACCTCATCTCTTCTGAATATGGAAATACCCCATGTGTGGACGTCAAGTGCACTGTGGGTGCACTACAGGGCCCAGGGGAGAAGGAGTTACATTTGGATTTTGGAAAGCAAATTTTTCTGAAATTGTTTTTGGGGGGCATGTCACATTTAGGAAGCCCCTATGGTGCCAGGACAGCAAACAAAACCCCCACATGGCATACTATTTTGGAAACTTAACCCCTTAAGGAAAGTAACAAGGGGTACAGTGAGCTTTAACGCCCCACAGATGTTTGACGACTTTTCGTTAAAGTTGGATGTGTAAATTAATTATTTTTCTCACTAAAATGCTGGTTTTCCCCAAAATTTTACTTTTTTACAAGGGATAATAGGAGAAAATGCCCCTCAAAATTTGTAACCTGATCTCTTCTGAGTATGGAAATACCCCATGTGTGAACGTTAAGTGCACTGTGGGTGCACTACAATGCTCAGAAGAGGAGTCACATTTGCAAATTTTGCTGAAATGGGGGGGCATGTCACATTTAGGAAGCCACTATGGTGCCAGAACAGCAAAACCCCCCCACATGGCATACTATTTTGGACACTACACCCCTCAAGGAACATAACAAGGGGTACAGTGAGTCTTAACACCTCACAGGTGTTTGATTAATGTTCATTAAGTGGGATCTGAAAAGGAAAAATTTGATTTTTTTACACTAAAAACTCCAAATTTTTTATTTTCACAAGTGGTAAAAGGAGAAAATGTCATCGTAAATGTGTAGATACATTTATTTGGAGTAAGGACATACCTCATATCTTGATGTAAGCAGCTCTGAGGGTGCACACCAGGTTTTGGAGGAGCAGGAGGGCAGTCAGAGTCCTTGAGCTTTTGTATTGCTGCCTATGGAGCCAGAACAGCGGGACCTCCCCTAAAGGGGCGTTACCTGGGGTAAATAACTGGGGTACACTAAATAACTAAAATGGGGTACAGTGGGACATAAAATTATAAAACAGATTATGTTCCCAGAATGATGACCCAGAGCATAGCCGAAACTTAAAAATATGCCCACCCCAATTCCTATGCTCTGAATCATCATTCTTGAAATGTGATGTGTGTGGCCGTCTCTAACCTGTTGCCTCAAATGCGCACCCGCTCAGGTGGAGAGAGAGCGATGCGCATTTGAGGCAACATAGAAAAGTCCCCGATGATAGTAACTCAGTGACCCATGACCCATTTTTTGGAAAAAATACTCCCAGAGGTCTTATCAGGTTTTTTTTTATAAAAAAGTTTTTGGGACAATTTAGTGGTTTGATGGGGTTGAAATTTGCAATGTACTCTGGACTTGGTACATTGGGGTCAAATTATGGAAAATTAAAGTGAAAAGGGAAAATTTAGTACTGCATGGAAGTGTGATACTCCCTGAAGCAGTTTTTAATGCAGAAGCCCGGATGATCGGAGCAAGTGTCACATTGAGTGGTGGTGTCCTTCCGAATCCCCCTCCTGTAACACACTCTGCATATTTTCTGGGTTTGTTGCTTCTTTCCAGTGTGGGGGACTTCACCTGGAAAGTGTTGGCCTGGGACGATCCTGGCACCTATTACTTCATTTCCTTGGGAAGTCCGCCCTCCTCTTTCCCGGGCGCCAAAGATCAGGACCTTTAGGACTTCTTCTTGGAACTGAAGGTATGTCCCTGTGTTGCCAGCGTTCCAGTACAGTTGTACATGGCAACTTGTACCAAGTAGACCACAACTTTTTTGTACCTTACACGAGTTTTCCGCATGGCCATATATGGCTTGAGGACTTGATCAGAAAGATCAACTCTCCCCATATACCGATTGTAGTCCAGAATACAATCGGGCTTGAAGATCGGTGTTGTGTTACCTCGCACAGGGACGGGTGAGCTGCCGTTACCATGAATAGTGGTCAGCATAAGGACATCCCTCTTATCCTTATACCTGACCAGCAACAGGATTTCATTGGTAAGGGCACGGGACTCACCCTTGGGCATAGGTGTCTGCAGAAAATTTAGAGGGAGGCCTGTCTGGTTTTTCCGCACGGTCCCACAAGCGGATGTGAATCTGGCGGCAAGGGATGTGAACAGAGGGATGCTGGTATAAAAGTTGTTCACGTACACGTGGTAACCCTTATCCAGCAATGGGTGCACAAGCTCCCAAATGATTTTCCCGCTAAACCCAGAGTGGGGGAACAATCTAGGGGTTCAATACGGGAATCTCGTCTCTCATATACTCTAAACTTGTAAGTGTATAGAGCTTCACGCCATACCGCGTCTGCTTCGAGGGAATATACTAGCGGAAGATGAGTCTCCCCTTAAAACTGATAAGAGACTCCCTGAGGGGTACGTAGGCCTCGAAAAATTTGGCCCCAAAATGATCGATGACCGGCCTCACTTTGTAAAGCCGGTCATAGGTGGGATCACTTCGGGGTGGACATACCTCATTATCTGCATAATGGAGGCATTTCCGAATGGCCTCAAACCGCCTCCGTGCCCTGACCATACTGTAAAGCAGGGTCTGGTAGAAGATGTCCCCGCTCCAGTACTGCCTGACACTTGGCTTTTTGACCAGGCCCATATGCAGCAAGAGGCCCCAAAATGTCCTCATTTCAGCTGCATCAATGGCGTACCATTCACTGGGCCTGGCCAAAACAGAATCAGCGTGGTGGGCGATGAACTGCCTGGCGTACAGATTCGTCTGCTCCACCATGTAATTGACAAAACTGTCACTGAAAAAATAACTGAAATAGTAAATTTCAGTGAATCCAGAATTGTCAATCCGGATTCCGGAGTCGCCAACAAACTCCGGAACCCGTGGCTGATAACCCTCTGGGGGTCTCTAGACAGGTTCACTGGAAGGGGGCTCCTGTAAACTTGTCTTGGGCATCACCACTTGCACTAGTGCCGGCCACTGGGCCACTTTCATGCGGGTGTGTGGCCTAGCCTGGCGGCGTCTCCGCCGCCATACAGGGGACTCATCATCAGTACTAGATGATGAGGAGGACGATGAAGAACACAGGAATATAGGATCTTCATCGTCCTCACTGGCAGATTCGGAGTCGGAGGCAAAAAAAAGCGTATGCCTCCGCTGCCGAAAATGCCTAGTGAGCCATCTCCTTTTTTCTACCGTGGTGGTGGGTGGGGGGGGGGGAGGTGTCGGGGGTAGGCGGTGTGTGTGTGGGGGGCAGGGGAGTATGTAGTGTGTGTTTGGTGTGACTGTATTATACAACAGTGTTTGATTAAAAATCACACACCGTTATATGGGGTAAAAAAATTGCAAATTGCAGCGCCCTGAACCCCTAATAGGGCCTGGGTCACACTGAAAAAACTGGAAAGGACCTATTAGGGGGTCAGGGGGGGGGGATTATTATTTTTTTTTAACTTTCACTTTATATTCCCTACCTTTCCCTGGGCTGGGTTCTTTCCCTGTTCTATAGGGGCTTGTGATCTCCTGAGGGGGCTCCGATCTCGGCCGAGGGGGGGTCCCTGGCTTACTCCTGCAGCTCTGACCGCTGACTGAACTCAGCCAGCCGCGGGAGCTGCAGGAGGATGCTGTTAACCCCTCCCCTGCCGGCTGCTATTGGCTGGACGATCGTCCAGCCAATAGCAGCGATCCTGGGGGGGTGACGAAATCGCCACCTCCCCATAGATACAGGAGGTGATTGGGGGTGTATCCTACACCCCCAGTCACCTTGTATCTCTGGGTCAGCGAGTCACCCGTGACCCGCATCACCGGAATTGCAGTAAATGGCAAGTGTGAATTCACTTGCGATTTTCTGCGATCGCCGACATGGGGGGGTTCTGATGACCCCCCCTGGGCATTTGCGCGGGGTGACTGCTAATCGATATCAGCAGTCACCCCTGTTCGGTCCCCGCCCGTCGCGCGGCAGGGACTGAAATTCCCACGGACGTACGCGTACGTCCTTGGTCCTTAACTACCAGGATGCTTAGATTTACGCGTACTTCCATGGTCCTTAAGGGGTTAAACGTACTGTAGAGAATTTTTCTGCCCTCATAAGTGCGTGCCACATACTTACATCTAAGTAGTGTACTATTGTATACCTGTTAATCTGTCAAGGGCATACATACTGTGAAAGGACAGCCAAAAGTAATCACCTGCTGGTGTTTTACTCAACAGCAACTGTGTGCTGCAGCACTGTTGTGTACTGCCTGTATTGTGCAAAAATACATTTTTAAGCGTACTGTAGCACATTTTTCTGCCCACATAAGTGCATACCACATACGTAGATGTAAGTATAGTACTATTTTGTACCTGTTAATCTGTCAAGGGCCTGGATACTGTGAAAGTACAGCCAAAAGTACTCACCGGCAGGTGTTGTACTCAGATGCTTTTTTAAGTGTACTGTAGAGCATTTTTCTGTCCTCATAAGTGCATACCACATACCTACAACTAAGTAGTGTACGATTTTGTAGCTGTTAATCTGTAAAGGCCATAGATACTGTGAAAATACCAGGCAAAAGTAATTACCAACTGGTGTTTTACCCTAGAGCTTTTTTAAGCATACTGTAGAGCATTTTTCTGCCCTCATAAGTGCATACAACATGCAAAAATCTAAGTAGTGTACTATTTTGTACCTGTTAATCTAAGCACCAAAAAAGGGGGAGGAGATATGCTCATAGATGTATAGGGTCCTGTGGTAAATACTCTAAATATGAAACCAAAAGAAAAAGAAACCACTTGAGAACGGACCATGTATAAACTAAAATGAGTTTTATTGAGAATAATATCAAGACATATAATGATTACACACACAGCGTGGACAAACAAAAAGTGGGAACCAGGGAGCAGGGGGAGATAAAAAGAAAGTAACAATAGTATATATAGTGTCCAAGTGTGCTGAACAATTTAAAGTGCCAGCAACGTGCCATGAGTAAATAGGACCAATATCTTAAAAACGGACACAAAACGGATCACAGAGAAAACCAGATATAATAGTGGCATAAAACAGTGAGACTCCCTCCGCTCCCCAGTTACCCACCAGGCGTCCAACGCGTTTCACCCAACGGGGATTTATTGTGTGCGTTTTTAAGATATTGGTCCTATTTACTCATAGCACGTTGCTGGCACTTTAAATTGTTCAGCACACTTGGACACTATATATACTATTGTTACTTTCTTTTTATCTCCCCCTGCTCCCTGGTTCCCACTTTTTGTTTGTCCACGCTGTGTGTGTAATCATTATATGTCTTGATATTATTCTCAATAAAACTCATTTTAGTTTATACATGGTCCGTTCTCAAGTGGTTTCTTTTTCTTTTGGTTTCGTACCTGTTAATCTGTCAAGGGCCTAAATCAGTGATGGCAAACTTATGGCACGCATGCCACAGGTGGCACACCGAGCCCCCTCTGTTTGCCATCAGCACATTCGGGACATCCCTGTGTCCCGATAGATCTTTTTGGGACACAATGATGTCCCTGTTACCTTTCTACAGCCCCGTGTTAAGTTTAAAAATGCAGGGACCGCTGGGAGGTAGCGCACACAGGGATGTCACTGACGTCCCATGCGTGCGCCCATAGCAACAGCACAGCAGAGCGGAGCAGTGAGGAGGAGGACGCGCACGCATGGTAAGTTACCTGCATGTTATCTTCAGTGCACCTAACCACCGCTCCTCCGGTCCCGGGACCTCTTGTGACCCCTGACCGGAGGAGCGGTGGACGGAGCACTGAAGTGAAGCAGTACACAGGCATAAAGTCTCCAGTCATACACTGTATATAATGTGGGTGAACTATACTTCACCTAATGTGGGGGCACTATACTGCACCTAATGTGGGGGAACTATACTGCACCTAATGTGGGGGAATTAAACTGTACCTAATGTGGGGGAACTATAGTTCACCTAATGTGGGGGAACAATACTGCACCTAATGTGGGGAACTATACTGCACCTAATGTGGGGGAACTATACTGCACCTAATGTGGGGGAACTATACTGCACCTAATGTGGGGGAACTATACTGCACCTAATGTGGGGGAACTATATTGCACCTAATGTGGGGGAACTATACTGCACCTAATGTGGGGGAACTATACTGCACCTAATGTGGGGAACTATACTGCACCTAATGTGGGGAACTATACTGCACCTAATGTGGGGAAACTAAACTGCACCTTATGTGAGGGAACTATCCTGCACCTAATGTGGGGGAACTATACTGCACCTAATGTGGGGGAACTATACTGCACCTAATGTGGGGGAACTATACTGCACCTAATGTGGGGAACTATACTGCACCTAATGTGGGGAACTATACTGCATCTAATGTGGGGAAACTATACTGCACCTAATGTGGGGGAACTATAGTGACAACCTAATGTGGGGGAACTACAACACAATGTGGGGGAACTATACTGCCAACCTAATGTGGGGGAACTACAACCTAATGTGGGGGAACTATGCTGACAATCTAATGTGGGGGGACCTATACTGCCAACTTAATGTGGGGGAACTAAAACCTAATATGGGGGAACTATACTGCAGCCCAATGTGGGGGAACTGCAACCTAATGTGGGGCAACTGTGGTGGCAATCTAATGTGGGGGAACTATAAACTCTGTTTTTGTGTTCTTCTTTTAAAACAAAAGATGTTAATTAGTTATAGCAACTGTAGGAGTAGTTTTTTCTAAACTTAAACCTCAGTTTTCTGATTTAATTGCTGTGCTGGCACTTTGAGGGAAAAAAGTTGGCGTGCATTACGGTTTGGGAACTCGGGCACAAAAAGATTCGCCATCACTGGCCTAGATACTGTGAAAGTCCAGGCAAAAGTAATCACCGGCTGGTGTTTTACCCCAGCGCTTTTTTAACCTCTTGGGGACGCAGGGCGTATGCATATGCCCTGCATCCCCGGTCCTTAAGGACTCAGGGCGTACCTGTACGCCCTGGTCTCGTTTATCGGGTTTAAACCATTCTCACCAGCAGAGAACGGGTTAAACCCAGTAGGTCCCGGTTGCTACGGGCAGCTAGGACCCACGGCTAATGCCAGGCATGGCCGATCGGGCCGATGCCCAGCATTAACCCTTTAGACGCCGCTATCAAAGTTGATTGCGGCGTCTAAAACGAAAGTAAAATAATTCCGGCAGCTCAGCGGAGCTGATCTGGACTATCGTGATAAAATCACGATGTTCCGATCAGCTTACCGTACGACGGGAGGGACGTCACCTACCTCTCCGTTGTCCGATTGGCGATCTTTTGCTCCATGCCTGCGCAGGAGGCTAGAGCAATAGTGCGCTGGTTACACTGATCAGTGCTTTGTAATGGCAAAGCACTAAACAGTGCATGCAATCAGAAGATTGCATGTTGTAGCCACCTATGGGGGCTAAAAAAAAAAAGTGTAAAAAAAAAAAAAAAAAAAAAGGTAATAAAGGTTCATTAACCCCTTCCCTATTAAAAGTTTAAATCATCCCCTTTTCCCATTTTTTTTAATAAAATAATGTAATAAAGAATAAAATTAATCATATGTGGTATCGCCGCGTGCGTAAATGTCCAAACTATTAAAATATAATGTTAGCTAAACCATACGGTCGATGGCGTACACGTTAAAAAATACCAAATTCCAAAATTTTGCATTTTGGTCACTTCATATACCATAAAAATATTAATAAAAAGCGATCAAAAAGTCCCGTCAAAACAAAAAAGGTACCTATAAAAACTACAGATGATGGCGCAAAAAATAAGCCCACATACCGCCCCGTACACGGAACAATAAAAAAGTTATAGGGGGTCATAAGATGCCAATTTTTAACATACTAATTTTGGTGCATGTAGTTTATAATTTTTTTAAGTATTAAAATAAAATAAAACCTACATAAATTGGGTATCCTTGTAACCATATGGACCTACAGAATAAAAATAAGCTGTCATTTTTACCAAATATTGCACTGCGCAGAAATGTGAGCCCCCAAAATTTACAAAATGGCGTTTTTTTAAATTTCACGTCACAAATAAAAAAAAAATTTTTGCCGCAGGTTATATTCTAAAATAGGTGATGTCATTGTAAAGTACAATTAGTGACGCAAAATACAAGCCCTTATATGGGTCTGTAGGTGCAAAATTGAAAGAGTTATGATTTTTAGAAAGGAAGGAGGAAAAAGCGAAAATGCAAAAACGAAAATTTGTCCCTAACGGGTTAAGCGTACTGTAGAGCATTTTTCTGTCCTGATAAGTGCATACCACATGTCTACATCTAAGTGGTGAACTATTTTATAGCTGTTAATTAGTGTTGAGCGGCATAGGCCATATTCGAATTCGCGAATATTCGCGAATATATGGACGAATATTCGTCATATATTCGCGAATATTCGCATATTCGTTATATTCTCGTTTTATTTTCGCATACGCGAACATTCGCGTATGCGAAAATTAACATATGTGAAAATTCGCATATACAAAATTAGTGCGAAAATTTGCATATGCTAATTTCCGCATATGCGAATATTCGCACGCCAGTCTCACACAGTAGTATTAAAGCCTTCTTTACACCACACAAGCTGGAAGCAGAGAGGGGTGACCACTGTGATGTGTACTGTGAAGAAAAAAACAAAAAAAAAAAACGAATATTCGTAATTACGAATATATAGCGCTATATTCGCGAAATTCGTGAATTCGCGAATATGCGATATTCGCGAATAATATTCGAATTGCGAATATTCACGAGCAACACTACTGTTAATCTGTCAAGGGCCTAGATACTGTGAAAGGACAGCCAAAAGTACACACCTGCTGCTGTTCTAGACAAATACTGTTTTAAGCATAGTGAAGCATATTGTACTCCCCTCAAATATGCACTAAGTATGTCAGGCAGAGAAGGGCCAGGACAAGCACAGAGGAGTGGCAAAGGCTTAAATTCATCAGGAAGAGGTCGCAGGAGACTAGGCACGAGTGGCAGCAGGAGTCACAACGAGAGACCTGAGCTCCTGGTATTTGCTAGCGGTCATATCTCGACCAGAAACCCATCTGCCGTCATTGATTGGTTAACACGGTCATCCACTTCATCATAAGTGACATCTGATACCCCCCGTCAACAGTTGGTGGGTTCCTCAGACACAACCATCAGTTTGCATGGCGCGGGAGAAGTCCCTGTCCTCCCATTGCCTCTGTCCTTTGCTGTTCCCTCCCCCAAAGAAATATCTTATGCTGTGGGTTTAGCTCCACTATTCAGTGAGGAAGATCTAATAGTGGAAAATCTGCAGCTACTGCCTAGCCAAGAAGTGGAGGAGACATCCGCCGCTTCCTCCGCTAGGCGGCAAGTAGTGATGAGGAGAGTGACGTGGGAGGCGGTGTTGCCAGCTTTCAGGGTCCTGTAGCAGACACTGTTGAGGAACATGAGGAGGACATCAGTGACGTACAGACACTTGTTGATGATGATGAAGCCAATCGCAATTAAGAGCCTCCATCATCATCAGGAGAAGAGGTTTGCATGTTGCAGGTGAGGCAGCAGCTGAGCCAGCAAGGTGGTAGCATGGTGGCAGAAGTGGAAATTCTGGAGCCAAACGTGCCCAGGGAGACTCCCTGCTTTGCGGCAGCCTACCTTCTCGGGAGGTAGTGGAACAGGGGTTCCTGGAGTCGATGGCAGTAGCAGTTAATCAGTGCAGACTGTTGGTGGGAAAATCAGCTACTCGGCAGAGTGGCAGTTTTTCATGCAAGATATGTCAGCAGAAGTTGAATTGTGGCCAGGTTCACAATGTTGGAACCACAGCCCTGCGTTAACATTTGCTGCGCTACCATAAAGCGGCCTGGGAGAACCGTGGCTTCAATATAGTGGTCCAGCCTGCTGCATCATTCAGTTGCACGCCGCTCCATCTTTCAGCCAGCCAAGGCTCCACCACCTCAGCTGAAGGGAGCTGTATGTCATACCCTCCTTCTGTCGCTCCAGATGCTCCTGCTCCTCCTACTTTTAGTCAGTAATTCCGCCAACAATCCATCGGCGATGCCATGTCCAAGAGAAAAAAGTATGCGCCCACTCATCCAACGGCGCAGAAGCTGAATGTTCTCCTGTCTAAGTTGCTGGTGCTGCAGTCCCTCCCTTTTCAAGTGGTGGCTTGTGCCGAGCCGAGGTGGAGAGTGACAAGCCGTCATTTCTTTGCCAAGAAGGCAATACCAACCACGCACAATTTTGTGGAAGAGAAGGTGGGTCAGTCCTTGAGCCTGTCGGTGTGTACCAAAGTACACAGCAGCGCCGACATCTGAAGCTGTAACTATGGTCAGGGACAATACATGTCTTTTACGGCTCACTAGGTGAATGTGGTTCCTGCACAGCCACAACACCAACTTGCGACAAATGGACTTCAAAGGTGCGGTGGGTCTTTTGCGGCGCTGACTCAGAACAGGCACATCAAGTGAGTATAAAAGGTTTATTAAAATACAACGCGTTTCACCGCACATGGGCGGCTTCATCAGGCATGGTAATCACAGGAAGGGGGGGTACTTATATACAGAGAAAAAATTAACTCTTTAACAACTTTTGTATCAGGAATAAAAGATTATAAAGTTACAGAAAATACAAGTTACACATCATAACAACTTTCAGCATAGCATGCAAACTCACTGTGGGAGGTAAGCAAATCTGTGCATAATATTTGTTTTATTTTGTATTGTGTTTTTTGGTGTGTGAAAATGCTCTAATTTCCAGGGGTGTATCTATTCTATCTTTTAGTGTGTGAACACGCCCTGATTTCCTGGAGTGTATCTATTTTTATATCAGACTCATTAAAGGGAACGGCTATATATTGTCACAATAGATGTCAGTATCAAATGTGTTTTTTGGTGTGTGAACACATTCTAATTTTAAGGGGTGTATCTTTTCTGTCTTTTGGTGTGGTAACACGCTCTGATATCCAAGGGTGTGTCTGTTTTTTTTTTTTTTTGCCAGACTCATTAAAGAGAACGGCTATATTATAATAGCGGTCAGGAACAAATGCATTTTTTGATGTGTGAACACACTCCGATTTCCAGGGATGTATCTATTCTGTCTTTTGGTGTATGAACACACTATGATTTCCAAGGATGTGTCTATTTTTTATATATACCAGACTAATTAAAGAGAATGGCTATATCATAATAGATGTCAGGATCAAATGTGTTTTTTGGTGTCTGAACACACTCTGATTTCCAGGGGTGTATCTATTGTCTTTTGGTGTGTGAACACATCTGATTTCCAGGGGTGTATCTATTTTGTCTTTTGGTGTGTGAACACGCTCTGATTTCCAGGGGTGTATCTATTCTGTCTTTTGGTGTGTGAACACGCTCTGATATCCAAGGGTATGTCTATTTTTTATGCCAGACTCATTAACCCCTTAAGGACGCAGCCCATTTGGGCCTTAAAGGGGTTCTCCGGTGCTTACACATCTTATCCCCTATCCAAAGGGGATCGTAATCAGTCCTTGAGTTACTACAGGGTCGGCGGCATGTGACGTCACGCCTCCGCCCCCGTGTGACATCAATGCTCCGCCCCTCAATGCAGGCCGACAGGAGGGGGCGTGATAAAAGATGTCAGGAACAAATGTGTTTTTTGATGTGTGAACACACTCTGATTTCCAGGGGTATATCTATTCTGTCCTCCACCGTGTCCTCAGCCTCCATTGCCCCGACAAGTCTCAATGGCCCTTCAGCATACCATGTTTGCAGGGCATGGCGGTGGCACGCTGTTCTTCACTTGGTTTGCCTTGGCGAACTAAGTAACACAGGGGAGGAACTGCTAAAAGTAATTCGTAAAGAAATTGGAGCATGGCTTACTCCACGAAAACTGGAAATGGGAACCATGGTGACTAACAACGGGAAGAACATCTGTCATGCGCTGCGACTGGGAAGACTGAGCAATGCGCCCTTCAATCTGGTTGTGAAGCGGTTCCTGAAGTGTTCCCCCCATTTGCAAAACATCCTAACAATGGGAAGTAAACTTTGCATGTACTTCAGCCACTCGTACACATCCTCCTTGAACTGCAGTGTCAGAACAAAATCCCCCAATATAGTCTGATTTGTGATGTTGCCACACGTTGGAATTCCACCCTCCATATGTTGGACCTACTGTAAGAACAGAGAAAAGCCATTGCTGATTTCTTGATGATCCAAGCGGATAGAGGTACTTCCCTGTGTAACTTCAATGTGAACCAGTGGCAGCTCATACGTGACACCTGCCGTTTTCTGAGGCCCTTTGAGGAAGCCACATTATTTGTAAGTCACCAGGATAAAGGGATGAACAACGTCATTCCAATGCTTCATTTATCACAACACGTGTTGGAAATGATGGCTGGTCAGGGCACTGGAGATGTGGCGCCTGCATCTCACAGCCACATGAGCCCTGTGGGGGCTGAATGGGAGAAGAAGGGGGAGGGACACAGTGAAGCACAGTTTAGGTTTTGCCAAAAGGGTGGCTTTTCTAGTAAGAAAAATGTGTTACAGTTCGCTTAAAAAAACGTATAGGAGTAAAACACCAGCTGTTGATCACTTTTGCCCGGCCTTTCACAGTATCTAGGCCCTTGACAGATTAACATGTACAAAATTGTAGACTACCTAGATGTACGTATGTGGTATGCACTTATGAGGGCAGAAAAATGCGCTACAGTATGCTTAGAAAACGTATTGGAGTAAAACACCAGTCAGTGATTACTTTTCCCTGGCCTTTCACAGTATCTAGGCCCTTGACAGATTAACAGGTACAAAATAGTACACTTCTTAGATGTATGTATGTGGTATGCACTTTTGAGGGCAGAAAAATGTGCTCCAATTAAAAAAAACATAATTTTGCACACCAGCAGTACACAACAGTAGTGCAGCACACAGTCGCTGTGTACTAAACCCAAACTTGCACTCTCTCACAGACTATTAGGAATGGACTGCTGGGTGTGTATTATACCGTCTACAGACTAGTATAACCAGCAGACCATTTGTTGTGGAACAAAGAGGGCAGAAAAATGCACTAAAGTAAGCTTAAAAAACATATTGGAGTAAAACACCAGCCAGTGATTACTTTTGTCTGGCCTTTTACAGTATCTAGGCCCTTGAAAGATTAACAGGTACAAATTATTACACTACATAGATGTACGCATGTGGTATGCACTTATGAGGACAGAAAAATGCGCTACAGTACGCTTAAAAAAACATATTTTTACACAACAGTGCTGCAGCACACAGTCGCTGTGTAATAAACCCAAAATTGAACTCTCATAAAGACTCTTAGTAATGGACTGCTGGGTATTATACCATCTACAGACTAGTATAGCCAGCAGACCATTTGTTGTGGAACAAAGACACAGAGTAGCGCTGAAATTTTTTTTCTCCATCCTCTGCTAAGTTTTCTCAAACTGAGCCAGCTTGTTCAGATGTATAAGGCAACACACAGCTCTCTGTCCCTCTTTGTTATACACTGCTGTAGAAAGTGACTGGGAGGTTATTGGCTGCAGTGAAAATTATTTTCTGTGAAAAATGTACTGCTCTTGGTCCACCAGAACACCTACGTGACTAGGAAGTTAAACACTGCTGGAAAAAGCTTTTCTGTGTAACACACAGTGCTGTCCTATCTCTCTGCAGTGTAAGGAGGAAGTAACGAGCAGGAATATGGCTGCAGATTATATGGGGCTGTATCATCACAGGGGTGACTGACTGCTGATTGGCTGCATCCTTCATGTGATTCAGGGTCATCCCGCCTACCCTTCTTCCTGCCTTCCCAGAGTTCCTTGCACCATGTCCTCACACGTGGATCCGCCATTTTAGATTGAGCCTGGACCGCACTAAATGGAGTTTAATGAAGCAATTTGTGCAAGAGAATCGTGGCGATATTCACATTCATGAAATTTTTCATGAAATTCGTAATGAATTCGGATTCGTCAGTTTCGATTCACTCACCTCTAGTGGTAACCTGTGGTAACTAACAGCTGGTTTAAAAACACATTGCACTAGCGAATCATATAACCTTTTTTGGTGGCAGGTGCCAGACAGTGTTAGTACGCACACAGAGGTAACACCATGAGTCCCAATGATTCGGTTTCTGACTGCACACATCACCAAGGGGTGGCCAATTTGCCACTAACCACGACATTGTTGAGCAGGGAGTGCTATTTATATTTGTTGATACTGCTCAAGGTGGTACCAGAGAGCAGAGAAAAGTACTACTCTAGTCACTGTGACACCACAGATTGCAGCCAGCTAGCTCTTTATGCATATGGTTTTTGTTGTACAACTGAAGTCACTGCAAAAACATACTGGGGGAGATTTATTAAAACTGATCCAGAATTAAAGTTGCAGAGTTGCCCTTAGAAAACCAATCAGAGAGCTGCTTTCTTTTTTAGAGGCCTTTTTAAAAATGAAAGAAGTAATCTGATTGGTTGCTATGGGCAATGCAGCAACTTTTCCTCTGGACATGTTTTCATAAATCCCCCCCCCCCAATTTGTCCAGGCTGGGGTGTTTCCTGCAGATTTTTTCTCATAAAATACTTTTGTTCATTTTCAAATAAGCAAAAGGGAAAAAAATAAAATGGGAAAAATACAAAAGGAAAATGAAATGAGCAATCACATCTCATATATATATAAAAGACATACCTTATCCAAACATAAAATGCGAAATCATATATTATCATCAGACAAAACGGTGATACTGTATCATAAGGCAATATCATACAGTATAATCAGACAAAACAGTGATATCATATAAGGAAATATTATACATTATCATCAGATGTCCCGAAAGCAACATTTTATGGCTCAGGGAAAAGGTCCAACTTTTCACAACCAGTCAGAAAAGTAGGCCCTTATTGTAAAAAATCCTGAACAGTGAACTAGATTTATTTTATCTATCTCTTTGGTCTGGAAGCAATTTCAGTGTATCAAGAGACCAATTGGGTAGTAGATTAGCCCAAAGGAATAGTTAAAACCAGTGCATTTGTGATACAGTGGGGCAAAAAAAGTATTTAGTCAGCCCCCAATTGTGCAAGTTCTCCTACTTAAAAAGATGAGTGAGGCCTGTAATTTTCATCATAGGTATACCTCAACTTTGAGAGGCAGAATGGGGGGAAAGAATACAGGAAATCACATTGTAGGATTTCTAATGAATTCATTGGTAAATTCCTCAGTAAAATAAGTATTTGGTCACCTACAAACAAACAAGATTTCTGGCTCTCACAGACATGTAATTTCTTCTTTAAGAATCTCCTCTGTCCTGCACTAGTTACCTGTATTAATGGCACCTGTTATCAGTATAAAAGACACCTGTCCACAACCTCAAACAGACACACTCCAAACTCCACTATGGCCAAGACCAAAGAGCTGTCGAAGGACGCCAGAAACAAAATTGTAGACCTGCACCAGGCTGGGAAGACTGAATCTGCAATAGGCAAGCAGCTTGGTAAGAAGAAATCAACTGTGGGAACAATTATTAGAAAATGGAAGACATGCAGGACCACTGAGAATCTCCCTCAATCTGGGACTCCACGCAAGATCTCATCCCGTGGTGTCAGAATGATCACAAGAACTGTGAGTAAAAAGTCCAGAACCACACAGGGGGACCTAGTGAATGACCTGCAGAGAGCTGGGACCAAAGCAACAAAAGGCTGCCATCAGTAACACACTATGCCACCAGGGACTCAAATCATGCAGTGCCAGACATGTCCCCCTGCTTAAGCCAGTACATGTTCGGGCCCATCTGAAGTTTGCTAGAGAGCATTTGGATGATCCAGAAGAGTATTGGGAGAATGTCATATGGTCAGATGAAACCAAAGTAGAACTTTTTGGTAAAAACTCAACTCGTCGTGTTTGGAGGAGAAAGAATGCTGAGTTGCATCCAAAGAACACCATATCTACTGTGAAGCATAGGGGTGGAAACATCATGCTTTGGGGCTGTTTTTATGCTAAGGGACCAGGAAGACTGATCAGTGTAAAGGAATGAATGGGGCCATGTATCGTGAAATTTTGAGTGAAAACCTCCTTCCATCAGCAAGGGCATTGAAGATGAAATGTGGTTGGGTCTTTCAGCATGACAATGATCCCAAACACACTGCCCGGGCAATGAAGGAATTGCTTTGTAAGAAGCATTTCAAGGTCCTGCAGTGACCTAGCCACCCCATAGAAAACCTTTATAGGGAGTTAAAAGTATGTGTTGCCCAGCAACAGCCCCAAAACATTATATAGTTCATAACATAGTAGCATAGTTCATAAGGTTGAAAAAAGACCAGAGTCCATCAAGTTCAACCTATAACCCTAATAAGTCCCTATTGAGTTGAGCTGATCTAGGGGAAGGCAAAAAAAAAACCCTCATACTAGAGGTAAAAATTCCTTCCCAACTCCAAATATGGCAGTCAGAATAAATCCCTGGATCAACCTTCTGTTCCTATAAATCTAGTATACATAACCAGCAATGTTATTACTCTCCAAAAATGCATCCAGCCCCTTTTTGAACTCTTTGACAGAGTTCACCATGATCACCTCCTCCGGGAGAGAATTCCACAGTCTCACTGCTCTTACAGTAAAGAACCCCCGTCTGTGCTGGTGTAGAAACCTTCTTTCCTCTAGACGTAGAGGATGCTACGTCATTACTGCTCTGGAGGAGATCTGCATGGAGGAATGGGCCAAAATACCAGCAACAGTGTGTGAAAACCTTGTGAAGACTTACAGAAAATGTTTGACCTCAGTCATTGCCAACAAAGGGTATATAAAAAAGTATTGAGATATGAACTTTTGTTAGTGACCAAATACTTATTTTCCACCATAATTTGCAAATAAATTCTTTAAAAATCAGACAATGTGATTTTATGGATTTTTTTTTCTCATTATGTCTCTCATGGTTGAGGTATACCTATGATGAAAATAACAGGCCTCTCTCATCTTTTAAGTGGGAGAACTTGCACAAATGGTGGCTGACTAAATACTTTTTTTGTCCCACTGTATGCTGACCATTTTAGCTGATCTAAGATGTCATCAGGATTTATTTAAATCTAGTTCTATTCTTGCTGTGGGAAAGGCAAGGAAAATGAATCAACACCCATGATTAATGAAGTGCTGAGGCGGAGACTTATGAAGCTGTCAAAGTGCTTATGACACAGAAGGACATTTACATATAGAATGCCAGCTTTAAAGCCAGGAACATCTTGCCTCATTTATTTGAATGCACTTTGGAAAGAATGAAAATAGGGATTTTACAAGTCTGCGTGTGTCCCATGTAATTTTCAAACATTATGCCTAAAGTGCATTATGGGAAGTTATGATTTTCCAACAAAAAGATTTTTTTTACACCTCTTTCAACAACCTTTCTAAAAGTACTGGTTACAATGTCAGATGTCCCACTTTATATAAGACACATTTTTTTTCATAATTCTGTTTAGTTTATTTTTACAACGTTACACAACATAGAACTAAAATAGAGTGATTTAAAATAGAGTGATTTAAAAATGGGCAACGCTGTACTTGTAGTCATAGTAAATTGAACAACAATTTGCAAAAGTATTGTTACCTTTACATTCAGCAAACTACATGTACTGTAGTACCAAAAACCTACTGTCAGGAACTAACATCACCATACTCCCGCACTGCACTTGACCCTGGCTCTTGAGCCATGCAACATCCCCTGGTTGTCAAAGGAACAGGTGCCATGCAAGGTGGCCCCACCTTCCCCTGTGATGGGCAGGGAAAGCATCCAACAAGAAGAACAAGACCAATCAAAGCCAGCTCCTGCATCCCATGCTTTCCAATGGTGTGTATATAAACATGCTGCTGGCCACAGATGGCCTTGATTGGCCATTACTAGTGTTCATATTGTACTCAACTTTACTGGTATCCCAGTTCCCTGACCTTGACTTTTCCTGATAATTTTGACCTGAAGTTACTCTCCTGGTTTGGCCTCTGCCTGTTGTTTGTTCTGCCTCTCATTCTAATTTTGTCTACATTTTTTCCTGGTTTTGACCCTTTGGCATGCTTTTTGTCCATTTAGCTCTCTGATTTTGCCTGTTTGATATTGTCAGACCTTCCTTATATCCCTGAGCACTTAGTCTAGTAAGGCCCATCATCAAGTTGGGGGCTGCCATTGATGGCAGGTCACCCAAGTAGGTAAGACCAGTATCTGGGGTCATTTTAAGGCTATACTGCTCCCTACCTGATGTCACATCTACAAACAGGGAGAAAATGTGGGACAAAAACCATGAGTACTGAAAGCAATACAGTACTGTTTTGATTTTTGTGAAGAGTATTTTTATACCTTTTTACAATTTAATATGGACAGAGAAAAACAATAAAAAAAAAACAACATGTACTCAGTTGCTGTGCTCCCACACCTCCATTGTTCCAACAGAGCCTGGTCCTTGTCTCTGTCTCAAAGCAAAAAAGTATCTGTTCATTCAATCAACTGAGGCAGGTCACTGCGCAGCAACTGATAGGCTGAGCAGGCAATTCATTGAGTCAAGATCAAGACCAGGAAGTGCTACATACACATGAAAATTGCAGTGGTGGGGGAGTAGAGAAGGTGAGGGCATGTTTTTATAGAATTTATCCAATCCTGGCCACAAATAACTGTAAAAGCTGCTTGATTGGCTTAGCTGCTAAATCTTGTTCTTGTGCTATGCATACATATTGTGCACAGGTGAGAGATTTGAAAACAAGGCTCAGCTTCCAGCTGTCAATCAAGAAGGGACAGGATGGGAGCGGAAATAAAAAAGTATATCAGCCAGCAGCACTTCATGGACTTGGGAACACCCCTTCGATACTTGACACCAGAAAACAAATGCATTTATCTATAGCAAGAAAATACAGGCAGAATGACACCATGTGTCTCCTTGTCAATCAGTATCAGCAGCTTGGTAAAGCTCCATGTGTCACCTTGTCAATTAGTATTAGGAGTTTGAAATATGAATTGCAGCTGAAAAATTCCATTTAACAAATACTGAAGTAAGTGGTTGCCATGTAAGAACTCCTATTACTGCCAGCCTTAGAGTTCAACAAAACAAGTACACTGCAGTAGCTTAGTGTACTGTGCAGCTAATCAAAGAATAATATGTTACAGTCCCCTATGAGGGTACTTGTGATGGGGCTTCTGTGATTTGTGATTAAAATGGGGTGGGATACTAAGGGTTAAAGCGTTACTATCATTTTGGGTGGCAACAAGATACTGGTGAAAGTGAAAGCACTATCCTACACCCCGAGACTCGAACTGATGCTCACATCATTAGACAGACTGCCTGATGTTCCATTCCAAAAGCCCCCTTCAAGTCTATGGGACTTCTGGGATGTAATGTCTGGCAGTCCGAAAAGACAGTCATGCTTTAACCCCTTAAAGGACATCTGCAGCGTTACAAACACTTATCCCCTATCCTCAAGATAGGGGATAAGTGTTTGATCGCGGGGGGTCCGAACGCTGGGGCCCCCGGCGATCTCCTGTACGGGGCCACGGCTCTCCTATGCAGAGGGCGTGCCAGCCGCAGCATGATGTTGCGGCCGGCACGCCTCCTCCATACATCTCTATGGGAGAGGCGGGGAGGCAGCATTCGTGCCTCCCCGCATCCCCCATAGAACTGTATGGGGACGGGGAGGAGACGGGGCGTCACCGTCGACCTCTAGGTCGACGCTACGCTCCTTAGCACTCACCATGAGCGCTTATGGCGGCGCCCCGTTAGGGAGATCGGGGGGGTCCCAACGGTCGGACCCCCCACGATCAAACACTTATCCCCTATCCTGTGGATAGGGGATAAGTTTAATGCCGCTGCAGTTGTCCTTTAAGGGCAGACCCATTTTTTACCTCAATGACCAGGCTCTTTATTTTAAATTTGACATGTATCTCTTTAAATGGTAATAACTTTAGAACGCTTTTTCTGAGCAGACCAATTTTGAGATAGTTTTTTCGTGGCATATTGTACTTCATAAAAGTGGTGCATTTTTGTTGACACATGCAGCATCTTTTGTGCAAAAATTCAAAATATTGTTAAAAACTGAAAACTTTCTGGCATTTTTTAAATTTTTTTATGGTGTACACTGGGCGGTAAAAGTGATGTTGTTATATTTATTCTGTGGGTCAGTACGATTATGGCAATACCCATTTTATATAGCTTTCTCTGTTCTTTTTCCTTTTCTGAGCAAAATTATTTTCTCCCATTCATTTTCCAACAGCTGTAAGTTTTTTTTATTTTTTGTCCGACACCATTGAGTAAGGGCTAAGTTTTTTTGCGGGATGAGCTGTACTTTTTATTGGTATCATTTTGGTGCTACGTGCTACCTTTTGATCTTTTTTATTCCACTAATTGTACCAAAATTGCGAAATTTTTTTAATGTATTTTTTTACAGCGTTCCCCGTGTGGGAAAATTTACATTATAGCTTTATAGTACACATTATTATGGACGTGGCAATACCTATTATGTATATGATTTGTGTTTTTGATCTTATTTGGTGATAATACCTGGCTTTATTGGGGAAAGGGGCATTTTTTTTTTTTTTTTTACACTTCATATTTTTATTGAAGAACTTTTTATTTTTGTTTTTATACTTTTACAGGTTATACTATGCTGCAATACATTAGAGATGATCGAATTTTTGAAAAATTTGATTTGGCCGATTCGCCGAATTTTCTGAAAAATTTCAGTTTGGTCCGTATTTATTTGCGGCCAATCGCTATAAAAAAAGGCTCTTTCTCGCCTACAGAGAGCCTCAATAGGGGTGTAAAACACTTTGCCTTGCTGTAACACGCATAGGGTGTGTGCTGGGTTAGTGAAATAATACTATTATTCCATATGACATGCAGATCAGAGGCATCGCTATTAGAATCACTGTCACAGAGCGGCACAACTTCCTGATATAACTTTTAAACCTTTGCCCCTCTAATTTAAAACTATGTCCTCTTGTGGTAGTTTTTCTTCTTTTAAATAGGCTCTCTTCCTTTACCGTGTTGATTCCCTTTATGTATTTAAAAGTCTCCATCATATCCCCTCTGTCTCTTCTTTCTTCCAAGCTATGACATGCACAGAGCATGTGGATGTGGAAGCAGGGAGACCATATGGTGTCAAAATTGAAAAGAATTAAGAGAATTTTTATGTAATTTTATTTTATTAGAATTTATTAAAACATTTTGAGTACCCATTCTGGTGAGCATCGAGCTGGCGGTCGTCCGCCAGGCAAGATTCCACCTGTTCCAGCCCCTGTCTCTCAGCGACCCCCTGACTGTGAAAGTGCGAATGTTTCATTGAATCAGTTATTGTTACGCCGAGCGCTCCGGGTCTCTGCTCCTCCCCGGAGCGCTCGCGGCGTTCTCTTCTCTGCAGCTCCCCGGTCAGACCCGCTGACCAGGAGCGCTGCATTGACACTGCCGGCGGGGATGAGATCCGCATAGCGGGACGCGCCCGCTCGCGGTTCGCATCCCAATCTACTTACCTGTCCCGGTCCCCGGCTGTCACGTACTGGCACGTGCGGCTCCGCTCTCTAGGGCGCGCGCGCGCGCCAGCTCTCTAGGGTTTAAAGGGCCAGTGCACCGCTAATTGGTGCCTGGCCCAATCAGTGTAATTAGCTCACCTGCTCCAGGCCTATATTACCTCACTTCCCCTTCCCTGCATTGCCGGATCTTGTTGCCCTTGTGCCAGTGAAAGCGTTCCTTGTATGTCCCAAGCCAGTGTTCCAGACCCTCTGGGGTTGCCCCTGACTACGATCCTTGCTGCCTGCCCTGACCTTCTGCTACGTCCGACCTTGCTCTTGCCTAATCCCTTGTACCGCGCCTATCTCAGCCGTCAGTTGGGGTTGAGTCGCTATCGGGTGGAACGACCTGGGGGTTACCTGCCGCTGCAAGTCCATCCCGCTTTGCGGCGGGCTCTGGTGAAAACCAGTAACCCCTTAGACTCCGTTCCCCTGGTACAGCCCACGTCATCACCCCACTGACACAGAGGATCCACCACCAGTATCCTCACAGTATCCGGATCCTGACAGTTATGGTTCATTGTTATCGCTCTATAGATGTTTTGAAATTGAAATTTCCATTTCCATTTAAGATTTAATAATAAAATGTGTGGTTACAAAAAAACAAATCCAACAAGGAGTCACACATAACATGGTGGTACAATGACTGGGCCTAGAAGTGGCAGCAGCATCAGGAGACCATAATCTGGCAAAATGACACAGCCTGGAATTGGCAGCAGCAAGAGGAGACCATACAGTGGCTGAATGACACAGCCTGGAGTTGGCGACAGCATGAGGAGACAATAGGGCCTCACAATCCCTCAGATAAAAAGATGAATTTTCAAATTTAAATTGAAGATTTATGGTAGCTAGTGCTACCTTAAAAATGCTTAGGTAATGTTCCAGCAGCATGAAGATACCATATGGTGGCTGAACAACACAGCCTGGAGTTTGGCTGCTCTAAAGTCCAGCGGATATTCAAGGTGTGTTGGCATGGGCATGTCAAGATATGCCACCACCTGCTGGTTCAGATCCTACTCCAGGTCTACGAGCTTCTGATGAGTCCTTCCACCCCACACCTCCCCAGCAGCCACAGCAGTGGAAGGTGAGTGCAGAGGGGCCCCAGAGTCAGACCTGCGAGAGGATGGACGATGGTGCCAATAGGATGCGAGAGGATGGACGATGGTGCATCGGCCAACTGACTATGTAGGATGTCTCTGTAGTAGGTCAGTGTGACCTCTCTCTCAGTGGGTGTAAAAAAGGCCCCCATTTTGTGCCGGAAGCAAGGGTCCAATGAGGGGGAGAGCCAGAAGTCAATCCCGCTGCCAAATAGTGACAATTCTACGGTCACTATGCAAGCAACTTGGCATGCATTGTGCCATTTGTGCAAGTAACTCGGAGGGACTCCCTGTCTCCACTGCATACTGCTACGGTGTGTCTGGGTCCACTGTCTCACCTTCCTTGTAACCATCTAGCTCCTCTGGCTGCTCCTGCTCCTCCTTTTCTGTCAGATGACTAGAAAAACCGCCCAATTTGCGAAACCTAAACTGTGCTCCACTGCGCCCCTACCCCTCCTCCTCCTCCAGTTTAGCCCCCACAGGGCTCATGTGGCCATGAGATGTAGGCGCCTTGTCTCCAGTCCCCTGACCAGCCATCGTTTCCAACACGCGTTGTAGGAAATTAAGCAGTGGAATGACGTCGTTCATGCTGTAATCCTGGCGACTGACTAATAATGTGGCTTCCTCAAAGGGCCTGAGCAAACGGCAGGTGTCACGTATGAGCTGCCACTGGTTGACATTGAAGTTACACAGGGGAGTCCCCCTATCCACTTGGATCATCAAGAAATCGGTGATGGCTTTTCTTTGTTCCTATAGACGGTCCAACATATGTGTGGCAACGTCGCAAATCAGACTATTTTGGAGGATACTGTTGTAACGATGCAGCTCAAGGAGGGTGTGATTTGCGGTGTACGAGTGGCTGAAGTGCATGCAAAGTTTCCTTCTCATTGTTAGGATGCCTTATAAAATAGGGGGGAAGACTTCAGGAACAGCTTGACAACCATAGTGAACACGTGTGCCATGCAGGGCGCATGGCTCAGCCTTCCTTGTCGCAGCGCAGACAAGATGTTCTTCCCGTTGTCAGTCATTATGGTTCCCATTTCCAGTTTTCGAGGAGTAAGGCATGCTCCGATTTCTTTATGAATGACTTAACATTTCTTCCCCATGTGACTCAGTTCGCCAAGGCAAACCATGTGAAGAACAGCATGACACTGCCGTGCCCTGCACATATGGTATGCTGAAGGGCCACTGAGACTTGTCAGTGCAGTGGAGGCTGAGGACACGGTGGAGGATGAGGAGGCGGAGTTGCACACTGTCACAGGACCAAGGGCCTGAGAGCAGCGGGACCTGTCCATGTTGCTGTTGTGGCTGTACAGGAACCACATTTACCCAGTGGGCCGTAAAGGACGTATGGTCCCTGACATCGGCTCTGCTGTGCACTTTGATACACACGAACAGGCTCAAGGGCTGGCCCACCTTCTCTTCCTCAAAATTGGGCAGGGCTGATACTGCCTTTTTCACAAAGAAATGACGGCTTGGAACTCTCCACCTCGGCTCGGCACAAGCCATCAGTTCTCTGAAAGGTGCAGACTCCCCCACTTGAAAATTGAGCAACAACTTGGACAGGCGTACATTCAGCTTCTGTGCCGTTGGATGAGTGGGCGCATTCTGTTGTCTCTTGGACATGGCTTTGCTGATGAATTGCTGGCGGAATGACTGACTGAAAGTAGGAGGAGCAGGAGCATCTGGAGTGACAGAAGGAAGGTATGACACACAGCTCCCTTCTACTGAGGTGGTGGAGCCTTGGCTGGCTGAAACATGGAGTGGCATGCCACTTGGTGATGCAGCAGGATGGACCACCACATCAGAGCCACTGTTATCCCAGGCCACTTTATTGTGGTGCAGCATATGTCGATGCAGGGCCGTGGTGCCAATTTTGGGACCCTGGCCACGCTTCACCTTCTGCCGACACATCTTGCATGTGGCTATGTAAACCTCCTCCGGATGCTTGATAAAAAAAACTGCCACACCGCCAGGTAGCTGATTTTCCCACCAACAGTCCGCACTAATTTACTGCTGCTGCCACCGTCTCCAGGAACCCCAGTTCCACGACCTCCCGGGAAGTTAGGCTGCTGTGAAGCAGGTGGTCTCCCCCAGCACATTTGGCTCCAGAATTTCCACTTCTGCCAACATGCTGACTGCCAACCATGCTACCACCTTGCTGGCTCAGCTGCTGCCTTATGGGCAACCTGCAACCCTCTTCTCCTGATGATGAAACCCTTTCTAAACCCGGCTCCTAAGTGCGATCGGCTTCATCATTGTCAACAGGTGTCTGCACGTCACTGATGTCCTCTTCAAGTTCCTCAACAGTGTCTGCTTCAGGACCCTGAACGCCACCTCCCATGTCACTCTCCTCATCACTACTTGCCCGCCTAGCTGAGGAAGCAGCAGATGTCTCCTCTACTTCTTGGCTGGACAGTAGCTGCTGACTGTCCTCTATTAGATCAGCCTCACTGAATAGTGGAGCTAAACCCACAGCATAAGATACTTCTGTAGGGGAGGGAATAGCATAGGACAGAGGCAATGGGAGGAGAGGGACTGCTCACGGCCCATGCCAACTAAGGTTTATGTCTGAGGAACCCACCGACTGTTGACTAGGGGGTATCAGATGTCACTTGTGATGAAGTGGATGACCATGTTAACCAATCGATGATGACATATGGGTTGCTGGTCGAGAAATGACCACTAGCTGATACCGGGAAATCAGGCCTCTCGCTGCTACTCCTGCTGCCACTCGTCCCTAGACTGCTGCGACCTCTGCCTGCGCATGATGAATTTAGTTATCTGCCACTCCTCTGTGCACATCCTGGCACTTCTCTGGCTGACATACTTAGTGCGTATATGAGGGGAGTACAATACTCTTCACTACGCTTAAAACAGTATTTGTCTAGAACAGCAGCAGGTATGTACTTTTGACTGGCCTTTTACAGTAACTATGCCCTTAAGACTTTTTCAGGAACAAAATGGTACAACACTTAGATGTATGTATGCGGTATGCACTTATGAGGCCAGAAAAATGCTCTGCAGTACACTTTAAAAAGAATTTGTGTACACCAGACAGTGAGTACTTTTGTCTAACCTTTCACGGTATCTAGGCCCTTGAGACATTAACAGCACAAAAAAGTACACCACTTAGATGAACGTATGTGGTATGCACTTATGAGGGCAGAAAAATGTGCTGCAGTACGCTTAAAAAAGTATTTGTGTACAACACCAGCTGGTGAGTACTTTTGCCTGGCCTTTCACAGTATCTAGGCCCTTGAGACTTTAACAGGAACAGAATAGTACACCACTTAGATGTATGTAAGTGGTATGCACTTATGAATGGAGAAAAATGTGCTACAGTACGCTTAAAAAGTATTTGTGTACACCAGCCGGTAAGTACTTTTGAGTGGCCTTTTACAGTATTTAGGCTCTTGAGACTTTAACAGGAACAAAATAGTACACCACTTAGATGTTCGTATGTGCTATGCACTTATGAAGGCAGAAAAATGCGCTACAGTACGCTTAAAAAAGTATTTGTGCGCAACACCAGCAGTACACACCAGTGCTGCAGCACACAGTCGCTGCGTGCTACACCAAAAATTGCACTTTCTCTTTCAATCTCACTTTCTTCCCTATCAGTGTTTGTAGGCAGTATCTGTGCTTGAGCTGAATCGCTGCTGTTCTGTGCAACACACTGCTCTCTGTAATAGAACGCTGTAGACAGTGACTGGGAAATCGCTGCAGTAAGAATGCTTTTCTGTGAAACACACACTGCCCTCTTTCCCTCTCTCTGACTTGACTAGGAGGTGAATCGCTGCTGGAAAAAAGCTTTTCTGTGCAATAGACAGAGCTGTCTGTCCCTATCTATCTTTTTGCAGTGAAAGGCTGAAGTGACTGGCCCATTATATAGGGCTGTGAAATCACAGGGGTGACTGGGTGGGGATAGGGTTCATGCTGCATGTGATTAAGGGTCATCCCACCTACCCTTGTTCCCGCCTTCCCAGGATTTCTTGCCCATTGTCATCACATGTGGATCCGCCATTTTAGATGCCCTGGACTGCACTAAATTGAGTTTAATGAAGCAATCCGCGCAATAGAATTGCGGCGATATTTGCAGTTATTGCGAATTGAATTTTTCCTAAAATTTGTAAAGAATTCGTATTCGACGCATTGGATTTGCTCATCTCTAGTATCCACATTTAAAGGGGTATTCTGGGCAAATACATTTTAGCCCCTATCCAAAGGATAGGGGATAAGATGTCTAATTGTGGGGGGCCCGCTGCTGAGACCCCCTGCAATCTCCCTGCTGAATCTCCAGTTTCGGAAACCTCCAGGTTTCCGGGACAGGGGATGTGACTTGATGGGATAAAATGTTTTTTGCCCGGAATACCCCTTTAATGTTTAGTTGTCCCTGATTCCTTCTGTAAACTGCACACATCCCTTTCTCTGTGTATCACATCAGCAGCAGCATGGGCAGTATTGAGGGGCCTTAGCAGCATGGGGGGCATTATACAGCAGCATTATGCATTGTTTCTTAGAATCCAACACTGGGGTGAAAAACTAGATAAAGCAAGAGCAGCATATTTTCATCTCTGCCTCTTTCTCTATTCATCTTTTTCTTGTACACTAGCTATTGACCTTTATGAGCAGCAGCTGTAATGGACGACCAGTACAGTAGGCAGGAGTACAATATATATATTTTTTTATCTGTCATAAATTAAGATAAGTTAAAGTTTATATAACTGTTTGTACTATTAATTTATGGGAAAATGTAAATGAAGATTACAGCCTATTTCTAAAAATATTTTACATGTTTTTCTTTAAACTTACCAGTTCATTAAAAATACCAATTCAGGGAGATTTAAAGAATTTGCTGTACATATCTGCTGCAACATGCAAAACTAATTTAGTTAGCAAGAAAAAAAACTTGATTGAATATCTAGATCTTTGTTTTGACTCGCAGAACCGTGCTCTAAAAAGCTTGTGAAGCTACTTTCAGCAATAACGGAACTGCCATCGTGCATGACAAGCACTAAACGCATATGGTTTTGGAACAAAACAGCAAGTCTTTGCTTGACCTTGCTGGGCTGTTGAGAGCACTCAGCAAATGGCAATGGATGATAATTAGGTAATGCAGACTAAATTCCGAACATAAAAGTATGAAAGATATGACATGGACCACCAGGTATATCATTGTCTAGCCTGTATAACTAGCTTCTATTATTATTTTCTACTCTCCTGCCTCATCATACTGCTTTCCCTTCCAATATTTCCCATGATTAAACCCTATAATTAGCCAGTAAAAATTCATCGAGGAGTGTCTTGTAACCCCTGTTGGAATGGGGCATAAACGGAACTGAGCGAAGAATATTAAAGTTTCTTACTAGCTGAGTTAGCAGTGCTGCTTCGCCCATTTAGTGGATTTATCGTTTCCAAGCCACAAGATCTCACATTTAAATGCGTGTTAATAATTCTGTCATCAAAGACAACGACCTTCTCTAGCCGTTACAATATACAATTTGGCTGCTGGGAAAAACATCCATTTGGTTTCTGCTAGTCAAGGGAAAAAGAAAAAACAACAAAAGGAAATAAAAAGCTTCAGATAAAGTATCCGAGATTTTTTTAAAGGATATAAAAGTGTTGAAGGGTAAATGTTTAAATGTCAATATGACACCTTTTAACCATATGTTTGATTCAAAACAGCTAGCCTTGTGGGAATAAACCAATAGAAGCCAATAAAAATGTTAGTGCACAAAACTCTCTTAAAGTAAATTACTTCATTGGACCTTGCACTCACCCATATATAATTGTCTTCAATGCAACTGTCTTCATGGATCCTCCAATACCAAGGGCAAAGGTTCAGTTCTGTATACATTCAAACTGAGGTTACAACATGGACACTTTTTTTTAGACTATGAAAGAATGTCATGAATAATCAAATGTCCAAGATGTGGCCATCCTGTGGCATGGCCAGATAAGCAACAATGGCTTTACTTTTTACCACTATTACTATTCAGAAAATCCTACCTTAAAGGAGAAATATTGTGCAAAAAATCTTATATACGTTTATTATTATTATTTATATTATTATTAACAACAATAATAAATATAAAAAAATAGCTTACAAGTTTAAATTGCGGGGGGTCCGACCGCTTGGACCTCCCTATGATCTCCTGCATGGGACCCCAGCTCTCCCCAGGAGGTATCTCTATGGGAGAGCTGGAGATAGCTGAATGGCTCTCCCATAGAGAGAGGCCGTCGTGTAGGCCGTCGCTTCGTGTATTTTCTGCACAATAAATCTCCTTTAAAAGGGGCATTTACAAGGCTGTCTGAGAATGAATGAAGTGGTAGTTTTGCAACATCTAGGGCCCACAGTTTAGAGAGCACTGCTTTAACCCCTTAAGGACCAGGCCAATTTTCACTGTAGGACCAGAGCGTTTTTTGCACATTGATTCCGAGACTGTTTTTTCGTGACATATTCTACTTTATGTTAGTGGTAAAATTTAGTCGATACGTGCATCATTTCTTGGTGAAAAATTCCAAAATGTTATGAAAAAAGTGGAAATTTTTCTGACTTTGAAGCTCTCTGCTTGTAAGGAAAATAGGCATTCCAAATACATTATATTTTGATTCACAAATACAATATGTCTACTTTATGTCTGCATCATAAAGTTGACATGTTTTAACTTTTGGAAGACATCAGAGGGCTTCAAAGTTCAGCAGCCATTTTCCCATTTTTCACAAAATTTTCAAAATTGGAATTTTTCATGGACCAGTTCAGGTTTGAAGTGGATTTGAAGGGCCTTCCTATTAGAAATACCCCACAAATGACCCCATTATAAAAACTGCACCCCTTAAAGTATTCAAAATGACATTCAGTAAGTGTTTTAACCCTTTAGGTGTTTCACAGGAATAACAGCAAAATAAAGGAGAAAATTCAAAATCTTCATTTTTTACACTCGCATGTTCTTGTAGACCCAGTTTTTGAATTTTTACAAGGGGTAAAAGGAGACAAATTCTCTCAAAATTTGCAACCCAATTTCTCTCGAGTAAGGAAACACCTCATATGTGTATGTCAAGTGTTCAGCAGGCACAGTAGAGGGCTCAGAAGGGAAGGAGCGACAATGGGATTTTGGAGAGTGAGTTTTTCTGAAATGGTTTTTGGGGGGCATGTCACATTTAGGAAGCCCCTATGGTGCCAGAACAGCAGAACCCCCCCCCACATGGCATACCATTTTGGAAACTACACCCCTCAAGGCACGTAACAAGGAGTCCAGTGAGTTTTAACACCCCACAGGTGTTTGATGACTTTTCGTTAAAATCGGATGTGTAAATGAAAAAAAAAATGTCACTAAAGTGCAGTTTTTTTCCCAAATTTACCATTTTTATAAAAGGTAATGGGAGAAAATGCCCCCCCAATATTTGTAACCCCATCTCTTCTGAGTATGGAAATACCCCATGTTAGGACGTAAAATGTTCTGCGGGCGAACTACAATGCTCAGAAGAGAAGGAGTCACATTTGGATTTTTTAAAGCAAATTTAGCTGATATGGTTTTGGGGGGCATGTTGCATTTAGGAAGCCCTTATGGTGCCAGAGCAGCAAAAAACACATGGCCTACTGTTTTGGAAACTACACCCCTCAAGGAACGTAACAAGGGGTACAGTGAGCCTTATCACCTCACAGGTATTTCACAACTTTTTGTTAAAGTTGAATGTGTAAATGAAAAAAAAAATTCACTAAAATGCTGGTTTTCCCCCAAATTTAACATTTTTACAAGGGGTTATAGGAAAAAATTACCCCCAAAATTTGTAACCCCATTTCTTCTGAGTATGGAAATACCCCATGTGTAGACGTCAAGTGCTCTGCTGGCGCACTACAATGCTCAGAAGAGGAGGAGTGCCATTGAGCTTTTGGAAAGGGAATTTGTTTGGAATGGAATTCAGGGGCCAAGTGCGTTTACAAAGCCCCCGTGGTGCCAGAACAGTGGACCACCCCACATGTGACCCCATTTTGGAAACTACACCCCTCACAGAGTTTAATAAGGGAGCAGTGAGTATTTACACTGCACTGGCGTTTGACAGATCTTTGGAACAGTGGGCTGAGCAAATGAAAAATTTAATTTTTCATTTTCACGGACCACTGTTCCAAAAATCTGTCAGACACCTGTAGGGCGTAAATGCTCACTGTACCCCTTATTACTTTACGTGAGGGGTGTAGTTTACAAAATGGGGTCACATGTGGGAGGGGTCCATTGTTCTGGCACTATGGGGGCTTTGTAAACACACGTGGCCTTCAATTCCGGACAAATTTTCTCTTCAAAATCCCAATAGCGCTCCTTCTCTTCTGAGCTTTGTAGTTTGCCCGCAGAGCACTTTACATACACATATGGGGTATTTATATACTCAAGAGAAATGGGGTTATACATTTTGGGGGGCTTTTTTCCTATTTTCCCTTGTGAAAATGAAAAATTTAGGGTAACACCAGCATTTTTGGGAATTTTTTTTTTCCCATCCAACTTCAATGAAAATTTGTGAAACACCTGTGGGGTGTTAACATTCACTATACCCCTTGTTATGTTCCTTGAGGGGTGTAGTTTCCAAAATGGGGTCCTATGTGGGTATTTATTTTTGGCGTTTATTTCAGAACTGCTGTAAAATCAGCCACCCCTGTGCAAATCACCAATTTAGACCTCAAATGTACATGTTGCGCTCTCACTTCTGAGCCTTGTTATGTCTCCGCAGATCACTTTACACCCACATATGGGGTATTTCCGTACTCAGGAGAAATAGCGTTACAAATTTTGTTGGTCTTTTTTTCCTTTTACCGCTTGGGGCAACACCAGCATGTTAGTGTATGAAAAAAAAAAAATTCACATTAATATGCTGGTGTAGACCCCTACTTTACCTTTTCATAAGGGGTAAAAGGAGAAAAAGCCCCCCAAAATGTGTAATGCAATTTCTACGGAGTACGGAAATACCCCATATGTGGCACTAAACTGTTGCCTTGAAATACGACAGGGCTCCAAAGCGAGAGAGCGCCATGTGCATTTGAGGCCTATTTTGGGGATTTGCATCCGCCACCAGAATACCCTATGGCAGTGTTTCCCAAACAGGGTGTCTCCAGCTTTTGAAAAACTCCCAGCATGCCTTGACAGTCAGTGGCGGTCCGGTAATACTGGGAGTTGTTGTTTTTCAACAGCTGGGGGGACAGTGTAAGGGGGTGTATATGTAGTGTTTTACTTTTTGTTTTGTATAGGTGTAGTGTAGGTATTGTTTTTAGGGTACATTCACATGGGTGGGGGTTTACAGTGAGTTTCTCGCTGGGTGTTTGAAAATTTGCCACATCTCAAACTTGCAGCAGAAAACTCACTTTAAAACCCTGCCTTTGTGAATATACCCTGTACATTCAAATGGGGGGGGGGGGGGGGGTCAAACCTCCAAATGTTGCAACCAGCTCCCAGCATGCACTGCTATACATGCAGGAAGTTGTAGCTAGGCAACAGATAGAGGCACATGGGTTGCACAATACTGAGAGCTTGTTGCAAAACACTGAGTTAGGACACAAACTCTGTTTCACAACCAATGTGTCTCCAGCTGTTGCAAAACTGCAACACTCAGCATGCAATCGAAGGGCATGCAACAGCTGGCATGGTTTTGCAACAGCTGGGTGCACACTTTTTCATAGAAAAAATGTGCATCCAGCTGTTGCATAACTACAACCCCCAGCATGCACAGACTACCAAAGGGCATGCTGGGAGTTGTAGTTGGAACTTCAGCTGTTGCAAAACTATAACTCCCAGCATGCCCTTTGGCTGTGCATGCTGAGAGTTGTTGCTAAGCACAAGCCTCACCCCCTGCTGTATCCTGCCACCGGGCCCGCTGCCACTGCTGCCAACGCTCCTGCTGCCGGGACCGCCGCCGCCGCTCCTGAAGGAACACCCACTGGGCCAGGAAGAGGTAAGAGACCCCCGCTGGCCCCAATCACTGCCTCGGTCGCCACCTCGATCACCGCCAACAGGGCGGTGATTGGTCGTCATTCTGACCGATCAATCACGTGATCGTGAGGTGGCACCCGTGCCACCTCACTACTGCAGGGTAAGTGTCAATGGAACTGTCTTGGACAGCCCCATTCAGCCTTTTTTTCCGGGTCAGCAGAGACCCAATTGACCCGGAATCGCTGCAAATTTCCGGTCCGAATTGTCACGGGTGGGCCTCAGGACACCCTCCCCTTTGCACGGGGTACCTGCTGAATGATTTCAACAGGAATCCCGATCCAGTCCCCACCCTGCCCGCAGCAGGGACTGAAATTCCCACTGGCGTACAGGTACGCCCTGGGTCCTTAAGTACCAAGGAGCCAGGGCGTACCTATATGCCCTGGGTCCTTAAGGGGTTAAATGTCACCATTGTAATGCAAGTAAATCCATATCTTTATAAAATTCAATTGGGCCAGCTTTATCAAACTATGAGAAAGTAAAAGTGGATTGATTTTCCCATAGCAACCAATTACAGCTCAGCTTTCACGTTACCACAGCTCGTTAGCTGCGGTTTTATTGACTACTGTGGAAAAATCTAGTCAGCATATGAGGATGAGAGCAATATTGTTGCTTTTCTTCTCCCACAAGGTATAGGAAGAGCCTATACTGTGTACTCTGCTAGTACATGATAGACTAAGACCTTCAGTTCAGATTTTATTAATTGTACCACAAGGGGGGGGGGGGGGGGTAAATGGTGATGCGCTTGTGCCCCTTGAAATAAATATGGAAAACTACTAGGGAACTGTGTCATAGTGTTTAAACATGTGGATATTTTCCATCATAGGGATACCACCATTTTGAGACACATATCATGAGGTTAACCCCAAGTGCCTTATCTTTACAGGGCTAAAGAAGGTAGAGCTATCCCTGAGATGAGGAGACATGGATACAATTCTTCTGTAGAAGGAATGAATATGGATATATAATTTGCAGTCCATGTCTCCTAAATAGGAGAGATGTAGTTTAGCTCCTCCCCCTAAGTTACTAAAGAATGTTATCTCTTGTGAATACTGTTATAAATAGAATGCAGCCAATTTAAATTTGTGCATTTTAATTTTTCCTCCATACCTTTTAAGATGTACAACAAGGCTTGTTTTTTGCGCAACCAATTTTTCTTTTTAATGGCACTTTTCATTTTACCAAACAATGTACCTAACATAATTTGTGGAGGGCAATTGAAAAACAAAAGCAATTTTGCATGTTTTTTTGGGAAGGGGGTTGTTTTACAGTTTTATTTATTCTGTAGGTCAATACAATTAAAGCAATACCCATATTTACATAGCTTTTCTATTATTGTTTTACAATATTATGCAATGTTATAGCACTGATCAGTAATATTGGTGGTTTACTTGTAAAGTCTGCCTGACTGCAAACTATACAAGAAGATCCCTCTATACAAACTATACAAGAAGAGAGCAGAATGGAGAAGGGTAAGAGACCTGAGGCCGCCATTTTCACTAAACAAACATGCTGTGGCTGAGTTGATCAGTGTGCCCAAAGCCATCCAACTGTTTTAGTTGCCATAATTAGCATTGGTCAGGGCATCTAAAGCCCCACACTGGTAGAATTGCCTTTGTCTGCCATTAGTGGTGAGGTTCCGGCTGCAGATAGCTCCTCAGCTCCTGCACTCGCCTCACGTGTATTATCTACATGTACATAACTTGACATATATGGCAAATTTTTGAAATTCACCATTAGTGATTTATGGTGATTTTTGATGCACATATGATGTGTATTGTGTGCCCTCCTCCTTTCTTCCCAGTCCCTTCTCCCCTTTTTTCTATGTTTCTTATACACTTATTAGTATGTGATTATTCACATATTTATAAGGCCGGAGTGATAGTGGGTCATTATGTCATTTGTCAAACTTGTATCTAACTGTCTGTATAACCTGCTGTAATGTCTCCTGTATCCTTGTTTAGATCAATGACATTGTGTAGCATTTTAACCCCTTAAGGACCCAGCCAATTTTCACTGTAGGATCCGGCCATTTTTTGCACATCTGACCACTGTCACTTTAAGCATTAATAACTCTGGGATGCTTTTACCTTTCATTCTGATTCCGGGATTGTTTTTTCATTACATATCCTACTTTATATTAGTGGTAAAATGTTGTCGATACTTGCATCATTTCTTGGTGAAAAATTCAAAAATGTTATGAAAAAATTGAAAATGTAGCATTTTTTTTTAATTTTGAAGCTCTCTGCTTGTAAGAAAAATGGATATTCCAAATAAATGATATATTGATTCACATATACAACATGTCTATTTTATGTTGGCATCATGAAGTTGAAATATTTTTCCTTTTGGAAGACATCACAGGGCTTCAAAGTATAGCAGCAATTTTCCAATTTTTCACAAAATTTTCAAAATCGAAATTTTTCAGGGACCAGTTCAGTTTTGATGTGGATTTGAAGGGCCTTCTTATTAGAAATACCCCATAAATGACCCCAATATAAAAACTGCACCCCTCAAAGTATTCAAAATGACATTCAAAAGGTTTGTTAACCCTTTAGATCACGGGTCCTCAAACTACGGCCCGCGGGCCACATGCGGACCGCCGAGGACATTTATCCGGCCCGCCGCTGCCTGGGACATCCCTGCGTGTGCTCTCGGAGATCCCGCGTCTACTTTAAAAACGCAGGAGCCGCCTGGAAGGTGGCGCATGCAGGGTTGTCACTGACGCCATCCGCGCGCCCATAGCAAAGGAGCGCGGAGGAGCGGAGCAGCGATGAGGCCGTGCGCTGGCCAGCTAGGTAAGTGTTACCAGTGGCACATCAGCTTCGGTGCTCCGACCACTCCGCTCCTTCGGTCCCGGGACTTACTGCTTTGTCCGGACAGGAAGAGCGGTGGTCGGAGCACTGAAGTGGGGCAGAACACAGGCATACAGCCTCCAGCCATACACTGTATGGCTGGAGGCTGTATGTCTGTAGGGGAACATACTTCACCTAATGTGGGGAACCATACTGCACCTAATGTGGGGAGCTATATTGCACCTAATGTGGGGAACTATACTGCAGCTAATTTGGGGGAACTATACTGCACCTAATGTGGGGGAACTATACTGCACCTAATGTGGGGGAACTATACTGCACCTAATGTGGGGGAACATGCTGCACCTAATGTGGGGAGCTATACTGCACCTAATGTGGGGAGCTATACTGCACATAATGTGGGGGAACATGCTGCACCTAATGTGGGAGATCTATACTGCACCTAATTTGGGGGACCTATACTGCACCTATTGTGGGGAACATGCTGCATCTAATGTGGGGAGCTATACTGCACCTAATGTGGGGGAACATGTTGCACCTAATGTGGGGGAACATTATACTGCACCTAATGTGGGGGAACATTATACTGCACCTAATGTGGGGAAACATTATACTGCACCTAATGTGGGGGAACATTATACTGCACCTAATGTGGGGGAACATTATATTGCACCTAATGTGGGGGAACTGTACTGCACCTAATGTGGGGGGGGGGGCATTATACTGCACCTAATGTGGGGGAACATTATACTGCACCTAATGTGGGGGAACATTATACTGCGCCTAATGTGGGGGAACTGTACTGCACCTAATGTGGGGGAACTGTACTGCACCTAATGTGGGGGAACTGTACTGCACCTAATGTGGGGGAACTGTACTGCACCTAATGTGGGGGAACTGTACTGCACTTAATGTGGGGGGGGGCTATACTGCACCTAATGTGGGGGAACTATACTTCACCTATTGTGGGGGAACTATACTGCACCTAATGTGGGGGAACATTATACTGCACCTAATGTGGTGGAACTGTACTGCACCTAATGTGGGGGAACTGTACTCCACCTAATGTGGGGGAACTGTACTGCACCTAATGTGGGGGAACTGTATTGCACCCAATGTGGGGGAACTGTACTGCCCCTAATGTGGGGAAACTGTACTGCACCTAATGTGGGGGAACTGTACTGCACCTAATGTGGGGGAATTGTACTGCACCTAATGTGGGGGAATTGTACTACACCTAATGTGGGGGAATTGTACTACACCTAATGTGGGGGAACTGTACTGCACCTAATGTGGGGGAACTGTACTGCACCTAATGTGGGGGAACTGTACTGCACCTAATGTGGGGGAATTGCACTGCACCTAATGTGGGGGAATTGTACTGCACCTAATGTGGGGGAATTGTACTACACCTAATATGGGGGAATTGTATTGCACCTAATGTGGGGGAATTGTACTGCACCTAATGTGGGGGAATTGTATTGCACCTAATGTGGGGGAATTGTACTGCACCTAATGTGGGGGAACTGTACTGCACCTAATGTGGGGGAACTGTACTGCCAACCCTAATGTGGGGGAACTGTACTGCCAACCCTAATGTGTGGGAACTACAACCTAATGTTGGGGGATCTATACTGCCAACCTAATGTGGGGGGAACTGTGCTGCGTACTTAAAGTGATAGTCCACTAATAAGATATATGTGTGTGCCTAGGAATTTGTTCATGTCTTGTTATCTATAGTCCGGCCCTCCAACGGTCTGAGGGATCGTGAACTGCTCCCCCCCCCCCCCTGCTTTAGGTGTTTCACAGGAATAGCAGCAAATTGAAGGAGAAAATTCAGAATCTTCATTTTTTACACTGGCATGTTCTTGTAGACCCAGTTTTTGAATTTTTACAAGTGGAGAAATCTTCCTAAAATGTGTAACCCAATTTCTCTCGAGTAAGGAAATACCTCATATGTGTATGTCAAGTGCTCTGTGGGTGCACTAGAGGGCTCAGAAGGGAAGGAGCAACAGTGGGATTTTGGAGAGTGAGTTTTTCTGAAATGTTTTTTTGGGGGCATGGCACATTTAGGAAGCCCCTATGGTACCAGGACAGCAAAAAATAAATAAAATAAATGGCATACTATTTTGGAAACTACACCCCTCAAGGAACATAACAAGGGGTACAGTGAGCCTTAAAGAGGTATTCCAGGAATTTTTTTTTTATTTGACTAAGCTACAGGGGCTGTAAATTTAGTGCAGTTCCTAATATAGTGTCTGTACCTGTGTGTGACAGTTTTCTCTGTGATTTTCACCCGAATATTTATTTTTACCAGCATACAAAATTACTGTTGTTTCAGATTTTTCCCAGGTTGCAATGCAGCCGAGAGCTGACTCACTAGTCAGCTGTCTGCTTCAATGGGTGGAGCGATCGCTTGGTGGGAGAAAGATCAATCTGCAACTAATGCATCAGGTGTAGGCACCCTGATTGAAAACCACAGGTCTATTGAATGGATGCTGCTTATTTATGTTTCAATGGGTGGGGTGGCTGATGTGCGGGAGGAAGGAAAATGGAATTATGGGATTTGTAGTCAAAAAAAGAAAACTCAAACAGGAAATACCAGTTCACAAACAGCTAGCCACAGTGTTATGGCAATCTCACAACATAGCTATTTAGCCCCAAGACAAGCACAGATCCTTTCTAAGCATGTTCATTACTGTCTGGCGGGTATGTACTAAAATCACCGTATGATGGAGAACCCCTTTAACACCCCACATGTGTTTGACAACTTTTCGTTAAAGTTGGATGTGTAAATTATAATTTTTTTCACTAAAATGCTAGTTTTACCCCAAATTTTTTTTTTTACAAGGGGTAATAGGCGAAAATCCCCCCCAAAATTTGTAACCCCATCTCCTCTGAGTATGGAAATACCCCATGTGTGAATATTAAGTGCTCTGCTGGTGAACTTCAATGCTCAGAAGAGGAGGACTCACATTTGGCTTTTGGAAAGCAAATTTTGCTGAAATGGTTTTTGGGGGGCATGTCCCATTTAGGAAGCCCCTATGGTGCCAGGATAGCAAAAATACCCCAACATGGCATACTATTTTGGAAACTACACCCCTCAAGGAACGTAACAAGGGGTACAGTGAGCCTTAACACCCCACAGGTGTTTGATGACTTTGGATGTGTAATGCAGAAGCACAGTCAGGGCCTTGAGCTTCTGCATTGCTGCCTATGGAGCCAGAACAGAGCCCCCCCCCCCCCCCCCTAAAGGGGCATTACATGGTTTACACTAAATAACTAAAATGGGGTAAAGTGGGTTGTAAAATCATAAAAAAGGTTATGTTCCCAGAATGATGACCCAGAGCATAGACAAAACTAAAAAAATATGCCCACCCGCAAACCCTATGCTCTGAATCATCATTCTGGGAGTGTGATGTGTGTGGCCCCGTCTCTAACCTGTTGCCCCAAATACACACCCCGCTCAGGTGGAGAGAGAGCGCTGCGCATTTGAGGCAACATAAAAAAGTCCCCGACTCCCAGAGGTCTTATAAGGATTTTATTTAATAAAATATTTTTGGGGTTAAAACTTGGAATGTACTCTGGACTTGGTACATTGGGGTCAAATTAAAATGAAGAGGGAAAATTTAGTACCGCATGGAAATGTGATACTCCCTGAAGCAGTTTTTAATGCAGAGGCCCGGATGATCGGGGCAAGTGTCCCCCTCTTGTGACACACTCTGCATCTTTTCTGGGATCGTCCCTTCTTTACAGTGTTGGGGACTTCACCTGGAAAGTGTTGGCCTGGGACGATCCACCTATAATGTCAGTTCCTTGGGAACTCTGGCCTGCTATTCCCAGAAGCCAAAGATCAGGACCTTTAGGACTTGCTGTTGGAACTGAAGGTATATCCCTGTGTTGCCAGCGTGCTGGGACAGTACAAAAGAGTTGTACATGGCAACCTGTACCATGTAGACCGCAACTTTTTTTTACCATACCCGTGTTTTGCGCATGGCCATGTATGGCTTGAGGACCCCCATATACCGTTTACAGTCCAGAAGACAATCGTGCTTGAGGACCGGTGTTATGGTACCTCGCACAGGGACCAGTGATCCTCCATTACCATGAATTGTGGTCAGCATAAGGACATCCCTCTTATCCTTATACCTGACCGGCAACAGGTTTTCATCGGTAAGGGCAAGGGACTCACGCTGGGGAATAGGTGTCTGGATCAAATTTAGAGGGAGGCCTCTCTGGTTTTTCCGCATGGTCCCACAAGCGGACGTGGATCTGGCGGCAAGGGATGTGAAGAGAGGGATGCTGGTATAAAAGTTGTCCACATAAAGGTGGTAACCCTTATCCAGCAATGGGTGCACAAGGTCCCAAACGATTTTCCCGCTAACACCCAGAGTGGGAGAACATTCTGGGGGTTCAATACGGGAATCTTGTCCCTCATATAGTCTAAACCTCTAAGTGTACCCGAAGGTACTCTCACAAAGTTTGTAGAGCTTCACGCCATACCGCACCCGCTTCGAGGGAATATACTGGCGGAAGATGAGTCTCCCCTTAAAACTGATAAGAGACTCATCTACCGAGAGCTCCCTGAGCGGTACGTAGGCCTCCAAAAATTTGGCCCCAAAGTGATCGATGACCGGCCTCACTTTGTAAAGCCGGTCATAGATGGGATCACTTCGGCATTTCCGAATGGCCTCGAACAGCTTCTGTGTCATGACCATACTGTAAAGCGGGGTCTTGTATAGGATGTCCCCGCTCCAGTATTGTCTGACACTAGGCTTTTTGACCAGGCCCATATTCAGCAAGAGGCCCCAAAATGTTCTCATTTCTGCTGCATCAATGGCGTACCAATTTTTTTTTTACTTTTTCTTTTTTTTTTACTCCTACCTGTCCCTGTTATGTATTCTGTCCCTGCTCTAATGTGGCTTCTTCTTCTCTGAGGGGCTCCGATCACAGCAGAGGGAGGGTCCCTGGCTCCTTCTTGCAGCTCTGACCGCTGACTGAACTAAGTGAGCCGACAGAGCTGCAAGAAGAGATGATTAACCCCTCCCCTTCCGGCTGCTCTTGGCCAGTCAATAGCAGCGATCCTGGTGGGGCGGTGACGAAATCGCCACCTCACCATAGATACAGTGGGTGATTGGGGGTGTATCCTACACCCCGATCACCATGTATCTCCAGGTCAGTGGATCACCCGGAAAAGCCTCAAATCGCCAGTGTGAAATCACCGGTGATTTGCGGCGATCGCCGACATGGGGGGGGGTCTGATGACCCCCCTGGGCATTTGCATGGGGTGCCTACTGATCGATATCAGCAGTCACCCGGTCCGGTCCCTGCCCCCTGCGTGGCGGGGACCGAAGTTCCCACGGGCGTACATTTACTCCGGTGGTCAACGTGTTTTTCCGTTTTTGACTTACCCTATTTGTTTTGTTTAATTTCTATTCTTGTTGTTTAGGCAACTCTATTTCTGTTCTTTGTTGTCTTTTTATCCCCCACTTTGTTTTCCTATCTTTGCTTCTATTTCCTGTTTCTTGCTGTGCTGAAAACTACAAATCCCAGCATGCCACATGCCTTGCTGGTTTGGGGCGGCTCCTTTTTTTTTTTGTTTGTTTGTTCCGCCCTTTACCCACCCTACTATTTTCCCGGGTCGGCCCCCTTATACACAGCACACTAATATAATCAGCCCTGGTTGGAATACACTGGAATAAACACACAAAAGGGACTACAACTCCCAGCATGTGTCATTCAGGAGTCCTCAGTCTGTGGTATAACACCAGCATGCTGCCTCTGTAGTCTCCTGGGGGTTGTAGTTCACCACACCTCTATAGGGCATACACCAGTGTTTCCCAACCAGGGTGCCTCCAAGTGTTGCAAAACTACTACTACCAGCATGCTCGGACAGCCAAAAGCTGTCTGGGCATGCTGGGAGTTGTAGTTTTGATACAGCTGAAGACACCCTGGTTGGGAAACAATGCACTTTGTTTGTAATATATTGAATAGGCTAGGCCAGTGTTTCCCAACCAGTGTGCCTCCAGCTTTTGCAAAACTACAACTCCCAGTATGCTCAAAGGCTGTCAGGGAATGCTGGGAGTTGTAGTTTTGATACAGCTGGAGGCAGACTGGTTTGTAAACACTAGCATACACACACATAACAGGGACTACAACTCCCAGCATGTGTCATTCAGGAGTCCCCCCCCCCCCCTTCACACAGAAATCATCCCCAGTGGGAGATTTATTCCCCTGCAGTCTATACATCCCCTGCCCGTGCACCTTGTTATCCCTTCACATAACACTTCCTCCCCTTCACATACATCTTCTCTGTCTTCTTTCAGTGCAGACCTGCATCCTCACAAGACAAAGCAGGGGGAGGGGAGATGAGGAGCTGTGTAGGAGCTTCTTGCTCTCATGCACACATGTGTCCTCCAGGAGGGGGAGATGAGGGGGCGTGGCCTATCTCTGTCATGCAGTTCTGAAAGAACAGAGAAAAAAAAAAAAAACATGACATCTTGTCCACCTGAGGAGAACAGTCAGAGATCCAACACAGAACTACAGAACTTCCTGGCACACAAACAGGTAAGAAAAAAAGACACATGCTACACAAACATATAATACATGTCAATTGCAAAAAACATGAACATTAAAAGAAGATGCAATATAGCCAAAAATCTTAACCACCGGAGTATCCCTTTAAGTACCAGGGTGTACTTAGCATACGCTAGATCAGCTAGATGTTAACTTAGCAGTGGCTTTCTCGACCACATTTGGCATATAAATGAGTAGACGTGCCCTCCCCCTAGGTCCCTACTGTGAATGGATGTGGCAACTAAATGGATGCCATACATAAAAGGGAGCCGTGTTCTACAATTTGTGTATTGTCGATTTAGCAGGCTACATGCTTTTCTAGTTATTTTGATTGGCAACACTTTGAAGAGTGTATTAATAAAGCAATGATATACATAGCCAAGTCAGGGAGTAATATACACCCTGTTACAAATTATTATGCAAATGATATTTAAGTGTCACAAAGTGTTAAATATTTTGTTTTTCAATTTAAGTCAAGGATGGCATTGTGTGTCAGGGCTCTTTTGATCACAGAAAACAACTCGGAAACCTGTGATAATTAGATTGCCAGGTGAGCCCAATTTAATGTAAAAACTACTAAAGGTGGGTGTTCCACATTATTTAGCAGAGCACCATTTTCAAGCAATATGGGAAAGAAAAAGGATCTCTCTGCTGCCGGAAAGAGTGAAATAGTTCAATGCCTTGGACGAGGTATGAAAACATACGATATTTCACAAAAACTCAAGCGTGATCATCACACTATTAACCCTTTGGGCACCGAGCCCATTATGACCCTAAGGACCAGAGCGTTTTTTGCACATCTGACCACTGTCACTTTAAACATTAATAACTCTGGAATGCTTTTACTTATCATTCTGATTCCGAGATTGTTTTTTCGTGACATATTCTACTTTAACATAGTGGTAACTTTTTGTGGTAACTTGCATCCTTTCTTGGTGAAAATCCCCAAATTTGATGAAAAATGTGAAAATTTAGCATTTTCCTAACTTTGAAGCCCTCTGCTTGTAAGGAAAATGTATATTACACATAATTTTTTTTTATTCACATATACAATATGTCTACCTTTATGTTTGCATCATAAAATTGATGTGTTTTTACTTTTGGGAGACATCAGAGGGCTTCAAAGTTCAGCAGTAATTTTCCAAACTCAAACATTTTCAAACTCACTATTTTTCAGGGACCAGTTCAGTTTTGAAGTGGATTTGAAGGGTCTTCATATTAGAAATACCCCATTATAAAAACTGCACCCCCCAAAGTATTCAAAATGACATTCAGTCAGTGTTTTAACCCTTTAGGTGTTTCACAGGAGTAGCAGCAAAGTGAAGGAGGAAATTCACAATCTTCATTTTTTTACACTTGCATGTTCTTATAGACCCAATTTTTGAATTTTTACAAGGGGTAAAAGGAGAAAAATTGTACTTATATTTGTAGCCCAATTTCCCTCGAGTAAGCACATACCTCATATGTCTATGTAAAGTGTTCGGCGGGTGCAGTAGAGGGCTCAGAAGGGAAGGAGCGACAAGGGGATTTTGGAGAGTGCGTTTTTCTGAAATGGTTTTTAGGGGGCATGTCGCATTTAGGAAGCCCCTATGGTGCCAGGACAGCAAAAAAAAAAACACATGGCATACCATATTGGAAACTAGACCCCTTGGGGAACGTAACAAGGGGTAAAGTAAGCTTTAATACCACACATGTGTTTTACAACTTTTGCATATGTAAAAAAAAAAAAAAAAATTCATTAAAATGTTGGTTCCCCCCAAATTTCACATTTTTGCAAGGGTTAATAGCAGAAAAGACCCCCTGAAAATTTTAACCCCATCTCTTCTGAGTATGGAGGTACCCCATAAGTGGAGCTGAAGTGCACTACGGGTGAACTACAATGCTCAGAAGAGAAGTAGTCACATTTGGCTTTTGGAGAAAAATTTTTGCTTGGGGGGCATGTCGCATTTAGGAAGCCTCTATGGTGCCAGGACAGCAAAAAAAAACACACATGGCATACCACTTTGGAAACTAGTCCCCGTGGGGAACATTACAAGGGGTACAGTGAGCATTTACACCCCACTGGTGTTTGACAGATCTTTGGGACAGTGGGCTGTGCAAATGAAAAATTTAATTTTTCATTTTCACAGATCACTTTTCCAAAGCTCTGTCAGACACCTGTGGGGTGTAAATTCTCACTGCCCCCTCATTACATTCCGTGAGGGGTGTAGTTTCCAAAATGGGGTCACATGTGGGTGTTATTATTTTTTTGCTTTTGTCAGAACCGCTGTAACAATCAGCCACCCCTGTGCAAATCACCTCAAATGTACATGGTGCACTCTCCCTTCTGAGCCTTGTAGTGCGCTTGCAGAGCACTTTGCGCCCACATATGGGGTATCTCCGTACTCAGGAGAAATTGCGTTACAAATTTTATGGGGCTTTTTTCCCTTTTACCGCTTGTGAAAATGAAAAGTATAGGGCAACACCAGCATGTCAGTGTAAAAAATTTGATTTTTTTACACTAACATGCTGGTGTAGACCCCAACTTCACCTTTTCATAAGGGGTTAAAGGAGAAAAAGCCCCCACAAAATTTGTAAGGCAATTTCTCCCTAGTACGGCGATACCCCATATGTGGCCCTAAACTGTTGCCTTGAAATACGACAGGGCTCCAAAGTGAGAGTGCCATGTGCATTTAAGGCCTAAATTAGAGATTTGCATAGGGGTGGACATAGGGGTATTGTACGTCAGTGATTCCCAAACAGGGTGCCTCCAGCTGTTGCAAAACTCCCAGCATGCTTGGACAGTCAATGGCTGTTTGACAATACTGGGAGTTGTTGTTTTGCAACAGCTGGAGGCTCTGGTTTGGAAACAGTGCCGTACCAGACGGTTTTCATTTTTATTGGGGAGGGGGGCTGTGTAGGGGTATGTGTATATATAGTGTTTTTTACTTTTTATTTTGTGTTAGTGTAGTGTAGTGTTTTTAGGGTACAGTCACATGGACAGGGGCATGTTGGGAGTTGTAGTTTTGCAACAACTGTAGAGACACTGGTTAGGAAACATTGTCAGTTTCCTAACTCAGTGTTTCCCTACCCGTGTTCCTCCAGCTGTTGCAAAACTATAACTCCCAGCATGCACTGATAGACCATGCATGCTGGGAGTTGTAGTTTTGCAACAGCTGGAGTTCCAACTACTACTCCCAGGATGTCCTTTGGTAGTCTGATCATGCTGGGAGTTGTAGTATTGTAACAGCTGGAAGCTAATTTTTTCTATGAAAAAATGTGCATCCAGCTGTTGCAAAGCTACAACTCCCTGCATGATCAGACTACCCAAGGGCATGCTGGGAGTTATAGTTGGAACTCCAGCTGCTACAAAACTACAACTCCTAGCATGTATGGACTATCAGTGCATGCTGGGAGTTATAGTTTTGCAACAGCTGGAGGCACACGGGTTGAAAAACACTGAGTTAGGAAACAGACAATGTTTCCCAACCAGTGTCTTTCCAGTTGTTGCGAAACTACAACTCCCAGCATGCCCAGACAGCTGAAGGGCATGTTGGGAGTTGTAGTTTTGCAACATCTGGAAGAGCACAGAATGGAGACCATTATATAGTGGTCTCAAAACTGTAGCCCTCCAGATGTTGCAAGGATGCTGAGACTGCCCAGGCATGCTCGGAGTTGTAGTTCGGCAACATCTGAAAGGCCAGATGTTGCCAAACTACAACTCCCAGCAGGCCTGGGCATGCTTGGAGTTTCGGTTTGCAACATCTGGAGGGCTACAGTTTTGAGACCACTGGTATAATGGTCTCCAATCTGTGCTCTTCCAGATGTTGCAAAACTACAACTCCCAGCCTGCTGAGACTGTCCAAGCATGCTGGGAGTTGTAGTTCTGCAACATCTGAAGGGCCAGATGTTAGAGAACTACAACTCCCAGCATGGCTGGGCAGGCTGAGATGTGCAGTTTTGCAACATCTGGAAGAGCACAGATTGAAGACCATTATACAGTGGTCTTCAAACTGAGGCCCTCCAGATGTTGCAAAACTACAACTCCCAGCCTGCCCAGACAGCCAAAGGCTGGGAGTTGTAGTTTTCAAACTGTTAGCAGCAACAGTGAAGATCACCGGATCTTCACTGTTGCTACTAACAATGCCGCCGACGTCCACTTACCCACCAATGATCCGCCGCTGCAGTCGCTCCTGGTCCTCCGGTCCCCGCAGCCGGTGCTCCTCCAGAGACCCAGGAACCGCGGTCCCTCCGGTCCCCGCCGCCATCTTCTTTCTTCCCCTGGTCTCCCAGCAAGCCTAAATCGCTGCTGCAGCACCCCACTATCATTACTGCGCAGAGCGAAATCGTTCTGCACGTAATGACGGGCAATACAGGAGCCGGAGCATCGTTACGTCACGGCTCCTCCCCTCGTGACATCATGGCCCGCCCCGTCAATACAAGTCTATGGGAGGGGGCGTGGCGGTCATCACGCCCCCTGCCATAAACTTGCATTAAGGGAGCGGGCCGTGATGTCATGAGGGGCGGAGCCATGATGTCACGATTTTCCGGCCCCTGTATCGCCCGTCATTACACACAGAGCGAACTCGCTCTGTGCAGTAATGATGGCGGGGTGCCGCAGCGGCGATCCAGCCCGGGGATCGCCGCTGCGACACCCCGCCATCATTACTGCTCAGAGCGAGTTCGCTCTGTGCGTAATGACGGGCGATACAGGGGCCGGAGCATCGTGACATCATGGCTCCGCCCCTCATGACATCACGGCCCGTCCCCTTAATGCAAGTCTATGGCAGGGGGCGTGACGGCCACCACGCCCCCTCCCATAGACTTGTATTGACGGGGGCGGGCCATGACGTCACGAGGGGCGGAGCCATGATGTAATGATGCTCCGGCCCCTGTATTGCCCGTCATTACGTGCAGAGCGATCTCACTCTGCGCAGTATTGATAGCGGGGTGCTGCAGCAGCCATCCCCAGGGTCCCCAGCAGCGGGACCCCGGCGATCTGACATCTTATCCCCTATCCTTTGGATAGGGGATAAGATGTCTAGGGGCGTAGTACCCCTTTAACTACTCTAGACTGAGGACGTTCTCAAATGTCCTGTGTCCCCATCATGTTAAAGGGGTATTCCAGGAATCAAAAACAGGCATTTTTTCTTTCCTCCTTGTCTCCACTTAGGGTGTTTTATTAAAACTTAGCTCCATTCACTTCAATGGACCTGAGCGGCAGAACCACACCCAAACTGGAGACAAACAGGGAGAGGTCTTTGAAAGAAAAAAGGCCTGACACCTCACTCCTATCCCCTCAGGGGTCCGGGAGGGGGGGGTTGGACAGCCCCAATCCCCCTTATTTTCCAGGTCACTGGGTCACCGGAGACCCGTATGACCCAGAATCGCCGCAGATTCCCATTCTTAATTGACCTGTGATATTCAGCAATCGCCAACATTGGGGGGGGGGAGGTGTCAGGACCCCCGAGGGGTTTGCATGGGGTGCCTGCTGAATGATTTCAGCAGGCATCCTGGTCCAGTCCCCGCCCTGTGAGCGGAGGGGACTGGAATTCCCATGGGCGTACAGGTATGCCCTGGGTCCTTAAGTACTAGGGAGCCAGGGCAAACCTGTATGCCTTGGGTTCCTAAGTGGTTAAGAGATTTGTGGTTGATTCAGAGCACAGACGGGTTTGTGCAGTTAAAGGCACATCAAGGAAGATTTCTGCCAGATCATGTATCGATTCAGGTGAGCAGCTGCTAAAATAGTATAGCAGCAAACAGAAATTTGAAGCTGCTGGTGCCTCTGGAGTCCCGCGGACATCAAGGTGAAGAGTCCTCCAGAGTCTTGCAACTGTGCACAAACCTTCTATTCGGCCACCACTAACCAATGCTCACAAGCAAAAAAGGCTACATTGGGCAGAAAAATACATGAAGACTAATTTTCAAACAGTCCTGTTCACTGATGAGTGCCGTGCAACCCTGGATGGTCCAGATGGATGAAGTAGTGGATGGTTGGTGGACGGCCACCCTGTTCCAACAAGGCACCGATGTCAGCAAGGCGGTGGTGGAGTTACGTTTTGGGCCAGAATCATGGTAAGAGAGCTGGTTGACCCCATTAGGGTCCCCAAAGGTTTATAGATGACCTCTGCAAAGTATGCAGAGTTTCTGACTGACCACTTTCTTCCCTGGTACAGAAGGAAGAACTATGCTTTCCATAATAAAATCATCTTCATGCATGACTATGCACCATCCCATGCTGCAAAGAATACCTCTGCATCAATGGCTGCTATGAGGATGAAAGGAGAGAAAGTCATGGTGTGGCCTTCATCCTCCTGACCTCAATCCTATTGAGAACCTTTGGGGCATCCTCAAGCAAAAGATTTATAAGGGTGGGAGGCAGTTCAAATCCAAACAGCAGCTCTGGGCTATCAAATAAGGGATCCTATGTTAAAATGTAACGTGACCTGTTAAAATGTTAAAATTAAAATGTTGTTAAAAGTTTGACAGAAATAGCGAGTTGTGCCCAGCCTCTAACAATGGCTGGGACCCGTGGCTAATAGCCCGCGGCACCGTGATCAATACCGTGGGCTATTAACCCTTTAGACGCGGCGTTCAAAGTTGAATGCCGCATCTAAAGTGAATGTAAAACAATGGCAGTTAGCTCAGGGGGCTGTTCGGCATGGCCACGGTGAAATCGTGGAATCCCAAACAGCTGTAACACAGCAGGAGGGTCCCTTACCTTGCCTCCTGGTGTCCAATGGCCTAATGACTGCTCAGAGCCTGAGATCCAGGCATGAGCAGTCAAGCGGCAGAGTCATTGATATTCCTCATTCCTATGAGAAACCATTGATCAATGTGAAAGATCAGTGTGTGCAGTGTTATAGCCTCCTGTGGGAGCTATAACATTAAAAAAAAAGTTTTAAAAAAAAGTGAATAAAGATCATTTAACACCTTCCCTAATAATAGTTTGAATCACCCCCCTTTTCCCATTTAAAAAAATAAAACTGTGTAAATGAAAATAAAAATAAACATATGTGGCATTGCCACGTGCGGAAATGTCCGAATAATAAAAATATTTTGGTAATTAAACTGCACAGTCAATGGCGTATGCACAAAAAAATGCCAAAGTCCAAAATAGTGTATTTTTGGTCACTTTTTTTATATAATGAATAAAAAGCGATCAAAAAGTCCGATCAGAACAAAAATGGCACCACTAAAAATTCGCTAAAAATGAGCACTCATCCCACCCCCATTCGCGGATAAATAAATAAAAAAGTTATAGGGGTCAGAAGATGACGATATTAAACGTATAAACTTTACTGCATGTAATTATGATTTTTTCCAGAAGTATGACAAAATCAAACCTACATAAGTAGGGTATCATTTTAATCGTATGGACCTACAGAATAAAGAGGTGTAATTTCTACCAAAAAATTTACTGCGTAGAAACGGAAGCCCCCAAAATTTACAAAATTGTGTTTTTTCTTCAATTTTGTCGCACAATGATATTTGGGTAAAATGACAGATGTCATTACAAAGTAAAATTGGTGGCACAAAAAATAAACCGTCATTTGGATTTTTAGGTGCAAAATTGAAAGAGTTATGAGTTTTTTAAAGGTAAGGAGGAAAAAACAAAAGTGGAAAACCCACTGGTCCTTAAGGGGTTAATATTATAGCCTTTGCCTGTTAATTTATATTATTTTGCACTATAACTTTAAGAAAATATATAGCCTTTGCCTATTAATATTATAGCCTTTGCCTGGTAATTTATATTTTTTTGCACTATTACTTTAAGAAAAGATATTTGTTAGGAGGTATGATGCAGAGTACCCATCTGACCCTGATTGTCCAAAGGGAGGCCCCCAGCTAGGTCTTACATAGTGTGGGGGGAGGAGCTATTCAGTTAGTTGAGAGTTCAGTGTGTGTGTGGAGTGCAGAGCTCAGTGTGAGCTGCATTGTGGAGAAGAGACAGCAGGAGTGTGAGGTAATTTAAGGGAAGCCTAAAGTAAATCCTCAAGCAAGCGACCACGCCATTCTGCAAGTGTTCCCTGCCCAGGAGGAGTCGGATATTCCTAACTGAAAGCATAAGAGGCATTAAGTCGACGGGACATATGGTGCTTGTTCATACCCTGGCAGTGTAGAGTTAATTGAACACTATCAGAACCCTAGTCAGATTGGGAGGCCTCGGACTTAAGCCTAAATTCCCAAGTCTGAAACAAATAAAGTCAATTGGTTGTAAAATACTACAAGGCACAGCAAGTTTACAGGGCTCCCAAGGGTTACTCTGCATCTCCTCTACTCTAATCTGTGCTGTGAGGATTGTAGCATCTTCTCCTGCCTCAGGAAAAACAGTTATAAATAACCTGGCATCAGTGTATTTCTTATCCAGCACCTGGCCCGGGTCTTAAGGGCATAGTTACTGAAAAAGGCCAGCTAAAAGTACACATCTGCTGTTGTTCTAGAAAAATAGGAGGGGCAGAGGCCTAAATTAATCAGGAGGAGGCAGAGGTAGCAGCAGACTAGGAGCGAGTGGCAGCAGGAGTCGCAGTGCTTTGCGGCAGCCTACCTTCCCGGAAAGTAGTGGAACAGGGGTTCCCGGAGATGGCAGCAGTAGCAGTCAATTAGTGCGGACTGTTGGTGGAAAAATCAGCTACTCGGCGGTGTGGCAGTTTATCATCAAGCATCCGGAGGAGGTTAACATAGCCACATGCAAGATATGTCGGCAGAAGGTGAAGCGAGGCCAGGGTCCCAATGTTGGCACCACGGCCCTGTGGCAACATATGCTGCGCCACCATAAAGGGGCCTGGGAGAACGGTGGCTCCGATGGGGTGGTCCAGTCTGCTGCATCAGCCAGTGGCATGCCGCTCTTCTTTCAGCCAGCCAAGGCTCCACCAGGGAGCTGTGTGTCATATCCTCCAGGACTTTGAGTCAATCATTCCTCCAGCAATCCATCGGCGAAGCCATGTACAAGAGACAACAGTATGTGCCAGCTAATTAAACGGTGCAGAAGCTGAATGAGCTCCACTCCAAGTTGCTGGTGCTGCAGTCCCTCCCTTTTCAAGTGGTGGACTCTGCACCTTTCAGAGAACTGATGGCTTGTGCCAAGCCGAGGTGGAGAGTCCCAAGCCGACATTTCTTTGTGAAGAAGGCAGTACCAGCCCTGCACAAATATGTTGAAGAAAAGGTTGGCCAGTTTTTGAGCCTGTCGGTGTATACTAAAGTGCATGTCAGTGATGGCGTCTCGAGCTGTAACTATGGTCAGGGACAATACATGTCCTTTACGGCCTGCTTCCTCCTCCACGCTCTCATGCGGTTGGTCCTGTGACAGTGTTCGACTCCGCCTCCTCATCTTCCACCGTGTGTGCAGGGCACTGCAGTGTCACACTCTTCTACAAATGGTTTGCCTTGGCAAACGGAGTCACACAGGGGAGGAACTGCTAAATGTCCTTCATAAAGTAATCAGAGCATGGCATACTCTACGAAAACTGGAAATGGGAACCATGGTGACTGACAACGGGAAGAACATCTTGTCTGCGCTGCGACAAGGAAGCCATGTATGGTTCATGTGTTCAATCTGTTCCTGAAGTGTTCTCCTCCATTTGCAAGACCTCCTAACAATGGGAAGGAAACTTGGCATGCACTTCAGCCACTCGTGCACCGCAAAGCACACACTACTTGTGCTGCTGTGTCAGAACGGTATCCCTAAACATAGTTTGATTTGCGACGTTGCCACACGTTGGAATTCCACCCTCCATATGTTGGACCGACTATACGAACAAAGAAAAGCAATCACTGATTTCTTGATGATCCAAGCGGATAGGGGTACTCCCCTGTGTAACTTCAATGTCAACCAGTTGCAGCTCATACGTGACGCCTGCCGTTTGCTCAGGCCCTTTGAGGAAGCCATATTATTAATCAGTCGCCAGGATTACGGGATGAAGGACATCATACCATTGCTTCATTTCCTACAACACTTGTTGGAAACAATGGCTGGTCAGGGCACTGGAGATGTGATGCCTACATCTAATGGCCACATGAGCCCTGTGGGGGCTGAACTGGAGAAGGAGGGGTAGGGGCACAGTGGATCACAGTTTAGGTTTCTCGAAATGAGAGGAGGAACAGAAGCAGCCAGAGGAGCTAGAGGGTTATGAGAAAGGTGAGACACAGGACCCAGACACACCGTGGCAGTATGCAGTGGAGATGGAGGCAGGGAGACCCTCCGAGTCACTTGCACAAATGGCACGATGCATGCTCAGTTGCTTGCGTAGTGACTGATGAATTGTCACGATTCGGCAGCAGGATGACTCCTGGCACTCCACCTTATTGGACCCTCACTTCCGGCACAAAATGAGAGGTGGGACAAACTGACCTACTACAGAGACATCCTAAATAGTCAGTTGGCCGATGAATATCAGCGCTATCGTCCATCCTCTCGCAGGTCTGAATCGGGGGCCCTCTGTTCTCGCCTTCCACTGCCATGGCTGCCGGGGAGGTGTGGGGTGGCAGGAGCAGTACCAGCTCCATCAGCAGCAGCCTGAGTCTGCAGTCACTGATAGGTAGCTTTCTTCCCCCGCATAGTGAAGCAATTCATCAGCAGCAGGTAGACCTGGAGCAGGACTTGAACCGACAGGTGGTGGCATACCTTGACATGCCCATGCGAACAAACCTTGAAGATCCGCTTAACTTCTGGGCAGCCAAACATGATTTGTGGCTGCAACTAGCAGAGCTTGCCCTGGAAAATCTGTCCTTCCCAGCCAGTAGTGTGCCATCAGAGCGGGTGTTTAGTGCGGAGGGGGCCATAGTCACCCTAAGGTGAACTCGTCTGTCCACAAAAAATTTGGAAAGACTGACCTTTGTGAAGATAATTCAGGTATGGATCACCCAGGGTTTCGACCCACCAATGCCTGATGCATCAGAGTAGATTGACCATGGTGCCACACCAACACTTCACAAATATGGATAGTGCCAAACAGATTTAAGGCGCTGCTCCCCAGTTGCAAACATTCCTCCGAATCAGACCTTTTTCTCCCACCTTCGTCACCGGGTACTGGTATTGCCACCCACCGCACCACTCTGTCAACGGGTCACTTTCAGGACTTCTGCTGCTGCCAACTCCAGGCTGTTTCATTCAGCGACTATATGTTCTTGTCATGCTGCTGCCAACTCCAAGCGATGCCATTCAGCCACTACATGGTCTCCTCATGCTTCTGCCACCTCCAGGCTGTGTCATTCTGCCACTATATGGTCTCCTCTTGCTGCTGCAAACTCCAGGCTGTCATTCAGCCACTATATGTTCTCCTTATGCTGCCGCCATCTCCACGCTGTGTCCTTCAGCCACTATATGTCCTCCTCCTGCTGCTGCCAGCTCTAGGCTGTGTTATTCAGCCACTTTATGGTCTACTCATGCTGCTGGGACATTACCAAAAATTTTTTATGGTAGCACTACCTACCATAAATCTTCAATTTCAATTTGAAAATTCATCTTTTAAGCTTATGGATTGTGAGGCCCTATGGTCTCCTCATGCTGCTGGGACTTTACCTAAACATGTTTATGGTAGCACTAGCTACTATAAATCTTCAATTTAATTTAAAAAATTCATCTTTTAATCTTAGGGATTGTGAGGCCCAATGGTCTCCTCATGCTGCCGCCAAATCCAGGCTGTGTCATTCAGCCACTATATGGTCTCCACTTGCTGTCACCAATTCTAGGCTGTGTCATTCTGCCAGATTATGGTTTCCTTATGCTGCTGCCAACTCTAGGCTCTGTCTTTGTGCCTCCATGTATATGGTCATACAGTATTAGTTCAAAGTAAACACTGGGACATTAAGCTTGGGAATCTCATATAAATCTTAAATTTCAATAAAAAAAAAATCTATGTAATCTTTTCAAGACTGAAGCCTTATGGTTGTAAATGTCATATTACCTGTGGAATTATCACAATAATCCAATGAAACAGCTTGGAGCGATAACAATGAACCATACCTCAGACTTTCACAGTCAGGGGGGGCATTGAGAGGCAGGGGCTGGAACAGGTGGTATCTCGCCTGGCGGAGGACCGCCAGCTCGATACTCACCAGAATGGGTAATCAAAGAAATAATAATTCTAATTAAATTAAATAAAAATTACATAAAAAATCTGCCACATACAGATGCTCTGCGGCAGTGATTCTAATAGCGATGCCTGTTATCTCTTATGCCATGTCATACTGAATAACAGTATTATTTCACTTACACAGCGCACTCCCTATGCATGTTAGGAAAAGGCAAAGTGTTCTACACCCCTATTGAGAATCTCTGTAGGCCAGAAATAGCTATTTGCCCCAAATAAATTTGGACCGAACCAAATTTTTTCAGAAAATTCGGCAAATCAGCCATCTTTAGTTGTTACAAACAGCTTATACTGAAAACTTACCTGAAACAACAGGTACGCTTCAATAATTTCTTTGCAATTTCTTTGTTTGGAGTAGCCAGTTGAGTAACAAAATGCACTGGGCCAAACACATGCATTGGTTGGAAAAGAAAATATATATTTTTTTATTATTCTGGTGTTTGACCTCTGCTATCTGCAGGTTTGGTTATGCCAGACCAGAAACTGCCACTAACCCATGTGGATTCAGTGTCCGCTCAGAGTGGGCAAGCACGGACTCCACAGGAAATGTGCCACAATGGCATGGCCATTTCAAATCAAGAAGTAAGGATCTGCTGCATATGGAAGAAAAAGCAAGACATCTTTACCATGCCTTTTTTTTTTACGGATCAAGTTCCTGAGACACTGCCAGCAGTATAAAGGAGACATTAGAGCTTTTAAAGGGAACCAAGCTTCATTTTTTACCATATATAATATATGATAAAATCTTCATCCTTACCATCCCTGGGGGACCTTCCTGCACACGGGGATGGTGAGGATGTGATGTTTGTAAGTCTTTCCTGCTGGCTCCCGTAAGTAGTCCCCTGGGTCGGGGAGTTATACTTATCTTGTCCTGTCTGCTGCGCTGTAATCATGCCTCCTCCGCGTAATTGACAGCCATGGACTAGCCAGCTTCATTGCTCTGCTCCCTAAACAGATGGAGAAGAGCGATGACCCAGGCTGTCAATCACATGGAGGACAATAGTATCAGTACTTTTCCACTTCTTTATAGCAACCTTGCCAATAGAACCTCTAAAAGATATACTATCTGATCTTATCTGTAGCTAGATGTCCCCCAGCACATGAGAATGAGCCATATCTAATACCATTTTCCTAAAGGACCCTGGGACTACTAACTGTTGGCTTTAGTAACCTGATATAGCAGACTGTTATGTGCTTAAAAAAAAAGGATACCTGACATCAGCTAATGGTTCTTGGGAAACACCATTATGAACAGTCACATTTTCCCATGCTATTTTTATTATGGGGTCTTGTAACCGAGCAGTCCGAAAATCAACCTGAAACACCTCCAGGTCAGGTAAGGCTGGGTCCAACTCTGTGGTCTAGCTTTGTCTCCTGCCAGAACGGCTTTAGGGAAATGAACAGGCACCTCAGTAAATACCCCTACCACCTCAGTGGATAGATCATTATTCATAGGTTCACACACAAAGACACATCTTTGGCACTAATAAGCCCCTGGGAGATGTGGCTTCACCCCAAAGCTCCCAAAATAAATAAAAAAAGCCTGGGCCTGCTGCTGTGAGGCCTGGTACTGTCTTTGCATGGCCTATGCATCCTGTTTGCTGGCTTGCATCAGTTGTTTTAACAGCTCCTCCATTACAACAGTGTCCTCCTTCAGTGCTGCAGCTGCTTTCACCCAGAACATTCACCAATTGGCAGTTTGAAGACTTTACTCCGGCGCTAAGACATCTTATCCCCTATCCAAAGGATAGGGGATAAGATGCCTGATCGCGGGGGTCCCGCCAATGGGGACCCCCGTGATCTTCCACGCCGCACCCCCTTAGCATCAGCCCCTGGAGCGTGCTCGCTCCGGGTCTGATTACTAGCGATCACGGGGACGGAGCTGTGACGTCACTATGCTCCGTCCCCGTGATCGCCAGTAATCAGACCTGGAGGGAGCACGCTCCGGGGGCTGATTCTAACGGGGTGCGGCGTGGAAGATCACGGGGGTCCCCAGCAGCGGCATCTTATGCTCTATCCTTTGGATAGGGGATAATATGTCTTAGCGCTGGAGTACCCCTTTAAAACAAAAACATACACATGGTGGCTAGCAATGACTTGCCTGCATCCTCCACCATATGTAGAACAGGACTCTTCAGACAGTTTTACCAGCAAACAATTGTGCAGTTCTTTCAGTCTGACCACAGTGCTCTCTGCTGACACCTCTGTCTGTGTCAGGAACTGTCAAGGTTAGAAGCATATCCCCTTAGAAAACCTCTCCTACTCTGGACAGTTCATGAAACGGACAGATTTGTCGGCAGAGAGCATTGTGGTCAGACTGTAAAGAACTTCACTAATTTCTCTGTAGTATACAGCTGCTATATACAAATGTGTTTAACTTTCTGGCACCAGTTGATTTGAAAAATCTTTATCCCCTTGGGGACAGCCCATTTTGACAAGGCCAATTTTCATTTTTTCACTTTTGTTTTTTTACTTCTCCCCTCTGGGTTTTGTGGTGCATTGAAGGGACATCATTTTTGCACCTGCATATTTGTTAGGAGATGCTAACTGTGTATTTTGAGTATTGCCTATGAAAGTTACTGGAAGAAAAAAGCAAGATGTACCACTGAAACAGAACTTGGTGTGGAAGTTAAATTGTGTGCGTTGATTCTAAAAATGTTGTGTATCATCAAAGACTTTATTACAAAGCTATCGAGCAAATCTCTTTTCATTCTGTTGAGGTAAGGCTTATCTGAGATGCCTAATTATTTTGTCATTCCTGTGAATAAACTCAAAAGAGTGTATCAAGGAAAAATGTGAAAGAAAAGTGCAATGTAAATTATGTCTACTTTGTGACCACTGATATGCTAAAAGAAGGAATTGAATGTTAGAGAATAAAGTGAGATGCAAGATTAATGTACCTATGTTATTATATTATACATTTAAAATATACAAAAGTGACAGACTTGAGTAAGAATTTACTTAATCTCCTACCTTGTTTAGATACAGGATCACATGACTTATTCAAAAATGGGTAGCCTTAAATGGCCACTGACATTTCATACAACTTCCCTCCATGTAATAGCCTATGTAATTTTTAACATATTTGTAAGCTACTTCACTTACCAAAGTTAGACTCCTTAAATGAGAACTGCAGTGAAGGAAAATGTATAATATAATATAAATGTATAAGTGTCACATCATGGGGGTCCGACCCCTGGAATCTCTTGATCTCCTGCCCAGCTCCTGCCTCTCCTCACGTACAGAGCAAGGGTCTGCACCCACCCTCTATTGATCTCTATGGTAGAGATGGAGATACCCAAGCAGTTTTCTTGTGTATATTAGGCTCTCCCATAGAGATGAATGGAGGGCACATTCTGTCTGACCCCCTGAAATTTGACACTTACCAAATTTTCCTTCACTGCAGTAACCCTTTAACTTTAGGGGGAAAATGCTCTAATGTCTTGTCTAGGTTTCTCATTTCCCTGCAAATTCCTTTCCACTAGCTGTTGTTATAGAATATCCATCTCTAGTAGTTGAGACTAGAACAGAACAGAACACTAGAAGTGGAGTTAGCCCCGGTTAGTGTTATGAAGGGAAGAAATCCTGCACTGTGTACATGCAAGCTGAGCCATTTTGTATCCCCTAAATAGGTAAATCAATACTTTCCTCTTATCTCTGATCACCAATGAAGTTGCAGCTGTCCATGGTGTAAACTTGTGTGTTCTATGTACACAGTGCTACCTCCTGAATGTAACTCCTGGATGTTTGAATTGAACCCTGCTGATGTTTGTTTTATTTTTGCTTGATTAGTTTATCAATACAATGCATCAATATCCCACTCCCCACCCCATATGCCACTTAAAAAGATGAGAGGCCTGTAATTTTCATCATAGGTATACATCAAATATTTGTTTTTAAAGAATGTATTTGTTAGTGTATGACCTGCAGAGAGCTGGGCCAAAAGTAACGAAGGCTACCATCAGTAACACACTACGCCGACAGGGACTCAAATCATGCAGTGCCAGACGTGTCCCCCAGCTAAAGCCAGTACATGTCTGGGCCAGTCTGAAGTTTGCTAGAGAGCATTTGGATGATCCAGAAGAGGATTGGGAGAATGTTATATGGTCAGATGAAACCAAAGTAGAACTTTTTGGTAAAAACCCAACTCGTCATGTTTGGAGGATCCAAAGAACACCATACCTACTGTGAAGCATGGGAGTGGAAACATCATGCTTTGGGGCTGTTTTTCTGCAAGGGGCCAAGATGATTGATCCATGTAAAGGAAAGAATGAATGGGGCCATGTATCGTGAGATTTTGAGTGAAAACCTCGTTCCATCAGCAAGGGCATTAAAGATGAAACGTTGCTGGGCCTTTCAGCATGACACTGATCATAAACACACTGCCCAGGCAACGAAGGAGTGGCTTCATAAGAAGCATTTCAAGGTCCTGGAGGGGCCTAGAGCTCAACCTCCAGATCTCAACCCCTTAGAAAACCTTTGGAGGAAGTTGAAAGTCCATGTTGCCAAGCGGCAGCCCCAAAACATCACTGCTCTAGAGGAGAGCTGCATGGAGGAATGGGCCAAAATACCAGCAACAGTGTGTGAAAACCTTGTGAAGACTTACAGAAAATGTTTGTTATATACGCTTTGTTGGCAATGACAGAGGTACAAAGTATTGAGATGAACTTTTGTTATTGACCAAATACTTATTTTCCACCATAATTTGCAAATAAATTCTTTAAAAATCAGACAATGTGATTTTATGTTTTTATGATTTTGTGTCTTATTATGTCTCTCATAGTTGAGGTATACCTATGATGAAAATTACAGGCCTCTCTGGCCTATTTAAGTGGGATAACTTGCACAATTGGTGGCTGACTAAATACTTTTTTGCCTCACTGTATAGTAGTATACTGTATCCTCCTCCAGCACTTTTTTTTCAGCACTAACTATGTCATGGCATAGTACTGAGGAAGAAGACTCACAAGTAGGTGATTGGCCAGAGAAGTAATAGAAATGAAATTTAGGTGTAAATACTGTGCTATATTGAGGTGTAGCAAACAGCCCAGTTTTGGTATTGGCCCCAAAAATTGAGAGAAAGAGAAATAGCTTTGCACCATGGATGGGACTCTTAGGGTATGTTCACACTACGGAGTTTGAACGGAATCTCCGCTCGCAGAATGGAGCCCAAAGTTTCAATATTTGCTACAAACGGCAGCTGACCAGGCAGGCAGAATGGGGCAAACTGACACTAAAGAATGCTTAAGGTATTTTTGAACAGAGCAGGTACAGTGACAACAGCTAGCTGTCAGGAATCATGGTATACAATCCAATTACAAACACGAGATGCAGGTCAGAGGCAAAGGCAAAGTCCAGTATGCAGGTAGGGATCGGCAATAAAAGGATCAGCAGACAGACAGGATCAGGAATTTAGGTTCAAAAACAGGGTTCAGGGACCTTAGCAATATAGGAAACATAACCTTGCTGAAGCATCAGACAAAAGGTTTGGCTGACTTATATAGGGAGTGCCAGGCAGGGATTGGAGGAGGAAACATTAGGGAGTGCCACCTGGCTCTATAAAAATTAACCAGTGGAGACCGCAGCAATTCACACAATAGAATAGGAATATCAGGAATTGCACCAGACACATGGCACAGAATGTCGCCCGACACTGGTAAGAACCAGGGCACATGATACACTGGTGGTTGCCAACCAGCAACATTACATATCCTCTTGGGCATGTAGTTCACCAGAGCTTCACAGGTTGCCACTGGAGTCCTCTTCCACTCCTCCATGACAAAATTACAGAGCTAATGGATGTTAAAGACCTTGCACTTCCTTTACCTTCCACTTAAGAATGCCTCACAGATGCTCAATAGGGTTTAGGTCTGGAGACATGCTTGGCCAGACCATCACCTTTACCCTAAGCTTCTTTAGCAAAGCAGTGGTCGTCTTTGAGGCATTTTTGGAGTTGTTATCATGTTGGAATACTGCCCTGTGGCTCAGTCTCTGAAGGGAGGAGATCATCCTCTGCTTCAGTATGTCACAGTACATGTTGGCATTCATGGTTCCCTCAATGAACTGTAGCTTCCTAGTGCCAGCAGCACTCATGAATCCCCAGACCATGACACTCCCACACCATGCTTGACTGTGGAGGAAGACACTTATCTTTGTTCCGCTTGCCACACATGCTTGGAACCATCTGAACCTCATAAGTTTATCGTGGCCTCACCGGACCTCAGGACATGGTTTTAGTAACTCAAGACCTTAGTCTGATTTTCTTAGGCAAACTGTTTGCAGGCTTCCTTGTGCATCATCTTTAGAAGAGCCATCCCTCTGTGATGACAGCCATGCAGACCATTTCGATGCAGTGGGTGGTATATTAAAGGGGTACTCTGGTGGAAAACTTATTTTTTTTTAAATGAACTGGTGCCAGAAAGTTAGATAGATTTGTGAATGACTTCTATTGAAAAATCTTAATCCTTTCAGTACTTTATAGCAGCGGTTTGCTACAGAGGAAAATCTTTATTTTTTGAATTTCTTTTTTGTGTTGTCCACAGTGCTCTCTGCTGACATCTGATGTCTTATCAGGAACTCTCCAGAGCAGGGGAAAATCCCCATAGCAAACATATGCTGCTCTGGACAGTTCCTGACAGAGGTGTCAGCAGAGAGTACTGTAGACAACACAAAAAAGAAATTCAAAAAGTAAAGAATTTCCTCTGTAGCATACAGCTGCTAAAAAGTACTAAAAGGATTAAGATTTTTTAATAGAAGTAATTTACAAATCTGTAACTTTCTGGCACCAGTTCATTTAAAAAAAATTCCCACCGAAGTACCCCTTTAATGTTTGTTTTGAGGGGACACAACATTAAACACTGTTATACAGGCTGTGCACTCACTATTTTACATTGAACCAAAATGTAGTTTCTTCAGTGTTGACACATAAAAAGATGTAATAATATATTTACAAAAATGTGAGGGATGGACTTATGTGAGATAACGCAGTGTCCAAGAGCTATCCTTGTTTTCAGGTACAATAGAAGACTTCACATTGTTTTAAGGGGAGGGGGAGGGGTATCCTCCACTTCAGCCACCACATAACATGGACAGGTTTTATCTAAATACCATTGTATGTTAATTTGTCCAAATCAATCATGCCAGCTACCTTGTTTTAAAAAATCTTAAGTGTATTGCAGATAGCAACTGTATTGTGAACCTGTTCAAACTCTAAATAGTGCAAGAATTATTAATTCTGCCGCAAAGCATTATGACACTGTCACACTAAAGCGGTACCATTAGAACACTGCAGATTGTCCCTTTACAATTGCTTTAAAGGTGGATTGAAAATGTATACAGTTTTCCAATATACTCTCTCAATCATTCCCCCAGGTTTTTCTCTCTGCTTTTATCTCTGCTGGCTGTCATTCTTCCAAGTGGGTAGAAATTTGTCCTGTTCATGTGTGGACATACATTACACTTGCTGTACAGTTATCAGAAATGTGTTGTGAGCAGAAATGCCAAACAAAAATGTTATTGTAAAAACTAGGATCAGAAAATAACTAAAGAAAATGACAACACTTATGAAAATAACTTTGCACCAGAAGAACATACTACAACAATGCATTCTTTTTGAATCATAATTCAAATGTTTTAAAACATCAGTAAGAAAAGGGGCTATCATAGGTTGTTACTAAAACGAAGATAACATATAGAATTAGGGTTGGAGGTGAAGGCTCGAATGGGGGAGATAATTAAAACTGCTTGCACAAAAAAATCTGTCATAGTTGGCACCAAAAAATTTACTTCCATGACTTACACCACAAATTCACTGTGGTTTAGAAATGATTGAAGTTTGGTTGCCTCACAGAACTTACAGAAAAGTGTGTGTGGCTTTGGTAAAAGAGTCAAAGAATAAATGTGTCAAACTGCTTAAAGGGGTACTCCAGCACTTAGACATCTTATCTCCTATCCAAAGGATAGGGGATAAGATGCCTGATCGCGGGGGTTCCCCCGCTGTGGACCCCCGTGATCTTGCACGCAGCTGTCACGCACCCTCCCATAGGCTTGCATTGAGGGGCAGCGTGACGTCACACGGGGGCGGAGGCGTGACGTCACACGCTGTCTGCCCTGTGGTCGCCGGTAATCAGACCCGGAGCGAACATGCTCCGGGGACTGATTTTAACTGGGGTGCTGCGAGCAATATCACGGGGGTCCCCAGCGGCGGGACCCCCGTGATCAGGCATCTTATCCCTTATCCTTTGGATAGGGGATAAGATGTCTAAGCGCAGGAGTACCCCTTTAAAGTTATACTTAGTGTAAAGATGCACAAAATTTTCATGCAGCCTGAGCCACTGTTAAAAATTCAGAGTAGGGAGATATGTGAGGAGGAGCAGCGCATCTCAAAACCATTATCCTCAAGCCTTTTACAAAGCCAGTACACCAGTGAAATGTCGGGGAAGATGGGCATTGCTCTAAATTAGCAACTATTGCTATTAGAGTAGAGCGGGGGAGATAGGATATACCTCACTATTTCTGTTGGCATTAGTTACTGGAATCGGTAACCCAATGGAAGAGATAGTACATGAGATATTGTATCCATTCTCTAAGTAGTGTGTGATTGTGTTTTTAAAGCTATTTTGACACCTACTGTTGTATTTGAGAAAAACTGTGTACTATATATATATATATATATATATATATATATATATATATATATATATATACTATTCACATGGTTGCCCAAGACTGATTCTTACATGTTGCTGATTCATGTAGTCCTCTATAAAATGTGTAATATCTATTATTGAACAAAATATTTAGTTTTAGATATAAATTTCTATCTGCTGCACTTTGGGGTGGTGTTTTTCATTAGTGTTGCATTTAGCAGTAATTTATTCTATTAAATTACTTCTGCTAGAGGATGCATACAGTATATACCTTACCATATTTGCAGTTTTCACACTGTGGTGTTAGTGACTGAATGACAACAAGCAGAGATCTTACAAGCTATAGGAAATCATTAAAGAAAATACATTGGATGATGTAAGTTTTCATTATACAAATCAAAAAGCTGTATTCGATGAAACAGTAATACCCTTTTATATTACCTTAGTACTTTTGCTCACCCAAGCATTTATGATCCTTAATACTTTATACAACTTGAGCCAGAGAAAAAGTGTAAGGAGAAAGCTGGCAGAGAATGTGTGAATCAATTTATTTGTAATTTATAAAATGTGTACATTTTTTTACTTTCCTTAGGTAGACAGAGCCGAAAAGCTTTGGCTTTAATGGTTTATAGGAGATCAAGAACTTAACCTCAAGGACTTCAATGGGAAAAGCAATAATCATAGGCCCATTTGCTGTTGCTTCTCTCGGAACAAGCAAATCCACTCATTCAATGCAGATAAAAAGGATAAAGATGTCGTTGGGTGACATGCTGCTGTGAGGAGCATGAATGTTCATTACAGAGTCATCAGACTGCAGAATCGATTTCATTTTCACAGAGTTTATAGCAGTTCAAAGCTTGGTTAGCTTTAGTCTTTCAGTACTTACTTTGTGTTTCTAGTCAGACATCAAAGAAGGGGAGGTATTAAGAGAGGTCAAAAAAGCACTTAGAAAAAAAAAGACAATTGGGAATAGAGGTATTTAAAGTCTGACGCCGTCAATAAATGTGTATGTGTGTATACAAAGCATATTTATTCTTCTTTTATTACGATAACAGACATTTCCTCTTATAAAATTGTATATACTTGACTTAAAGTTTTTTGGGTTTTTTTGCATGGTAAAAGAAAAAAAAGTAGCATGTGAGTAAAAGTAACAGTTGTATATTTGTAACAGGTATATGGATACCCAACATCGCAGCTATATGAGCATGCTGACACTCTGACACAGATGACTACTAATGGTTGATGCCCTTTGTGAGAGTGTAGTGCATGGATCTGTGATTTGGTGCCTGCAGTCAGTATTTCAGGTTCAGTGGGGTTGAGGATATAGTCCTGTGCACAATAGTCTAGTTCTTTAATGCACCAAACCATTTTGTACACCTCGCTTCGTATATGGATGTCAATAGAGATGAGCGAACTTTTGAAAACATTTTTTTGGCCGATTCACAGAATTTTACGAAAAAATTTGGTTTGATCCGTAATTATTTGCGACTAATCTATATTAAAAACGGCTATTTCCGGCCTACTTTGCTGTGTTCGGACACGCATATGGAGTGTGCTGGGGTAGTGAAATAAAACTGTTATTCAGTATGACATGCAAATTACAGGCATCACTCTTAGAATCACTGCCGCAGAGTGGCATACTGACAGAGCCTGGAGGTGTTGGCAACATGAGGAGACCATATAGTGGCTGAATGACACAGCGTGGAGGTGTTGGCAGCATGAGGAGACCATATAGTGGCTGAATGACACAGCGTGGAGGTGGCATCAATATGAGGAGACCATACAGTGGCTGATTGACACAGCATGGAGGTGTTGGCAGCATGAGGAGACACTAGGGCTTCACAATCCCTAAGATTAAAAGATGAATTTTGCTAGTGCTACCATAAAAAATTTTAGGCCCAGGCTCAGAACATCAGTAAACCATACATTGGCTGAATGACACAACCTGGAGGTGGCTGAAGCATGATAAGACCATATGGTGGCTGAATGACACAGCCTGGAGTTGTCAGAAGCATGAGGAGACCATTGAAATTTAAGATTTTTAAATAGAAATGTAAGATTTTTAAATTGAAATTGAGGATTTTTAAATTTAAAATGTTAACTCCCAAGTTTTAGTGTCCTGGGCCCCGGCGTGTGGGTACAAAGTACAAAATATAACAAGTAGTCACATGTCCCATGGCAGCACAATTACAGAGCCTGGAGGTGGCATCAGTAGGAGGAGACCATATAGTTTCTGAATGGCACAGCCTGGAGTTTGCTGAAGCATGAAGAGACCATATAGTGGCTGAATGGCACAGCCTGGAGTTTGCTGAAGCATGAAGAAACCATATAGTGGCTGAATGACTGCCTCAAGTTTGTGGCAGCATAGGGAGACCATATAGTGGCTGAATGGCACAGCCTGGAGTTGTCAGCAGCATGAAGAGACCATATAGTGGCTGAATGGCACAGCCCCGAGGTGGGTGAAGCATGAGAAGACCATATAGTGTCAGAATGGCACAGCCTGGAGGAGGCTGAAGCATGAGGAGACCATATAGTGGCTGAATTGCACAGCCTGGAGTTTGTGGCAGCATGAAGAGACCATATAGTGGCTAAATGGCACAGCCTGGAGGTGGCTGAGGCATGAGGAGACCATATAGTGTCTGAATGGCACAGCCTGGAGGTGGCTGAAGAATGAGAAGAGACCCTATAGTGGCTTAATGAGACAGCCTGGTGGTGGAAGCAGCAGCATCAGGAGTCCTTAGAGTGACGCAGTGATAGAGTGGTGTGGTGGGTGGCAATACCAGTACCCAGTGACGAAGATGGGTGAAAAAAGGTCTGATTCAGAGGAATGTTTGCAACTAGGGAGCAGTGCCTTAAATCTGTTTGGCACTATCCATTTTTGTGAAGTGTTGGTGTGGCACCATGGTCAATCTACTCGGATGCATCAAGCATTGGTGGTTGGAAATTCTGGCTGATCCATGCCTGATTCATCTTCACAAAGGTCAGTCTGCCCACATTTTTCGTGGACAGACAAGTTCTCCTTGGGGTGACTATGGCCCCGACCGCACTAAACACCCGCTATGATGGCACACTACTGGCAGGGCCGGAAAGCTTTTCCAGGGCAAACTCTGCTAGTTGCAGCCAAGTTTGACTGCTCAGTAGTCCAGTGGATCTTCAAAGTGTGTTAGCATGTACATGTCAAGGTATGTCACCACCTGCTGATTCAGGTCCTGCTCCAGGTGTAACTGCTGCTGATGAGTTGCTTCACTATGCGGGTGAAGAAAGCTACTCATCAGTAACTGTAGACTCAGGCTGCTGCTGATGGAGCTGGTACTGCTCCTGCCACCCCTCCTTAGCAGCTATGGCAGTGGAAGGTGAGCATAGTGCCCCCCCGATTCAGACCTGCGAGAGGATGGACGATGGTGCCAATAGGCATCGGCCAACTGACTACATAGGATGCCTCTGTAGTAGGTCACTTTGTCCTCCCTCTAAGTGGGTGTAAAAAAGGCCCCTATTTTGTGGCGGTAGCAAGGATCCAATAAGGTGGAGAGCCAGAAGTCATCCCGCTGCCGAATGGTGACAATTCGGCTGTCACTATGCAAGCAAGTCAGCATGCATCGTGCCAATTGTGCAGGTGACTCGGAGGGACTCCCTGCCTCAATCTCCACTGCATACTGCCACGGTGTGTCTGGGTCCTCTGTCTCGCTTTCCTCATAACCCCTAGCACCTCTGGCTACTTCTGCTCCTTGTCTCCTATCAGATTAGTAGAAAAACTGCCCATTTTGCGAAACCTAAACTGTGCTCCACTATGCCCCCCCCCCCCTTCCTCCCCCTCCTCCTCCAGTTCAGCCCCAACAGGGCTCATGTGGCCGTGATATGTAGGCGCCATGTCTTCAGTGCCCTGACCAGCCATAGTTCCAAAACATGTTGTAAGAAATGAAGCAGTGGAATGACGTCATTCATCCTGTAATCCTGGTGACTGACTAATAATGTGGCTTCCTCAAAGGGCCTGAGCAAAGCAGGTGTCACGTATGAGCTGCCACTGGTTCACATTTAAGTTACACAGGGGAGTCCCCCTATCGGCTTGGATCATAAAGAAAACGGTGATGACTTTTCTCTGTTTGTACAGTCAGTCCAACATATGGAGGGTGGAATTCCAACATGTGGCAATGTCACAAATCAGACTATGTTGGGTGATACCGTTCTGATGCTGCAGCTCAAGGAGGGTGTGCTTTGCGATGTACGAGTGGCTGAAGTGCATGCAAAGTTTCCTTCCCATTGTTAGGATGTCTTGCAAATGGGGGAAACACTTCAGGGACTGCTTCACAACCAGATTGAACATGTGGGCGCATGACTCAGCCTTCCCAGTCGCAGCGCAGACAAGATGTTCTTCCTGTTGTCAGTCACCATGGTTCCCATTTCCAGTTTTCGTGGAGTAAGCCATTCTCGGATTTCTTTACGAATTATTTTTAGCAGTTCCTCCCCTGTTTGACTCAGTGCTCCAAGCCAAACCATATGAAGAACAGTGTGACACCGCCGTGCCCTGCACACATGGTATGCTGAAGGGCCACTGAGACTTGTCTGGGCAGTGGAGGCTGAGGACACGGTGGAGGATGAGGAGGTGGAGTCGCACACTGTCACAGGACCAACAGCCTGAGAGCATGGAGGAGGAAGCGGCGTGACAAGTCCAAGTTGGTGTTGTGGCTGTGCAGGAACCACATTCACCCAGTGGGCCGTAAAGGACATGTATTGTCCCTGACCATAGTTGCCGCTCCAGACGTCAGCACTGCCATGCACTTTGGTACACACCGACAGGCTCAAGAACTGGCCCACCTTCTCTTCCACAAAATTGTGCAGCGCTGGTACTGCCTTCTTTGCAAAGAAATGATGGCTTGGCACTTGAAAAGGGAGGGACTGCAGAACCAACAACTTGAACAGGAGCACATTCAGTTTCGGCACCATTGGATGAGTGGGCGCATGCTGTTTTCTAAAAGTAGGAGAAGCAGGAGCATCTGGAGCGACAAAAGGAGGGTATGACACACAGCTCCCTTCGGCTGAGGTGGTGGAGCCTTGGCTGGCTGAAAGAGGGAGCAACGTACCACTGGATGATGCAGCAGGCTGGACCACTACATCGTAGCCACGGTTCTCTCAGGCCGCTTTATGGTAGCAAAGCATATGTTGATGCAGGGCCGTGGTGCCAACATTGGGACCCTGGCCACGCATCTACTTCTGCCGACATATCTTGCAAGTGGCTATGTGAACCTCCTCCAGATGCTTGATGAAAAACTGCCACACCGCTGAGTAGCTGATTTTCCCACCAACAGTCTGCACTAATTGACTGCTACTGTCGCTGTCTCCAGGAACCCCTGTTCCACTACCTCCCAGGAAGGTAGGCTGCCGCGAAGCAGGTGGTCTCCCCCGGGCACGTTTGGCTCTCGAATTTCCACTTCTGTCACCATGCAGACTGCCAACCATGCTACCACCTTGCTGGCTCAGCTGCTGCCTCATGGGCAACCTGCAACTCTCTTCTCCTGATGATGATGAAGCCCCTTCTGCACAACAAGTATCTGAGTACAATACCAGCCGGTGATTACTTTTTCCTGGACTTTCATAGTATCTAGGCCCTTGACAGATTAACAGGTACAAAATAGTACACTACCTAGAAGTACATATGTGGTATGCACTTATGAGGGCAGAAAAATGCGGTACAGTATGCTTACAAAAATGTTTTTTAGTGAAACACCAGCGGGTGATTACTTTTGCCTGGACTTTCACAGTACCTAGGCCGTTGACAGATTAACAGGTACAAAATAGTACACTACTTAGATGTAGGTATGTGGTATACACTTATGAGGGCAGAAAATGCACTACAGTAGACTTAAAAAAGTATCTGAGTACAACACCAGCCGGTGATTACTTTTTCCTGGACTTTCACAGTATCTAGTCCCTTGACAGATTAACAGGTACAAAATAGTACACTACTTAGATGAACATATGTTGTATGCACTTATGAGGGCAGAAAAATGCGCTACAATACACTTAAAAAAGTATCTGAGCAAAAACACCAGCCGGTGAGTACTTTTGCCTGGACTTTCACAGTATCTAGGCCATTGACAGATAAACAGGTTTAAAGTAGTACACTACTTAGATGTAGGTAAGTGGTATGTACATATAAGGGCAGAAAAATGTGCTACTGTACGCCTCAAAAACTATTTGAGTAAAACACCAGCCGGTGATTACTTTTGCCTGGACTTTCATAGTATCTAGGCCCTTGACAGATTAACAGGTACAAAATAGTACACTACTTAGAAGTACATATGTGGTATGCACTTATGAGGGCAGAAAAATGCGGTACAGTACGCTTACAAAAAACTTATTTTAGTGAAACACCAGCGGGTGATTAATTTTGCCTGGACTTTCACAGTACCTAGGTCCTTGACAGATCAACAGGTACAAAATAGTACACTACTTAGATGTATGTATGTGGTATGCACTTATGAGGGCAGAAAAAATGTTGCAGCACAAAAAAGCTGTGTACTAAACACAAAATTGCACTCTGTCAAAGACTATTAGGAATGGACTGCTGGGTATTATACCATCTACAAACTAGTATAACCAGCAGATGATTTGTTGTGGAACAAAGACACAGAATAGTGCTGAAAAATTATTCCTGCCTCCTCTGCTAAGGTTTTTGAAGTTGAGGCAGCTTGTTGAAATGTATGAGGCAAAGCACAGCTATCTGACCCTCTCTGTAAGACAATGCTGAAGAAAGTGACTGAGAGGTTAATGGCTGCAGTAAAAATTATTTTCAGTGAAAAAAACACTGCTCTCTGTCCACCAGAACGCTGATGTGACTAGGATGTGAAATGCTGCTGGAATGAGCTTTTCTGTGTAACACACACACACAGTGATGTCCATTCTATGTCTATGCAGTGTAATGAATGATATAATGAGCCACAAAATGGCTGCCGAATATATAGGGCTGTGACATCACAGGGGTGACTGGCTGCTGATAGGCTGCATCCTGCGTGTGATTCAGGGTCATCCCGCCTACTTCCCTTCCCGCCTTGCCTTCCCACCTTCCCAGCGTTCCTTGCCCCATGTACTGACATGTTGATATGCCATTTTAGGTGTCCTGGAGCCTGGACTGCAGTAAATTTAATGAAGAGATTCACGCAATAGAATTGCGGCGATATTAGCATTCGTTGTGAATCGAATAATTCATGAAATTCGTAATGAATTTGAGTCAGTCAGCTTCGATTCGCTCAGCTCTAGATATCAACTGTTAGGTAGAAAGATGCAAAGTGGTTTCCTTGAGATCTGAGGAGCAGTATGCTGCATTAGAGTCCATTCTTCATACTTCTCAGCTGTAGGCATTCCCTGTGTTGTCAAATGGAAATGTGGTACTGTATTATCGAGTTATTATCCTTTGTATTGAGCATCACTTGATTCTTTGTCATAGCAATCTAAAGTGGAACAGAATTCGGAGGTAGGGTTTGTGCTCAGCACGATTTGTGATCCCAAGGACTGCTATATTCTGCAGCCATTGCATTGGCACCACATATGCTAATATTAGGATGCTTGGGCAGTTTAAGGGGTGAAACACTTTGCACCTGCCCTGGCCCTACATTTTTAGGAAGTAAAAAATATTTCACTCCAGTCTCAGTTTGGTTTGTTTCCTGTTCATTGACCCACTTTACCTTCCAGAATACGCTGATTAGCATTAATATGATGAAAGCCAAATTTTTAACCCACAACGAATTAACAGGAAATCCAATTCTTGCTATTTCCATTCATTTTATGTGTTACATCTAGCGCTGGCCGTAAGCGTATCCCCCCCCCCCCCTCACTTTCGCAGCCGGCGGGGCTGGGATTCACATCGCGGGATGCGCCCGCATACGAGTCGCAGCCCGTCTCTCACCTCCATGCATGTCTCTTTCCTCTGTCTTCTTTCAGTGCCGGCGCGCGTGCCCCCACCTCCTAGGGTGCACCCGAGCTCTCTAATTTTAAAGGGCCAACTTGCCTGTAATTATGGTTTGCACCTGCACTGTTTGTGATAAATATCTGCACCTCCCATCACTCCCTGCATGATCTTTGTTGCCCCAGAGCCTTAGAGAAAATGTTTGTTGTTTAGCCTTGCCATGTTCCAGACCCTGGCATTCCGTGACCTGAACTTGCTCCTTGCCGCCTGCCTATTGACCTACTGCTACGTCCCTGTCTACGCACCTGTGCCGCCAGCCCTGACCTCCTGCTATCCAGACCACATCTTGCCTATCCCTCCTGTACCTCGTATCACCTCAGCCGCCTGTGTGGTCAAGTTGTGCCAGGGGTAGCGACCTGGGTTCTGCCTGCCGTAGCAAGACCATCCCGCTTTGCGGCAGGCTCTGGTGAATACCAGTGGCACCTTCGACTCCGCTCCTTGGCACGGCCTACATCATCTGCCACACAGGTTCAGCGGATCCACTACCTCCTGCCAACTGCCTTGAGTCCTTACATTATGTATGTATTAATTTGATAATATAATAAATAAACATTTATATAAAAAAAAAAACTAGGTTACTGTATATTTTAACCACACTTAACCTTTGTAAGACCAGGTTAACATTTACTTTTGAGATTGAATTTTGTTTCAATGTTTAAAGGGAATCTGTCATTTGTATCACTAACCTGAGAGCAGGCAACTGCCGTGTCAGCGCACTTCTGGAGCACCCCATGCACCAAACCTGCTTATTGGAAAATGAAGAAGAAGTCCAGCACTGCAGTGGAGGCAGCTTTATTAAGTGAGAATCACACAGTAAAAACACACTAGTCAGACATGTTTCAAGCGCGAATGCTCTTCCTCGGTGATGTCAGTGTGAGCACAGGTAAGCACTAATATACCCAAATCCATGGGTGGGGCAAGATGAAAAAACGCCCATATACCTGGCATCACACTGATTTACAGGGATCAAGGTATGCAAATAAAATACACATGAACAGTGCATAAAATGTATATAAAATACATAAATACTAAATATATAATACCACATACCAAAATTGAATACCAGCAAAAGGAAAGAAAAGGAGAAATAAATAAGCAAACCTGCTTAATATCATCAGCCAAATAAGGAGGATAACGGGAAAGCAGGGCCACGTATTAGCCCCTACCATTAGGTTGCCGGTGACACTAATGACAGATTCCCTTTAAACATACTTATTTTCTGATTGTAATTTTTCTTTAGTCAGTTTTTTGTACATTAATATGGAAACAGCCTTTTTACCTGAGCTGTTTTATCAGAATTTAGAGCTATACTTTAACCCCTTAAGGACACATGACGTTCTCATACGTCTCCATTTCCGAGTCCTTAAGGACACATGACGTATGAGAACGTCATGTGTTTTACCGGCCCCCCGCAACCATCTGGAGCGGAGCCGGTCCCCGATGCCTGCTGAAATCGTTCAGCAGGCATCGGGGCATATCGCCCAGGGGGGTCATTATGACCCCCCATGTCGGCGATGGCCGCAGATCGCTGGACAATTCAGTCCAGCGATCTGCGGCGGATTCCGGGTCAATCGGGTCTCCAGTGACCCGGTGACCCGGAATTATTGGCTGATCGGGGCCGTCAGAGACGGCCCCGATCAGCCAGAGCCAGCAGGGGTGAGGTGGCACTGGTGCCACCTCACGATCGCCCTGATTCGTCGGCCGGATTACCGGCCGACCAATCAGGGCGCCTGCTGAGGGTGTCACTCCCGCAACCCGCTCCGCCCCTCTTCCGGAGGACGTGAGCGGGTGCGGGACGTGCACCCCGGGTGCTGGGGACCCCGATCCCCGGCGCCCCTGTTGGGATCGGGGCCCAAGGAGCAGCGGCGGCGGCGGAGACGACGAGGGACTGACCTGCAGTGTGGATCGTTGGAGGTGAGTGACAGCCTCCTGCTGTTGCTTAGCAACAGCTCCCAGCATGCAACAAGGGCATGCTGGGAGCTGTAGTTATGCAACAGCAGGAGGCAGACCACCACAACTCCCAGCATGCCCTTATGGGCATGCTGGGATTTGTAGTTTTGCAACAGCTGGAGGCACATTCTTTCTATGGAAAAGTGTACCTTCAGCTGTTGTGTAACTACAACTCCCAGCTTGCACAATCAGCTAAAGTGCATGCTGGGAGTTGTAGTGGTGCATCTGCTGGTTGCATAACTACAACTCCCAGCATGCCCGTTGGCTGTCGGTGACTGCTGAGAGTTGTAGTTTTGCAACAGCTGAAGGCACACTGAGTTAAGTAGAAAACCAGTGTGTCTCCAGCTGTTGCATAACTACAATCCCCAGCATCCCCAGCCAAAGTAGTATGCCTCCAGCTGTTGCATAACTACAACACCCAGCATGCCCTTCCGCTGTCCGTACATGCTGGGGGTTGTAGCTTTTGCAACAGCTGAAGGCACACTGGTTGCAAAACACTGAGTTTGTTACCAAACTCGGTGTTTCACAACCAGTGTGCCTCCAGCTGTTGCAAAACTACAACTCCCAGCATGCACTGATAGACCGTACATGCTGGGAGTTGTAGTTTTGAAACAGCTGGATGTTCCCCCCCCCCCCCAATGTGAACGTACAGGGTACACTCACATGGGCGGAGGATTACAGTTAGTATCCGGCTGCAAGTTTGAGGTACGGCAAAATTTCTGCCGCAGCTCAAACTGCCAGCGAGAAACTACTGTGAACCCCCCGCCCGTGTGACTGTACCCTAAAAACACTACACTACACTAACACACAATAAAATAAAAAGTAAAAAACACTACATATACACATACCCCTACACAGCCCCCCTCCCCAATAAAAATGAAAAACGTCTGGTACTCCACTGTTTCCAAAACGGAGCCTCCAGCGGTTGCAAAACTACAACTCCCAGCATGCACTGATAGACCGTACATGCTGGGAGTTGTAGTTTTGCAACAGCTGGATGTTCCCCCCCCCCCCCAATGTGAACGTACAGGGTACACTCACATGTGCGGAGGATTACAGTAAGTATTCGGCTGCAAGTTTGAGCTGCATCAAATTTTCTGCCGTAGCTCAAACTGCCAGCGAGAAACTACTGTGAACCCCCCGCCCGTGCGACTGTACCCTAAAAACACTACACTAACACAAAATAAAATAAAAAGTAAAAAACACTACATATACACATACCCCTATACAACCCCCCTCCCCAATAAAAATGAAAAACGTCTGGTACGCCACTGTTTCCAAAACGGAGCCTCCAGCTGTTGCAAAACAACTACTCCCAGTATTGCCAGATAGCCGTTGACTGTCCAGGCATGCTGGGAGTTTTACAACAGCTGGAGGCACCCTGTTTGGGGATCACTGGCGTAGAATACCCCTATGTCCACCCCTATGCAAGTCCCTAATTTAGGCCTCAAATGCGCATGGCGCTCTCACTTTGGAGCCCTGTCGTATTTCAAGGCAACAGTTTAGGGCCACATATGGGGTATTACCGTACTCAGGAGAAATTGGGCTTCAAATTTTGGGGGGTATTTTCTGCTATTACCCTTTTTAAAAAATGTAAAATTTTTGGGAAAACAAGCATTTTAGGTAAAAAAAATATATATTTTTTTACATATGCAAATGTCGTGAAACACCTGTAGGGTATTAAGGTTCAAATTACCCCTTGTTACGTTCCCCGAGGGGTCTAGTTTCCAAAATAGTATGCCATGTTTTTTTTTTGCTGTCCTGGCACCATAGGGGCTTCCTAAATGCGGCATGCCCCCAGAGCAAAATTCGCTTTCAAAAAGCCAAATGTGACTCCTTCTCTTCTGAGACCTGTAGTGCGCCAGCAGAGCACTTTTCACACCCATATGGGGTGTTTTCTGAATCGGGAGAAATTGGGCTTCAAATTTTGGGGGGTATTTTCTGCTATTACCCTTTTTAAAATTGTAAAAATTTTGGGAAATCAAGCATTTTAGGTAAAAAAAATATATATTTTTTTACATATGCAAAAGTCGTGAAACACCTGTAGGGTATTAAGGTTCACATTACCCCTTGTTACATTCCCCGAGGGGTCTAGTTTCCAAAATGGTATGCCATGTGTTTTTTTTTTGCTGTCCTGGCACCATAGGGGCTTCCTAAATGCGGCATGCCCCCAGAGCAAAATTCGCTTTCAAAAAGCCAAATGTGACTCCTTCTCTTCTGAGACCTGTAGTGCGCCAGCAGAGCACTTTTCACACCCATATGGGGTGTTTTCTGAATCGGGAGAAATTGGGCTTCAAATTTTGGGGGGTATTTTCTGCTATTACCCTTTTTAAAATTGTAAAAATTTTGGGAAACCAAGCATTTTAGGTAAAAAAAATATATATTTTTGTACATATGCAAAAGTCGTGAAACACCTGTAGGGTATTAAGGTTCACATTACCCCTTGTTACGTTCCCCGAGGGGTCTAGTTTCCAAAATGGTATGCCATGTGTTTTTTTTTTGCTGTTCTGGCACCATAGGGACTTCCTAAATGCGGCATGCCCCCAGAGCAAAATTTGCTTTCAAAAAGCCAAATGTGACTCCTTCTCTTCTGAGACCTGTAGTGCACCAGCAGAGCACTTTTCACCCCCATGCGAGGTGTTTTCTGTATCGGGAGAAATTGGGCTTCAAATTTTGGGGGGTATTTTCTGCTATTACCCTTTTTAAAAATGTAAAATTTTTGGGAAACCAAGCATTTTAGGTAAAAAAATATATATATTTTTTTTACATATGCAAAAGTCGGGAATCAACTGTAGGGTATTAAGGTTCACTTTACCCCTTGTTACGTTCCCTGAGGGGTCTAGTTTCCAAAATGGTATGCCATGTGTTTTTTTTTTGCTGTCCTGGCACCATAGGGGCTTCCTAAATGCGGCATGCCCCCCAAAAACCATTTGTCGCTCCTTCCCTTCTGAGCCCTCTACTGCGCCCGCCGAACAATTAACATAGACATATGAGGTATGTGCTTACTCGAGAGAAATTGGGTTTCAAATACAAGTAAAAATTTTTTTCCTTTTTATCCCTTGCAAAAATTCAAAAATTGGGTCTACAAGAACATGCGAGTGTAAAAAATGAAGATTTTGAATTTTCTCCTTCACTTTGCTGCTATTCCTGTGAAACACCTAAAGGGTTAATACACTTACTGAATGTTTTTTGAATACTTTAGGGGGTGTAGTTTTTATAATGGGGTCTTTTATGGGGTATTTCTAATATGAAGACCCTTCAAATCCACTTCAAAACTGAACTGGTCCCTGAAAAATAGTGAGTTTGAAAATTTTGTGAAAAATTTCAAAATTGCTACTGAACTTTGAAGCCCTATGGTGTCTTCCAAAAGTAAAAACTCATAAATTTTATGATGCAAACATAAAGTAGACATATTGTATATGTGAACCCCAAAAAAATATATTTTGAATATCCATTTTCCTTACAAGCAGAGAGCTTCAAAGTTAGAAAAATGCAAAATTTTCATTTTTTTCATCAAATTTTGGGATTTTTCACCAAGAAAGGATGCAAGTTACCATAAAATTTTACCACTAAGTTAAAGTAGAATATGTCACGAAAAAACAATCTCGGAATCAGAATGATAACTAAAAGTATTCCAGAGTTATTAATGTTTAAAGTGACAGTGGTCAGAATTGCAAAAAACGCTCCGGTCCTTAAGGTATAAAATGGCCTGGTCCTTAAGGGGTTAAAGGGGTACTCCTCTGGAAAACATAATTTTTTTTTTTTTTTTAAATCAACTGGTGCCAGAAAGTTAAACAGATTTGTAAATTATGTCTATTAAAAAATATCAATACTTCCAGTACTTATCAACTGGCATATGCTCCACAGGAAGTTATTTTCTTTTTAAATGTCTTTCTGTCTGACCGCAGTGCTCTCTGCTGACACCTCTGTCCATGTCAGGCACTGTCCTGATATGGACAGAGGTGTCAGCAGAGATCCCTGTGGTCAGACAGAAAGGAAATTCAAAAAGGAAAGAACTTCCTGTGTATCATACAGCAGCTGATAAGTACTGGAAGGATGAAGATTTTTTAAAAGAAGTCGTTTACAAATCTGTGTAACTTTTTGGCACCAGTTGATTTCAATTTCTTTTTCCAGTGGAATACCCCTTTAATGCAAAACCCATGGACAAGAGCTGTCCCATTTATGTGAATGCAAAAGGTTTTTGGGCATGTTTTGTAACCTGTGATGCCTCACCTTGGAAACGTGATGAAGCAGGATTTGCTGTGAATTGGAGTAGTCACTCAGAGGAGCCCTTGTTGTTGTATCTCCCTGTTCCTGCTTGTAACTGCATTGATGTGTATGAAATAAAGGATCTTCGTTATTTGCATCACTAAAAGGGTGAGTGCTATGTCTCTTATCATTTCTCTGCATACCAGTTTTTGGGGATGTCATTGCCCCACCCTCAGTGCATATGATATGGGATTCCATAGTTTTAGTATAAACAGTTATACCTCCTGCCACCTATCTACCCACTGGTGCCGAGCAGCTTGCATTCTTGTTTTCATGTAATTCTGTCTGTATTGTTAAAGAATTCTGACTGTAATTCTGTTTGTGATGTTACTGCAGGAAAGTGATCTGTACAGAACAGAAAGTGTTTGCTTAGTTTTTCTAAAAGTTCTATCTAAGCCAAAATTGTATCAATAAAAACTACAGAACAAAATACAAAAAAGTGAGCCCTCAAACATTTCAATAAACTGAAAAATAAAGAAGTAAAGCAATACAAAAACTATGTAAATATAGGTATCATTGTAATGATATTGGCCCACAAAATGAATATAACAAGTTACCACAAAGTGCACTGTGTAAAAACAAAACTTCTCAGTTGTAGAATTGCAAAGTTGTTTTTTTCAATCTCCCCCTACAAATAATTTTTGTTAGTTTTTTTCCATGTATTTTATTGTAGAACTAGCTGAATACCCGGTGTTGCCTGGTTTTTCCTTCCTAGTCCTTGTTGGAGAGGAAAATAAACAAAGGAGGAAGCTTTTGACTTCATATCCGTCCTAATATATTCTTGTCATATCCCAACCCCATATCCCGACCTCCTATCCTGACCTCCTATCCCGACCTCCTATCCCATCCTCCTATCCTGACCTCCTATCCTGACCTCCTATCCTGACCTCCTATCCTGACCTCCTATCCTGACCTCCTATCCCGACCTCCTATCTCGACCTCCTATCTTGACCTCCTATCCAGTCCATCTATCCCAACCTCCTATCCCATCCTCCTATGCCGACCTCCTATCCTGACCTCCTATCCCGTCCTCCTATCTCAACCTCCTATCCCGACCTTCTATCCCGACCTCCTATCTCGACCTCCTATCTCGACCTCCTATCTTGACCTCCTATCACGCCTCCTATATCGACCTCCTATCTGGACGTTCTATCTCGACATACTATCACAACCTCCTATCCTGACCTCCTATCCCCTCCTCCTATCTTGACCTCCTATCTCGACCTCCTATCTCATCCTCCTATCCCGTCCTACTATCCCATCCTCCTATCTCGACCTCCTATCCCGACCTCCTATCCTGTCCTCATATCCAGTTCATCTATCCCGACCTCCTATCCCATCCTCATATCCTGTCCTCCTATTTCAACCTCCTATCCCGACCTCCTATCCCGACCTCCAATTCTGACCTCTTATCCCGCCTCCTATCCCGTCCTCATATCCAATCCTCATATCCCAACCTCCTATCTCGATCTCCTATGTCGACCTCCTATCCCGACCCGTAATATGTGTACCAGGTATTGAAATATTGTCAGCCATACGGAAGTTATGTGGGAACATACATTTCCCATTAACTTGCATGGGACTTTAAACAAAAACCCGGACCCTCACAAATGGGGGTAGCTAAGGGTTAAATTAACTATCCTATATTTTAAGTGGACATATAAGTAGCATGTGACCAAGTATTATCGAAATATCTCCAGCCGTTTGGAAGTTATGCGGTAACATATATTTCCCATAGACTTGTATGGGACTTTAAACATAAACCCTGCCCCTGGCAAATGGGGGTGAGTAAGGGTTAAATCACCTATCTTATGTTATGTTGTTGTCATATAAGTAACGTGTGCCAAGTTTCATGTTAATATCTTTAGCCGTTTGGACGTGATGCTGGAACATACACACATACACACATTGGGGGACATGTATCAAAGATTTTACCCCTGTTTTGTGTGTATTTTTTTTGCGCAAAATTTTGCGCGAGGGCTTTTTTTTCCCATTTTTTTGCGCACGTTTTGGTAGAGCATGTCCTCCACATGTGGCTGAATCAGGGTAGCTTGGAGCTGCATATATAGTACACATGGATTTATCACCTGCGTTCTTTTCCTTTGCACCAAAAATTTTGACGCAAGTGCGTCTTTTTCCCCATAAATATAAGCCAACTTTAACTGCACGTAGCAATCCTTTCTATTTCTGAAGGAAAGTTCTACTAAGGAACCACCAGAATGTTTTTACTTTCCTATCTCAATTCCTCCTTTGGTTTGCTTTATATTTTTACTCCTTGGTTATTCCAAAGCACTTTTAAAATAATTTGCATATAGAATATTTGTTTACAGTTCAGTTATTCATTAGATCACTTGTATATTGTTATTTTATGATCCAACAATTTAATAATTTACATAGGAAATGTTTGATAGCTTACTTATCATTGAACAAGCTCCGTCACATTAAAATACCGTATTTATCGGGGTATACCACGCACCGGCCTATAACACGCACCCTCATTTTACCAAGGATATTTGGGTAAAAAAAGTTTTTTACCCAAATATCCATGGTAAAATGAGGGTGCGTGTGTGCGCGTGTATACCCCGATATACCCCCAGGAAAGGCAGGGGGAGAGAGGCCGTCGCTGCCCGCTTCTCTCCCCCTGCCTTTCCTGGGGGTCTAGAGCGCTGCTGTCGGCCCTTCTCACCCCCTGGTTATCGGCGCCGCTGCCCGTTCTGTCCCCCTGACTATTGGTGCCGTGCCGATAGCCAGGGGGAGAGAAGCGGCACCGACAGCCAGGGGGAGAGAAGGGGCAGCGGCACCCATTGCCGGCGCCGCTCCCCCGTTGCCTCCCCCCATCCCCGGTGGCATAATTACCTGAGTCGGGTCCGCGCTGCTGCAGGCCTCCGGCGTGCGTCCCCGGCGTCGTTGCTATGCGCTGAACGGCGCGGCGCATGACGTCAGTGCGCCGCGCCGTGCATAGCAACAGCGCTGGGGACGCACGACGGAGGCCTGCAGCAGCGCGGACCCGACTCAGGTAATTATGCCACCGGGGATGGGGGGAAGCAACGGGGCAGCGGCGCCGGCAATGGATGCCGCTGCCCCTTCTCTCCCCCTGGCTGTCGGCGCCGCTTCTCTCCCCCTGGCTATCGGCGCCGACACCGATAGTCAGGGGGACAGAACGGGCAGCGGCGCCGATAACCAGGGGGTGAGAAGGGCCGACAGCAGCGCTCTAGACCCCAGGAAAGGCAGGGGGAGAGAAGCGGGCAGCGACGGCCTCTCTCCCCCTGCCTTTCCTGGGGGTGTATCGGCGTATAACACGCACACAGACTTTAGGCTAAAAATTTTAGCCTAAAAAGTGCGTGTTATACGCCGATAAATACGCTTTGTAATCCACTTAACACTGTAGATCCTTTTCCTTTTATTTTTACAATTTACTGCTTTCCGTTATACTTTTCACTGATAGCCAGCCATCTTACCATGTGACCATCTGGGCATGCTGGGAGTTGTAGTTTTGCAACATCTGGAGGGCCACAGTTTGGAGACCACTGTATAATGGTCTCCAATCTGTGCTCTTCCAGATGTTCCAAAATTACAAATCTCAGCATGCACACTCTTTCGAGGCATGCTGGAAGTTGTAGTTCTGTAACATCTGGAAGACCACAGATTGGAGACCATTATACAGTGGTCTACAAACTGTGGACCCCCAGCTGTTGCAAAACTACAACTCCCAGCATGCCCAGACTGCCCAAGCATGCTGGGAGTTGTAGTTCGTCAACATCTGACCCTTCAGATATTGCCGAAATACAACTTCCAGCATGTCTGGCCATGCTGGGAATTATAGTTTTGCAACAGCTAGAGGCACACTAGTTGGGAAACATTGTTGGTTTCCCAACTCTTTTTCCCAACCCGTGTGCCTCCAGATGTGCCTCCAAACTATAACGCCCAGCATGTACTGACAGACCATGCATGCTGGGAATTGAAGTTGTGCAACAGCTGGAGGCACACTGGTTTGGAAACACTAAGTTAAGTAAAAAACTTTCAAGTGTTTTGCAACCAGTGTGCCTTCAGCTGTTGCATAACTACAACCCTCAGCATGCACGGACTGCCAAAGGGCATGCTGGGAGTTGTAGCAGTATGCCTCCAGCTGTTGCATAACTACAAGTTCCAGCATGTCCTTCTGCTGTCACTGCATGCTGTGATTTGAAGTTTTTGCAACAGCTGAAGGCACACTGGTTGCGAAACACTGAGTCTGTTTCCGTGTTTCGCAACCAGTGTGCCTCCAGCTGTTGCAAAACTACAACTCCCAGCATGCACGGACAGCCAAAGGGCATGCTCGGAGTTGTAGTTTTGCAACAGCTGGATGTTTCCACGCACCCCTCCATCCAATGTGAATGGACAGGGTACACTCACATGGGCGGAGGTTTACAGGGAGTGCTGCAAGATTGAGATGCAGCAAACTCGCTGTCAACCCCCGCCCGTGTGACTGTACCCTAAAAACACTACACTACACTTAAATAAAATAAGTAAAAAACACTATATATACACATACCGCTACACAGCCCCCCTCCCCTCCCCAATAAATATGAACAACGTCTGGTACGGCACTGTTTCCAAAATGAAGCCTCCAGCTGTTGCAAAACAACAACTCCCAGTATTGCCGAACAGCCATTGACTGTCCAGGCATGTTGGGAGTTTTGCAACAGCTGGAGGCACCCTGTTTGGGAAACACTGGCATAGAATACCCCTATGTTCACCCCTATGCAAAACCCTAATTTAGGCCTCAAATGCGCATGGCGCTCTCTCACTTTGGAGCCCTGTCGTATTTCAAGGCAACATTTTAGGGTCACATATGGGGTATCGCCGTACTCGGGAGAAATTGCCTTACAGATTTTGGGGGGGGGCTTTTTTCTCCTTTTACCCATTATGAAAAGGAACAGTTGGAGTCTACACCAGTATGTTAGTGTATAAAAATAAAATTATTTACACTGAGATGCAGGTGTTGCCGCATACTTTACATTTTCACAAGAGGTAAATGGGGGAAAAAAAAACATTTTTTGGGACACAATTTAGCCAGAGTACGGAGATACCACATATGTGGGCGCAAAGTGCTCTGCGGGCGCACAACAAGGCCCATAAGGTAGAGTGCACCATGTACATTTGAGGTGATTTGCACAGGGGTGTCACAGATGTTAAATAAAGAGTAAGGACATTGGTATAATTGATGTGTTATAATTGGGTGCAAAAAGTGGTATTATTGTGAGATTAAAACTCTACATAATGAAGAAAAAAAATTCTAAAACTAATAACGAGGACACAATTACTGTTTAGGTGCAGATACGCTACAGACAAAGCTCCTACTAAATAGAGCTGCGGTGTAAATTTATGCTCTGAGGAGAATTCTAAATTTAAATGCAATTCAAAAAAGTAGCTGCACAAGAATGATAAATTTAACGCAGCTGCGCCAAATTTACACAACAGGCAGAGGGGTAAAAAAAACTTCTATTATACACTGGAAATGATACATGTCCCCCATTGAGTTTTATATATATAGATATGTATAGATAGATAAAAAGTGTAATTACAAAGTACAATTGGTTCAGCAAGAAAACAAGCCCTCACATGGGTCTCTGGAGGCAAAGATAAAAGAGTTATGGCTCTTAGGATGCAAGGGGGGAAAAATAAAAATGCAAAAATGAAAATTGACTGCGCCCTCGAGGCCAAAACGGGCTGTGTCCTCAAGGGGTTAAAATCAAATCAATGTTTTAATCAGACAATAGCCAAATCATCATCTTGAGATATGTCTGAGATTGTATTTTTTTTTCTCTGACTTGACCTATGTTGATAAGAAGCCTGCACTGAAACGAAATGTTATCCTATCTTTCGTCTGAATGAGTGAACGCTGCCAGTCCTATATTGTGTGTCATTAAGACCTGCAGTCTTGGCAATCTCTCTTTAATACCTCCAGGATTCCTTTTTTCTTTTCACATTGAAGAAAATAACAAGCTTGAAATACCTGTGGACTTGCACAGTACAGGCTGTGGTGATTTAGAAAGGGTTCACCCCAGGTATGGCCTTCCTTTTACAAAACATCATTTCCAGCACAGAGCACATTGGCAGCACATAGCAATTAGCGGCACACAAATAAACTAAAAAATCCCACTACCCCCTGCGTCTAAAATTATGTCTGCATAATAAAACCATTTTCTACTGATTAATGGAGGGCTGGTTGAACAAGGTGTTTATTTGGGACACCGGACATGCATTTCCTCCACGCGGGAGAAAAATTGCTCCAAAATGGGAAAGAGATCACAAAATAGCCTTTTGAATTGGAGTACATTTTCCATTTCAATACAATTTGTGGTGGCTTTTGAAAGAGTCGGAGCGCTACAGGATCCAGTATGTGGTATCTGAGATATGAATTGTATAACAGGGTTTGTTTCTTCTAGGTCCTACAGAAGCTTTTCATCTCTAATCCGGTTTCCCTCTGTCTTCACTAGGACAGAGTAGAACTAAGTCATTCAATTGACAAACCATCTATAGTCCCCAGCTTGACTTCCTGTTTATTTTAATTTATTCATTAATCTGAAGAGAAAACTAAGCAGCTTTATTTTAGCCTTTTCGATACCACTTCTATGGAGTACAAAATGCCTGTGTTTTTTTTTACTCTATATTTTGCCTTTTTCAAGGCAACTGGAGAAAATCATCCCGGAGAACAATGTTATTGATAGCTAACAGTTTCCTTGTTACAGCTGGAGCAGAATGCATAGTGAAAGCAGAGAATTGCAATCATCCACGGCTATGTTATTCCTAGGTAGAGTTAATCTCTGCTCTCTGTCTGGCTGAGATATCGAGTGGATGGCGAGATAACAGCCTTTCATTCCATATCATATCAGCACAGGAACACTTCTATTATGCCCTTCTTGACTTATTAATAATAACTATCCAACACTCCGCCTTGGGAAATATCATTGCTTCCCATGTTTCCATTAGTCTCGCCCCATACACACTGCACATCGTAAAGAACGTGAAACCTCTGTATGGCTACAAAGGGCTAACTGGTCTTACATGTGGAAATGTGGCATGCACAGGAAACTTTAGCATAGCCGTCTTTTATTAGCCGTAAAAATCATTGTATCCTAGGATTTTCTGCTTGTCTACTGTGTTGTACTGTATGACGATATGTAATAATAACAAGCAATGATTAGAGAAGTAAATGTTCAGTAAGATTGCTAAAAAGTGCTGTAGATTTTTATTTTAACCCTTGATTTTCCTACTCCCATGTAGTCAACATAAAGTAATAGAAATACAGTACTGTGTCTAAATAATACTGATATGCTAATAATATTAAGATTGCTGGTGGTCACCATATTTGGGTGACATCTGAATTGTCAGTACTTAATATAGAATGAAATAAACCACAGGCCCAAACCTAATTCCCCTATCTGGTCTCTTCAGTTTATAACACATCATGAGCTCCCTGGGAAGTCAATGGAGTTGATTTACATTATAGTAATGATAGAACGATCATAAAGTATAGACTACTAATGCACTAGTGAGGGAAAGGAAAGGTAATTGCAACATATATATTGAGGGAAATGAGCCTTAGTAAAGGGTGATGGGGCTTCTGAAGATCTGCAGTAAATGCTCCCCATGAATTCTAGAGTGTAAAATTATACAGTGGAAAAAATTAGGGCACGGAGGACACGGCTAGCGAAGAGACTGTAGTACTGAGATATATTCAGGATGAATGTGTAAAGGCTAATACAAAGAAAACAATAAATGAAAAGGAGGCAAAGGAAGATGTTAGGGGAAAAAACTCAATGCATTATGAGGAGTAGACGTGGGCGTGTTGGACAATCTGGAGCACAAAGTCATAATGGAGCAGCAGATCGACTCATTTTTTAAATATCAAGACTGAGACAGGACAGTATGGGGTCCCCATGCAACAATAGTAGGGTAGGCTCCTCGCTGCCAGCAGTTTGTAGAACATAAAATAGTATTGACTACACAGAAATATATGTACAGAATGTATACATATACTGTCCCACAACGGTTAGAGGGTGAGCGTCGGATGATCTCCATCACTTTCACTGAAAAGAGTTTTATGGGGGAAATATTTTTATGCTCTTTCGCTCCCTGTTGGTAATGCTCTGGTAGACATAGAAAGGGTTACAAGTTCAAGACATAGAACTAGGTTTACAAGTTCGGCCATACCATAAAGGAATTAGTGTCTAGCGATGAGCGGCATTGACCATATTCAAATTTGCAATATTTCGCGAATATATAGACGAATATTCTATTTCGCGTATTCGTTATATTCGCATATGTGAATATTCGGATATTCACATATTTGCGTATTCGAGGAAGAAAACAGTGAGGGGGTGGGCAACTTTACTATTGGTTGCTAGGGATGTTGTTGATAACCTCTGACAAGTGTATTTGCAACATTCTATTTGGCCCACAAGTGAAAAGAAGGAATATGCAAATATTCACATATGCGCATATGCGGCAAAAAAGCGAATATTCGCAATTTTGAATATATAGCAAATCTATTCACAATATTCCTGAATTTGCGATAAAAATTCGAAATGCGAATATTCACGCACAACACTATTAGTGTCCTAGAATGGTATCAATCCATGAGTGTGCACAAATCTAGGAACAAGTGGGGCTGTACTCTACGTAAGGACCGAAGTCAAGGCCGGTGATAAACTTAACCACTGAATCCAAAGCTCTTAACCAAGAAAGTGCATTTCTAAATCACAACAACCACATATCTTCACTGTCACATCTACGCAGCACCTCCTCTCTGCAGCCCGCAAAAATGTGTAACCCTTTTTATTTTTAATGTCACCAGTTTGAAAGCTGTTAGGGTATGTTGACATGCCATATTTTATGCGGGATGTCTGCCCGGAAAATTTCCATAATGAATTCCGCTGAAAGAATTGTGAGTGGAATTTTTCTGATGGAAAGTCTGCCGTGTGAACAAGGCCTAAAAAGGATTGTGTTTTGTACCAACTTAAGTAACAACAAAAATTGCATTACACCTTCCTGTGTCTGGTTATCCTGCTGGAGAGGAAATTAAATAAAAGGGACTATAAGCTGCACAGTATTTTTGAAGGCTGTCTAAAACAAGATAGATTTGGTTATATAAAAGTCTGAGTATTGAATATTTTTTGCAGCATATATATATATATATATATATATATATATATATATATATTTATTTTTTTTTTTTTTTTTTTTTTTCATCCACTTGGCTGTGACTGTAAATGCTATGGATTTACACAGGCTCCTACATGCCATCCTAAAACATTTTCAATGCGCTAAAATCCCCCTTCAAAAATAAATATAACCAAAGTACTTAGGTTTCTACAGAAGACCAAGAAGGCCATAAAGTCACCAGAAAAATTGCATACATACATTATTGGGGAAGTGTGTTCACGTGCTATGTTTCTTGCTACATTGAAACAGATTGAAGTTCCCCAGATAATACTTAACAATCATTAAGTGTGTATTGGGTAAACCAGTCAAGACCCAGTCCCATATCTCAGTTTGTACATCCTATCAACTAATGCTGACCTCTCACAAAAATATCATTGTCTGCCAATAAAACAGACACATAAAAGATTAACAGAATGTCTTCCTTTAAATTAATCCAATTTTCTCACTTTACAATAACTTGCCTTGGATTAACATCTATTTCCCATTTACCGATGCATTTCAAAAAAGAGTGTCAGATATTTGAGTATTGTTTGATAGAGGGAACTTTTCAGTGTTAATATACTGTCAGCCAGAAATCAATATGTCAACAGTTTCATGGGAGTAAGCAATGATCAGCCTGGACACAGAGGTTCAGAGAGGTCAAAAAATATGCTGTGTATCAGATGACCTGCAAGCCATTGGAAGATGTATAATCACTCACTTGCGGAAAGACTGTGATGTGCTGTATTGAGCTCGCTCCTGAGAGATCAGTCCCAGTGCAAGTGTCATAAAATGATAAGAGGAAAGTAAAAAAATAAATAAATAAAATAAGAGAGTTTATGCCTTTAAGGATTTTGGATGAAAAAATGTTAGGATTAAGCTTAGACCATCATGTATTTTCCTTTTGCCACTTATCAACCAAAATAGTCCTTTAAGGTGTATTCCCATCTAGACATTTAAAAATCTGATCTCTGGGACACACATATATCTTCATACTGGCTCATACTGGGACACACACACCATGGATTGTACTGATAACCCATTCTTTCCCAATTACAAGGCTAGACTTTACACTGCAAAAAAAAAAAAATAAAATAAAAAAAAAAATAAATAAAAAAAAAAAAAAAAAAAACAGGCATTACATGACATTTTATCAAACTATGTAGAATGAAATACTTTGTATACTGCACTTAAAAGGTACTATATAGGATTGATATTTTGCACCTGTGCCACCTCCCTTATGTAACATTCTGGCTTGTTTGCAATGTGCTAGGAATTTTTACCCTTGTATCAATGTCTTCTTTAGTGTCATTAAGGAATTTCATTAAACATAATTGATATGCCCTAACTACTGGGGATCTTAATCTGTTTCTAAAAAGATGCAATCACTGGTTGCCTGGGCTGGTGATCATGACTACAAGGGCTCATGGGCATGATCACAGGACTAAAAGAGTTAACTACCGATAGTGGAGTATTTGCACAGGTATATTTTACAACCATCCTCCCGCTGGTGATTCAATGAGCATAGTGGCTGTACTAGCTCAATCAATTTGATGTAATAGTACTGGATGACAAGAGGCCTCAGTTACTGGAGGCCCCTGATGCACTTTAACATGAGGGTTGAGAAAGCGCATGGTAGGAGGAAAAACCCTGATGCACAACTGTATTGTAACACTCACGTTTCCGAAGACAGGAACTCCAGTGTATGTGGAACCGCTGGACCTGTGTGGCAGATGACTCGGACCGTACCAGGGAGAAGAGTCTAAGGTGCTGCTGGTCTTCACCAGAGCCCGCCGCAAAGCGGGATGGACTTGCTGCTGCAGGCAGCACCCAGGTCGCTACCCCTGGCACGGCTCGACCACACAGGCGGCTGAGGAGATACGAGGCACAGGAGGGATAAGGCAACTCATAGTCTGGATAGCAGAAGGTCAGGGCAGGCGGCACAGTAGTGTAGTCAAAGCAAAGCAGGAGTTCAGTAGGCAGGCGGCAGAGGAGCAAGGTCAAGTCACAAGAGAAAGAGATCTGATACACGGCAAGGCAATAGAGAGGAACACTTTCTCAAAGGCACAAGGCAACAAAGATCCGGCAAGGAACTGAGGAGGATGGAGGAATTTGTAAGTGAGCCACAGGTGGATTACACTAATGAGCGTACTGGCCCTTTAAATCTTAAAGCTCTGGCGTGCGCGTGCCCTAGGGGACGGGGACACACGTGCTGGAGCAGAGAGGCAGAGGCAGGAGAAACACCTGGAGAGTGACGGACTGGGGCTCGCATGCGGGCACATCCCGCAATGTGAGTCCCAGCCCCATCGGCAGCAGAAGGTAAGGGGACCATGCGCTCACGGCCAGCGTGTGTGGCCGGAGCGCATAGCGTAACATGGATTTAGAATTTAGAGACATTTAAGTTTATTAACACTCTTAGTAAAGTGCTAGGACTTGAATGACCATTAAACTAAAATGTAAATTTGACATAACTTTAATAGTTACAACATTATACATTAATTAAATGTACATGTTTTGTTTAAAATTTCATAGTTTAATGTTATATTCACCCAAAATTAAATTCAAATAAGTCTTACAATGCAAAATGTATATTGTGAGTAATGAATGAATAGATACAAATAACTACCAGTGTTGCAAAATATTATAGTTATGCAGGCAAGATGCTTTTATTCTCACCTAAAACAAATGGAAAAGGAAAACATGATAAATGGAGTTAATGACAACAATATAGAGTGTAAGGCAATATAACACCATCTTAATCTTGAAATATAATCAGCAACATATAATCAGTTAACATGACCAGAATATTGCTTTTGAGGATTCTGTTACAGTGATACAATTAATATTTCCTGTTTTATTGTAATTTGTGATGATGATCATCAATACTAATATGTTCTCATGTTTACTGGGACTTCAAGGTCACAATATTGTGCTGTGTTCATTAGACTATATTTAGTTATGTAAAAAACAAAGAAAAAATGATTTTAAATAAAATTTTAATATTGATTTTTTTTTTTTTTTAAGTTTAACATTTTCTACTTTAGAAGAGTTTTATTAATCCTGCCTATCAAGTTACCAGGGATCCCCAGAGCTGAATTTGGTCTTGTTATTGTTTTCTTACCAGTTTACATTTGGTTTTAAATGAAAACCAAAATTTTGCACATTTTGGAGGGTTTTGTTTTCCCACTGTACACTTTACGGTAAAAATGACATGTGTTCTTTGTTCTGTGGGTCAATACGATTAAAATGATACCCATGGCTAGATACGTTTATATTTTTGCACCGCTTAAAAAAAATCCAAATCTTTTTGTACAAAATCAGTAATCTAAAATCACCCTATTTTGACCACCTACAACTTTTTCATTTTTCCTTATATAGGGGGTATGAGGGCTAATTTTTTGCACCGTCATCTGTACTTTTTTTTAGATACCACATTTGCATATATAAAACTTTTAGATCATTTTTTATAATTTTTTTTTAATAAAATGTGACAAAAAAGCTGCATTTTTGGACTTTTCTTATTTTTTCGTTTACGCCATTCACCGTATGGGATCATTAACATTATATTGATAGTACGGACATTTACGCACGTGGCAATACCAAATATGTTTATTAAAAAAAATGTTTACGCTTTTTGGGGGTAAAATGGGAAAAACAGACAATTTTCACTTTTATTGGGGGAGGCGATTTTTCACTTTTTCTTACTTTTTATTTTTACATTTTTAAACTTTTTTTTTTTTACACTTTTTATGTCCCCATAGGGGACTATCTATAGCAATCCTTTGATTGCTAATACTGTGCAGTGCTATGCATAGGACACAGCACTGCTCACTATTATCGGTGATCTTCTGCTCTGGTCTGCTCGATCGCAGACCAGAGCAGAAGACCCCGGGAGACGGCCGGAGCCAGGTGAGGGGACCTCCAGCTGTCATGCTGCATGATCGGATCCCGGGCGGGCGATCCGATCATCCAATCAAAGTACCGCAATGCCGCACATGCCGTGATCTGTATTGATCACGGCATCTGAGGGGTTAGTGGCGGACTTCCACGCGATCGCGCATGTCGGCCATTACGGGCGGGTCCCCAGCTGCTGCTAGCAGCTGGAACCTGCCGTGTACAACGCGAGCACCCTTCCGATGCTCGCGGTCATACACAGTATATAAATGTACGTCCTGGTGCGGGAAGTCCCGCCAAACCAGGACATACATTTACGTCCGTGGTCATTAAGGGGTTAAAGACAATAAATCCCCCCACCTTTTGTCTATAAATGTTACATACTGATGTCAGAACATGATAACTATACAATGATAATTGTGATAGATAGAAAAAATGGCCAACCTGCCTGAAAACAAAACTGTTTTTGCCCATAACAACCATTCATATATTATATCTTAATGAGCTCTGGTAACATGAAAGCTGAGCTGGGATTGATTGCTATGGGCAACAAAGACAATCTTACTATATCACAGCTTGATAAATCTTCCCTGATGTTCTTCATTGTGTATTGAGTCAAATCCACTGACATTCCATATGCATTACATTAATAGGGTTTTACCTCCCCATTTACATGTTAAGGAATAGTGATGAGCGGCATTGCCCAAATTCAAATTTGCGATATTTCACGAATATATAGACGAATATTCGTCCTATAATTTTAATATGTTTCCATTATGCTTGCCACTTTTATTAAAAAGGGGATAATCTTGATATAAAAAATGGCAGGACATAAAATGCGCCCAAAAAATTCCCCCCTTTAGACACATATTTTTGGCCTACACTAAACCAACAAATAGTGCAGAGGTAGAAAAGACATATGGGAATTTTTTAAAGGGAACCCATAATTAGATTTTACCTTCTAATGTATAAAGCGTGATAACGTGTTATATAAAGAAATTAGCGACTTTTTAAAAAATGTTATTTGTCCGATTCGCCGAATTTCCTGAAAAAATTTGGTTCAGTCCAAATTTATTTGCGGCGAATCGTTATTAAAATCGGCTATTTCTGTCGTACAGAAAGCCTCAATAGGGGTTTAAAACACTTTGCCTTGCTGTAACACGCAAAGGGTGTGTCATGGGTTAGTGAAATAATACTGTTATTCAGTATGACGTGCAGATCAGAGGCGTCGCTATTAGAATCACTGTCGCAGAGCGGCACAATGACAGAGCCTGGAGGTGGCATCAGTATGAGGAGACCATATGGTGGCTGAATGACACAGCCTGGAGTTTGCGGCAGCATGAGGAGAACATATACTGGCTGAATGACACAGCGTGGAGGTGGCGGCACCATGAGGAGGACATACAGTGATTAAATGACACAGCTTGGAGGTGGCGGCAGCATGAGGAGACAACATAGACCACATAGTGGCTGAGGACAATGCGCTTGTGTATGCTTAAAAAAGTATTTATGTACAACACCAGCCGGTGAATACTGTTGCCTGGCCTTTCACAGTCTCTAGGCCCTTGAGACTTTAACATGAACAAAATAGTACACCACTTAGATGTACGTATGTGGTATGCACTTATGAAGGGAAGACAATGCGCTACAGTATGCTTAAAAAAGTATTTGTGTACAACACCAGCCAGTGAGCACTTTTGCCTTGCCTTTCACAGTATCTAGGCCCTTTAGACTTTAACATGAACAAAATAGTACACCACTTAGATGTACGTATTTGGTATGCACTCATGAGGGGAGGTCAATGCTCTGCAGTACGCTTAAAAAAGTATTTGTGTACAACACCGGCTGGTGAGTACTTTTGCCTGTCCTTTCACAGTATCTAGGCCCTTTTAGACTTTAACAGGAACAAAAGTGTACACCACTTAGATGTATGTATGTGGTATGCACTTATGAGTGGAGGACATTGCGCTCCAGTACGCTTAAAACAGTATGTGTCTGCAACACCAGCAGTACACACCAGCGCTGCAGCAAACAGTCGCTGTGTACTACACCCAAATTTGCAATTTTTTTTTATCAATCTCACTCCTTTCCCTATCAGTGCTTCTTGGCAGGATTGGATCTGTGCTTGAGCTGAATCGCTGCTGTTCTGTGCAACACACTATGTAACACATTGCTCTCTGTAATAGAACGCAGTAGTGACTGGGAGTTGAATCGCTGCAGTAAGAATGATTTTCTGTGCAACACACACTGCTTTCTGTCCCTCTGTGCAACAGAACACTGATGTGACTAGGAGGTGAATCGCTGCTGAAAAAAAAGCTTTTCTGGCCAACACACAGCGCTGTCTGTCCCTATCTATCTCTCTGCAATGAAAGGCTGAAGTGACTGGCCGCAATATTACTGCTGATTATATAGGGCTGTGACATCACAGGGGTGACTGGCTGCTGTAAGGATGCATGCTGCATTTGATTCAGGGTCAACCCATCTACCCTTTTTCCCACCTTCCCAGGATTCCTTGTCCCATGACCTCACATGTGGATCCGCCATTTTAGATGCCCTGGTGCCTGGATTGCACTAAATAAAGTTTAATGAAGCGATTTGCGCAATCGAATCGTGCCGTTATTCACATTCGTTGCAAATCTAATTTTCCTGAAATTTGTAAGGAATTTGGATTCGTCAGATTGGATTTGCTCATCCCTAGTTATATATGTTAAAATCTTCTTCCTTACCATGCCCCAGAGATGTTAATGCTGGAAGCAATTGTGAAGATATGAAGTTTGTAAGGTGTCCCCCAACGGCCTGTAAGTAGTCCTCTGGGCAGGAGCCATTCTCTTCTCAGTGTAACTGACAGCCCCAGCACAGCTAGTATTGCCAGGTAAAAGAAATTCTACTATGTTACACATGAAAAAAGGTTTTACCATATAAAATGCATTTCAATGCTTTATATGTGGTAAAATCTGATGATAGGTTCCCTTTAAACACCCTGAGCCACTGTTGAAAACCAGGTGCAATCATAGACTGTTTAGTCTAAGGAGAACATTTATTATCGGGTTTGGCCTCTTGCAAATGTTTTAAAGTTCATGCTGCATTGTGAGTGTGTGTGATCTATAACACAGCTTGGGCATATTTTTACGACTTTTTTCATTCTGCACTATTTTGTTTATTTTTCACTTTTAAACGGGGTGGCTTGGTTGTCGGATAGGGTTGTGTGGAATTTAATGCATGCCCAAATTTTTTATATTTGCAAAAAAAATTGCAACAATACTCCACTGGTCTCTTGCCGGAAACCGGAAAAAAACTAAGAAATGCCAAGAAACCACATTTACAAAAGTGTTGGTTTTTTTATTTTTTTTTTCTTAATTAACCAACCTCAGTGAACTTATAGATAATTTAAGAGAAGAAATATTTTTCACCACATGTTGAATAGGCCCTAAAATATACAGTTTTGAAGAATTAGCATCTCAAGATGGCGGTTAGATCTAACGGCAACTACCCATATTCTTTATAGATTCCATATCATTAATATTTTCTAAACCTAGCTATTGAAGATTGTTTTTCATTGTTTGCTCTTACAGTTATGCAGCAACACTTTCCTGCATTGAGCATATCACATTATTTATTGAAGCCTTTTTAATTCCAAATATTTTCTTCATCTATAGACACAACAACGTGCTGCCCAGAATTCCTTATAAACCATGTTCGATCCCACCATGTCACCTCTGTGTGGTTCCTTTCATGCTCTGCAGTGATCACAAAGCACCCAAGTAATTAACTCATTCCAAATGAGCAGTCAGGGACTCTGCACGTGAGCATCGCTCTGTCCCAGGAAACTCATTACAGGAAAGAATTACTTGAATTAATTAGCTTCATTTCTTAAGACGGCCCATTGTTACAAGGCATCAGCGAGCAGTCAAAACAAGCCCTGACAGCTTACGGTCTGCGTTGTTGTTAAATATTTTTAGAATTCTGTTATTATTACCAAGGATTCTCAGATTCATAGATATTTGCTAGTTATAAAATGTAAATAAATTCCTCAATATAAATACTACCAAACACAACAGACCAAAGTATATGAATAACAATTATTGAATTCTTTATTAATACAAAAACATATAAAATCACATACGATACATACAATAGGGGAGGTATGTCGGATACACAGACAAGGAATGGGGAGTGTGTACTAGTTACATAATGATAGCAGCACTATACACATGGCAGCGAGGTGCACTTACAGGACACAAGCCTGAATAATAGTATAGCAATGGTATAAAATATATAAGAGAAATAGTACAGAAAAAATATACAAGATGACATATGAATCAACAAAAAAGCATAGTATGCACCCTGCCTAGACACCTCACCTTGGCCCCTTGATGAGGTGTCTAGGCAGGGTGCATACTATGCTTTTTTGTTGATTCATATGTCATCTTGCATATTTTTTCTGTACTATTTCTCTAATATATTTTATACCATTGCTATACTATTATTCAGGCTTGTGTCCTGTAATTGCACCTCGCTGCCATGTGTATAGTGATGCTATCATTATGTAACTAGCACACACTCACCATTCCTTGTCTTTGTATCCGACATACCTCCCCTATTGTATGTATCTTATGTGATTTTATATATTTTTGTATTAATAAAGAATTCAATAATTGTTATTCATATACTTTGGTCTGTTGTGTTTGGTAGTATGTGTGAAGGGTGACCACTGTATAGCTTTTCTCAGATTGCTGTAGTAATTCCTCAATATGTGAAATGCACTTGATGAGGAATAATCCAAAATTGGGATCTATGGTGACATTATGGATAGTCATGTCCTTTAGTAGAGAAAGTCTGTTAGTCCGGCACTGTGCTCTATAATCGTGAATTTAACCCCTTAAGGACCATGGACATACGCGTACGTCTAAGCATCCTGGTAGTTAAGGACGCACGCGTACGTCCGTGGGAATTTCGGTCCCTGCCGTGCGCCGGGCAGGGACCGAACGGGGGTGACTGCTAATATCGATCAGCAGTCACCCCGCGCAAATGCCCAGGGGGGTCATCAGACACCCCACCCCCCCCCATGTCGGTGATCGCAGAAAATCGCAAGTGAATTCACACTTGCGATTTTCTGCGATTCCGGTGATGCAGGTCACTGGTGACCCGCCGACCCGGAGATACCAGGATACACCCCCAATCACCTCCTGTATCTATGGGGAGGTGGCGATTTCGTCACCCCCCCCCCCCCCCCCCAGGATCACTGCTATTGGCTGGACGATCCTGGACGATCGTACAGCCAATATCAGCCAGCAGTGGAGGGGTTAACAGCATCCTCCTGCAGCTCCCGTGGCTGGCTGAGTTCAGTCAGCGGTCAGAGCTGCAGGAGGAAGCCAGGGACCCCCTCTCGGCCGAGATCGGAGCCCCCTCAGGAGATCAGAAGCCCCCATAGAACAGGGAAAGAATTCAGCCCAGAGAAAGGTAGGGAAAATAAAGTGAAAATAAAAAAAGGTTTTTTTTCAGTGTGACCTGGGCCCTATTAGGGGTTCAGGGCGTTGCGATTCCCCCCCCCCCCCCCCTTTTTTTGGCCGCAGCAGCTTTTTTTTCACCCCATATAACGGTGTGTGATTTTTAATCACACACCGTTATATAATACAGTCACACCAAACACACACTACATACTCCCCTGCCCCCGCAGAAAAAGGCGATGGCTCGCCGGCCATTTTCGGTAGCGGACGCATACGCTTTTCTTGCCTCCGACTCCAAATCTGTCAGTGAGGACGATGAAGATCCTACATTCCTGTGTTCTTCATCGTCCTCCTCATCATCTAGTACTGATGACGAGTCCCCTGTATGGTGGCGGAGACGCCGCCAGGCGAGGCCACGCAACCCAATGAAAGTGACCCAGTGGCCGGCACTAGTGCGAGTGGTGATGCCGCTCGTACTAGGAGTCTGTCCCCCCAGACAAACTTACCGGAGCCCCCATCCGGTGAACCTGTCTGGAGACCCCCAGAGGGTTATCAGCCACGGGTTCCAGAGTTTGTTGGCGACTCCAGAATCCGGATTGACAATACTGGATTTACTGAAATTGACTATTTCAGTAATTTTTTCAGTGACAGTTTTGTCAATCACATGGTGGAGCAGACAAATCTGTACACCAGACAGTTCATCACCCACCACCCTGACTCTGTTTTGGCCAGGCCCAGTGAATGGTGCGCCATTGATGCAGCAGAAATTAGGACATTTTGGGGCCTCTTGCTGCATATGGGCCTGGTCAAAAAGCCAAGTGTCAGGCAGTACTGGAGCGGGGACATCTTCTACCAGACCCCGCTTTACAGTATGATCATGGCACAGAGGCGGTTCGAGGCCATTCGGAAATCTCCATTTTGGGAGGGAGCTCTCGGTCGATGAGTCTCTTATCAGTTTTAAGGGGAGACTCATCTTCCCTCGAAGCGGACGCGGTATGGCGTGAAGCTCTATAAACTTTGTGAGAGTACCTCCGGGTACACTTACAAGTTTAGAGTGTGTGAGGGACGAGATTCCCGTATTGAACCCCCAGATTGTTCCCCCACTCTGGGTGTTAGCGGTAAAATCGTTTGGGAGCTTGTGCACCCATTGCTGGATAAGGGTTACCACGTGTATGTGGACAACTTTTATACCAGCATCCCTCTGTTCACATCCCTTGCCGCCAGATCGACGTCCCTTGTTATGTTCCTTAAGGGGTGTAGTTTCCAAAATAGTATGCCATGTGGGGGGGTTGCTGTTCTGGCACCATAGGGGCTTCCTAAATGCGACATGCCCCCCATTTCAGCAAAATTTGCAAATGTGACTGCTTCTCTTTTGAGCATTGTAGTGCGCCCGCAGTGCACTTGACGTCCACACATGGTGTATTTCCATACTCAGAAGAGATGGGGTTACAAATTTTGAGGGGCATTTTCTCCTATTACCCCTTGTAAAAAAGTTAAATTTGGGGAAAAATCAGCATTTTAGTGAAAAAAATTAAATTAATTTACACATCCAACTTTAACGAAAAGTCGTCAAACACCTGTGGGGCGTTAAAGCTCACTGTACCCCTTGTTACATTCCTTAAGGGGTGTAGTTTCCAAAATAGTATGCCATGTGGGGGGGGGGGGGGTTGCTGTCCAGGCCCCATAGGGGCTTCCTAAATGTGACATGCCCCCCAAAAACAATTTCAGAAAAATTTGCTTTCCAAAATCCAAATATGACTCCTTCTCTTCTGAGCTTTGTAGTGCGCCCGCAGTGCACTTGACGTCCACACATGGGGTATTTCCATACTCAGAAGAGATGGGGTTACAAATTTTGGGGGGCATTTTCTCCTATTACCCCTTGTAAAAAAGTAAAATTTGGGAGAAAACCAGCATTTTAGTGAAAAAAAAAATTTCATTTACACATCCAACTTTAACGAAAAATCGTCAAACACCTGTGGGGCATTAAAGCTCACTGTACCCCTTGTTATGTTCCTTAAGGGGTTTAGTTTCCAAAATAGTATGCCATTTTTGGGGGGTTTTGCTGTCCTGGCAATATAGGGGCTTCCTAACTGTGACATGCCCCCCAAGAACAATTTCATAAAATTTTTTTTGCAAAATCCAAATGTGACTCCTTCTCTTCTGAGCCCTGTAGTGCACCCGCAGTGCACTTGACGTCCACACATGGGGTATTTCCATACTCAGAAGAGATGGGTTTACAAATTTTGGGGGGCATTTTCCCCTATTACCCCTTGTAAAAAAGTAAAATTTGGGGGAAAACCAGCATTTTAGTGAAAAAATTAATTAATTTACACATCCAACTTTAACGAAAAGTTGTCAAACACCTGTGGGGTTTTAAGGCTCACTGGACCCCTTGTTACGTTCCTTAACCCCTTAACGACGCAGGACGTATATTTACGTCTTGCGCCGGCTCCCGCGATATGAAGCGGGATCGCGCCGCGATCCCGCATCATATCGCATCGGTCCCGGCGCTCATCAACGGCCGGGACCCGCAGCTAATACCACACATTGCCGATCGCGGCGATGTGCGGTATTAACCCTTTAGAAGCAGCTGTCAAAGCTGACCGCCGCTTCGAAAGTGAAAGTGACCCGGCTGCTCAGTCGGGCTGTTCGGGACCGCCGCGGTGAAATCTCGGCATCCCGAACAGCTTGCAGGACACCGGGAGGGCCCTTACCTGCCTCCTCGGTGTCCGATCGGCGGATGACTGCTCCGTGCCTGAGAACCAGCGTCAAGCGCCGATAACACTGATCACAGGCGTGTTAATACACGCCTGTGATCAGGATGAGAGATCAGTGTGTGCAGTGTTATAGGTCCCTATGGGACCTATAACACTGCAAAAAAAAAAAAAGTAAAAAAAAAGTGTTAATAAAGGTCATTTAACCCCTTCCCTAATAAAAGTTTGAATCACCCCCCTTTTCCCATAAAAAAAATAAAACAGTGTAAAAAAAATAAATAAATAAACATATGTGGTATCGCCGCGTGTGTATATGTCCTAACTATAAAAATATATCATTAATTAAAGCGCACGGTCAATGGCGTACGCGCAAAAAAATTCCAAAGTCAAAAAAAGCGCATTTTTGGTCACTTTTTATAGCATTAAAAAATGAATAAAAAGTGATCAAAAAGTCCGAACAAAACAAAAATCATACCGATAAAAATTTCAGATCACGGCGCAAAAATTAGTCCTCATACCGCCCTGTACATGGAAAAATAAAAAAGTTATAGGGGTCAGAAGATGATATATTTAAACGTATACATTTTCCTGCATGTAGTTATGATTTTTTCCAGAAGTGCGACAAAATCAAACCTACATAAGTAGGGTATCATTTTAACAGTATGGACCTACAGAATAATGATAAGGTGTAATTTTTACCGAAATATGCACTGCGTAGAAACTGAAGCCCCCAAAAGTTACAAAATGGCGTTTTTTCTTCGATTTTGTCGCACAATGATTTTTTTTTCCATTTCGCCGTGCATTTTTGGGTAAAATGACTAATGTCACTGCAAAGTAGAATTGGCGATGCAAAAAATAAGCCATAACATGGATTTGTAGGTGGAAAATTGAAAGGGTTATGATTTTTAAAATGTAAGGAGGAAAAAACAAAAGTGCAAAAACTGAAAAACCCTGAGTCCTTAAGGGGTTAAGGGGTGTAGTTTCCAAAATAGTATGCCATGTGGGGAGATTTTTGCTGTCCTGGCACCATAGGGGCTTCCTAAATCTGACATGCCCTAAATCTGACATGCCCCCCAAAAACCATTTCAGAAAAACTCACTCTCCAAAATCCCATTGTCGCTCCTTCCCTTCTGAGCCCTCTACTGCGCTCTACTGCCCGCTGAACACTTGACATACACATATGAGGTATTTCCTTACTCGAGAGAAATTGGGTTACAATTTTTGAGACAATTCTTTTCCTTTTACCCCTTGTAAAAATTCAAAAACTGGGTCTACAAGAACATGCGAGTGTAAAAAATGAAGATTTTGAATTTTCTCCTTCACTTTGCTGCTATTTCTGTGAAACACCTAAAGGGTTAACACACTTAGTGAATGTCATTTTGAATACTTTGAGGGGTGCAGTTTTTGTAATGGGGTCATTTGTGGGGTATTTCTAATATGAAGGCCCCTCAAATCCACTTCAAACCTGAACTGGTCCCTGAAAAATTCTGATTTTGAAAATTTTGAGAAAAATTGGAAAATTGCTGCTATACTTTGAAGCCCTCTTACGTCTTCCAAAAGTAAAAACATGTCAACTTTATGATGCAAACATAAAGTAGACATATTGTATTTGTGAATCAAAATATAATTTATTTGGAATATCTATTTTCCTTAAAAGCAGAGAGCTTCAAAGTTAGAAAAATGCAAAATTTTCAATTTTTTCATCAAATTTTGGAATTTTTCACCAAGAAATGATGCAAGTATCGACAAAGTTTTACCACTAACATAAAGTAGAATATGTCACAAAAAAACAATCTCCAAATCAGAATGAAAGGTAAAAGCATCCCGGAGTTGTTAATGCTTAAAGTGAGAGTGGTCAGATGTGCAAAAAACGATCTGGTCCTACAGTGAAAAATGGCCTGGTCCTTAAGGGGTTAATTAAATCCCTGTGCAGGTGCTAGGTGGGTGGGGTGCTAAATCCGGGAAGGCACACAATGCTGTATAAATAGATATGAAGGATAGCACTCACCACCTCTGGAGATCATGAGATATTTTCTTTATTGCATGTGAATCATAAAGTGTGGCGTGCAGCAGAAGACATAATACGTGATTTGGGGAGACCCCTTCTTCAGTAGCTGTATACATATACAGCTACTGAAGAAGGGGTCTCCGTGAAATGTGTTTAGCTAATATACCCTATTCACACAGACCACCTATACCAAGACTTTCAACTCCATCTACCCTTATTTACACTTGCAACAGCTGGAACCCCCTATAACTGGGACCACTGTCCAGGCGCGCGCACCCAGCCATGAGGACGCCACCTAATATCGCTGCTGATCGTCTGCATCCACTCACCGCTCTAATTACCGCATCTTCCCCACCACTACCACCCATACGGCCGGATGCATCCCATGCCATACCAGGAGGACACCAGGAATTCATCCATTGCGCGGACGCTGTCATCGAGCCGGCTGCCCAGCCGTGCCAGTCTGCAGCACGGAACCCAGCTTCTGCGGGGCCACCATCCCGGGACCTCGTAGATCAGCGGTACGGTGACCGGTGCAGAGCACCAGTTATATCTTACATTATTGTGGAACACCGCCAAACTCTCATCCGCAAATAGCAACATTGTATTCAACAATTAAATAAGAGACTATTAACAGTTCAAGAACTATCATTGCGCAACCAGGTGACTGTAATATAAACAAATCGATTCATTTATTTCTAATCTATTTACAATTTTTTCTATATTTTACCATTATATATGATAAATTTGCTAGTCCATAGCAAGGGCCCTGCTTGGACTATATATAACCTTATTTTTTTCATTTTCATTTTAATAAATATCAATTAATTTAATAATCAAATACACAACTAGTCTGTCATTTTAACATATCATATTTATAATTTATTTATATTCATTCAATAATATATATATTTTTTCAGATTACCTAAGCATAGATGTCTAACTGCTTTTTGAGAGCCACAATAATGGTTGGTATTTAGGACTCATGGAATCCTTCAAAGATATGTGACAGCAATATTTATTGTAAGCCCCACCCTTTATTGAACAGGCCACACCTCCATACATCTATCTGCCTGTGAGCCACCTACTGATTCCCCCCAACAAAAAATTAAGAGGAGCAGATATGCTAGGAGAATGGGTGCACATACATTGTTTTTCCATAGGAGTCCTAAGTTATATGTTTTACTTCTTATTTTCACTTATTTTTTTCTTCTGATATATCCAAATGTACATAGACAATGCACATATACAACAGTATACAGATGAAATCACAAGCATTTTGAGAACCTATGGGGGAAAAAGTGGAAAAATGATGCTCCATACAAAAAAGATTAAATTCATCTAATTATAGGTTAGGTTCTACTGATTTCTCATATACTGTAAGGTTATTTTTCCTGTTAAAACAACAGACACATGGGCAGGACCATTTATAAGGGACTGGTATCTATAGGGTTCTATCAGTGTACATGGTACTTGGGCTGAATACACCCCATTAAGATGATTCCAGAATTTTGCATGCAGTAAAAACTGTTAAAAGTGTTACATGTGGATTTTGTTGCAGATTCACCATGAATCTCACCCCTTTTAACCCCTTAACCCTTTAAGGACGAAGCCCATTTGGGCCTTAAGAACGCAGACAATTTTATTTTTACGTTTTCCTTTTTTCCTCCTTGCCTTCAAAAAATCATAACTCTTATATCTTATATTTTCATCCACAGACTAGTATGAGGGCTTGTTTTTTGTGCGACCAGTTGTCCGTTGTAATGCCATCACTCATTTTACCATAAAATGTATGGCGCAACCAAAAAAATACTATTTGTGTGGGGAAATTAAAAAGAAAACCGCAATCTAGCAAATTTTGGAAGGTTTCACTTTCACGCCGTACAATTTCCGGTAAAAATGACATGTGTTCTTTATTTTTTGGGTCAATAAGATAAAAATGATACCCATGAAAATATACTTTTCTATTACTGTTGCGCTTAAAAAAAATCACAAACTGTTCAACTAAATAAGTAAGTTTAAAATCCCCCTATTTTGAAGACCTATAACTTTTTAATTTTTCCGTATAAGCGGCGGTATGAGGGCTCATTTTTTGCGCCGTGATCTGTACTTTTTATTGATACCATATTTGCTTATATAAAACTTTTAATACTTTTTTTATAAATTTTTTTTAATAAAATGTTATAAAAAAGCAGCTATTTTGGACTTTTGGTATCATTAACATTTTATTTTAATAGTTCAGATATTTAGGCACGCGGCAATACCAAATATGTATATAAAATATTTTTTTACACTTTTTGGGGGTGAAATATGAAATAGGGAAAATGGGACAATTTACGTTTTTATTGGGGAAAGGGGTTTTTCACATTTTTTTTACTTTGATTTTTTATTTTCTTTACTTTTATTTTTACACTTTAATAGTCCCCATAGGGGCTATTTATAGCAATCATTCGATTGCTAATACTGTTCAGTGCTATGTATAGGACATAGCACTGATCAGCGTTATCGGTCATCTTCTGCTCTGGTCTGCGCAATCGCAGACCAGAGCAGAAGACCCCGGGAGATGGCTGGAGCAAGGGGAGGGGACCTCCGTCTTCCATGCTGGATGATCGGATCGCCGCGACAGCGCTGCGGGCGATCCGATCATCTATTCAAAGTACCGCGATGCTGCAGATGCCGTGATCTGTATTGATCACGGCATTTGAGGGGTTAATGGTGGACATCCATGCGATTGCGGATGTCAGCCATTACGGGCGGGTCCCTGGCTGCTATCAGCAGACGGGACCTGCCACGCATGACGCTAACTTCGCTCCGATGCTCACAGTTATGCATAGTAGTAAATGTATGTCCTGGTGCGTTAAGTACCACCTCACCAGGACGTACATTTACGTCCTTCATCATTAAGGGGTTAAGGACCAGACCAATTTTATTTTAGCATTTTCGTTTTTTCCTCCTCGCCTTCTAAAAATAATAACTTTTATATTTCCATCCACAGACCCATAATGAGGGCTTGTTTTTTTGCATCACCAATTTTACTTTTTAATTACATCACTTATTTTACCATAAAATGTATGACGCAACCAAACAAATATTATTTATGTGGGAAAATAGAAAAGAAAACCGCAATTTAGCAAATTTTGGAAGGTTTTGTTTGCACGCTGTACACTTTACGGTAAAAATGACATGTTTTCTTTATTCTGTGGGTCAATACGATTAAAATGATACCCATGTTATATGCTTTTCTATAATTGTACCGCTTAAAAAAAATCTCAAACCATTTTATCAAGATTAGTATGTTTGAAATTGCCCTATTTTGACCACCTATAACTTTCTCATTTTTCCGTATATGGGGCAATATGAGGGCTCATATTTTGCACCATGATCTGCAGTTTTTATTGGTACCACTTTTGCTTAGGTTTTACTTTTTATAATTTTTTTATAAATTTTTTTGGGAATAAACTGGGACAAAAAAGCAGCAATTTTGGAATTTTTACATTTTTTTTAAGTTTACGCCATTCACAATATGGGATAATTAACAATATATTTTAATAGTTCAGACTTTTACGCACGCGGTGATACCAAATATGTGTATTAATTTTTTTTACGTTTTTTGGGGGGTAAAATGGGAAAAAACGGACGAATAACTTTTTTTTTCCATTTTTTAACTTTCTTTTTTTTTTTTACACTTTTTATGTCCCCATAGGGGACTATTTATAGCAATCATTTGATTGCTTATACTGTTCAGTGCTATGTATAGGACATAGCACTGATCAGCATTATCGGTGATCTTCTGCTCTGGTCTGCTCGATCTCAGACAAGAGCAGAAGACCCCGGGAGACAGCCGGAGCCAGGTGAGGGATGATCGGATCGCCGTATTGATCACGGCATCTGAGTTGTTAATGGCGGACATTAAGGTCCTTAGGAGGTAATAAAACCCAAATAACTCCTTAACTTTTTTTTTTTAACTCACTGAAGGTCTGCTCCCTTCAACATTTCCCTGAGCAAAGACCTACATGCCCTAAGTGCCATATATGCAAATACAGCCCTGCCAGTGTAGTCATATAAGGAATCAAATAAAGTGCTGTGCCCTCTTAGAAATTAAAGCCACAATGCTAATGTGAATAGAGTCTAACGCTATTTTTCCTCAGAGAATGCTAAATACCATTTACCCTTATAACACTCCTGATAAAGTGTACTACAGCCCTGTTATAATTTTTCTTTATGTATCTTAAACTGTAAGAACTTTTGTTATCGTGACATTTCATAAAGTTTTGTTCTTCGGAATTGCTATTCTGTAATCGATACTACATGTAAATTGAGAGCTGAAGAATCAATGGACTTTTCACCATAGCGAGAGCTTTCTTTCCGCACCATCTTAATGTGCATTTCGGCGTTTGTTAACAACAGGCAATCAACTGTGTTTCTATAATTCCGAATGAATCCAATTAGTGATCACTCTGTCATCAGATCTCATTTTTACGCCCAATCTTTTCTAAGTCAATGTTTGCTTATTTCTTCCATTTGCTTCTTTATCTCCTACTGCAGCAGAAATTTTCCCAGGCATGTAATTGCATCTTATCTGCTGACTTAAGCTTAATAATTGCTGTATTTCACCTCACCTCTTTCAAAAACCCGGCTGGAACTTCATCTTACTTGTCCATGGTTTTATGTATGAAATGCTAAATAAAATATAGCCAATAGATATTTCTGTGACAACACTGCCTTGTGGGTGATCCGTACAAAATGTATACAGGCCTAGTGGTAAGGTCTGATGAACATTGTGCTTAAAGGGGTCATCCATCCTATAGTGATTTTAGTACTTACCTGCCAGACAGTAATGGACATGGTTAGGAAGGTTCTGTGCTTGTCTTGGAGCTCAATGGTCATGTTGAGAGTCCACTATAACGTTGTTGATTTCTTATGGTGAAATAGCCATTTCCTGTTGGAGTTCCCTCCCTCTACCTACAAGTCCCAGGATTCCTTGTTTTTTGTATGAAGTCACTTTTACCCTCCCACACATCAGCCGCACTACTAATTGAAGCACAGGTGAGCTGCCTTCCATGCTGTGCTTTGAACAGTGTTTTACAACCAGGGTGCCTCCAGCTGTTGCAAAACTACAGTTCCCTGCAGAATGATCTCTTTCCCATCTACCGGTTACTCCACCCATTGAAGAAGACCTTTTGAACACCTGACTAGTGATGTAATGTCTCGGACCATACTGCAACCCTGAAAAAACCTGAGATCCTGTAACACTCATTTTGTATGCTGTAAAAAATAAACATTGGGGCAAAGATCACATAAGAATTGCCAGACCATCAATCAAACACAGATACAGACTCTACACTAACTTTACAGCCCCTGTAGCATAGTCAAATAGAAAAAATCCTAGAAAACCCCTTTAATAGATGATACCCGGCACTGCCCACATTTATAATGGGCTGTACTGATAATAGATCAGCTATGTGAAGGTGGAGTGTGGTGAGTTTTATATGGTAGTGCTACACAACAGACTTTTAAGCTCAATAAAATCTCAAGCCACAGCAAAATAAAGAAATTGGATCACTCACCATGTATCTCTTGACTGCGATCTTTATTCACAATGAAAAAGCATGCAGACACAAATCACTGACCTTTGTGCTGAAGACCGGGCCTTATACTTTGAAACTAAAATTGATGACATTCGTACCAAAATCCTCTCCCAGTCCCCTAAAAGTTCTGATCCAATTCCCGGCCACATTTCCTCTTCATCAAGCCCATAACTGAGGAAGAAGTTTCCAGGCTCCTCTCCTCCTTCCGCTCCACTACCTGCTCTAGTGACCCTGTCCCTGCTATCACCTGTCAACTTACTAACATTTTTAACCTCTCCATCTCTTCTGGTATATTTCTCTCCGCCTTCAAACATTCTATCATAACGTTACTGAAAAAAAAACATCTCTGGACCCGTCGTGTACAGCCAACTATCGACCAGTCTCTAATCTCCCCTTTATCTCCAAACTCCTGAAACGCTTGGTCTATTCCTGCCTGATCCACTATCTCTCTGGGAACTCACTTCCCGACCCCTGACTGCCAAATCTAATGGCTATTTCTCTCTATTGATTCTCTTAAATCTCTCTGCTGCTTTTAACACTGTAGATCACCAACTCCTCCTCAGTAGTGACCGCTCCATTGGTCTTAAACGGGTACTCCAGTGGAAAACGTTTTTTTTGTTTTTTTTTATCAACTGGTCCCAGAAAGTTAAACAGATTTGTAAATTACTTCTATTAAAAAATCTTAATCTTTCCAGTACTTTTTAGGGTCTGTATACTACAGAGGAAATGCTTTTCTTTTTGGAACACAGAGCTCTCTGCAGACATCATGAGCACAGTGCTCTCTGCTGACATCTCTGTCCATTTTAGGAACTGTCCAGAGCAGCATATGTTTGCTATGGGGATTTTCTCCTACTCTGGACAGTTCTTAAAATGGACAGAGGTATCAGCAGAGAGCACTGTGGTCATGATATCAGCAGAGAGCTCTGTGTTCCAAAAAGAAAACCATTTCCGATGTAGTATTCAGCAGCTAATAAGTACTGGAAGGATTAAGATTTTTTAACAGAAGTCATTTACAAATCTTTTTAATTATCTGACACCAGTTGATTTAAAAAAAAAAAAAAAGTTTTCCACTGGAGTACCCCTTTAAGGACTCTGCTCTTGCATGGTTTTCCTCCTATCTCTCTGGCCGCTACTTCAGTGTCTCATTTTCTAGCTCTACTTCTCCTCTTCCCCTTGCTGTTGGGGTTCCCCAGGGATCATTCCTGGGTCCTCTACTATTTTCTCTCTACACATTGTATGTCATCATCAGCCAGGTTCCGTAAAGCATTAATAGGTTTAAATCGGCATTTAGACAATATTATACATAGTGACATAATTCTTATCACAATTATTATATATCAATCAAACATATTAAATCAATACGTTTACGACAAATCATGATGGAAATTGAACCCGGCAGGAAACCGTGTGTCTAAATTTAAAATCCAGTAAGCCTCCCCCATGAAGACTTGTTTGCTCCAGTCTATGCCACTTCTGAAAGGGAGCACCCGTTCTATCCCAGACACCTAGAGACTAAAGGTTTACCCTTTGTAAACCTCCAGGAAATGTCTGGTAAGTGCTGATATGGACCTATGTGTTTCATGGGACCTATCAGGCATATTTAGGTGTTCCATAATCCTAGTCTTTAGCTTCCTAGACGCACATTCCACATACTGTAGGTTGCATTCGTGGCACATGGCTAGTTATACTATATGTGTGGATTGACATAACTGCAAATACACATATATAGTATATCTAGCCACATGCCGTGAATGCAACCTACAGTGGGTGGGATGTGTGGCTGGGGGGTGATCCCTGTGCCTGCTCCCCACCCCTCTGCCATTGAGAGACACATATCTCCCTACCAGTGTATAAGGAGAGACACCTCACTCAAGGTCAATGAGGCAGGAAAAAGGTAATGTTCAAGAATAATTATCGAGTCAGGGGATGTGTATTAGGCATAGGCATACACGTCCCACATTCCAAAACATTCACACACCCTGACTGTATAATCCCACCCATTATTAACCCCTTAAGGACCAAGCCCAATATAGACTTAAGGACCAGGCCAATTTTATTTTTGCATTTTCGTTTTTTTCCTCCTCACCTTCTCAAATCCATAACTCTTTTATATTTCAGTCTACAGACCCATATAAGGGCTTTTTGTTTACATGACCAATTGTACTTTGCAATGAAACCTCTCATTTTATCATAAAATGTACGGCGAACCCCCCAATTTTTATTTATTTTTTATTATTTTCGTTTTCACACTGTACACTTTACGGTAAAAATGACGTGTTCTTTATTCTGTGGGTCAATACAATTAAATTGATAACTATGGCTAGATACTTTTATATTTTTGTACCGCTTAAAAAAAAAATCTAAAACTTCAAAATCAGTAATCTAAAATCGCCCTATTTTGACCACCTATAACTTTTTCATTTTTCCGTATATAGGGTGGTATGAGGGCTCATTTTTTGCAATGTCATCTGTACTTTTTATCGATACCACATTTGCATATATAAAACTTTTAGATAATTTTTAATAAATTTTTTTGGAATAAAATGTGACTAAAAAGCAGCATTTTTGGACTTTTTTTAACATTTACGCTGTTCACCGTACTGGATCATTAACATTATATTTTGATAGTTCGGACATTTACTGATGCGGCAATACTAAATATGTTTATTTAAAAAAATGTATGCTTTTTGGGGGTAAAATGGGAAAAACTGACAATATTCATTTTTATTGGGGGAAGGGATTTCTCACTTTTATTTTACTTTTTTTTGTTTACATTTTTAACCTTTTTTTTTTACACTTTTTATGTCCCAATAGGCAACTACTTATTGCAATCATTTGATTGCTAATACTGTTCAGTGCTATGCATGGGGCACTGATCAGTGTTATCGGCGATCTTCTGCTCTGGCCTGCTCGATCTCAGACCAGATCATAAGACGCCTGGAAACGGACGGAGGAAGGTGAGGGGACCTCCGTCCGCCAATACAGATGATTGGATCCCCGCGGCAGCGCTGTGGGAGATCCGATCCTCTATTTTAACATGCGCATGCGCAGATGATCTGTACTGATCACGGCATCTGAGGGGTTAATGGCAGACATCCACGCGATTGCGGATGTCGGCCATTACCAGCGGGTCCCCAGCTGCTGATAGCAGCTGGAAGCTGCCGTGTATGACGTGAGCACCGCTCCAATGCTTGCGGTCATAAACAGGACGTTAATGTACTGGTGCGCTAAGAACCACCATGGTACTTCCGCGGTCGTTAAGGGGTTAAAATTATGTTGGCATCCATCTGACTGATTCTCTAAATTATCAGACAAACTATAAACTATAAACTGCCATATGTTGACAGAAAAATCTGAGTTGGCCACAGGTCCTCTTTAAACTATGATTTTCTGACATATGTTTCAGAGTAAATCATAGTGTTCTGTGACCCAACTCACTCCAACTGTTTTATGAATCCCTGACTTGGGCTGCTTGAAACAAGTAACAGGTTCGTTTTAAGACAGAGAGTGTTAAGATGATGGCTAGCAAATTTCAAAAGCTATCTGCTGAATGTTTGTTTGGCTGGTAGCTTTCTTTCCTAATCTCACCATACATTTGAATGTTTAGCATGGAGACTGAAGGGTTAAATCCTTAACGACCATGGACGTAAATGTACGTCCTGGCTTGGCAGGACTTTGCGCATCAGGACGCACATTTACGTCCTGTGTATGACCGCAAGCATCGGAAGGGTGCTCGCGTCATGCACGGCAGGTTCCGGCTGCTAGCAGCAGCCGGGGACCCACCGATAATGGCCGAGATCCCCGATCGCGCAGATATCCGCCATTAACCCCTCAGATGCCGTGATCAATACAGATCACGGCATCTGCGGCAGTGCGGTACTTTGTATGGATGATCGGATCGCCCGCAGGTCTGCCGCGGCGATCCGATCATCCAGCATAGCGGCCTGAGGTCCCCTCACCTTGCTCTGGCCGTCTCCCGGGGTCTTTGCTCTAGTCTGAGATCGAGCAGACCAGAGCAGAAGATCACTGATAATACTGAGCAGTGCTATGTCCTATACATAGCACTGCACAGTATTAGCAATCAAAGGATTGCTATAGATAGTTCCCTGTGGGAACTATTAAAGTGTAAAAGTAAAAAACATGTGAAAAATCCCCTCCCCCCAATAACAATTTTAAATGTCCTTTTTTCCCATTTTACCCCCATAAAGTGTAAAAAAAAATTTAATACACATATTTGGTATCGCCGCATGTGTAAATGTCCAAACTAATAAAATATAATGTTATTGATCCTGTACGGTAAACGGCATGAATGTAAAATTTAAAAAAGCGCAAAATTGCTACTTTTTTGTCACATTTTATTCAATAATAAAAAAATGAATAAAAGTATTATAAACACAAATGTGGTATCAATAAAAAGTAATGATCATGGTGCAAAAAATTAGTCTTTATACCGCCGCTTATACGGAAAAATGAAAAAGTTATAGGTTGTCAAAATAGAAGGATTTTAAACATACTAATTTGGTCAATAAGTTTGCGATTTTTTTTAAGCGCAACAATAATAGAAAAGTATATAATCATAGGTATCATTTTAATCGTATTGACCCACAGAATAAAGAACACTTGTCATTTTTACCATAAATTGTACGGCGTGAAAATAAAACCTTCCAAAATTAGCAAAATTGCTCTTTTCTTTTTAATTTGCCCACACAAATAGAATTGTTTTGGTTGCGCCATACATTTTATGGTAAAATGAGTGGTGTCATTATGCAGGACAACTTGTCATGCAAAAAACAAGCCCTCATACTAGTCTGTGGATTAAAATATAAAAGAGTTATGATTTTTTGAAGACTAGGAGGAAAAAATGAAAATGCAAAAATAAAATTGGCCTGGTCCTTAAGGTCAAAATGGGCTGAGTCCTTAAGGGGTTAAGCCACTGCAGGCTGGTGGTGGCTTATCTCTCTGAGAACACAAAGGGTTGGTCACTTAAAATCCAACATCCTTCTCCCTCCCAATATTGTCTGCCAAAGGAGAGTGAGGCAGCTCCCGTACACTTTAGACATTTGGCAGGTCCCACCAAAGTTAATGGATTAAGCCAACTTTTGGCAATAGTGACATAACATTTAGACATTAAGAAAGAGCAATATTGGCACTGAGTGCAACGTGGCAGATTTTAGACAAGAACTGGTGCCCAATATCAGTAAGATGAAATGGCTTTTTTCCCCCTGAACCTCTATGAAGCTACTCATACATTCAGTTCAAACCAGAAGTTTACATACACTATATAAAAAGACACATATGCCTGTTTTTCTCATGACAAGAAATCAGAATAAACCTTAACGGTTTTAGGTCAATTAGGATTACCAAAATTATCTATATTTGCCAAATGCCAGAATAATGAGAGGGAATAATTAAGGCATTTTTATTACTTTCTGCAAAGTCAAAAGTTTACATACACTAGAATTACTATGCCTTTAAACAATTTGGGACAGCCCATATGAGGATGTTATGTCTTTGCAAGCTTCTGTTTTTTGGCAACATCTGAGTTAATTAGAGACACGCCTTTGGATGTAATTTAATGCACGCCAGAAACTTCTATTTGTAACATCATGGGAAAGTATAAAGAAATCAGCCAAGATATCAGGAAAAGAATTGTGGACTTGCACAAGTCTGGATCATTCTTTGGTGCAATTTCCAGATACCAGCAGGTGCCTTGTTCATCTGTACAAACAATTATATACAAGTACAAACAAGATAGAAATGTCCAGCCATCATATCACTTAGGAAGGAGATGGGTTCTGTGTCTCATAGATGAAAGTGCTTTGGTCCGACATGTGCATATCAACCAAGAAGAAAAGCAAAAGACCTTGTGAAGATGCTGGCGGAAGCTGGTAAGCTTGTGTCATTTATCCACAGTGAAACGAGAACTGTATCAACATGGGCTGAAAGGCCACTCTGCCAAGATCAATTTCCCCCCTCACATGCAGGACATCCCTGTGACACGAAAAATCTTTTTGGGACACAAGGATGTCCCGGTTATCTTTCTGTGGCCCCACATTAACTTTAAAAACGCAGCAGTAGCCAGGAGGTAGCGCACGCAGGGATGTCACTGACATCCCATGCGTGCGCCCATAGGAGCAGAGCGGAGTGCGAGGACGAACGCATGGTAAGTTATAAGCTGCATGTCATCTTCAGTGCTCCAACCACCGTTCCTCCGTTCCTGGGACCTACTGCTATGGTTCTGGTTTCAACTGTATGAGCCTTATGGGCATTATTTTCAATGACAATGTTTTAATATTATTTATTGAGTAGAAGACTACAATCTATGTTGAAGGTATTTTACTACGTTACTAGGGAATCTTTATGGACAGTACAAAAAGTTGATATACAGCAGAACAAAGTGAGTTTAGTCATGACCAGCTAAACATCAGTGGTCCAAGTTTCAGACCCCTTCTAAATAACATATTGTTTCAAAGCACGTTTCAATGCATATGCAATAAAAATGTTTATGTAAACACAGTAGATTTTAGTTGTACTCCATTAAAATTGTTTCTATGGGAACCTAAGCTGAAAATCTAACCATTTTCTAAGTATCTTTGAGTACAGAGGCAAATCGCAAAATGCAGTAGTTCTAAGCTTTAGTATCAAAAGTAAAAAATATCAAAAGTGAAATAATATTAAGAATTAAGTATATTTCAAAAGTGAGCTAATGAAAACAGAAATTTCTATTATGTAAAATGTAATTTGTTATGTATGACTATGTTGAAAGTTACAGAACATCTAGCAATAGAACATAAAGATGATCTGAGAGATCGCATTGAATAATACAGCAGATGGGACAATTAAGCGAGCAACATCTGCGCAGCTATTTAATGTATTTATACTCATATAGATATAATATACATACACGCATATATAAATAGGAGACGGCTTCCTACCAAAAGCTCCACCGTGAAGTATCCTTCTTTAAGGCATACTAATGTGTGTCTTTAAATCTATCATTTGGCTGCATTGTCAGTCGCCGTGCACAATAAGTGACTCTTTGAATAATCAAACACGGCTGTATAAGCAGAAAAGACAAGGAATGAGGCCCGGGATTGCAAACTGCTGTCAGCCTGAACATCCCCAAATATGACGTTTATTGCTGCCAAAAGCCCCTCTCCATTAAAATAACTTCTGCGGAAGATTGAATCTATTCCCCAATGAGACTCTCTTTTTCTCTTCCTCTAAATTGCAATATTTCTGGAAATTTCCCCTGTAGAGACTGATAAAATGAATCAGGACTCTAACTTGTTGGTTATTTGGTTTTTCATTAAAGCAAATCTCAAAGCATTTCACATGTGAGTTTAGCATGCCATAACCAATTTAACTGTTTCCGCTTTGTTGGCGGGCTTGCCAATAAACAAGTCAAATATGGATAGGTGCTTGTAACAGCATAGTCATATAAGGCCGCACAGTTACACTGTGTACAATTTAAGCTTAGATTATTGGAACAAGGTTACTTGGTAATTACCGTATTTTTCGCTGTATAAGATGCACTTTTTCTTCCCCAAAACTGGGGGGGGAAAGTTGGTGCGTCTTATACAGCGAATACACACCTATCAGGTCGGTCCCTGTGGCTAATACAGGACATCACCGCCGCGTCTGAAGCGAAAATAACACTAACCCGGCTGTTCAGTCGGGCTGTTCGGGACCGCCGCGGTGAAATCGCGGCCACCCGAACATCTTACAGGACACCGGGAGGGACCTTACCTGCCTCCTCGGTGTCTGCTCCGTGCCGGGATCCCCTGCATGCCGGCGCTCTCCATCGATGCCGTCCCGCCGTCCCGTCATCCAATAGGAGCGGCGTGCGTAGCAACATGATGACGGCAACGTGATAACGGCGACGGAGAGCATGGATCCTGGGGAAGATGATGTCCGGAGCGTCCGGGACACCCCGGGGACGCGGCGACAGCGATGGAGCGACATCCAGGGCAGCGGTGACGGGTCCAGAGCGGCGGGGACACGTGAGTACTACCTCCTATCCAGTGATCTTCAACCTGCGTACTTCCAGATGTTGCAAAACTAAAACTCCCAGCATGCTGGAGTTGTAGTTTTGCAACATCTGGAGGTCCGCAGGTTAAAGATCACTGTTGGGTGCAGAATATTTTTTTTCTAGATTTTGCACCTTTAAAATTGGATGCGTCTTATATGCCGGTGCGTCCTATAGGGCGAAAAATACGGTATAAATTTATCATGTTTATGCTTTTCGAGGCAGGTGCGTTATATTTGGCCATACTTGACAATATGTGACACTCTGATTTGTACCATGAAAATGAAAGAGTTTAGATTTATCATTGATTATTTGGAGTGAAAAATAACATTACAGTGCTAAAAAAAAAAAACATTTACGAAAAAACATTACGAGTAGTGTTGCTCGCGAATATTCGCAATGCGAATTTGGTGGAAAATAAGTATTTGGTCAACAACAAATGTTCATCTCAATACCCTTTGTGGGCAATAACAGAGGTCAAACGTTTTCTGTAAATCTTCACACGGTTTTCACACACTGTTGCTGGTATTTTGTCCCATTCTTCTATGTAGATCTCCTCTAGAGCAGTGATGTTTTGGGGCTGTTGCTGAGCCACACAGACTTTCAACTCCCTTCAAAGGTTTTCTATGGGGTTGAGATCTGGAGACTGGCTAGGCCACTCCAGGACCTTGAAGTGCTTCTTATGAAGCCACTCCTTTGTTGCCCAGGTGGTGTGTTTGGGATCACTGTCATGCTGAAAGACCTAGCCACATTTCATCTTCAATGCCCTTGCTGATGGGAGGAGGTTTTCACATGATACATGGCCCCATTCATTCTTTCCTTTACACGGATCAGTCGTCCTGGTACTTTAGCAGAAAAACAGCCCCAAAGCATGATGTTTCCACCCCCATGCTTCACAGGAAGTATGGTGTTCTTTGGATGCAACTCAGCATTCTTTCTCCTCCAAACATGACGAGTTGAGTTGTTACCAAAAAGTTCTACTTTGTTTCATATAACCATATGACATTCTCTTAATCCTCTTCTGGATTATCCAAATGCATTATAGCAAACTTCAGATGGGCCAGGACATGTACTGGCTTAAATGGGCACTGTCAGATACAAAAACTTTTGATATGTTGTAAAGCATGCAAAATTGCAATTGCTTTCATTAGAACATTTTCAGTATTTCATACTGAAAAAGCCAATCAAACAACTGCCCCCCCCCCCACCCTGCCTGCTTGGACACATACTAGTCCTTCTGTGTCCATGCATCATCACCTATGTCATGGACACACTTCCTTGATTGACAGCTGTGAGTGCAGGGCTCACAGCTGGAGGAAAAATCCTCCCACTGTCCACTTGTGTCCCGCTACTGTCAGTGAGGACAAGCTGGGAGTTGTAGTTTTGCTAATGCTACGGGATATGTGAGCAGACAACATACTGAGGGAGGGGGCGGAAACTTTCACAGTGCCCCTCCCTTTGAGAGGAATTCAGACTAGTGAGCTACATTAAAAGTGTAATAAAAAAAGAAATAAAGGTGCTAAACAAATAAAAATTTGATGTACATGGTCAGGATTAAGTACTGAGTGATATATAAAAAAAAAAGTTTTTTGTTGGATCTGATGGGTACACTTTATGCATGGGGACATGTCTGGCATTGCATGATTTGAGTCCCTGGTGGCGTAGTGTGCCACTGATGGTAGCCGTTGTTACATTGGTCCCAGCTCTCTGCAGGTCATTTACTAGGTCGCCCCCCCCCCCCCCCCCCCCCCCCCCGTGTGTTCTGGGATTTTTGCTTACTGTTCTTGTGATCATTTTTATACCACGGGGTGAGATCTTGCGTGGAGCCCAGATCGAGGGAGATTATCGGTGTTCTTGAATGTCTTCCATTTTCTAATAATTTCTCACACAGTTGATTTCTTCACACCAAGCTGCTTGCCTATTGCACATTCAGTCTTCCCAACCTGGTGCTTGTCTACAATTTTGTTTCTGTTGTCCTTCGACAGCTCTTTGGTCTTGGCCATAGTGGAGTTTGGAGTGTGACTGTCAGATTGTGGACAGGTGTCTTTTATACTGATAACAAGTTCAAACAGGTGCCATTAATACAGGTAACGAGTGGAGGACAGAGGAGACTCTTAAAGAAGACGTTACAGGTCTGTGAGAGACAGAAATCTTGTTTGTTTGTAGGTGACCAAATACTTATTTTCCACCATAATTTGCAAATACATTTTTAAAAAATCAGACAATGTGATTTGGATATGGATTTTTTCTCATTATGTCTCCCAGAACACTGAGGTGGCTCTCAAGCTTAGTTTTTGCACCAAGGCGCATAACCTACAGGTACATCCTGGTGATAATAGTTCAAAGGGTTTGGCAGCACCACAATTGCTACTGTTGATGGTAATAAAGGGATTAAATAGCTTAAACCATGGTTATCTCCAATCCTGGCCAGGGCCGGTTTTAGACTTAATGTGAGCCTGGGCAAAATTTAATGTGGGGCCCCAAAAGCCGAACAAGTCAGTCACATTTAGTTATTCAATATGTAGCATGCAAAGAGTATTGCAAGTTTATTAACCTCTTAAGGAGATTGTTCGGGACCGCCACAGTGAAATCAGCTGGATCAGTAGAGTGCCGATAACACTGATTTATGCTCTGGCATAGCATTGAACAGTGTATGCAATAAGAAGATTGCATGTAATAGTCCACTATGGGAACCAAAAAAAATGGTGTAAAAAAAGTTAATAAATGATTTAATCCCTTTCCATAAAAAAAGTTTTAATATAAACAATAATAAACATAAACATATGTGGCATTTCCACACGCGTAAACGTCAGAACTTTAACAATATAATGTTAATTAAACTGCTCGGTCAATGGCGTATACGTAAAAAAAATTCCAAAGTTCAAAATTGCGTATTTTTGGTAATTTTGTATACCTTAAAAAAATGTATAAAAGGCGATCAAAAAGTCCCATCAAAACAAAAATGGTACCAATAAAAACTAAAGACACAGCGCAAAAAATGGGCCCTCATACATCCCCGTATACGGAAAAATAAAAAAGTTATAGGGGTCAGAAGATGCCAATTTCAAACATACTAATTTTGGTGCATGTAGTTGTATTTTTTTTTAAATTAGTATAATAAAATAAAACCTACATGAATTGGGTATCATTGTAACCATATGGACCTACAGAATAAATATGTCACTTTTACCGAAAAGTGCACTGCATGGAAACGGAAACATCTAAAAACTACGCAATGGCATTTTTTTTTTTCCACAAATATTTTTTTTGGGGTTTGTTATAGATTTTGTGGTGAAATGACTGATGTCATTAGTAAAATTGGTAGGGCATAAAACAAGCCCTTATAGGGGTCAGTAGGTGGAAAACTAAAAGCGTTATGGTTTTAGAAGGTGAGGAGGAAAGGGTCCTGAAATGGTTAAAAAAAAACAGGAGCACAAAGCGTATGTCCCTGTAGACACACAATATTTGCTAGACACACACAATACCGCTATACTGTTCCTAAATATTATCCACGATACATAGACCAATATTCTCACAGTAATATATATGACGCTGGATGGTTGGACACATCGGAGAGGGACGTTTGGATTACATCCCCTGAAATACACTACTGTGTGTGTGTGTATATATGGTATATATCATAGGAAAGAAATATATATATATATACAGTGACCTCCCCAGACCTACGATGGCCCCGTCATATGATCAAATCGACATACGATGGCCTCTCAGATGCTTTTTTATGTCGGGGCCATCGCATTAAGTGCTATCCGGCAGCGCAAAATGCTTAAGCTGCTGCCGGATAGCAGCTTAATGTTCCCCGTGTGGTGCGGTAAGTATTATTTACCCCTCCACGATGCTCCGGGGTGCCCTCCGGGTCCAGCGCTGGTCTTCCGGTGTCTTCTCGGCCCTCTCTGATGACGTCAATACGCTGCTGCGCATGTCATCCAATATGAATGGCGTACGCAGCGGCATAATGACGTCGCTACGCAGGCCCAGTAAGGCCTTGCGGAAGACAGCAGAGGACCGGAGAAGACAGCGGAGGACCGGAGAAGACCAGGAGAGCCCCCAGCGGGGACAGGCGAGTACAGCTTCCTATACTTTACATTGCACAAATCCCTCAACATACGATGGATTCAACAAACGATGGCTCGTTTGGAACGAATTACCATCGTATGTTGAGGGACCACTGTATATGTATCCCAACCAGAGTGTATCCAGCTGTTGTACCAAATGATGATTGTTTATAAGCTGACACACAAGTATTTCTTTTACATAACTATCCATACCTCATTATTATGGTTCCATGCGCACAACTATATATCTAATACTGACATGATGACATGACATGTGACATTTACAACAGATATGGGGTTGATCTGTATCACCTACAAATGTATTTCTGTTCACTTACTATGGTTATATGTCATACTTACTTGTATATAGTTCATAGTATTTATTGAAAAAAAAAATTCAAACAAAACTACAACTCTCAGCATGCTGGGATTTGGAGTATTCCAACAGCTGGAGGCACCCTAGTTGTGAAACATTGATATATATACAAATACACACACACACACACATAAATCAGTGTTTTCCAATCAGGATGCCCCCAACTATTGCAAAAATACAAATCCCAGCATTCCGGAACAGTCTATACAGCTGGAGGCACCCTAAATGGGAAACTCTGAAAATGCTAGCGCCATGAGATTTTGCCACCGCTGTGATATTTGCTGCACTAGGGTTGGGCCTTAGGTAGGCCTAGTGACAGATGCACCACTGTATATCACATATATTTTAAAAATAAACTATACACGTGCATGCAGACATACAACACATACATACTCAATCACACATATATCATACATGCATTACAAACACATACAGCACACTATACACAAATACATGTAACAGATGAACTGTTTACATCACACATGTACATCTACACATCACATCTACATACTTTTATTGAAGGCTGGCTGGGTGCATTAAATACTTCAGGAGCTGCTAGATTTTCATGCCTCCTGGTGCCTGCAGACTTTCATTCCAATCGTCGGCCCACAGGCAGCTAAACTGTGCGACATCTAACAGCAGCAGGAGGAGATGGGGGGAAAGAGGGGTGGGGTGTTAAAGGAGCCTCTCACTGCCAGCACTATGTAAATGAACTCTGCAGTGAGGCTCAATCCTGGATGCTGCTGGCTGCAGGGTTACAATTCTTCCCCCAGCTACAAACACTACAGCAGCCGTAGGGGGCCCTCTGGAGGATGGGGGCCCTGGACAATTGCCCAGTTTGTCATGCCCTAACGCCGGCCCTGATCCTGGCCATTGTCACAGGAAAGTGTTCCTCAATAAAAGCTACTCTTCTATTATCTTACTTTGAACCTAGTTCATTGGCCCACAAGTCCTCTATTACATATAGATGTGTGTGGAAATTTCCTTCCATGTACTCATACATAATAATGTGTGAACTAGTTAAAAGGGATCAGTGAATGTTCAATTATTCAATGACACAGATACATCTTATTCATTAAATGTTTAATAATATATAAAATATGAATGTTAAGGAAATTGCTTTAAAATGCAGGATAAATAGAAAAGTACTAATTTCCTTTCTCTGACAGCAGGAAAAATAATCTAGCCTTGTAAATGATGTGCCAATGTCTTTTCTGTTATCGTTGCAGTGTATTTTTATATGCCACTATGTAAGAATTTCACAAAAAATAAGATGATTTGACTGTGTGTGATTGTGTGTGTACAGAGGGGTTACCCTGTTCACACCCCTATGACTTGTGTTAGTCCATAAATAACACACAAAATAATCAGAGCCTGGGAGAGAGTAAACCTGAGGATGAACGAACTATAGTTGGCACTTATGGGTGAATAAGTATTGTACGTTTTTGCACTGTTTGCAAATGAATAACTATTCAACGGTGATAAGGTCCACAAAAGGATTATTGAACTGTGATTTTGCACTAATTCAGAATACTTTACTTTAATTCAGAATACAATTGTTAGGCATGTTATTTATGGACAGCTACTGTAGGAAATCATCATCAAAGTCAAGATTGCACTATGATGTTCCTTTTATGCAGCTTAAAGGTGTTATCCACCATAAGGTGACTACTTGCCAGACAGTAATAATGGACATGCTTAGGAAGGATCCGTGCTTGTCTTGGGGCTAAATGGCTGTATTGTTAGTCGACCAAAACAATGCTGCTTTCTTTTTGTGAAATGGCTATTTCCTGTTGGAGCTCCCTCCCTCCAACTACAAGTCCCAGGATACCTTGTTTGTAAGCATGAGTTCACTATTTTTCCTGACACATATCAGTCACCCTACCCTTTGCAGCACACCTGAGCTATACGTGCTGTTCATGAAATTACAATTCCCTGTAGCCCTGTGAAGAATGTTTTTTGGAATAAAAGTTTTTTAAACGTGCTGTGTTTTTTTTAAATTTACCTGAGAGGCTTAGTAGTGGAAGCTGTCTTTTAGATGGTCCATTACTAAGCTGGGGCTTAGCATTAGCCCCAAAAACAGCTAGGACTAACCCCCAATTATTACCAGGGTACCCACCCCCACAGGGGTGCTGGGAAGAGTCGGTACCAACAGGTCTGGAGCATCAAAAATGGCACTCCTGGGCATCAGGCTATATCTGTTACCATCCTGGTAACATCAGGCTATATCTGCTTGGTTGGAGAACCCCGCACGTTTTTTGTATAAATAATGAAATATAAAAAAAAGAAATGCATAGGGTTCCCCCTATTTTTGTTTTCAGCCAGATACCCCACTACTCCACTACTAAGCCTGTCAAGTAAATAAAATAAAAAACACAATATGTTTAAAAAACCTTTTATTCAAAAAAAATACTCCCCCACAAGCCCTCGTTAACACTTTTATTAACATTAAACAAAAACAAAAAAACGCTGGTCATCGCCGTAGTCCATCGAATCCGAAGTAGTCCACAGGACACACAGATGTAAAATGAAAAAAAAAATAAAGAAAATAGGTTAGTACATTTATTGTCACCTGCCCACACCACATGAATACAACTCACAGCATGCACTTACTGTAAGGGCATGCTCGGAGTTTTAGTAGTGCTGTGAGGTGGGATAAGTGCGGGAGGGTGACAAGCTGATCATCCGCCCCCACATTTTCCACCCACCCACGGTGCATGGCTACAACTCCCAGCATGTCCCTACTGTAAGGGCATGCTGAGAGTTCTAGTTGTGCTGTACGAATGGGTGACAAGGAAACTAGGAAAGTGGGCAGCATTGCGCTCTCTAACAGCACTCTAACTTCATATTTCCTGCTGGCAGCTGTGATTGACCAGGAGGTCCAGGCCAAACACAGGTCTGCCCGGGAAATATGAAATCACAGTGCCGTAATTTCATATACCTGTCATTCGGCTACGCAGTTGCAACTTTTTGTAAAGCTCTGCTCCCCAGCCACCCGCCCTCATCTACCCCCTTTTTTGTGCAACTTTTTGAAAATGCTGTCAAAGGCAAGTTTGTAAGCCACGTCTGATTTGTTGAAGGTTTGCAACTTTTTTTTGCCTACGTGCGACTTTCGCACTTGATAAATTCCCGAACACTACAAAGTGAAAACTGGAAATTGCTTAGGTAGGGCAGATTGGTATTATTAATCTTATAATGGTGCTCACACCATATGAAAATGAAGCTTCTCTAGTGACAAAAATGTTGGGTCTCTCAGTTGCTGTCATGTTGACCCCAGGGTCTGAATACTTACGTCCATGTGAAAGTTTAGTTATTATGGGGTACTGAGTGCAGAATGATTGGAAAAACTGATCTTTTTATTTAAGCATAAGGCTTTAACATTAAAGAATATGAAAAAAGTAAAAGGGTTTGAAGATATTTTTTCATACATGAACTATAATGGTAATTTCAGCACCGGTCAGAAATATTCCAGGCTTCTTTTTTGTCCCCTGTAACTCTTCAAGATTGAAAGATTTTATGCATAAAGCCCTGAGGTCTTGCCTTGGTTGAAATATACTGGATCGTTTTGTTATATAGCATGTTCCTTCATGTTCTGTGCAGAGAAATATGTCATTGCCTTATGAATTAAAGATAATAATATTATGGTACATTTGACACAAATATAGCCTTTTATTTCATCTACACATTAATTTATACCCTCTGCTTTAGTAATAGAATGAACCCCCACCTAGATACATACAATGATTATGGGTTTATGTGTGCGTGTGTGTGTTCTTTTTATGTAATTTTTTTTTCTAATAAGGTCTGGATATTTAATACTTTAAATAAATGTTTTATTAGAATTTCATGCAGAAATTTGTTTCATTATATGTAATGTCATCTTTTTTTTTTTTTTTTTTTTTTACATTTCTTTTGTGGAAAGGCCACAGGTATTCCAGTATATAAAAATGGAATTGAGAAAGAGAAGTCTCAGTCTTTCCTTTTAAGGGGTTATCCAGGAAAATTTTTTTTTTTTTATATATATATATATATATATCAACTGGCTCCAGAATGTTAAACAGATTTGTAAATTACTTCTATTAAAAAATCTTAATCCTTTCAGTACTTATGAGCTTCTGAAGTTGAGTTGTTGTTTTCTGTCTAACTGCTCTCTGATGACTCACGTCCCGGGAGCTGTGCAGTTCCTATGGGTATATTCTCAGAAGCTAATAACTATTGGAAGGATTAAGATTTTTTTATAGAAGTAATTTACAAATCTGTTTAACTTTCCGGAGCCAGTTGATATATAAATAAAAGCTTTGGCCTGGAATGCCCCTTTAAACTTTTCTCCAGATGGGATAGGACACCTAACTTTCTTCATCAACACAGGCTTCAAGACAATAATAGCTGCTGGCAATGTACAAATGAAGCCATTTAGGGGACCGGTACAAATTATACCTTACTGGAGATAGATTAATGACTTATGTTACCAAATATGTGGCATTACCTTACAACATACCCTAGCTGTGTTTGTTTGAGCCCCTTTTTTGTATTTCCCCCCCAAAAAAGGCTTAGCTACTCATAAGGACCAAGAACGTATGAGTACGTCCTTAGTCCCGCTTCCATGATATATCGCGGGGTCCCATGGTGACCCCGCATCATATCACAGCGGGCCCGGCGTCATAGTGAAGCCGGGATCCGCCGCTAATAGCGCGCGGCACTGATCGCTGTGCTGCGCGCTATTAACCCTTTAGCCGCGCGCTCAAAGCTGAGCCACGCAGCAGCCCGAACAGCTTACAGGACAGCTGGAGGGTCCCTACTTGCCTCCTCGCTGTCCGATCGCCGAATGACTGCTTAGTGACTGAGATCCAGGCATGAGCAGTCAAGCGGCAGAATCATCGATCACTGGTTTCCTATGAAAACCAGTGATCAATGTAAAAGATCAGTGTGTGCAGTGTTATAGGTCCCTATGGGAGCTATAACACTGCCAAAAAAAAAGAAAAAAAAGTGGAAAAAAAAAGTGAAAGATCATTTAACCCCTCCCCTATTAAAAGTTTGAATCACCCCTTTTTCCCATAAAAAAAACTGTGTAAATAAAAATAAAAATAAACATATATGGTATCGCCGGGTGCGGAAATGTCCGAATTATAAAAATATATTGTTAATTAAACCGCACAGTCAATGGCGTATGCGCAAAAAAATTCCAAAGTCCAAAATAGTGCATTTTTGGTCACTTTTTATATAATGATCAATAATAATAACGATCAATAAGTCCTATCAATGCAAAAATGGTACCGTTAAAAACTTCAGATCACGGCGCAAAATATGAGCCCTCATACCGCTCCATACGCGGAAAAATAAAAAAGTTATAGGGGTAAGAAGATGACAATTTTAAACGTATACATTTTGCTGCCTGAAGTTATGATTTTTTCCAGAAGTACCACAAAATCAAACCTATATAAGTAGGGTATCATTGTAATCATATGAACCTACAGAATAAAGATAAGGTGTTATTTTTACCGAAAAATGTACTACGTAGAAATGGAAGCCCCCAAAATTTACAAAATGGCGTTTTGTTTTTTTCAATTTTGTCTCACAATGATTTTTTTTTCCATTTCACTGTAGATTTTTGGCCAAAATGACTGACGTCATTACAAAGTAGATTTGGTGGCACAAAAAATAAGCAATTATATGGATTTTTAGGTGCAAAATTGAAAGAGTTAGGATATTTTAAAGGCAAGGAGCAAAAAACGAAAGTGCAAAAACGGAAAAACCCCCGGTCCTTAAGGGGTTAAAGGGGTACTCCAGTGGAAAACTTTTTTTTTTAATCAACTGGTGCCAGAAAGTTAAACAGATTTGTAACTTACTTCTATTTAAAAATATTAATCCTTCCAGTATTTATCAGCTGCTGTATGCTCCACAGGAAGTTTTCTTCTTTTTGAATTCGGGTAGAAAAACAGACATGGTGCACATCTACAATCTTGTATAATGATCTGATTGCTTCTCAGCATTATATAAAAAACTAACAGGTTGTTAGTATACATTTTTGATGAAAAAGTACAAGACCACTCTCCACATCAAGGCCACCTATTTAGAGTGGGTGCCTAACGTCCCTAGCATAAAATGGCGTAGCACTGGGCAGCGACCACCACCGCCACGACACCAATGCCCACAGGGGGGGAACGACCCACCGGCAAAGCAGCCCCAATGCCACTCAAACCAGTCTGTGGACCGCACCCCACCCCCCCCCCCCCCCCCCCGCAGACACGGCGCCACGGCAGCAACGGGCACCGCACAGCACCACACCAGTGTAAACAAGGTGTAATAGCTCACTTACCATGCTCTCCCAGTCAGACTGGGAGGCTGCTAGGAAAGAAATGGCCCATGTGTAGCTAACTACTACTTATATAGGGTTGGGCTGAGGGGGTGGGGAAGAGTGCAGCACATGTTAAAACAAAAAAAAAAGGAGGGGATAGAAATCACAGTGTGAATTCGGGTAGAAAAACAGACATGGTGCACATCTACAATCTTGTATAATGATCTGATTGCTTCTCAGCATAATATCAAAAACTAACAGGTTGTTAGTATACATTTTTGATTTCTTCTTTTTGAGTTTATTTTCTGTTTGACCACAGTGCTCTCTGCTGACACTCTTTTTATTATAAAAATACAAAATGTATCCAATACAGGAAAAAGAAAAAGAAAACAAGCTTAACCAGCTGTAACATAAATCAAAAACAAAACCCTGCCTAACCGGCCAGCCCAGCTTAACAGAAAAATTTATAAATAAATAAACCCACTTATCTAACCAAACTATTTAACAGCACACTGACACACACATACTGAAAATGAACATAAAAATAGCACAACTTGGCTTAAAAATAAATAAAAATAAATAAATAAAAATAAATAAACAAATAAAATAACACTACCCGGCTGTAGCTCAAAAACATCCATACTTGGGAAACACACAAGAAGAAAACAAAACAATAGAACAAAACAAAAACATAGCAAGTGCACAACTGAAATAAATCAAATAAACAACATATCAACATAACTGGTCCGACTGCCAAAACAATATAGAATATAAATAAACAAACAAATAAATATATAAACATATAAGTAAACATATGCATAAATAAACATGTGCACTACAGAAAACCTTTTTACAAAATCAACAGAAAACCCTAAAGAAAAAAAAGAAAAAAGAAGAAAAAAACCCTACACTAAAACTGTGCCTCACCCACACCACGCCTCCTGCATATGGGTCAGAGTTCATACCGTTCATACAGTTCACTAAGTCCTGTCCTTAACTGACCCATGACAGGTCCCCCCCCCAAAGCAACCAAATAAACAAAAAGACCACCACCCTCAAATACACCCTCCCCACCTAGCACTCCTCCCAACCAACTTATACACAGACTTATGCACACTAAACCACAACCCACTTTAGGCCCAAGTTTGATTGCCTGTAAACCCTTCATACCATATCAGCTTAAAACAAAACAAAAAGCTAGCGTGCACATGCATTAGCCTACCATCGGGAAGAAGGATGGCAGACTTGATAGATCAAAATAATTTTAAACTCTTTCCCTAACTCCCCCTACAATTCTCCCTAATTCTATCCCTCCATTAAAACTGACCCTACTCTCACCCAATCTCTATCCCTATAACACTTCCCCAAACCAAAATTAAGGTACTCTACCCAAAAGGTCTAGTACCTAGGGCACATCAAAAGAAAACCCTCTCCATAGAAGAGAAGCCCTACTGGTACCAAGACTGCCATACTCCAAAGACCTGATCTTCCCGAGGTCACCGGTGATATTCCTACAGACCTCCACCTCGGAGAGGATTTTCTGTTGGCTCGACACTAAACACCGTGCATTTCACGTGTAGTACCTAACCACTAAGCTAACTAAGAATAAAGTGCCCCGGTCTCGGCCACCCACGTTCCTAAATGCCCCATAAGCCCACTCCGGACAGGTAAGGCCGGCAAGTTGACTCCAGCCGATGGAAACACCAAAACGGTTGTAAACCCCTATATTAAAGGGACAATGAAGCAGGAAGTGGTCCATGCTTTCCAGCGTGTCCCTGCACTCTTCTCGGGGACATCCCCGGTCATCAGAGTTCCTGCACTTCAGGTTGTCCCTTACATATAGCTTCCCCTGAAAGCAGTGCCAGGCCAAGTCCCAAAACTTCTGGGGGATCCTTTTCATGTTCAAAAGATACAACCCCACCCTCAGATCCCGACCTGGGCAGTCCCTGAGCGCCAGAGGCTTCTGGAAGTGGGTCAACAGAACCCGTTTGTCAAGGAACTGCCTTGACTGGGTCCTGATCTCCCACACTCCCAGACCCCACCGACGTATCGCCTTCAGAGTCAGGGTAGCGTAAGCCGGAAGATATCCGTGGGGCGTACGGAGGTCCTTCACTCGCCCTCCTCTCTCCCATTCCTGGAAGAAAGGCTGAAACCATTCCCTGCAGGAGAGTACCCAAGGAGAAGCCCTCTCTGACCAGAGGTTTGAGATGTTGGCTTTCAAGAAGGTGTTCGTTAAGAACACCACTGGGTTTACCATAGATAAACCCCCTAGTCTCCTCGTGCGGTACGTAACCTCCCTCTTGACTAGGTTCATCCTGTTCCCCCACAACATCTGGAAAAACAGGCTGTAGATCCTAATGTAGTAAGCCTCTGGCAAGATAAATACACTGCCCAGATAGATAAACAAGGGGAGCAGGTACGATTTGATCAGGTGTATCCTTTCCCTGAGGGTCAAAGGCCAACCCTTCCACTGGTCCACCTTCTGAGAAGCATCCTGGAGCTTACCATCCCAGTTTTTGGTGGGATAATCATCCTGGCCGAATGTGATACCTAAGACTTTTGTTGATTCTTGGGGCCCTGGAAGGGTGTCCGGGAGATCAAGAGTGGGATCCCCCCCTCCCAGCCAGAGACTCTCACACTTATCCCGGTTGATCTTAGACCCGGATGCCTCGGAGTAGTGGTCCACCTTCGAAAATAGTGACATTGTCAGCGTACGCTACCACCCTCGGTGACATCCAGCTCCGCCAGACTCATCCCGACTCCCGCCAACGGCCCACAATCTACCCTCCGGACAAAGTGATTGATTGCAAACACATATAAAAGCGGGCTCAAAGGACAACCCTGACGGACTCCGGACCCCACCTCAAAAGAGCGGCTAGACCAACCGTTCACCAGCGGGAAACTCTCTGCCCCTGCATACAAGGTCTTAAGCCAATTAACAAAAGTACTTGGTAAGCCATATCTCAGGAGGACGGACCAGAGGTACTCGTGGTTCACCCGATCAAACGCCTTGGCCTGATCCAGGGACAGCAAATACCCCTTCCAGAAAACCGCACAACTCCGCTCCACTGCCTCCCTGACACTAAGGACAGCACTTAAGGTGCTTCGGCCTGGAACAGAGCAGTGCTGAGCCCCCGAAAGAAGCCGGGGTGCAAACTTCACCAGCCGATTAAACAGTATCTTGGCCAGAAGCTTCCTGTCCGTATTGAGAAGAGCTATGGGCCTCCAATTCTCAATACGGCTGGGATCTTTACCCTTTGACAGAAGAATCAGGGCTGACCTCCTCATTGACTTCGGCAGAGTGCCTGAGGAGAGACACTCATTGAATACCTCAGTCAAGAGGGGAGCTAAAGACTCCTTAATAGTCCTGTACCACTCGGATGTTAAGCCATCCGGACCTGGCGACTTCTTAGGGGCAAGCCCCTCGATCGCCAGTCTCACTTCCTCTTCCCTGATTTCTTCTGCCAAAACGCCAAGAGAGGGGTCTACCCCTGGCTCAGGAATGGTTTCAGCCAAGAAAGCCGACATCCTGTCTCGATCTAGATCCTTCCTTCCCAAGAGGTGCGAGTAGAAGGATCTGACGACCTCCAAGATCCCTGATCTGGACCGATTCAGAGATCCTGTTCTATCAATCAGTCCAGAAATGACTTTACTACTCACTGACATCTTACAGCTTCTGTAAGGGTCGGGCGAGCAGTACCTCCCATAATCCCTCTCAAAAACCAAAGATGCGTGCCTATCGTACTGACACCTCATCAGCAACGACTTCACTCTGGAGATATCTTTTCGGCTACCTCCAGTTGAGATGAGAAGCTTGAGTTTCCTCCTCAGACCCTGATACAGGCGATACCTGTTCAGGGACCTGAGGCTCGAGAGCTGGCGGAAGAACCCCGCAACCCGCTTCTTGAATATCACCCACCACTCCAGCTTAGTACTACAAAGATCCAGTAAAGGTACCTGACTCTGAAGAAAATCCTCAAAGGACAGTCTTATCTCTGCTTCCTCCAGGAGGGACGAATTCAGCTTCCAATAATTTTTTCCCATCTGGGGGGTCTCTGAAACATTCAGGGAAAACAAAATCATACAGTGATCGGAGAACTCCACCTCAACCACGTACACTGCGGAAGAGACAGCTTTCTCCTTTAAATAAAACCTATCTATCCTAGGCCTGCGACTACCTTGATGATAGGTGAAACCCGCGTGGCCCGAGGGGCTCTGGATGCGGGCGTCCTCTAGGCGAGCTTCTCTAATTATGCTAATCAGTGCCACACTATCGCAAGTCAGCGGACCATTGGAGCCTCTCCTATCTTGGGACCTCGTGACATTATTGAAGTCCCCTCCAAAGATCACCTGCCGACTCGTAAAAAGAAAGGGCTTAATCCTCATGAAGAGATCTTTACGGCCCTCTTAGTTTGCGGGGCATAGATGTTAATGAGCCGGAGCTCTTGTCCCTTCATGAAGACATCTAAGATCAGGCACCTCCCCATTTCTAATTCAATAACCTGTCGGCATTCAACAGCAGCGTTAAAAAAAGGACCGCCACCCCACTATACGGCTCAGCCGCAAGAGACCAGTGGGAGGGACCACGCCTCCACTCTCTCCTGGCTTTTACCAGGGAGGCTAGATCTCACAACCTGGTCTCCTGTAAAAAGAAAATGTCGGCTTCAACACGGCCAAGAAAATAAAAGGCTGCAAATCTAGCTGTATCAGACTTTATGCTGGCACAGTTAATAGATGCCAGCGTCAATGGGGTGAGTGCCGCCATACAGGGTGATTCAATTAGAAGGCCTCACCCTTTACTTCTATTTCCCCTTCTTCTTCTTAGCCCCCTCATCCCCCAAAGTAGAAGAGAAGGCAGGACTGCTTTTGGACCTTTTCTTAGATTCTGCTTGATCCATATGGTCCCCGTCTCCGTCCAGCCCCGGTCTAGCCCTGCCCTTTGAGGAAGGTGTCCCAACAGGACAGGGCCCAGTTCCCCCCAGAGGCTCTTTCTTCCTAGGCACCCTGCCCTCACCTTCCCCCTCCAAGGAGGGGGAGGAGATGGTATCGAGGATGAGGTACCGGTTTGACTGGTCAATCAGAGGGGGGCAGCCAGGCTTCCGCTTTGGACCTGGCCCATAGTACAAGGAACAGAGGGCTCTGACCTCTTCTTTCTCCCTTTCCTTTTGCCCTTTTCTTTCTTTTTAGGCCTCTCCCCACTCTCCTCATCCACACTTTCATAGTGGGAGGAATCAGAAGGGTCAGCCATATTGCCTTCCTCTTTGTGCAGCCTCCTGATCTCCTCATCCAGCACGTTCTCCTCCAGGGCTTCAGTGGTTACATGGCCAGCTTCAGGAGCAGGGGCTGGAGCTACCCCCGTCACCTGGGCACTCTCCAGCTCTTTACTCCTCCTCCGATTTTCCTCCCGCCTTAATTTGGCGGGGCCATTTTTCCTCCTCACTAGCCCTGTTGCGCCCCCATCCTTGCCCATACCCTCCCCAGCCGAGGCAACTTCACAGCTCTCCTCGGCTGGAGCGCCTGCTGCACGGGCAAAGGCGCTTGGACAACAGCTAAAAGGGTGCCCAAGGACACCACACAGGTGGCACCGGATCTGCCGACAGGATGCGTCCAGATGACCCACCCAGCCACACAAAGTGCAGACCTGCACAGTACGGGCTGCACTAAAGTGGGTGGGGCTGCACACCTGTGACAGACCTGAGGCTGCCCCTGGTAGAAGACCTGGATCCTATCACGTCCAAGGAAGGCGGCTGACGGAATGTGAGCAACGTTTGACGGAAAACGTCCAGGCCCCAGACCAGATCCCATGCTCATCCAGGTTTTTCTTGGGCATGTCCATCACATCCCCATACCGACCGAGACAGGTCATGATGTCATAACAAGAAAGCGACTCGTTACAGGTCAAAACGGTCACTTTCTTGACCGAGTTCTGACGGGAAATCGCCTTTACGGCGAAATCCCGCCAGCCGGGCTCGTTCTTCGCCACTTCTTAGTTCGACCAGAAGAGTTCGAGACCCTCTGGCCGAACAAAACTGACATCAAACTCGGATGAACCGTAGAGGTGAATCAGGGCAAAGATGTCACTCGCCCTGAATTCCATCTGAAGGAGGAGCTCAACCACTTTAGCGCGAGGTGGGCACGTATCCTCGCCCCTCCAAATCAGACGGACCATGTTCCTGCGGTAATTGTCCTGCCCGGTTGGCTGGAGGGACCAGACCACCTCCCCATTCCGCTCTCGGAAAGCCCCCAAACCATGCCTCTCTATCCAGAAAGACAGGTCGACCTCACCCCTTCCCTCTACCTGGATTGACCTGTCGCCCCTACGCAGAGCCTCCAGGACGCGCTGTTGCAAGTGGCCCCCAGAGACGGACAGAGACGGGGACCCCCCTGAACCCCCCGGCAGTGAGGTTGGCATAGCTCCTAGGAGCACTCCACTGACACTCCCACCTACACTCCTCTCATCCACAACACTACCACACCCATCAATCTCACATCCTGCACTCTTATCCTTACTAATAGTTTCTGAGCTGGCTGGGACTTGCAGTACAGCTGGCTTCAATAGAGTCTTTTTTTCCGGCTAAGCTGCTTCTGGGGTTGACGCAGATGGCTTCACCTCCATGGCTGAGGTTACTCCCTGAGTCTGGGGCTACCCCACCAGGCACACCCCAGCTCCTCCCACAATGCCAGCACCTGCTTTGAAGGACCGTACGGGCTCTGCAGATGATTCCGGCACCCGGACACTCAGTGCCCGTAGAACACACTAAACTCGGAGGAACGCCCCCCCGAGCGCACATATCCGATGCTCTCTGCCACAGGCACCCGGACACTCCCCCCCTCACAAGGGAGTGCCCCGCAGCGCTGGTAATGCCCACAGCACTCGGGGAACTGCCCCCCGAGCACACGGCAGCATAACTCGCCTCACCACTGCCCACCATGAGCCCATCCTGCCCCTCCCTACCTGCAGGATGGGTGGGCTTCACATCTATTGCGTCCACAGCCTTTACTGACGCCATGCTGTACCCACCATGCTGGCTCTGTTCCACCACAGAAACGGGGTCTGGCAGTCTGGGGGACCCAGCAGCCTGAACCAGCTTTGCAGCTGGCCCAGACTGCTGGAAAGGACCGAACACACAATGTACAGTTTCCTGGGTCTTCTGTTTTTTGGCTTTTCTTTTTACCAATACATCCTCACATAGATCATCACCGAATGTAAAATTCTGGAGGTGGGCTGGGGACTCCTGTAACACTATAGCCCTCAGCAATCCCCCAGCCTCACTCTCCGCATCATCCTCATCACATCAGTCAGTGGAAGCGCCACCTGTGCCGGCTCAATGTAGCTGTCCTGGGTGGCATGGGTGTCACACTGAGTAACTACAGGCACAGCATCTTCCTCCACAACTGCACTTTCCACCACCTTGTCCTCTTCCTCACCATCATCCTCACTTTCTTCACCGCCACTACTCTCCCCATCATCCACCTCCACCTTACCTGGGGATTTCATGGCGGCAAACTTGTCTTCATTTACCAGCTTCTCCTTAAAGAGACCGTTCCCCTCCAGTATCTCTGCTCTCCTCTCCTCCAGCCTTGCAATGTCGCTCTTCAGGGTTGTAACCCTCTTTTTTAGCTCCGGCCGGTTCTTTTTGGACCCTGTGTTCGCCAGGTTCTGAGCAACATGAAGATCCTCTCTGACCATCCTCAGCTCCTTGCCGCACTGGTCATATTCTGCAAACCGTGCGGCCATGCGGGAACAGAAGGTGGAGCTGGATTCTTGGGCCCTCTTTTAGCCCACATGTCTATGCTTTTTCTCTTCAACTTCCTTCCACTGGATCTCTGACTCACTGTTGCAGGAGGAGCAGACCCTGCATTGCTGCAGACTCTGCTGGATCTTCTCCCTCTGGCCGGAACAAAGACTGTCGCTGTTTTCTCTCCACCCCCCGCCAGCCTGGAAGAACGGGGAATGGAGGCCCTGGGCTCCATGCAGGGAGGCTCTCCCCAGGAGCCTGACACACTCCTGGGAAGGCGGATGAATCACCTGCTCTGGTCTGATCTGATGGAAGTTTGTGGAGCTCAACAAGGGACACACCCATACGCTGCTCACACTGAAAGTGTTCTGGACTGCTGTGTTCACAGGATGTGCTCTCTGCTGACACCTCTGTCCATGTCAGGAACTGTCCAGAGCAGGAACAAATCCCCAAAGCAAACCTCTTCTGCTCTGGGCAGTTTCTGATATGGACAGAGGTGTCAGCAGAGAGCAGTGTGGTCAGACAGAAAAGACATTCAAAAAGAAAATAACTTCCTGTGGAGCATACAGCAGCTGGAAGGATTTTGAAATAGAAGTAATTTACAAATATGTTTAACTTTCTGGCACCAGTTAATAAAAAAAAAAAAAAAAATATATATATATATATATATATATATATATATTGGTTTCCACCAGAGTACCCTTTTAAATGCTGTTAAGCAACGTATTCTATCTAATTGGCACACCAGGGAACCTACCTTAGGACTCATTCACATGAGCGTATTTCTTTTCAAACTTGCAGTGGATCTCCCACTGCGAGTTTGAAATGGTAGCGGGGTCTCCGTGCACTACCTGCAGCAGATTTTCGCCAGTGGAAACTACTGTTAAAAATCCGCCACTGGCCCCATTGAAGACCCAATGGAGATCTGCTGCGAGTTTGAAATGAAATTCGCTTGTATGAAACTTTCTTAATCTTAGGAAGGAGAGGCAGTGAATAGCAGCTGCTGCCTTTTTTTTTAACTGGGGATAAGACTGCTTTAAAAGCAACTATTACAGCGAGTGTGAAAGCTTAAGTGCAAAGTGTGCTGTTTTTAAGTATGTGACTTAAGATTCAGTGACTTTAGATTCTGGGAAGAGTCACTTTAATTATTTACACCTGTTTCTATAGGTGTTTTACATTCTGTGGTATCCCCGTAAGCATACAATGTCTTGCATGATCACCTATGTGATCCAATGTACATCTTGTGCTATGTATGCAGTCTTTCAACAGTCATCTGAGGGGGCATATTGCTATATGATATTTGAGCTTGTGCGATTGGAAGACAAAATCCTGAATCTAAAGGAGCAACTTTCAACATTGGAGAGGCAGGGATAACATGGAGAGGAGTGTGCTGCTCACTAAGTGAGCAGCCTCTGGGGAAAGGGGGGGGGGGGGGAATGGTATGGAGGTACAGGAGAAAGAGGCAGGTAGATTTGGGATCCTACCCTTGCTGCAACTGCATAATTGGAACACATCCAATTCATGCCTCTTCCGATTCAGTACAATTCCTCAATACCAACGTCATCATTTCTGATAATAAACTTCACACTACTCTCTATACTAAACCCACTGACTGCAATTAGACCCTCCATTACTCAAGCAATCACCCACATCCTATGCTTAAGTCACTACCCCTCAAATGATGCATGCCCGCAGGATAGTCAGCGTTGACAAACAAGTCAGCCCCACACTGGACAAAATGGCCACCAACTTCATCCAAAGAGGATACCACAGGAAGTTGGTATCCTCTTGCCACTCCCAAGTGATGGCTGTGGACTGTAGATCCTTGATCCACCATTCCAGACCCTCTACAGAATTCACTAGGATTCCCTTTGTAACCACATGCAATAACCAATCCCCTGCCATTGGCAATATTATCCACAGACATTGGCCTATCCTTTCTCAATCCTTCCCTGCCATCCAAGAGTTCCAATCTCCTCCATTGATGTCCCACAAACAAGCAGAAAATGTATGCAACAAACTTGTCAAGTCCGAAATATCATCACAACCAGGGCCATTTGAAGGAATTTGGGGGCCCCAAGCAAAATATACATGGAGACCCCCCTCCCCACCTTATGCACGCAAAGCCTACAGGAACCACAGCATAGCCATACAGCTTAAGTATGCCCACACTTTATATAAATAAAAAAGGAGGTTTACAGACAGGTAGTACCCCCAGATTAACCCCCTCCCCCCAGTAGGCAGGTAGTACCCCCATATTAACCCCCCCCCCCGTAGGCAGGTAGTACCCCCAGATTAGATCCCCCCAGTAGACAGGTAGTATCTCCAGATTAGACACCCCCCCTCTGTAGGCCCAGATTAGACCCCCCATAGACAGGTAGTACCCCCAGATTAACCCCCTCCCCCCAGTAGGCAGGTAGTACCCCGAGATTAACCCCCTCACCCCAGTAGGCAGGTAGTATCCCTAGATTAACCCCCTCCCCCCAGTAGGCAGGTAGTATCCCTAGATTAACCCCCTCCCCCAGTAGGCAGGTAGTATCCCCAGATCAACTCCCTCCCCCAGTAGGCAGGTAGTATCCCCAGATTAACACCCTCCCCCCAGTTGGCAGGTAGTATCCCCAGATTAACCCCCTCCCTCCAGTAGGAAGGTAGTATCCCCAGATTAACCCCCTCCCCCCAGTAGGAAGGTAGTACCCCTAGATTAGATCTCTGCAGTTGCCGGGAATTCAGGGTAGAACCTTCCCCAGATAAGGACTTGCACAGCTACGCGTGGTAAGGATGTTCGCTCACATCACGCTCTTAGAATACCTAGGGTCGGCGTGAGGACGTAGTAATGCCAGCCCTTGAATTCTGGGAGCGTGACGTGACATGAGCGATCGTCAATAAGAGGCCGACACGTATAGCTGTACGGCACTTAACTGGGGGCGGGGACATCCTGAGTGAGACAACTACAGGTGATCCGGGGACAAAAATAGGAGCCGGAGGCCGAGCAGCTTTAGTCTCGGCCTCCAGCTCCAGGCTCTCATACTGCTGGCCCGGCCGACCGACAGGGCGAGCTGCCAAACCAGGAAAGGGGTAGGAGGATGGCCTGGCCCACCGGTGGCCAATCCAGCCGTGCTCCTGTTCCTGTACCGTGGTCAGGTACCTGAACTGACAGCCAGGAGGAAGAGGAGCTCAGCCATGCTACAGGGAACAGGAGGAACTCAGGATGTGACCAGGAGTGCTGCAGCCGCCTGAGACTCTCTATAGAGCGCTCAGGCGGCAACAGTGTTATAGGTAGCACAACAAGCACCGGCTCTGCTTGGGGCCCTGGGCCTCAAGCAATTGCTTGGTTTGCCTGTCCTTTAGCGACGAGCCTGATCACAACACCCCCTGACAGTGCAAGCTAAGGGATCCTACCCTTGTTGCAACTGCATAAACTGCCCAAGCATGATTAAGGGCACGCATTTTATACACCCAATCACTGGTCAACAATTCCCTATTAAACACTACTCAACATGTTCCTCCAGATTCGTGATATACATTCTTCGCTGTCCATGTAAACTCCTATATGTTGGAGAAACCACAGGTGAATTCAAAGTTAGGATGAACCAACACAGATACACGATTCACAATCGTGAATCCAGGGATTTATTCTGACTGCCATAATTGAAGTCGGGAAGGAATTTTTATGAGGGTTTTTTTTTTTGTCTTCCCCTTGATGAACTCAGTAGGGACTCATTAGGGATATAGGTTGAACTAGATGGACTTTTTTCAACTTCATGAACTATGTTACTATGTTACTAGTGAACACCCACTGGAGTATTGTTGAGCAAGACCAGCAACGCTGGTGCATCTTCCTCTGTGTCCTTTTTAATGTTAATAGGGCTCACGATAAATCTGGTGTGTTTTAACAGTAAAATAAAAGTTAAGTATTATTGTAATATCCCTTTTCTTTTGTTCTTCATTCAGAATCCTAAGCAGATTTGAGATCACAGCTCTTCTTTGCGATTCAGATGATGTATAAAATCTACTCCTTCCATAAGTAACTCCCAGGCGAATGACCAGGGAGTCAGGAGTTTGTCTGGCGCAGAGAGGAACCATCAGACAGCCAAGTAAAATCAATGGATTTATTAGATGCAACGCGTTTCGCTGCGCATGCGCAGCTTCATCAGGCCTGATGAAGCTGCGCATGCCCAGCGAAACGCGTTGCATCTAATAAATCCATTGATTTTACTTGGCTGTCTGATGGTTCCTCTCTGCGCCAGACAAACTCCTGACTCCCTGGTCATTCGCCTTTGATTCTACACCTATCCATGAGGGCTGCAGTGGACCTGCCTTCATATCTCTTCTGCTCCTAACCTTGTTGTGTGTGGGCGCACAACCAACTTCGGTAAGCGGCTTGGGAATCACCTTCCCCTACCCCGACCTGCAAGATCTACTGATCCCGCACATGAGGCGCCTTCCTTCCTTTCTCTAGATAAGTAACTCCCAGTGAAGGAGAGACTCTCACAAGATTGTAATCTCCCTTGATCTCGCTCTCACTACTAATCATGGCATCTGAAGAATTACAGGGGGGTGTACAGACACACATTGGACCACCCTTGGTGCAATTGCAGGGTTTCAATGTATTAAGATGACCACCAGATCTCTTCTCATCAGGGCCGGATTAAGAGCATCATGGGCCTGGTGCTGAAGATTGCCATGGGCCTTTTTATCAAAGTATATAAAATGAAAACGCAACACAAAGCAATTTTGTCACATGATTTAGACATAGGGGGAGATTAATCAAATCCTGTGTAGAGGAAAAGGGGTGCAGTTTCCCATAGTGACCAATCAGATCGCTTCTTTCATTTTTCAGAGGCCATTTTAAAAATGAAAGAAGCGATCTGATTGGTTGCTATGAGCAACTGCACCACTCTTCCTCTTCACAGGTTTTGATAAATCTCCCCCATAACTCTTATTTTTCCACCTACAGACTCATAAGGGCTTGTTTGTTGCGTCACCAATTATACTTTGCAATGACATCACTTCCGTTGCCAGGAAATCTACCGCGAAACACACGAAAAATATTAGTGGGACAAAGTTGGAAAAAAAAATAGCAATTTTGCAATTTTTGGGGACTTTCTACACAGTGCACTTTTTCCAAACAGTGACACACTGGGAGAGATTTATCAAAAACCTGTATCGAAAAGAGAGGTGCAGTTGCCTATAGCAATCAATCAGGTCGCTTCTTTCATTTTTCAGAGGCCTTTTAAAAAAATTAAAGAAGCGATTTGATTGGTTGCTATGGGCAACTGTACCACACAGGTTTTGATAAATCTACCCCATTAGCTTAATTCTGTAGGTCCATACAATTACAACTAGAGATGAGCGCACTTACAGTAAATTTGATTCGTCACAAACTTCTCGGCTCGGTAGTTGATGACTTATCCTGCATAAATTACTTCAGCTTTCAGGTGCTCCGGTGGGCTGGAAAAGGTGGATACAGTCCTAGGAAAGAGTCTCCTAGGACTGTATCCACCTTTTCCAGCCCACAGGAGCACCTGAAAGCTGAACTAATTTAGGCAGGATAAGTCATCAACTGCCGAGCCGAGAAGTTCGTGACAAATCAAATTTACTGTAAGTTCGCTCATCTCTAATTACAACAATACCAAAATTGCGCCATTGACCATGCGGATTACTTAACATTATATTTTAGTAATTTGAACATTTACGCACAGGCCTCTGGCGATACTACATATGTTTTATTAGGGAATGGGTTAATTCAATTGTATAACTTTTTTATTAATTTTTTTTACACTTTTTTGCGGGAAGGGGTTATTTGTCTATAATATCTGAGCTATTATAAGCAAATATGCCATTCAGGAGCATGAAAAAGCTAGGTGAGAAATTGTCACCTAGCTTGTTCGTGCTCCTAAATGCCATTGCTGCTTATAGCCTATAAGGATAACTATAAATGATAGGCAACTCTGTCTATAACAGCTTAACTAATATAAGCAGAAATGGAACTAAGCAGTACAGAAGAGCTGGGTAACAATTTCTCACAACAAAAAACGTGGTCTCAAATGGCTGGAGGTGCTCAACCCCAAATGCAGTTGTGCATTTATACTGGGGGAGCAGATCCTGCCCTTGTAGTCCATTGCTAGGGGCGATCCCCAGCATAAAAATGCATACAATGGAGGATGCCTGCAGCGGACTACAAGTGCCACAATAGAATCCTTGTCACGATTCGGCTGGCTGGAGGTGGATCCTCTGTGCCAGAGAGGGATTGGCGTGGACCGTGTTGGTGGACCGGTTCTAAGTTGCTACTGGTATTCACCAGAGCCCGCCGCAAAGCGGGATGGTCTTGCAGCGGTGGTAGCAACCAGGTCGTATCCACCGGCAACGGCTCAACCTCTCTGACTGCTGAGATATGCGCGGTACAAGGGAGTAGACAAGAGCAAGGTCGGACGTAGCAGAAGGTCAGGGCAGGCAGCAAGGATCGTAGTCAGGGACAACGGCAGGAGGTCTGGAACACAGGCTAGGAACACACAAGGAAACGCTTTCACTGGCACAATGGCAACAAGATCTGGCAAGGGAGTGCAGGGGAAGTGAGGTATAAGTAGGGAAGTGCACAGGTAAAGGTACTGATTAAAACCTCATGCGCCAATCAGTGGCGCACCGGCCCTTTAAAACGCAAAGACCCGGCGTGCGTGCGCCCTAGGGAGCGGGGCCGCTCGCGCCGGGACAGCACAGACGGGGAACGGGTCTGGTAAGCGAGTCGGGATGCGCATTGCGAGCGGGCGCGTCCCGCATCGCGAATCGCATCCCGGCTGGGAACATTATCGCAGCGCACCCGGTCGGCAGGTCTGACCGGGGCGCTGCGAATAGGAGAACGCTGTGAGCGCTCCGGGGAGAAGCGGGGACCCGGAGCGCTCGGCGTAACAATCCTACACCAGATAAACAGTGTGGATGTGTAAAAATTAGAATAATACAAGAATTTTAGGTGCACTACTGTAGTAGATGTATACAATGACATTGGCTAATCCCTCAACACTGATGTTAAAATTGAGACATTCGCCAGTGTATCCTTATATGAAGGACACACCAGAGCCCGCACACCAATGCCAAGGTTTCTCAAATAGTGCGGGACCTAACGCTAACCTACCTGTGCGTGAAAAGCAAAAACCAGGGGCCAGTGGGCAATTACAGCAGCACTAGGCCGACATGTAGCCTGCTCCCAGTTCCCTCTATCATGACTAAGCACACATACAATGGGAGGAGGGAGAGAGGCCACAAGCCCCACCCAAGTTGGCTGATATAGGTGCATGGCCTCACAGGTGCAACCTTAATGCTGCCTGGAAAATGTACAAGGCGCATTACATATGGAGTTTACACACCTCCAAGTATAAATTTTTAAACAACAACAACCTTGGCGTTGGTGTGCGGGCTCTGGTGTGTCCTTCATATAAGGATATACTGGCGAATGTCTCAATTTTACATCAGTGTTGAGTGATAGCCAATGTCCTTGTATACATCTACCACAGTAGTACACCTAAATTTCTGTATTGTATTACCAATTTCTCACCTAGCTTTTTCATGCTCCTGAATGGCATATCTGCTTATAATAGCTCATCTATTATAGACAGATTTGCCTATAACATATAATCAAAGCTGTCTATAATAGGTGAGCTATGAAAAGCAGATATGCCATTCAGGAGCCCAGAAAAGCTAGATGACAATTTATCACCTAGCTTTTTCATTCTCCTGAATGGCATATCTGCACATCATAGCTCAGTTATTATAGACAGATTTGCCTATAACATATAATCAAAGCTGTCTATAATAGCTATGATAAGCAGATATGCCATTCACGAACCCAGAAAAGCTAGGTGACAATGTTTCACCTAGCTTTTTCGTACTCCTGAGTGGCATATCTTCTTATAGTAGCTCAGCTACTATAAGCAGACATGCCATTCAGGAGCATGGAAAAGCTAGGTGAGACATTGTCACCTAGCTTTTCTGTGCACCTGAATGGCAAGTCAGTTTATGCCTGATGGACTAGTGATACCTTTGGGGGAAACTCCTGGGGCAGAGACAGAGAGTAATGTGCGCCGGCGGCGGGACCTCAGGCAGGTGGCAGCTACAGCACACACAAGTTTTTTTAAACTTTGCGGGCGCTGGCCGAACGGGGGGGAGGAGTCTCATACACCACTCTGATGTCATGTGGGGCACGCAGGTCAGCAAGTTACGCAGCCACGTCACCACCAGGGCTGTAGGTAAGCCTGTGGGCCTGCCTGGGACATCGCAGGACCAGCCCTCTTTTACTGTTAACATGAGGCGGCTCTAGAATTTGTGAGGCCTTAGGCATAACTGGAACATGAGGCCCCTGCGTCATTTTCTGCAGACTTCACATACTGATTCGATCGGCTGTGAGATAGTTGCGCTGTTGTTACAGCACCAATCTCAAGTGGCGGCGGGGTAGAGATTAGATCAGGGAGGTAACTAGTGTCCTGTGGGTCCCATAGCAAATTCTGTCTAGTACATTGAGACCACACTCACCACTAATACCAGTATACAAGGAGGGCAAAATAAAAATAAAAAAACACAATTTTGCAACTTTTGGGGTGCGTCCGTTTCTATGCAGTGCACTTTTCAGTAAAACGACTCTTAATCTTTATTCTGTAGGTCCATATGATTTAAATGATACCCAATTTATATAGGCTATTTATATTTAACTACTTTAAAAAAAATTCTTGTTGTACAAAAATGAGTTTGCTTTAAAGTGTCTCTTCTCCCCCCTACAACTCTTTTATTTTTCCGCATACAGGGCTATATGAGGGCTCATTTTTTGCACTGTGATCTGAAGTTTTTATCAGGACCATTTTTATTTTGATGGCACCTGTTTGATTGTGTGTTATTTTTTTTTTCTAGTATATGAAGTGACAAAAAATCTGCACTTCTGGATATTTTTTCACACTTTCGCCTTTCAATATGTAACTTAAATAACATTATATTTTATTAGTTCAGACATTTGCGCATGTGGCGATACCACATATGTTTATAGGTTTGTTTGTTTTTTTACATTTTTCATGGGAAAATGGAGTGATTCCATCTTTTATAAGGGAAGGGGTTAAATCACATTTATTATTATTGTAATTTATTTATTTTTTTATTTTATTTTGTACACTTTTTAAGTCCCCATGTATAGGCCAGCGAGAACAGTGACATCATACTGCAGGGCTATATAAATCGACTCTGCTGTACCCACTGCCCTGGCTACTATATATACTCATATGTTTATATGCATATATATACCAGCCAGGGAAGTGTGTACATCACAGCACAGTTGATGTATATAGCCCTGCAGTATGATGTCACTGTATATCAGTGTCTCCCAACCAGGGTGCCTCCAGCTGTTGCAAAACTACACCTCCCAGACAGCAAAGGGCTGTCTGGGCATGTTGGTAGTTGTAGTTTTGCAACAGCTGGAGGCACCCCTGGTTGGGAAACACTGCGGTATATCAATGACTGTGCTGTGTTCTCTGGCTGGCCCATACTGCATATACTAATATGTATATGTGTGTGTATATATATATATATATATATATATATATATATATATATATATATATATACACACATATAGATAGATTGATTTGTATAGGGCAGAGGGCACAGTACAGTCACTGGTATACAGTTAGTGACTGAATGCAGCCTGAGACAGGTTCGGCCACTGGGACTTATCTACAGAGCTCGTTACCTTCTGACCTTCTTTTTCGTGCTGATGGCTGCCTGTGCAGGTCGGAGACTGTCAGACTGGACGGAGCTCTGCTTGCATGGAGGCAAGATCCAGACCGCAGAGGCTGTACAGCTGTGAGGCAGTGTCTCTCTCTGCCGTCTCTTCAGGTCTGCGGTGAGCAGCCGGGGGAAGACAGGGTTGGGCAGACAGGGACTATTAACTAATAAGCTTCAGTGTCTTTGGCACATGACTAGCCCCATCAGCCCCCTCTCTTAAAGGGGCAGCAGGGGCTAATTGGACGCAACACTGGGGCCCGCAGGAAATGTTTTTTATTTTTAAACTTCACTCCCTGCGGTCGGGCCGGAGAGCAGGGAGTTGCGGCGGTGGCCTATATGCTGTTAATACTGCTGTTAATATTGTTGTCGCTGGCGCCGGTTGGTCTGTGCGGGCCGTTTGTGCGGGCCACCGGGCCTATTTTAACTCAGGGGCCTGGAGCTGCCTCTCCATCCGCCTCTAATCCGGCCCTGCTTCTCATCTGTTCTGGTGGGCTGCTGCGCTCAACTTTCCTGGTCTGCCTTCTAGCAGACCAGAGGAGTAGATTGCAGTAGATTGCAGATAATGCTGATCAGTGCTATGCCTCTGCATAGCACTGTTCAGTATTTGCAATTAAAAGATTGCAATAAATAGTCCCTGTGGGGACTTAGAAAGTGTAAAAAAAAAAAAAAAGAAAATAAATTATTAATAACGAAAAAGCCCATCCCCCAATAAAAAATTAAATTTCACTCTTGCTATTTAAAAAAAAAAGTTAAATAAATAAATAAATATATTTCATATTGCCATGTGCATAAATGTGCAAACAATTAAAATAAAATGTTAATGATTCCATACGGTGAACAGCATAAACATTAAAAAAAAGTGCAAAATTGCTACTTTTATTCTTATTACATCCCAGAAAATAATTAAATTAAAAGTTTGAGTTTTTTTTAAAAGCAGTACAATAATAGAAAAACATGTAAACATAGGTATTATTTTTATGTTATATGTTATGGTAAAATTAGTGTTATAATTACAAAGCACAATCGGTTGCGCAGAAACACAAGCCCCATATAGGTATAAAGATGGAAAAATAAAAAAGTTATGCACTGGAAAGTTCCTGACATGGACAGTGGTGTCAGCAGAGAGCACTGTGGCCAGACTGGAAGGAAACATACAACTTCCTCTGTAGTATACAGCAGCTGATAAGTACTGGAAGGATTAAGATTTAATTTACAAGTCCCCTTTAATTTAAGATATTGTATTACACTAATGTACATATTATTGTGGGTATGGGCTTCATAGAGTTATGTCCTAGTAAATTGGACCAAAAAGATTTTGTACATTTTCCCAAATCTAACACTATTAATCTTACAAATGAACAGTTGCAAGGACATATATAACTGACATATTTTTCAGGATTATCCTCTTATTACATACTTTTTTCAACACTCTACAGCAGCAGAACGAAGAAATCTTATAAATACGTAATGTGCAATTGTTAATTTCTTGGAGCTAGCTTGGAAGAGAGGATTTAAATATTTATTGCCCTATGTTCAGGAGTTTTATATGTTGATGCTGTTTTTATTTATTTATTTTTAACTTTAGTTTTTTTAAATTTTTTTATTTTTATTTTTTTAATTTTTTTTTTGCTCATGTTAGCAATCCAATACTTTGTTCCTTGTATTTTAATAAATTGGCTCAAAGGTATTCCAATCTCAATTTTCTTTTAAATGTTTCTAGAACAGGATAATACACTGCTCAAAAAAATAAAGGGAACACTAAGATAACGCATCCTAGATCTGAATGAATGAACTAATCGTATGAAATACTTTCGTCTTTACATAGTTGAATGTGCTGACAACAAAATCACACAAAAATTATCAATGGAAATCAAATTTATCAACCCATGGAGGTCTGGATATGGAGTCACACTCAAAATCAAAGTGGAAAACCACACTACAAGCTGATCCAACTATGATGCAATGTCCTTAAAACAAGTAAAAATGAGGCTCAGTAGTGTGTGTGGCCTTCACGTTCCCGCTTCTTTACAATGCCTGGGCATATTCCTGATGAGGTGGCAGATGGTCTCCTGAGGGATGTCCTCCAAGACCTGGAGCAAGGTCTGGGGAACGTGCAGGGCAGTCCATAGCATCAATGCCTTCCTCTTGCAGGAACTGCTGACACATGAGGTCTAGCATTGTCTTGCATTAGGAGGAACCCAGGGCATGGTCTCACAAGGGGTCTGAGGATCTCATCTCGGTACCTAATGGCAGTCAGACTACCTCTGGCAAGCACATGGAGGTCTGTCTGGCCCCCCAAAGAAATGCCACCCCACACCATTACTGATCCACCGCCAAATCGGTCATGCTGGAGGATGTTGCAGGCAGCAGGACATTCTCCACGGCATCTCCAGACTCACGACCCCCACTTGTGGACATTGGGCCCTCATACCACCCTCATGGAGTCTTTTTCTGACCATTTGAATGGAAACATGCACATTTGTGGCCTGCTGGAGGTCATTTTGCAGGGCTCTGGCAGTGCTCCTCTTGCTCCTTCTTGCACAAAGGCAGAGGTAGCGGTCCTGCTGCTGGGTTGTTGCCCTCCTATGGCCTCCTCCACATCTCCTGATGTACTGGCCTATCTCCTGGTACCGCCTCCATGCTCTGGACACTGCGCTGACAGACACAGCAAACATTCTTGCCACAGCTCGCATTGATGTGCCATCCTGGATGAGCTGCACTACCTGAGCCCCTTGTGTGGGTTGTAGACTCCGTCTCATGCTACCACTAGAGTGAAGGCACTGCCAGCATTCAAAAGTGATCAAAACATCAGCCAGGAAGTATAGGAACTGAGAAGTGGTCTGTGGTCACCACCTGCAGAACCACTCCTTTATTGGGGATGTCTTGCTAATTGCCTATAATTCCCACCTGTTGTCTGTTCCATTTGCACAACAGCATGTGAAATTGATCATCAATGTGTGTTGCTTCCTGAGTGGACAGTGTGATTTCACAGAAGTGTGATTGACTTGGAGTTACATGGTGTTGTTTAAGGGTTCCTTTTATCTTTTTTGAGCAGTGTACATATGCATACATAGTCTTATACCATTTCTATGTAAAAGCTTGGGGAATCGTGTCTGTATCAAATTCTATTATTTCAAACTTTCAATTGCTTTCTGATACCTTAGATCCCTTGTAATGTGTCATCATTCTGCCTCCAAATGACAACCTTGCATAGCCTTAACTTAAATATTTAATTGTATTTGTTATGTATAAACTACTATTGCAGGCTATATATCACAGAATAAATATAAAAAATGCATGAAAAAGATAAAAATAATAAGAGACCTATTCTGATGTATCTGAAATGTGTCTCATAAAATAATAACATTGCATGGCATGTGTGCTGCATTTTTAGTTCCATGCAAAACTTTTTTCAAAACTGATACCATATTCCTGCTAATAAAAATACAGGAACCCCCTGGCACAAAGTGAAAAAGTAGATGTGAATAGATGGGGGGAAAAAAAGAAGGTACCATAAGCCTCTAGACTAATACCATATACAATGGTACATGATGAATGTATTTGATAGAACTGTGCTTCACTTAAATGATGACATTTTTTATTTTATTTTAAAATGTATAATAAAGACAAAATATTAAAATAAAAAAAAAAAATAAAAAAAAAAAAAAATAAAAATATATATATATATATATATATATATATATAATAACAACCTCCTTACACAGGGGCCTTGTGGGGAGGTGGAAAATATCTATATATATATATATATATATATAAAACTCAACGTTTGTGTGTATGTATGTATGTGTGTATGTTCCAGCATCACGGCCAAACGGCTAAAGATATTAACATGAAACTTGGCACACATGTTACTTATATGTCAACAGCAAACATAGGATAGGTGATTTAACCCTTACTCACCCCCATTTGCCAGGGGTGGGGTTTATGTTTAAAGTCCCATACAAGTCAATGGGAAATATGTGTTACTGCATAACTTCCAAATGGCTGGAGATATTTCGATAATACTTGGTAACATGTTACTTATATGTCCACTTAAAATATAGGATAGTTAATTTAACCCTTAACTACCCCCATTTGTGAGGGTCGGGGTTTTTGTTTAAAGTCCCATGCAAATCAATGGGAAATGTATGTTCCCACATAACTTCTGTACGGCTGGAGATATTTCAATAACTGGTACACATATTATGGGTCGGGATAGGAGGTCGACATAGGAGGTCGGGATAGGAGGACGCGATAGGAGGACCGGGATAGGAGGACAGGGATAGGAGGATCGGGATAGGAGGACCGGGATAGGAGGACCTGGATAGGAGGCCGGTATAGGAGGCCGGGATAGGAGGCCGGGAAAGGAGGATGGGAAAGGAGGACGGGAAAGGAGGTCAAGATAGGAGGACGGGAAAGGAGGTCGAGTTATGAGGACGGGAAAGGAGGACGGGATAGGAGGTCGGGATAGGAGGTCGGGATATGATGACGGGATAGGAGGTCGGGATATGATGATGGGATAGGAGGTCGGGATATGACAACAATATATGAGGACGGGATATGAAATCAAAAGCTTCCTCCTTTGTTTATTTTACTCCCCAACAAGGATTAGGAAGGAAAAACCAGGCATCACCGGGTACTCAGCTAGTAAGAATATACAATAAGAAAAATAATAAAATCCGCAGAAAATGTGTAGAATTCCACTAGTCCGACATCTGAAGGACCAGCACAGTTCACAATCCGTTATATATAAAATACAGTCCGTATATGTATATGATGGATATCCAAATTTAAGCAGAAATCACCATTTATAATTACCAGCTATTGATGGAGAAGATAGTTTGTAGTGATAAACCGTGATGCTAGACGTCCGGGAGGTAGATGGTATGCAGAAGCAAGGCTGTCTTGAAGCGCTAGCGTGCGCTATAGCGGATGGCCTGCCTGCCACAGACCCTTGGGAAGTCGCTGATCTCGGAGGTAGATGGAATCGCTACGGAGATGGAAACAGCCTTGTGGAAGACACCGCAGCGTCTGACGTCAGCCAGGTAAGGATGGAAAAAAGCCGGCAAGGTGGAGTGCTCGATTAGGCGATTTGAGCAATGGTAGATGGCTGTGTAGTGGATAATAGCAGTCCTTCAGGGTAGTGGAATAGAATTTCCAATCTTTCCAATGGGATAGATTGCAGTACACATGCGGTATTCCTTTAGACGCGTTTCAGGGTACTTAGTTAAATGACCCTTTCCTCAGTAGAGATATCTTTTTAGTGAAGCAACAAGTCCTTTTATACATATACCTGTTCAAACTGCAACGGGTGAAATTTTCCTCGGTATGTCACAAATAGCGGGATGGATTAATAGCTATGTATCAGAACAAAGTGATGGTATCTTGCAACAGAGATATAAAATATTGTTCACATTTGTGAACACAATATGTATAATACAAAAGGAATGGTAATACAAAGAAATGGTAATACAAAATGGCATAACAAATGGACACGGAAAGAATGAGAAAAAATCTGAAAAAAATCGAATGAACAATAAAATAGAATAAAAATAATAAATAAAAATAATAAAATAAATAAGGAGGATGTTGTAATGTACTGGCAGGACTGGTAGTGGATCCTCTAGACCAGAGAGGCGATGACGCGGGTTGTACCAGAGGACCGGTTCTAAGTGGTTACTGGTTTTCACCAGAGCCCGCCGCAAAGCGGGATGGACTTGCTGCGGCGGTAACCACCAGGTCGTATCCTCCAGTAGCAACTCGACCTCACTGGTAGCTGATATGGCGTGGTACACAGGGAACAGGCAGGAGCGTAATCGGATGTAGCAGAGGTCAGGGCAGGCGGCAAGGGTTCAAAGGAGAGTAGACGGTAGCAAGGGTACGGCAACAGGCAACGCAGTATACACAGTATGGAACGCTTTCTCAAAGGCACTAGGGCACAAAGATCCAGCAAGGGCAGGAAGGGGCAGTAGACTTTTATTAGGGAAGGAGGCAGGGATAATTAGCCAGCACACAAATCAATGGTGCGCTGGCCCTTTAAAATTACAGAAGGTGGCGCGCGTGCCCTAGAGAGCGGGCCCGTGCGTGCCGGAAGGCAGAGCCAGTCTGCGCCGGGAACAAGGAGCCAGGTAAGTCAGACAGGGACGCGGCGCATGGGCTCCCCGTCAGTGTGACTGTGCGGGAGGCACCGGGATCCCGGGAAGGGGGAGCAGGGAAGCGAGCGCTCCGGAGACGGGGACCGGAGCGCTAGCTGTGACAGTTGTTATTATATATATATATATATATATATATATATATATATATATATATACCAAAAAACAAAGAGAGCGGCACTCCAAGTACGTGTAACCCCGTGCGGGTGTATTTATTCACACATCTGTAGAAAAGCGCAACGTTTCGGCTCCTCAATAGAGCCTTTCTCAAGCACAAGCACAAGTGAAATGCACAATATATTTATAGGCCCCTCAATTAGCACTCATTGATGAGGGGGAGGTGTCAAAAACTGTCACAATCCCGTGACGTCATGTAATAAACAGTGATAAAACAATCTCACTCACAGTGATCTATTAGTATATAAAGATACATATACAGCAAAAGCATCTTTCAATAATCATATAGTGCAAAACCCCACTTGAAAGTGACAAGTTATAATACTTCCAGTGTCCGATTGTGTACCTATATTCATGATCTCCGGTGTAGTGGGCGGTCATCAGCTGTTGCTGGCTGCGTCACTCCTCCAATAGCGCATGGTTGTTCACTCCGCTCCCTCCATTTGTAAACAAACTAAATGCGCAAGTCCCGGATCACAACTTCCGGCCATACCGGAAGTCGTCAGTCCGCGTCATCAGCCAACCCACATCACTGGGTCAAAAAATTCGTCACAGTCCTGTATCCGGGCCATGCCTCCTTGCGCTTGCTCATTGGAATTCAAGGTGTCACAGGCTGCCATGTTACAAATGGGCAATCCTGCCCACATGTTACCCCCCTCGTCTTTTTCTTTTTCTTTTTTCTTTTTTCTTTTTTCAGGAGAAGAGATACCTGGCCATATATCACTGAACGGTCGGCTAATAGATAATATACCAAATAAACTCCAAGTAACTATAGCCTAATCTACTTAACTATGAAAGATTAACTATGGACAGATAAACATAGACCGTTTTGCATACCTGTAAAGGTCCCTTCCACAAATGCAGGACGAGAAGAATTGACATCGTCCACAATCAGTGGAACCATTGCAAGAGGTAGCGGGACCTGGTGAGCGGTCACCCTTGTGCTTTTACAGGTATGCAAAACGGTCTATGTTTATCTGTCCATAGTTAATCTTTCATAGTTAAGTAGAGTAGGCTATAGTTACTTGGAGTTTATTTGGTATATTATCTATTAGCCGACAGTTCAGTGATATATGGCCAGGTATCTCTTCTCCTGAAAAAAGAAAAAAGAAAAAGAAAAAGACGAGGGGGGTAACATGTGGGCAGGATTGCCCATTTGTAACATGGCAGCCTGTGACACCTTGAATTCCAATGAGCAAGCGCAAGGAGGCATGGCCCGGATACAGGACTGTGACGAATTTTTTGACCCAGTGATGTGGGTTGGCTGATGACGCGGACTGACGACTTCCGGTATGGCCGGAAGTTGTGATCCGGGACTTGCGCATTTAGTTTGTTTACAAACGGAGGGAGCGGAGTGAACAACCATGCGCTATTGGAGGAGTGACGCAGCCAGCAACAGCTGATGACCGCCCACTACACCGGAGATCATGAATATAGGTACACAATCGGACACTGGAAGTATTATAACTTGTCACTTTCAAGTGGGGTTTTGCACTATATGATTATTGAAAGATGCTTTTGCTGTATATGTATCTTTATATACTAATAGATCACTGTGAGTGAGATTGTTTTATCACTGTTTATTACATGACGTCACGGGATTGTGACAGTTTTTGACACCTCCCCCTCATCAATGAGTGCTAATTGAGGGGCCTATAAATATATTGTGCATTTCACTTGTGCTTGTGCTTGAGAAAGGCTCTATTGAGGAGCCGAAACGTTGCGCTTTTCTACAGATGTGTGAATAAATACACCCGCACGGGGTTACACGTACTTGGAGTGCCGCTCTCTTTGTTTTTTGGTGAATTACTTGGGGCCTGAGTCGGACCCTGGAGCTGAGCACCCAACAGGATCTGGAATCCTTGGCAACAGCCACGCATGGTGCTTCTTCATTTGGATTGTTTCTTCTATATATATATATATATATATATATATATATATATATATATATACATATAATATTTATTTTAATATTTTGTCTTTATTATACATTTTAAAATTACAAAAAATGTCATCATTAAAGTGAAGCACAGTTCTATCCAATACATTCATCATGTACCATTGTATATGGTATTAGTCTAGAGGCTTATGGTACCTTCTCTTTTTTCCTATTTCTTACAAATTTTTACTTTTTTTTTAGGTGTAAGTACTTTCCCATTTAGCATTTTTTGTGAGCTGCACAATACCTGTTTTCTCCTCTAGATGTGAATAGAACCTAATGTCTGTAAGAAAATATAATCCTTTTTCTGCTACTTAATGAACAGAGTTCAGGTTCCATGGTAACATGCAACATAAGGTCACGACTAAGTACCATCCTCTACCTTTAACAGTTATAACCTGAACAATTCAATTGCAAAACAAACTGAAATCTTAATGGAGGAAAGGAAAAGAAGTAACAAACTATAAACTGTTTGCATAAGTGTGCACACCTTCATATAACTGGGGATGTGCCTGTGTTCAGACTTACCCAATCACATTCAAACTCATGTTAAATAGAAGTCATTACACACCTGCCCTTATTTAAAGGCATACTCCGCCCCTGGACATCTTATGCCCTATCCAAAGGATTAGGGCCAGACTGGGACCAAAAATTGGCCCGGGCATTTAACAATAAGCAGCCCATTTTAGCCGTAGGTGTGGCTATGTGGAGGTGGGGCCACAAATGGGAGGGGCCAGATGTCAATCATAGTTGGGTATAATAGGGCACATTAAGGGGGGGGGGATATATATACAGTGGTCCCTTAACATACAATGGTAATTCGTTCCAAATGAACCATCGTTAGTTGAAACCATCGTATGTTGAGGGATCCGTGCAATGAAAAGAATAGGAAGTTATACTCACCTGTCCCAACCGCTCCGGACCATCACCGCTGCCTTGGATGTCGCCACGTCCCCGGAGTGTACCCGCCATTCCAGACCATCTCTGCTGCCTGGGATCGTCGCTCTTCATCGCTGTCATCACTTCGCTGCGCACGCCACTCCTATTGTATGACGGGACGGCATGCATGGCGACGTGATGACGACGAAGGAGAGCGACGGCGACGCAGGGGATCCTGAAGAGAACGGTCCGGAGCGCAGGGACAGGTGAGTGACCATCACCGGAGCACACGGAGCACCTTAAACGGCTATCCGGCGGCAGCTGTAGCAGTCTGTGCTGCCCTAAAGCCGTTTATGCGATGGCCCCCACATACAAAAGCATTGCATGTTGTACCTGCCTTCAACATGAGAGGCCATCGTATGTTGAAATTATCGTATGTCGGGGCCATCGTAGGTTGGGGGGTCACTCTGTATTTATATATATATATATATATATATATATATATATATATACAGTGGGGATCAAAAGTTTGGGCACCCCAGGCAAAAAATTGTATTAACGTGCATAAAGAAGCCAAGTAAAGATGGAAAAATCTCCAAAAGGCATCAAATTACAGTTTAGATATTCTTATAATATGTCAACAAAATTAGATTTTATTTCCATCATTTACACTTTCAAAATAACAGAAAACAAACAAATGGTGTCTGCAAAAGTTTGGGTACCCTGCAGAGTTAATATCTTGTACTGCCCCCTTTGGCAAGTATCACAGCTTGTAAATGCTTTTTGTAGCCAGCCAAGAGTCCTTCAATTCTTGTTTGAGGTATCTTTGCCCATTCATCCTTACAAAAGTCTTCCAGTTCTTTGAGATTTCTGGGCTGTCTGTCACGCAATGCTCTTTTAAGGTCTATCCATAGATTTTCAATTATGTTGAGGTCAGGAGATTGTGAAGGCCATGGCAAAACCTTCAGTTTATTTTGAGGTGTGTTTAGAATCATTATCCATTTGTAGAAGCCATCCTCTCTTTAAAGGGGTACTCCGGTGAAAAACATATTTTTTTGCCAGAAAGTTAAACAGATTTGTAAATTACTTCTATTAAAAAATCTTAATCCTTCCTGCACTTATTAGCTGCTGAATACTACAGTGGAAATTCTTTTCTTTTTGAAACACAGAACTGTCTGCTGACATCACAAGCACAGTGCTCTCTGCTGACATCTCTGTCCATTTTATGAACTGTCCAGAACAGCATATGTTTGCTATGGGGATTTCCTTTTACCCTGGACAGTTCCTAAAAATGGACAGAGATGTCAACAGAGAGCACTGTGCTCGTGATTCAGCAGACAGCTCTGTGTTTCAAACGGAAAAGAATTTCCACTGTAGTATTCAGCAGCTTATAAGTACAGGAAGGATTAAGATTTTTTAATAGAAGTATTTTACAAATCTAGATAATAAAAGTTATTGAGGCTCAAGGTCTGTAGATAAAGTATACACTTGTTTATTGATAGATAATAATGAAAAGATAACAAATTGACATTCTGGGATCACAGCGCCCTTTTGTATCCTCAGAATCAGAGATATTTAATAGGTAAAATTAATAAAATTAATAAAATATATAAGACCACTATAAAATATACTATATAATAAAATGTTATATCATCAATCACAGCTTATTCAGATTGCCAAATATCAACCATAAAGCTGTTGTTCAATGTCCATTTATAATGCAATTGAAGTTGCAGTCATAGAAAAGTCCCAGTTATTTAGCACTTTTTGTCTGTCCTTTGAAAAATGAAACAATCCTGTAACAGTTAAGTATCCACACTTAAAAGGTTGTGGAGGAAACAATGTTTTAAAATGTAGCGGTTACAAATAGGTTCAGGATACTATAGTTGCTCTATCCACTACCGCTGGTTTACAGAGATGAGTGCCGGCAATAGCTTAAACTGTGCACATAGTATAATATTGGAAATTTCTCACCGGTCCAGATGCTGGAATCTCGATCATATAATTACCACTCTGTGCTTGAAGCGATGTCTGTCAGCCTTCTTTCCCCGCTCTCCTGCAGATATATTGGTGGTCTTAGAGGTCTATAGGGGGGTCGCTGGACGCATTTCAGCACCCACTAGGTGCTTTCTTCAGCAGCTAAAATATATAGGACCTATGGACCCAGGACCTATATATATTAGCTGCTTAAGAAAGCACCTACTGGGTGCTGAAACACGTCCAGCGACCCCCCTATAGACCTCTAAGACCACCGCTATATCTGCAGTCCATAGAAACCACCACTAACCATCCACAGAGACTTTTAAAATTACCCTCTGAACGCGCGGTCACAGACCGAAAGCGCGCGCACTACCTCCAGTCGGCCGAGACTCCAGCGGTGCACTCTCCGGCCGGAGAGCGGGCACAGAAGGCTGACAGACATCGCTTCAAGCACAGAGTGGTAATTATATGATCGAGATTCCAGCATCTGGACCAGTGAGAAATTTCCAATATTATACTATGCGCATAGTTTAAGCAATTGCCGGCACTCATTTCTGTAAACCAGCGGTAGTGGATTGAGCAACTATAGTATCCTGAACCTATTTGTAACCGCTACATTTTAAAACATTGTTTCCTCCACAACCTTTTAAGTGTGGATACTTAACTGTTACAGGATTGTTTCATTTTTCAAATGGACATTGAACAACAGCTTTATGGTTGATATTTGCCAATCTGAATAAGCTGTGATTGATGATATAACATTTTATTATATAGTATATTTTATAGTGGTCTTATATATTTTATTAATTTTACCTATTAAATATCTCTGATTCTGAGGATACACAAGGGCCCTGTGATCCCAGAATGTCAGTTTGATATCCCATCTTTTCATTATTATCTATCATTAAACAAGTGTGTACTTTATCTACAGACCTTGAGCCTCAATAACTTTTATTATCTAGTAGCCCCTTTTTAGACACCTAAGGTACAGGTGCCAGTTTGAGTTGCCCAGGTCAGTTGGTGAAACTTTCCACAGGAGCCTCTCCATTTTTTGAATAATTTACAAATCTGTTTAACTTTCTGGCACCAGTTGATTTAAAAAAAAAGTTTTTCACCGGAGTACCCCTTCAGCTTTTTCACAGATAGCAAGTTAGCATCCAAAATGTGCTGAAATTTTATTGAATCCATTTTTCCTTCTACTCGTGAGATGTTCCCTGTGCCACTGGCTGCACAACCCCAAAGCATGATTGATCCACACCCATGCTTAACAATTGGACAGAGGTTCTTTTCATTAAATTCTGTTCCCAAAAAGTTCAAGTTTAACCTCATCGGTCCACAGAACTTGTTTCCAAAATGCATCAGGCTTATCTATGTGTTCTATATGTCCTATTTAAAATACACCACAAATCTGATAACAGCCATCCAAGACTTTCCCATAGATACAAATGACAGTTTGACAAGTATTGATGTAGAGAGCCTGTACACTCGAATCCCCTTGGATTCGGGTGTACAGGCTGTCCAATACTTTTTACAAAAAGCAGGTAAAACCAAATCATATATAGATTTTGTCAGCGAAGCCTTAAAATTTGCATCATCTAATAATACATTTAAATACGAATCCCAGTGGTACCGGCAAAAGGCCGGTACCGCAATGGGGACCCCTGTCTCTTGCACTTTTGCGGTTTTATTTCTAGCAGCTTTTGAGGACAAATATATCTTTTCCACCGACAATCCCTATCTTCCACATATTCGTTTTATAAACGATATGTGGACGATATCATTATAATTTGGAACAATTCAGAACAAAAGTTTCATGATTTTGTATCATTTTTGAACAACAATTACACATGTATTATGTCGGTCACTGCAGCATTTGGACATAAACAATTGGAATTTCTAGACACACTACTATCAATAGAAGGAGGAAGAATTACTATAACAGGATACCGTAAATAAGTAGCAAAAAACACATTGCTCAATTTTCATAGCTCCCATCCACACCACACAAAGCAAGGACTTCCATATAGTCAATTTATTAGGTTAAAACGCATTAACACCCAGGAACAAAATTACTAAAAACAGGCAGAGGAGATAAAAACACGACAGAAAAAAAGAGGATACCCAGAGGAGATTATTAATGAAGCTTATGAAAAAGCAGCACAGAAAAAAAGAGTAGAATTGTTGTAGGAAAAAGATAACAAACCCAGTAGTTTTCCCGAAGAAAATAAAAGGTTTCATTTTACTTTCAACAATACCCCCATTAAATGAGGTGATCAGGAAAGCAATAAATAAAAATTGGAAGATACTGGAACAGGATGACGACCTCAAAAATTTGATTAAAAATAGACCACTTATCACATTTAGAAAAATATAACTATAGGCGATAGTATCAAAAGGTTTAAAAAACGCACCCAAAACGCAAACCGCACTGACTGGCTCACTACCTCTCTCCCTCCAGGTAATTACACATGTGGACAATGTTCGTACTGTCCTCAAAATTTGAAAGTAAATTTTATAAACCTGGGAGGTAGAGAGATAGTGATAAAAGAAGTAATCACATTTAAGAGTACACATGTGGTTTATGGCATAATCTGCAGTGCGGCCGATTTTATTCGGGAAAACCAAGAGACAACTTTTTACAAGATTCAGGGAACATTTATATTCTCTTAAAACCGGCAAGGGTGTCCCCAGACTCATCAGTCATATGAGAGAGGTACCCCAAAACGATCCCAGGGCTCTGAAATTCTTTGGGATCAAACGTGTCCCCCCTCCAAAAGATGGAGGTGACAGATATAATCTGCTAATACAGATGGAGACACGTTGGATTCTGAGAACAGGAGCACTGAGACTGGCAGGGTTAAATGACCGAGCTGAATTCGGGCCATTCCTGTAACTTTCTGTTGGTTTTAAGCACAAGAAGGTGATTTGTTCCTAAGGTGAAGGATCCTCCCCTCCCCCCTTCACACACCTGGTTTTAAATCACAGCAGGTCAGTTTACACTAGTAGGAGGCCAAAAGAAGCTTAGTGTACGAGCGATACGGTCGTCGCATTTCCTCACCCTGCATTTCTCCGAGAACCCCCTGTACTGCTCTGCCGTGGATACATGATGTCTTCATGAAAATAAAGAAGAATTATATATACTGCACCTGGGTGAGTCGTCCGTCTATTCTTTTCTTCTCATTGATGATTATCTATCTGTTCATTTGCAAAGTTCAAATGCTGATTTTTGTGGTGAGGATGTAGAAGAGGTTTTCTTCAGATGACTCTTCCATGAAGACCATATTTGTACAAGTATCTCTTTAGAGTGGAATAAATAGTATATATGTATATATATATATATATATATATATATATATATATATATATATAGCAAAGAAAAAATTGCAGCACTCCAAATTCCAATGCAAAAGGTGTAGGATTTATTAGCCTGGCGGCATAGCGACGTTTCAGCAGCCCACTTGCAGCCTTTCTCAAGCTCAAGCAAGTGGGCAGCCGAAACGTCGCTATGCCACCAGGCTAATAAATCCTACACCTTTTGCATTGGAATTTGGAGTGCTGCAATTTTTTCTTTGCTCTGTTTCCTTTGACCCGTTACCTGGGACAACGAGTTGCTGGCACCCACCACCTTTTTTCCTTTTTTGGGTTGTGCTGCTCCACATCTACTTTATATATATATATATATATATATATATATATATATATATATATATACACACACACACACACACGCTAAACAGGCTATGATCACACAGTGTATTATAACCCCATTTTCAACTTAAGAACCAGGCAATTTTTTGTTTTTGCAATTTTATTTTTTATACCTCATCTTCTAAAAAGCATTACACTTTCAATTTTGCACCTACAGACCCGTAAGGTTTTTTTTGTTTTTTTTTTTGCGCCATCAATTGTACTTTGTAATGACAACAATCATTTAATAACAATATCTACCACAAAGCCAAAAACTTTATATATTTGTGGGGTGAAAATGACACTTGATCTTTAATCTTCTTTAATCTCTAGGTCCATACGGTCACAAGGATACCTTATTTATGTACCGTATATACTCGAGTATAAGCCGAGTTTTTCAGCACGATTTTTCGTGCGGAAAACACCCCCCTCGGCTTATACTCGAGTGAACTCTCCACCCGCAGTGGTCTTCAACCTGCGGACCTCCAGAGATTTCAAAACTACAACTCCCAGCAAGCTCGGGCAGCCATCGGCTGTTCGGGCTTGCTGGGAGTTGTAGTTTTGAAACCTCTGGAGGTCCGCAGGTTGAAGACCACTGCGGCCTTCAACATCATCCAGCCCCCTCTCACCCCCTTTAGTTCTGTACAGTACTCGCCTCCGCTCGGCGCTGGTCCGGTGCTGCAGGACTGTCCGGTGAGGAGGTCGTCTGGTGGGATAGTGGTTCCGGGCTGCTATCTTCACTGGGGAGGCCTCTTCTAAGCGCTTCGGGCCCGGCCCCAGAATAGTCACGTTGCCTTGACGACGACACAGAGGTACGTTCATTACCAACGTCCTTCTGAGTCATCGTCAAGGCAACTGCCTCTATTCTGGGCCCGAAGCGCGGAGAAGAGGCGCCGCAGGTGAAGATGGCAGCCCGGAACCACTATCCCACCGGACGACCTCCCCACCGGACAGTCCTGCAGCACCGGACCAGCGCCGAGCGGAGGCAAGTACTGTACAGAACTAAAGGGGGTGAGAGGGGGCTGAATGATGTCGAAGGCCGCAGTGGTCTTCAACCTGCGGACCTCCAGAGGTTTCAAAACTACAACTCCCAGCAAGCCCGGACAGCCGATGGCTGTCCGGGCTTGCTGGGAGTTGTAGTTTTGAAACCTCTGGAGGTCCGCAGGTTGAAGACCACTGAGGGCGGATAGTTCACAAGAGGATGATGACAAGAGGATGATGACAAGGGGATGATGAAGGGGGGGGGGATGATGAAGGGGGAGTGTGGGATGATGACAAGGGGATGATGACAAGGGGATGATGAAGGTGGTGGGGATGATGACAAGGGGATGATGAAGGGGGGTGGGGATGATGACAAGGGGATGATGAAGGGGGGTGGGGATGATGACAAGGGGATGATGAAGTGGGGTGGGGATGATGACAAGGGGATGATGACAAGGGCATGATGAAGGGGGTGTGTGGGATGATGACAAGGGGATGATGACAGGGTGATGATGATGAGGGTCTGGATGATGACAGGGGGGATGATGTATTTCCCACCCTAGGCTTATACTCGAGTCAATAACTTTTCCTGGGATTTTGGGGGGAAATAAGGGGCCTCGGCTTATATTCGGGTCGGCTTATACTCGAGTATATATGGTAGGTTTTATTTTGTTTTACTACTTTAAAAAATCCTAAGTACATGCACCAAAATTTGTATGTCTAAAATTGTGATATTCTGATCCCTATAACTTTTTTTTCTGCATACTGGGATATATGAGGGCACATTTTTTGTGCCATGGTCTTTAGTTTTTATCGGTACCATTTTTGTTAATATTTTTATGGTATGTGAAGTGACCATAAATGCGCAATTTTGGACTTTAGTATTATTTTACGTGTACACCATCGCCCCGTTCGGTTTAGCTAACCTAATATTTTAATAGTTCGGACATTTACACACGCAGCGGTACCACATTTTGATTATTTTAATTTTTTTTATTACATTACATTATTTATTTAAAAAATGGGAAAAGGGGGGTGATTGGAACTTTTATTAGGGAATTGGTTAATTCCCTTTTATTAACTTTTTTTTTTTGTTTGCCCCTACAGGGGGCTAAAACATGCAGTCTTCTGATTGCATACACTGATCAGTGCTATGACATAGCATAGCTTTGATCAGTGTAGCAGACGATCTGCTGCTCTAGACTGCTACACAGGCTAGAAGCAGCTGACCGCTGAACGGACGACAGAGAGGCAGGTGAGGACCCTCTCATCATCCGGTAAGCTGATCGGGACATTGTGATTATGTCGCGACAGCCCTGATCAGCTCCGCTGAGCTGCCGGGACACTTTCACTTTCTAGATGCCGCAATCAACTTTGATTGCGGCGTCTAAAGGGTTAATGCCAGGCATTGGCCCGATCGACGGCGCAAGGTAACCTTGTTAATGGGACCAGGGCGTAAAATTACGCCCTTGGTCTTTAAGTACCAGGGTCCAAGGGCGTTTAGATGCGGGCCCCACTGTAGTATGAGTTTATGCTATATATATATATATATATATATATATATATATATATATATATATACAGTACAGACCAAAAGTTTGGACACACCTTCTCATTCAGAGTTTTCTTTATTTTCATGACTATGAAAATTGTAGATTCACATTAAAGGCATTAAAACTATGAATTAACACATGTGGAATTATATACATAACAAAAAAGTGTGAAACAACTGAAAATATGTAATATTCTAGGTTAGCCTCCTTTTGCTTTGATTACTGCTTTGCACACTCTTGGCATTCTCTTGTTGAGCTTCAAGAGATAGTCACCTGAAATAGTTTTCACTTCACAGGTGTGCTGGTGTGGAGGAGGAGGTGTGATGGTGTGGAGGTGCTTTGCTGGTGACACTGTTGGGGATTTATTCAAAATTGAAGGCATACTGAACCAGCATGGCTACCACAGCATCTTGCAGCGGCCTGCTTTTCCATCCGGTTTGCGTTTAGTTGGACCATCATTTATTTTTCAACTGGGCAATGACCCCAAACACACCTCCAGGCTGTGTGAGGGCTATTTGACCAAGAAGGAGAGTGATGGTATTTCGTTAAATACAATTTTTCTTTCACTACTGTTTTTTTTTTAATGTTTTTTTTAATGGTACCCTACGAAACTTTATACGAAATGTTATCACTTTTTTGGATCGCTAAAGTTCATATTTTCTCCATTATTGCCTCCTAAACGGACCATTCTAATAACGGATGCAAACTGATGCAATTTGCATCAGTTTTTCATCCATTAGTATCAGCCGTCGGCAGATTCCTGCAGCCGGGACTACTATTACTCCCATCATGGAACATACTTTTTCCATGATGGGAGTAGTAGTTCCCTGGCAGGGGAGGCTACATTAGTGTTTTTCCTACCCCCATCATGGAACAGACTCTGTTCCATGATGGGGGTTGTTGTACAGGGGCTGAGGGATTGATCGCATCGGGTCTCACTTCTGAGACCTGATGCGATTAGAAGTTATTAAACAAGCGGCATTATTCACTCCCCTGCGATGTATGGTGTACAATTTCTTTCATTTTTAAATTCCCCGCCGGGAGCCCTGAATGGCCGGTACAGATGAGCCATTCAGGGCTCTCAGCAGGGTTTTTAAACTTCAGTGTTCCTTACTGTATAATCACATTCCCCCTTAAAGTAGATTCATTTTTCCCCCCTTGTATATATGCATGATTCCCCCCTGCCTGCTGCCCGGTCATCTTCTAGCACTGTCACAGCGCACAGCAGGGACATGCCATTCCATTCCCTGCTGCTCATCTCCATATCTGACAGAGAGGAGCAACGGAGAATGAAGGGACCTGTCTCCCCTGTGTGCTGTTACAGTACTCCATTCCCGCCACCATCAGTACCTGACCTGTTCCCCCAATGTGCTGCCTCTTTTATATATTCCCCACCACCGCCCGCTCAGGACCGTCACTGCTGCCCTGGATTGTCGCTCTCCATCGCCGTCATCACGTCCCCAGGGTGTCCCCGCCGCTCCGGACCATCACTGCTACCCTGGATCGTCGCTGTCATCACATCCCTGGGGTGTCCCCAGTCAGCGCTGCCGGATAGCCTTTTATGCGATGGCCCCGACATACAAAAGCATTGTATGTTGATGCTGCCTTCAACATGCGATGGCCTCTGAGAGGCCATCACATGTTGAAATTATCGTATGTCGGGGCCATTGTAGGTCAGGGGATCACTGTATAAATGTCCGCATAATGATGTCAGACTGCCCAGCACTGTCCAGGGCACTTTTAGGAGTAACATTAACAGGGCAGGGGCTCAAGCCCCCTTTCTAGTCAACCTGTGCACGTCCCTGGCATAGGGGATAAGATGTCCATTGGCGGAGTACCCCTTTAAAGTGACTCCAAAAGTCACCAATAAAGTACTGACATTTGCTTGCATCTAAGTCTAAGAAACTTCAGGTACACCACCTGATTGTGTTACTCTCGGGCTGCAGAGATTGCCCAGGACTTTTAAATATCCAGCAGGCAGGTGCAGAGAATAGACGGGATAGGAGGACGGAATATTTTGTTGTTATATAAGGTTAGGATAAGGGTCAAGATATAAAAACAGGAAAGAAGGACGGGATGAGAGAATAAGAGTGTCATTGTTGCTTTTCTTCTCCCACAATTTTTAGGTAGGAAGACTGGGTAATGCCGGGTACTTTGCTAGTAATAATAAAAAGATATATTATAATCAAACACTTAAGTGACATGTCGCCTATTAAGACGGGTTCCAAATAAATAAAAAATTGCAGTTTGCCAGATGCAGATTAGCTCCACAGAATGGGGCTAAACCACCCATAGTATATAAAACTGTACATCCACTGCATAAATCCTACAGTTTGTCTTGGATTTCTGCAGTTCATTCTTTTGCAAACATGCCTCAGAATGTTTAGTTTACTATAAAATGGTAAATTTTGTGAACAGAATGCAGGCTGTTGTTAAATGATAAGATACAATAAAAGCACATGACTAAATACCATCCACAAGGCAGAAGAGACAAGGAGCAAGGGAGGAACTTACTACGACCAGTGTTTCACATGCCAGTCTTCAGTAAGTAAACCCCACCAATGTAGGATGGCATTAGATTTCATCAAGAGGTGCATGTAAGGTAGTTTTAGAAATATACACAAACATGGAGCAGGCATAAATTGTAGTAAATTTGGCATCCCCTGATGGCCTGGTTGCTTGGCTATGCCCTAGCCAATCTGTGCTTTAGCAGCTAACAAGGATGAGCCTGCACCGGTGGGGAGAGCATTTTAAGCCCAGCTCACTCTGTTTGTATTTGCCAGTGAAAAAAATTGTTTTGAGTTACCAGCATTGTTGTTCTCTGAATTCTGAATATTGATCTTGGCTCAGTTTTTGACCTTTTTCTGCTTTTGTGAATTGGTACCTCACTATGTTCAGTTGCTGTTCCATGACTCCGACTGTATTGTTTTTTATTGTTTTGACTCTGTCTCTCCCTGAACGTATATATAGGATTCAGAGGCACTGGACACACAAACTGAAGGGATCTCAAGTTTATTCACCCATAATGCAACCTGTTTCACAGTAAGACTGCTTCATCAGGCATACTCAGAGTTGAGTATGCTGAGTATGCCTGATGAAGCAGTCTTACTGTGAAACGTGTTGCATCATGGGTGAATAAACTTGAGATCCCTTCAGTTTGTGTGTCCAGCACCTCTGAATCCCATTGATACGTTGGAGGAAACCTTTGCTTTTACATTGAAGCTGGATGTGGAGTGGCTGCAGCCATCTAAAACCTTTGCTTTTTCCATAGTTACACTTGGTGGAGTGTAACTTGATGTGGTAGGCATCACTTTTACTACATCTATTCCTGTTGAAAACGGTATCACACTACGGAGCGCTGTCTGTGTCTTTTTTTTTAGCCTGAACGTATATAGGAAGGGACCATCCTGGTGGTTGTGGATCCATTGTTTAGGATGGGTACGCAAGTAGGTAGGGACAGAGGGTGTGGGCATGATTAGGGCTTCACTTAATCTCTTCCTAACATGACAATAGCATTTTGCAACTTAATGCTATAGTCCTGATTTCTCAAGAGGAGATGCCCTCCTTTTAATGCATGCTGGATGTGAGGACTGTGGGCTCAGGAACCTACAGATTGCTGTGGCTAATCGGCTTTCTCTCTATACTTATACACAGTCCATGTGTTTCTCCCCTGCACAATGCCCTTTTGTGTGCTTTTCTTCCTATCTACAACCTGTGTAAGCTGCCTTCCTTGTATGCTCTTCTAACTCTCCATACTCTGAGTTGCTGTGTACATCTCCCATCTCCTCCCTGCTGCTGTCTCTAACACTGAGGGAAGGGATGGAAAGAGCAAAGAGCCTGCAGAAACAGATATAATTCTTAGAAGGAGAAATATCCAGGCATATGACTCACATGAACTCTGCAGAATAAAAATGCTCATATATTTAGAAGGTTGCTTAATTATGCAACAGTGAAAAAATTAATTAGGTGCAAAGGTGTCTGTAGCCTTTAAAGGAAAACTGTCAAAAGGGTCCTTTACCAGTCCTGCTGCTGCATCAGCGGCTGCACGGCTGAATATATGGTGGGTATGGTGTGAATGATGTAATGCACAGTTTGTGACACCAGGGTAACAGTAACCACCATGTTTCAATGTAATGACTACCATGCAGGGTTACAGAAATCTATTTTTACTGAGGCAGAATAGATGGTAATTCCTTCATAGTACAGATTAGAGCTGGGGAAGTGCATAAGAGTAATTTTGCCTTGCTGAAATTTGTAGTTGCTTGCACTAAGCTGAATTGGGATTTGTGGCTGATAGAATCCATGCTGACTTTTAGACTGTGTGACTGAAGAATATTCCCCTGGAGCTTTAAGCTTACCGCCAGACTTGACCTTCACCTGTGGAACAGGGTTCCTGAAATTTGCATGGCTGCAGATTTTAGGTTTCTTCTCTCGCAAAGCCTCCTCAGATCCCATCAGACTTCTCCTCACACTTCTCCACACTGTACCTCAGCTCTCCTCCAGCTACACACAACTGAGACAGAATAGCTCCTCCTCCTACTCTATGTAAGGACTAAGGTTGGGATCCCATTGGGGCATCAAGATCACCTGGTTCACTCTACAGGGCTTCCTTCAAGGTTACAGTAAGGCTGGTAAACATCCCATAACACAACCCAATATACCATGGAGCAGTGGGCCCAGCAGAGACCCTTGAAGTGCCTGAGGTAACGTTTACCAGACAGGACAACATCCTGTACTGGGACACCACAAATATTTATACACTTCTGGGTGTAGTGATTAATTAGCACAGCCACAGATGCAGCAGCAGGAGTGGTAATGTGTCTCCTCGCATGTCTGCTGAGAGAGATGTCACCGGAAGAAGGATTGAATAGTAATGAAGGGGCTGGTGGAGTGAATGGAGGATGGCACCGCAATCTATGCAGTAGCCTATCTTTATTTTACTTCATAACGCCACAATGGCTTGACAGATTGGGGTTGCTTTGTTCATTAACTTGTATTCCATCTCTGTTTCCATTGATTTCAATAGTTCTATTCACTTAAACCTGTTTCATTTCTCTCTGATACAAATGAAACTTTAGAAATGTCACTGCTGCTCTAGATTTTACAAAGTTCCATCCATGGTCCTCTTTTCGCTGTACCTTTAAGCTACTCCACTCTTTGTTGCTCATTTGACTCTCCTTTATTATTCATATACATCTTCTAGGTAGGAGGACAATCAGTAATCTCTCAGCACACTATGCAAGCACAAAAGAGCAAAAGGCAATTCAAAAGGCAATGCAACTGTGCAGGATGTGACTTTGAGGTCCATAGATTAAAATATATATGGGAATGCTACATAAGAAGGCCAACCTACAATAAAGCGTAGGCCCTTTCATTCTTTTACAGCAGGACGCAGTAACAAGAATCTTCTCTAAATACATTTATCTTTGAATGTTAAATTAGTACACAGAGAGGGCATGCATGAGGATGTATGGAAAGTTTACTATTACCTTTCCTAAGTAAGCTTTAAAGGGGTACTCCGGCCCTGAGACATCTTATCCCCTATCCAAAGGATAGGGGATAAGATGTCTCACGATGGGGGTCCCACCGCTGTGGACCCCCGCAATCTTGTATTCGCCAGCCACCTGTTTGAGCTGCACGCCACGGTGCCAGCTCACAAACAGCCAGGTGGCCACCAGGGGGCCGGAGTATCATGACGTCACGACTCCGCCCCCGTGTGATGTAACCCCCGCCCCGTCTATGCAAGTCTATGGGAGGGGGCGTGACGGCCGCCACACCCACTCCCATAGACTTGCATAGCGGGGGTGACGTCACGACTCTGCCCCCGTGTGACATCACCCCCACCCCCGCGAGCTGTCACGCCCTCTCCCATAGACTTGCATAGCAGGGGCAGGGGGTGACGTCACACGGGGGCGGAGTCGTGATGTCATGATACTCCGGCCCTGTGGTTGCCACCAGGCTGTTTTTATGAGCTGGCACCGCGGCGTGCTGCTCGAACAGGTGGCTGGCGAATACAAGATTGCGGTTGTCCCCAGCAGCAGGACCCCCGCGGTGAGACATCTTATCCCCTATCCTTTGGATAGGGGATAAGATGTCTCAGGGCCAGAGTTCCCCTTTAACTTTAGAAGTTAATAGGACTATTATTGAATACATTTATACATAGAATGTATCTATATAACAAAATGAATATTGTGTATTTTGACAGCTCTGTATGACAAAAATCTGATGCTTGTGGAATTGTTCTAATGGGGCATGTTCAGTGTGAGTCCCTAGGTTAACCCAAGCTGTAAATGTAGCCCTGCATGGGGCACTGGGTTCACTCTGTCTGATAGCCTGCTGCACTTTTCAGCCTGTCCATACTTCCTTCATGTAAACTACAGCTAGTGTATGTAGTGTATGCTGTGTGTACAGGTTTGTGAACATATGAGTATATACAGACTATGCTATATGTGTAGTATGCCTGTATTGCATGCTATGTTACTTGAATATGCTGTGTAATGCTAGAACATTTAAACCCACATTAGAAGCTGCTCGGACCACCCGCAAGGAAACTCACAGAAATGTCCAAAAATATACAGAAAAACCAAGACCCTACCCAAACTCTGTGGTCAGCCTGACAACTTTTCCATTAACTGCAATTCCAGTATAGTGTATTTTATGTGTAAATATGCGGGATGACATAAAAAGACATGTTAAAAAGAAACCAATATTACAGTTATTTTATTCTGTGGTGGCCCAGTACAGAAGTTGCTGTACCCTTTCTGTCCTGTGTGGTGGACTCTATTTCAGTGTCCCCTGAGTCCACCTTCATTATGTGAATCCTAAATGGTTAACAGTGTCCTATGTTATTTATTCATTTGTCTTTCTAATGTTCATATGCCTTTAAATGTTGTTACCAAGTCCTATATAACCAGGGAAGGTGTCAGTGACCAGGTGACTTGTGCGTGACATATAGGACTCCTCCAAATTGCTCCCTTATATACTTGGGAGGAGCTAGATCAGTCAGATTAGTTTAGACCTTGCTGAGGAGCAGTACATTCACCTGAGTGTGTCTGGTGTCCTAAGGGAGACCTAGGCCTAACCACGCAGCCACGCTTCAATCAACATGTGCTCCTTCAGGTAAACATTAAAGCCTGGTAAGCAACTGCAGGGCTGAAGTCTAGTCAGTCATAGTCAAGTATATCAAGTCTGCTAAAGTCCGCGTGGGTCTGTATAATTCAGTCCAAGTCCACTACAAGTCCCAGCGAGCCCACAAGGCTCCTAAGTCACTGGTCATCTCCTTGGCCTAACTGAGCTGTAAAGAATATTCCATCTGTCTGCCTCAGTAAAGCTGCTGTTGTTTCATAACTTTGCATCAGAGTGATTGTTTGCCCCACACCTAGCCCAGGAACCAGCGGCCATATCTTGGATGGTGTAGAGGATAACCATGCCTTGGAGTCACGAACACAATGGGTAAATGCCATCTGCCCCTAGGGTAATAACATCTGCCCTTGCATCGCACTCTCACCACAATTCTATAAAAAGAAAAGTGTCTAAAAGTAAATAAAAAGTGGTCAAAATGTAACATGTATCAAAATGACACAACAACATGCAAAACACAAACACAGCTCCATCTGCAAAAAAAAAAAAACCATATATGGCTTTCATGCACACATTATGTTTTTTAACCTCTTGGGGACACAGGACATACCTGTATAACTTGGCAGCCTGGTACTTGACATGCCAGGGCGTACATTTACATCCTGAGTCCCGTCCTGGATAGGAAGCGAGCGTAGCAGCTGCACATGCAAGTGAATTAGCCCCCCCCCCCCAAATTAATAATCAAATTCCCCTCTTTTCCTATTTTACAAAAAAATTGTTTTTTTACAAGTTATTTTACAAAAAAAGTTATTTTACAAAAAAAAAAATGTAATACACACTTGCCGCCAGTCCTCTGATAAGCAGCGAAACGACGTCAGGACGCTGGCATGTGTATTACATTTTAATCGCAGGGGTTCTACAAGCACCTACACACAACTTTTTCTAGTATCTTAGTAGTGACCACATCATCAATTGTGGCACACATTATTTAGGAATTTCTCTCATTATTTATCAATACTTGTGCTTGTTAGACCCTGTAATTTTAATCAGTGTAGTACACACATACTTTTTTGTCACATGATTATCAATCCATTAGTTTATTTTAACAATAAATAATAAAAGTTAAATTTTACATTTATTTTTGAGGGGTTTCTAGTTTAGTGTACCCCTTTGGGGTTTCCCCTAAAGTTGTTGTTTAATTTAGTATTACCCTGGCACCCCCTGGGGTTTGTTGTTTGGTTGGCCTACATATTACCAGCACACACACAAAAAAGGTGTAGAAAAATGCTTCACTTACACCTACAATGATAAATGCTTCACCTTCACCTACAATGATAAATGCTTCACCTACACCTACAATGATAAATGTCGGCCTGTATGTTTTGTTTTAGTGAAACAGCTAGACATCTCCAGCAGCATTGGGTATCTCCAGCAGCCATGGGTATTAATTCTTGCCTATGCAGTGGATTTAGTATAAGAAAGTCAGAGCCCTGAACTATATTTAAATATCTTAAGAAATGAAGCAGCATAGAGTATAAGAATTACAATTATATGATGTTCAGAGGCAGAAATTCATTTCAAGGCTGAAAGCAAAAAGGGGTCAAAAATAAATGGAGGTCTATTAAATTAATAGAGTAGTTTGAATGGAACTGGTCATGTAAATTGCTATTTCAGTTTGCCATTATGACTTACATACTGTACATAGCTAACATTAAAGAGAAAAAGAAGAAAAACACCTTTCCCTTATAATTATATAGCCCAGTGGGGTATGTTTTGTATGTTCTTTTTCCATTCCCTTACTTATAATTTTGCAAACAAACACTAATTATGAAAATGAATTGGCAAGAAAATACATAAAAGTAAAGAATTTGGAGAGTAAAATCTTTTTATTTCCAATTCAATTATCCTCTTTTGTTTACTTTATATTCCACATTTGTATTTGGGTGTTATCAGAACATGTATCTTTCTCGCTTTTATTCTTAGCAAAGGTTCTCGTTGTATGATTTGGAAATGTTGGTCTTGAGCACCACCAAGTGGCAAAAGAATGAAAGTCCATTATCATTACTATAAAAGCATTTAATATCTGAAATTGTATCTTTAATCACAGCTTGTGTATTTTTTTATAAGTATTATTATTTTTAGCTTAAAGGGGTACTCCAGTGGAAAACATTTTTTTTTTTTTCAAATGAACTGGTGCCAGAAAGGGAAACATATTTGTAAATTACTTCTATTTAAAAATGTTCATCCTTCCAGTACTTATCAGCTGCTGTATACTACAGAGGAAGTTGTACTTCTTTCTGGAGTTCTTTTAAGTCTGACCACTGTGCTCTCTGCTGACACCTCTGTCCATATCAGGAACTGTCCAATGTAGGAGAGGTTTGCTATGTGGATTTGCTTGTACTCTGGACAGTTCCTGACATGGACAGAGGTGTCAGCAGAGAGCAGCATGGTCAGACTAGAAAGAACTCCAGAAAGAAATACAACTTCCTCTATTGTATATAGCAGCTGATAAGTACTGGAAGGATTAAGATTTTTAAAAAGAAGTAATTTACAAATCTGTTTAACTTTCTGTCATCAGTTCTTTTGAAAAAAAAAGAGTTTTCAAATGGAGTAACCCTTTATTTCAAACATAACTAAACATTTCCCATGTAACTATATAACACAGAATTTTATATAAATGCTGCTAGCTGGCATGAATACCTATGCAGAGTGCCCTTCTTAAGAGTAGGTTCACAGGTCCAGGATTACCCATAGGCAAAAATGCTATAAATTTTTTAAACAGACAACACTTGCATTTTAGAGCCAGCAGATCTGGATGAACATACCCCAAATATCATTCAATGGGGTTTCTTATCTGCAGCATTTGGATTCCATACAAATAATGAGTATGCTAAAGATTCTAGAGTGAGTGCTGGATGTGCTGGACCACATTTACTTGAATTTTTTGTGGAATGTCTGCAAATTTGATAGGAATTTAGGTGCAGAGTGTGACCCATTTATACTACAGATTTTCTGAGCAGAATTCTGCTCCGGAATTTCTGCTTGAAAAATACAGTGCAGCAGCCTTCCATTGTTCTCTATTGTAGAACCCAGACTCTGCCAAAACAACTAACATGTTCATTGTTATGGTGGAATGCATTGCCATCTACTGAGCAATCCTAGTGCCATCTTGCTTTGCTTCTTCCCGCTCCAGACAGAATCTTGACCTGAAGACCTGTAATATCCCTGGGCGGAGATTCTGTAGGGTGAATGAGCCCTAAGGTTGATTTACAGTGTTGGTTTACAAATCTCTGTCTGCCAATAGATGGTAATGTATTCCAGGTGGATTTTGCATAAAGAATAACCAAGATCATTCTTTCAGTGTGAATGAGAGGCCACTCACGGGTCTGTGCTCCAAGATTCTTTCTTTATTTTCGGTGCATTATAAACGCCAACAAGACAAGGTCAGAAGCCTAAGTATGTCTATATAAATGAAGAATAATGGATAGCGTGATGTTTGAAATTTTTCTAATCTAGTATATTTACTGTCATGTTTCTATACTCTGTGTCATGTGGGTTGGAAGATTTATACCTCCCCCTCACACAAGTGTAAGCATGCAGTCTGATGAAGCACGATTCCGTGTGAAACAGTCGCTGTAACCCCTTAACAACCACGGACGTAAATGCATGTCCTGGCTTGGCGGTACTTCGCGCACCAGGACGTACATTACATTTATGACCGCAAGCATCGAAGCAGTGCTCATGTCTTACACGGCAGGTTCCGGCTGCTATCAGCAGCCAGGGACCTGCCGGTAATGGCCGACATCCACGATCGTGCGGATGTCCACCATTAACCCCTCAGATGCCGTGATCAATACAGATCACGGCATCTGCGGCACTGCGCACGTTAAAATTGATGATCGGATCAACCACGGGGCTGCCGCGGTGATCCGATGATCTGTAATGGTGGACGGAGGTCCCCTCACCTGCCTCCGTCCGTCTCCCGGCGTCTCCTGCTCTGGTCTGAGATCGAGCAGACCAGAGCAGAAGATATCTGATAATACTGATCAGTGCTATTGTTACGCCGAGCGCTCCGGGTCCCTGCTCCTCCCCGGAGTGCTCGCGGCGTTCTCCTCTCTGCAGCGCCCCGGTCAGACCCGCTGACCGGGTGCGCTGCACTGACACTGACGATAGCGGGACGCGCCCGCTTGCGAATCGCATTCCAAGCCACTTAACCGTCCCGGCCCCCGGCTGTCACGTTCTGGCACGCGCGGCTCCGCTCTCTAGGGCGCGCGCGCGCGCCAGCTCTCTAAGATTTAAAGGGCCAGTGCACCAATGATTGGTGCCTGGCCCAGTCTATTTAGCTTCCACCTGCTCCCTGTCCATATAACCTCACTTCCCCTTCCTTGCCGGATCTTGTTGCCTTGTGCCAGAGAAAGCGTTTAGTGTTGTCCAAAGCCTGTGTTCCAGATCTTCTGCTGTTGCCCCTGACTACGACCCTTGCTGCCTGCCCTGACCTTCTGCTATGTCCGACCTTGCTCTTGCCTTGTCCTTTTGTACCGCGCCTATCTCAGCAGTCAGAGAGGTTGAGCCGTTGCCGGTGGATACGACCTGGTTGCTACCGCCGCTGCAAGACCATCCTGCTTTGCGGCGGGCTCTGGTGAATACCAGAAGCAACTTAGAACCGGTCCGCCGGCACGGACCACACCAATCCCTCTCTGACACAGAGGATCCACCTCCAGCCTGCCGAATCATAACAGCTATGTCCTATGCATCAAATGATTGCTATAGATAGTCTCCTATGGGGACATAAAAAGTGGGGGGGAAAATTGAAATTTTTTTTAAAAAAATGTGAAAAAAAAGTGAAAAATCCCCTCCCCCAATAAAAATGAAAATTGTCAGTTTTTGCCATTTTACCCCCAAAAAGCGTAACATTTTTTAAATAAATATATTTGGTATCACCGCGTGTGTAAATGTCTGATATATCAAAATATGTTAATGATCCCATACGGTGAACGGCGTAAACATAAAAAATTACAAAAATCCAAAAATGCTGCTTTTTTGTCACATTTTATTCCTAAAAATATGTATAAAATTTTATCTAAAAGTTTTATATATGCAAATGTAGTATGACTAAAAAGTACAGATGACGGTGCAAAGAATGAGCTCTCATACCGCCCTAAAATGAAAAAGTTATAGGTGGTCAAAATAGGGCAATTTTAGATTACTGATTTTGTACAAAAAGTTTTAGATTTTTTTTAAGCGGTACAAAAATATAAAAGTATCTAGCCATGGGTATCATTTTAATCATATTGACCCACAGAATAAAGAACACGTGTAATTTCTATCGTAAAGTGTACAGTGTGAAAAAGAAACCCCCCAAAATGTGCAAAATTGGGGTTTTCATTTAAATTCCCTAAAAAAAATATTATTTTGGGTTCGCCGTACATTTTATGGTAAAATTATTAATTACAAAGTACAATTGGTCACGCAAAAAACAAGCCCTTATATGGGTCTGTAGATGGAAATATAAAAGAGGATTTTAGAAGGGGAGGAGGAAAAAAAGAAAACGCAAAAAGAAAATTGGCCTGGTCCTTAAGGTGAAAATGGGCTTGGTCCTTAAGAGACCAGAGCAGGAGATGCCGGGAGACGGAAGGTGGCAGGTAAGGGGACCTCCGTCCGCCATTACAGATGATCGGATTGCCGCGGCAGCACTGTGGGCGATCCGATCATCTATTTTAACGTGCGCATTGCCGCAGATGCCGTGATCTGTACTGATCACAGCATCTGAGGGGTTAATGGTAGCAGCCGAAACCTGCCGTGTATGACACAAGCACTGCTCCAATGCTTGCGGTCATACACAGGACATAAATGTACGTCCTGGTACGCGAAGTATTGCCAAGCCAGGACGTACATTTACGTCCGTGGAGGTTAAGGGGTTACATCCGCTGTTTCACACCGAATCGTGCTTCATCAGACTGCATGCTTACACTTGTGTGAGGGGGAGGTATAAACCTTCCAACCCACATGACACAGGTGCTTCAGAGAATAGAAACATGACAGTAAATTCAGAAAAATTAAAAACAACGCTATCCATTGTTGTTCATTTATAGAAACATACTTAGGTCAGAACGATCATTTAGACCAAGATTAGTGATTGGTGGGCTTATACCTCCCCCTCACACAAGTGTAAGCATGCAGTCTGATGAAGCACGATTCCGTGTGAAACAGCTGCTGTAATTGCAGCGCCATCCAGGCGTCTGACCTTGTCTTGGCGTTTTTTAATGCACCGAAAATAAAGAAAGAATCTTGGAGCACGGATCCGGTGAGTGGCCTCTCATTAATTTCTTCTTTGCCACTTTGAATATTTGTGAATGTTCTATTGAGATTGAGCACCACCATTATCGGCCCATTTAACATATCCTTCAGAGCAGCCTGACCGAATACACACACCAAGACAGAAGCAGGTTGTGCCGACCGCTGTCTCTCTATAAGCATCATTCTGTCAGTGGCAGAATTTTAGTGGTGGAAATTCCACAAAGTGTACTGTGGGATTCTGCTGCACTGGAATTTCCTTAGTGTGAACGTAGCCTAAATCTTAATCAAATCCAAAATATGTGAACTTAGTCTCCACAAGTTTTAGCAATGTATGTGATGAAACTTATGGTTAGAAGCCTTGAAAAGCCAGCAGATAAGACAAAATAACATATAGATAACAGCCATACACAGTGAACCCCCCGACCTACGATGGCCCCGACATACGATCATATCAACATGCAATGGCCTCTCAGAGGCCATCACATGTTGAAGACAGCATCAACATATGATGCTTTTGTATGTGGGGGCCATCGCATAAACGGCTATCCGGCAGCGCAGACTGCTTCAGCTGCCACCGGATGGCCGTTTACGGTGCCCCGTGTGGTCCGCTGACGATCCACTTACCTGTCCTCGAGGCTCCGGAGCATCCTCTTCGGGATCCCCTGCATCGTCGGCGCTCTCCATCGTCGTCATCACGTCGGTGCGCATGTCATCCTGTCATCCAATAGGAGCGGCGTGATGGCGGCGACGGAGAGCGAGGATGCCGGGGAAGTAGAGGCCTTGCCGGAGCATCGGGGACACCCTGGGGACGCGGCAACAGCGATGGAAGGCGACATCCAGGGCAGCGGGGAAGGTCCGGAGCGGTTGGGACACGTGAGTATAACCTCCAATACCAGTGGTCTTCAACCTACGGACCTTCAGATGTTGCAAAACTACAACTCCCAGCATGCCCGGACAGCCGTTGGCTGTCCGGGCATGCTGGGTGTTGTAGTTTTGCAACATCTGGAGGTCTGCAGGTTGTAGACCACTGTCCTATACTTTATATTGCACGGATCCCTCAACATACGATGGTTTCAAAAAACGATGGTCCATTTGGAACGGAGTACCATCGTATGTTTAGGGACCAGTGTATAGTAATAATGTTGGTTAGTACTGCTATCATGATCTACTGTTTTTAATATAGTCACTTTATATGGAAGCCATCAGCCATAACATAGGCACCAGTATCAAGACAATAGCACATGTCAAGGGGTGGGATATAATAGGCAGTATACAGGACACAGGCACTGCCCTTTTTTCCAGAGCATGCATTTTTTTTATGGATCAGACTTCACTGTATACAATAGTTGTCTGTCACCAGTTAAACCCACATCAGTGGAAACAGGTAGTGCTCAGCTTGTAAAAAGACAGAAGGTATATTTCAGTAAACCCAAAAGAAACAGATCCACTGCACTCACCACATGCCTTTTACAAAACTTTCTTCTTCAAAAATATAAAAACACATTGGGCATAACAAGGACCAAACTGTAATAGCTAGATGACTGGGTCAGAGCATCTCCTACACAGTATGTCTTGTTTCCCAGCATGCAGTAGTAAGTATCTATTAAAAGTGGTCCAATGATAGACAACTGTAACAGGTTCTTAGGTGCCCAAGACTCATTGATGCACATGGAAAGTCAAGGCTAGCCTGTCTGGTCTGAACCTACAGAAGTGCTGCTGTAGTAGTGATTGCTTAAAGGCATCAGAATATACAATACATTGCATCTTGTTGCATACAGGACTATGCAGCTACAGACTGGCCAGTGCCCATGGTGACCCCTGTCCACTTGCACATGTGCCTACAATTGGCATGTAAGCATCAGAACTGGACATTGGAGCAGTAGCAGTAGCTGCTCTTATGAATCACATTTTCTTTATATGATATAGATGGTGTGTGTGTGTGTGTGTGTGTGTGTGTGTGTGTGTGTGTGTGTGTGTCACATACTCTGGGATGTTCAGGTGTAAAAAAAAAACTGGACGCAGACTACATTTTCAAAAATAAAATAGACTATACTCACCTGTTAAGATACCTGCCAGTTCAGTACTGGTCTCTTTTCACATGACAGCAGCGATGATGTGCCTTACTGGTACAGGACCAATGTAGTAGTCAAGCTCAGTAAATACAGCACATCATCACAAGAGATGTCGCGAATTGTTCGCCGGCGAACAGTTCCCGGCGAACTTAGCATGTTCGCGTTCGCATCGCCGGGCGAACATATGTGAAGTTCAATTCGCCCCATATACTTTAACATTGCAGTAAACTCTGACCCTGTGAGTTAGAGTCAGCAGACACATTACAGCCAATCAGCAGCAGTCCCTCCCTTCCAGACCCTCCTACCTCCTGCACGGACGCCATTTTACCTTCATTCGGCATGCTGCAGGCTTAGAAAGTGGAGGGACAGAGAAGCTGCTCCTGCTGTAATATGGAAAGCGATAGCTAGGTTGCTGCTAGGTGGTGTATTCAGGGTCCACTTTACTCCTAAAGCACTAGTCTAACATCTGCTTTAAGGATAGCACCCAAAAAGGCCCTTTTTAGGGCTCAAATATCAGTCCGTGTGTCTTGCAACAGCTGGAGGCACCCTGGTTGGGAGGGAACCGCTGGTTAAAAGGGGTACTCCAGTGTAAAACTTAAGTTCCTTCAAGCAACTAACTACAGTATTAAAAGGGCTATAAGTTCAGTCCATGTGTCTTGCAACAGCTGAAGGCACCCTGGTTGGGAGGGGACCGCTGGTTAAAAGGGGTTCTCCAGTGTAAAACTTAAGTTCCTTCAAGCAACTAACTACAGTATTAAAAGGGCTATAAGTTCAGTCCGTGTGTCTTGCAACTGCTGGAGGCACCCTGGTTGGGGACCTCTGCTTAAAAGGGGAACTCCGCTGGCAACCTTTTTTGCTCATTGTCACACTAGTGCAAATCCCATTTGGTGTGACAGCTGTTCAAATAAAAAAAATAAAAAAACCTTTTTTGACTGTGAAATAAAACCAGTGCTGCCTAAAGGGGGGCTCTAACTATGTGCTGCCTAATATGGGGGAATCTATGTGCTGCATAAAGGGGGATCTAAATATGCGCTGCCTAAAGGGGGGCTCTATGTGCTGCCTAAAGGGAGGCTCTAACTATGTGCTGCCTAATATGGGGGAATCTATGTGCTGCCTAAAGGAGGGCTCTATGTGCTGACTAAAGGGGGGATCTAATTATGTGTTACCTAACATGGGGAAATCTATGTGCTGCCTAAAGGGGGGATCTAACTATGTGCTGCCTAAAGGGGGGCTCTATGTGCTGCCTAAAGTGACGGGAATCTATGTGCTGCCTAAAGGGGGGCTCTAACTATGTGCTGCCTAATATGGGGGAATCTATGTGCTGCCTAAAGGGGGGATCTAACTATGTGATGCCTAAAGGGGGGCTCTATGTGCTGCCTAAAGGGGGCTAAAGCACGTTATTCCAAAGAATTTAGGAATAATAGGTGATTTATGCCCTTTATGGATTAAAACCAGACTCTGTGTCAACTATGTAATTTTCCATGGGAGTTTTGCCATGGATCCCCCTCCAGCACGCCACAGTCCAGGTATTAGTCCCCTTGAAACAACTTTAAAAAACTATTGTGGCCAGAAAGAGTCCCTGTTGGTTTTAAAATTTGCCTGCCCATTGAAGTCAATGGTGGCTCGCGAACGCGAACTTCCGCAAATGTTTGCCGTTCGCGAACCAAAAATTTTATGTTTGCGACATCACTAATCATCACTCCTGCCAAGAAAACAGAGCCCATCCAAGGGATTAAAGGAGCATTGGTGCAGGATTGTCTTTTTTAACACTGATTGGTTTTTACACTTAAACATCCTATTTCATTAAATAAAGCACCTGGCACTAGCTGCTACATAGTCCCTGTACCCCTATCCTCACCGCTGTACCGGAAACTTTTTCACTTATTTCAATCTTTACTCACTTTCCTACAGCTGAGGCTGCAACTAGAAAGGAGTCATTGCAGCAGCCACTTCTTGTGGTAGATAGAGGGAATATTAAAAAATTCCTCGCCTTCCTTCCCTTCCTCTTTTGCTAATAGCAGTACAAGGGAGTGTGGCAGATGCTGCTGGGTTCCAGTGGCAGAGTCTTCCTGTAGTGTTTTATACCAGCAGGAGGCAGTATCACAGAAGATAGATAATGATTATTCCTATTTATTGATTGCTCAAGAACTCCTCCTCGATATGGACCGGTTGCACAGGCAGTATGTCTGTGTCTGCAATGAGCGCATTCCTTCACTGTACAGGAAAGAGCTGCAGAGGCTACTCTAGTGACTGCAATATAGAAACTCAGATGATCACACAAGTAGGCAGTGAGCTGTGTGTTTATCCAGCATGGAAGAGGTCGCAACTAGCCGGTCACAGGTTGTGCATATTTGTATAAGCACAGACGGGGGTTCTTTACTGTAAGAGCAGTGAGACTATGGAACTTTCTGCCAGAGGAAGTAGTCATGGTGAACACAATAAAAGAGTTCAAAAGGTGTCTGGATGCATTTCTGGAGAGTAATAATATTATAGGTTATGGATGCTAGATTAAAATGGACAGAGCATTCATCCAGGGATTTATTCTGATTGCCATATTTGATGTCGGGAAGGAATGTTTTCCCCTAGTATGGGGCAATTGGAAGCAGCCCTTATAAGGTTTTTTGCCTTCCTCTGGATCAACACAGTAGGGAAACAATAGGACTATAGGTTGAACTTGATGGACTCTGTAGTTACTCTCTAAATAGTTACATAGGGGGAGATTTATCAAAACCTGTGCAGAAGAAAAGTGGAGAAGTTGCCCATAGCAACCAATGTGCAACTTCTCCAAAGGCCTCTTTAAAAATGAAAAAAGCCATCTGATTGGTTGCTATAGGCAACTGATCAACTTTTCCTCTGCACAGGTTTTGGTAAAGCTCCCCAATAGTTCATAAGGTTGAAAAAAAGACCATTGTTTTACAAATGACAACTGATTTCAATGGCGGCCAGGTAACGCTGTAGTTTCCAATAATGGTTCAAGTTATTCCACCTCTCTCAGCTGAACACCATGGACCCTAAAACCAGAAAACCCTTTAAATTTTTGTGTAGTTCTGTTTCAGGGTATATTATATTGATATGAACTGGGCCACCTGCTACAAACTGGGCTCCTGACTTACCTTATAAGATGACTTTGTCTATGTTAAAAACAGAGGATATGGCCGCAAAAGTTTTCAGCTGTGATCCCCATAACATGAAAAAAAGACTAAATTGCAACAATAGCAATAAGTCTATGTTTACAGTGGGGATCAAAAGTTTGGGCACCCCAGGTAAAAATTTGTATTAATGTTCATAAAGAAGCCAAGGAAAAATGGAAAATTTCCAAAAGGCATCAAATTACAGATTAGACATTCTTATAATATGTCAACAAAAGTTATATTTTATTTCCATCATGTACACTTTCAAAATAACAGAAAACAAACAAATGGCGTCTGCAAAAGTTTGGGTACCCTGCAGAGTTAATATCTTGTAATGCCCCCTTTGGCAAGTATCACAGCTTGTAAACACTTTTTGTAGCCAGCCAAGAGTCTTTCAATTCTTGTTTGAGGTATCTTTGCCCATTCTTCCTTACAAAAGTCTTCCAGTTCTTTGAGATTTCTAGGCTGTCTATCACGCACTGCTCTTTTAAGGTCTATCCATAGATTTTCAATTATGTTGAGGTCAGGAGATTGTGAAGGCCATGGCAAAACCTTCAGTTTATTTTGAGGTGTGTTTAGAATCATTATCCATTTGTAGAAGCCATCCTCTCTTTAACTTCAGCTTTTTCACAGATGGCATCAAGTTAGCATCCAAAATTTGTTGAAATTTTATTGAATCTATTTTTGCTTCTACTCGTGAGATGTTCCCTGTCCCACTGGCTGCAATAAAACCCCAAAGCATGATTGATCCACCCTGATGCTTAACAGTTGGACAGAGGTTCTTTTCATTAAATTCTGTTATCCTTCTTCTCCAAACGTACCTTTGCTCATTCTGGCCAAAAAGTTCAATTTCAACCTCACAGAACTTGTTTCCAAAATGCATCAGGCTTGTCTATATGTTCACTTGCAAAGTTCAAACGCTGATTTTTGTGGTGAGGACGTAGAAGAGGTTTTCTTCTGATGACTCTTCCATGAAGACCATATTTGTACAAGTATTTCTTTATAGTAGAATAGTGTACCACAACTCCAGTGTCAGCCAGATCTTTCTGGAGAGATTGTGCAGTCAAATGTGGGTTTTGAATTGTTTTTCTCACAATCCTGGGAGCTGTTCTGTCTGATATTTTTCTTGGTCTTCCAGATCTTTCTTTAACTTCCACTGTTCCTGATGACTGCCATTTCTTAATTACATTCCAAACAGAGGATATTGACATCTGAAAATGTTTTGCTATCTTCTTATAGCCTTCTCCAGCTTTGTGAGCATCAACTATTTTCAGTTTCAGATTTCTAGACAACTGCTTAGAAGAACCCATGGTGCTGATTGTTGGGGCAAGGTCAGATGAGTCTGGGCATTTAAAACCTTTGAGATTGACATCACCTGGTCTTCCCAGATGTTGATTGAGAACAATCCATGACACTGGTAGATCTCAGCTTTGCAAAGGGGATAGTGCATGCTATAAATTCTGCAGGGTGCCCGCAACTTTTGCAGATGCCTTTTTTTGTTTTCTGTTATTTTGAAAGTGTAAATGATGGAAGTAAAATCTAACTTTTGTTGACATATTATAAGAATGTCTAATCTGTAATTTGATGCCATTTGGAGATTTTTCCATCTTTCCATGGCTTCTTTATGCACATTAATACAAATTTTCACCTGGGGTGCCCAAACTTCTGATCCCCATTGTATGTCTATAAGTGTATGTCTATGTTCTATGGCTGGAGGAGAATGATCCCGGAGGAGGTTGGTAAAAATATGGATAATATCCGTGGCGCCTTGAAGATGTGTAGGAAAGAAACATGTGTCCCATATTTTCTCTGGATACTTGTTTATTCAAATAAAATGAAGAATGACACAAAATGGATAAAAGAAAAATTAAATAAAATGAACATGAGGGAGCAACGTGTTTCGTGGGGTAACACCCGCTTTATCAGGCAGGTGTCTATGTTGTATGGCTGTAATTTGCATTCTTTTTTTCATGCTATTCTCTCTTGGGTGCAGCTCCAATAAATGATGCAGCACAGGCAATGATAGCATTCAGTGGTACTGACTCCAAATCAGTTGGAGATGATAGATGCACATTATTGGGGGAGTGGGGTGTCATAGGATTTTACCCTTGAACAAGCAGTGAGATATAATCAAATTACAAAGCTTACCCTGTGTCTTCCCTCTCTAACGAACCATATTGATTGCTGCTTCATTAAATTATATATAACCTTGGCCTTTCCTGTTTCAGCCCTTCACAACTAAATGAAGCGGTCACTCTGATTGGAGCTGCCTGCCTAATCCTATTGTAATTATGAAGGAGATGATCAGAAAATCAAGTTACGCAGCTCTTACAAGGGAATAGAAAAAAAATACCGCTCTCAGGGAGCCATGAACGTCTCTTTGCTTTAATGCACTTATCATTGACATCAAGGAAAAAGTAATTAAAAGTGATAAGATGTAGATCTTTGGGAAGAAGCAAAAAAATAAAAAGAAAAGAAAATCAATGATGGATCAGTATTCAGTGTACGTACTCTCTGTGGCCTGGGAATGGCCTTTATGAAACACAAGTTATAGATGTTCTGTTAATGTCTCATCTGTTCATAATTTCAACATATTTGTATTTAATAAAATCTTCATGAAAAGGCAATTACAGCAATAAATAGAATGGTGCATTAAGTTAAATTATCATAGGAAATGGGCAAATACACATTTACTTAGCATACAGCAAGCATTGCCTACGATCTGCAGTAAGATTCCAAGAATCTGACAAACAGAGGGCTACTCTTCCCAGTAATCATTACCATAGGGATAGTGGTTATGAACACAGGGAACAAGACTAGGGATGAGCGAATAGAATCTGAAGAATCCGACTTCGTTACTAATTCCAGGAAAAATTTGATTCGCAATGAATCGCTTTATTAACCCCTTAATGACACAGGGTATTTTGCGTTTTTGCATTTTCATTTTTTCCTCATCACCTTCTAAAAATCATAACGCTTTCAATTTTGCACCTAAAATCCATATTATGGTTTATTTTTTTGTGACACCAATTCTACTTTGCTGTGACATTAGTCATTTTTACCCAAAAATCCACGGCGAAATGGAAAAAAAAATCATTGTGCGACAAAACTGAAGAAAAAATGCCATTTTGTAACTTTTGGTGGCTTCCATTTCTACCCAGTGCGTTTTCCGGTAAAAATTCCACCTTCTTTTTATTCTGTAGGTTCTTACAGTTAAAATGATTCCCTACTTCTATAGGTTTGATTTTGTCGTACTTCTGGAAAAAATCATAACTACATGCAGGAAAATGTATACGTTTAAAATGTCCTCTTCTGACCCTATAATTTTTTTATTTTTCCGCATATGGGGAAGTATGAGGGCCCATTTTTTGCACCATGATTTGACGTTTTTATTGGTTTCATTTTTGTTTTGATCTGACTTTTTTATCGCTTTCTATTCACTTTTTTTATGGTGTAAAAAAGTGACCAAAAATACGCTATTTTGGACTTTGGAATTTTATTATGTGTACGCCATAGACCGTGCGGTTTAATTACTATTATATTTTTATAGTTCGGACATTTACGCGCGCGACGATACCACATATGTTTATTTTTATTTACACTGTTTTATTTTTTATTGGGAAAAGGGGGGGGTGTGATTATGACTTTTATTATGGAAGGGGTTAAATGATCTTTATTAACACTTTATTTTCTTGCAATGCTATAGCTCCCATAAGGGGCTACAACACTGCACACACTGATCTTCTACACAGATCACTGCCTGGTAATAGCCGGGCATTGATCAGTGTTATCTCCGCTCAAATGCTCCTGCCTTGATCTCAGGCATGGAGCAGTCATTCAGCGATCGGACAGTGAGGAGGCAGGTAGGGACCCTCCAGCTGTTCAGCAAGCTGTTAGGGACACCGCGATTTCATCGTGGCGGTCCCGAACAGCTCCACTGAGTTAACCGGCACAGTTTACTTTCACTTTAGACGCAGCGATCAACTTTGATCGCCGTGTCTGAAGGGTTAATACCGGGCATCACCACGATCGGTGATGTCCGGTATTAGCCGCGGTCCCCGGCCATTGATAGCCGTCGGGACCGGCGTGATATGATGCATGGTCAACGGGTGACCCCACGTTCTATCGCGGAAGCCCGCTCATGTCGTATGCATACGTCATATAGCGGGAAGGGGTTAAACTTCAAATGGCGGATCCACATGTGAGAACATGGGGCAAGGAATCCTGGGAAATCGGTAAGGAGTCTTGGTTGGATGACCCAGAATCCCATGCAGTATGCAGCCCATCAGCAGCCAGCCACCCCTGTGATGTTACAGCCCTACAGTATATAATTGGCAGCCATCTTGCAGCCAGTCACATCAGTGTTCTATTACAGAGAGAGTGGGACAGACAGCAGTGTGTGGTGCACAGAAAAGCATTTTTACAGCAGCGATTCACCTCCCAGTCACATTAGCATTCTATTACAGAGAGTGACAGAGAGCACTGTGTGTCACAGAAAAGCTTTTTCACAGCAGCAATTCACCTCAAGCCCAAATCTAGTCTAGAAGCGCTAATAGGGAAGGGAGTGAGATTGAGAGAGAAAGGGCAACTTTGGGTGTAGTAAACAGTGACTGTGTGCTGCAGCACTGTTCCTGTTAAAGTCTTAAGGGCCTAGATACTGTGAAAGGCCAGGCAAAAGTATACACCTGCTAGTGTTGTAGACAAATACAGTTTTAAGCATGATTGAGCGCATTGCCTTCCCCTCATAAGTGCATACCACATAGGTACATCTAAGTGGTGTACTATTTTGTTCCTGTTAAAGTCTTAAGGGCCTAGATACTGTGAAAGGCCAGCCAAAAGTAAACACCTGCTGGTGTTGTAGACAAATACTGTTTTAACCGTAGTGGAGAGTATTGTCCACCCTCATATACACACTAAATATGTCAGGCAGAGAAGTGCCAGGACGTGCACAGAGGTGTGGCAGAAGCCTAAATTCATCAGGGGGAGGTTGCAGCAGACAAGGGGCAAGTGGCAGTAGGACTCGCAACGAGAGGCCTGAGCTCCTGGTATCAGCGAGCGATCGTGCCTCGACCAGCAACCCATCTGCCATTTGGATAACACGGTCATCCACTTCATCACAAGTGACATCTGACAACCCCAGTCAACAGTCCGTGGGTTCCTCAGACACAACCCTCAGCTGGCATGGCCCGGGAGCAGTCCATGTCCTTCATTGCCTCTGTCCTATGCTGTTCCCTCCCCCACAGAAGTATCTTATGCTGTGGGTTCAGCTTAACTATTTAGTGAGGACGACATACTAGAGGCCAGTCAGCAGCTACTGCCCAGCCAAGAAGTGGGGGAGAGTGGAGTGGGAGGTGGTGTTGCGAGTGTTCAGGCTCCTGAAGCAGACACTGTTGAGGAACCTGAGGAGGACATCAGTGACGTGCAGACACAACTCGATAATGATGAAGCCGATCGCACTTGGGAGCCGGGTGCAGAAGGGGTTTCATCATCATCAGGAAAAGAGGGTTGCAGGTTGCCTGTGAGGCAGCAGCTGAGCCAGCAAGGTGGAAGTATGGTTGGCAGTCAGCATGGTGGCAGAAGTGGAAAGTCTGGAGCCAAACATGCCCGGGGTAGACCACCTGCTTCATGGCAGCCTACCTTCCCGGAAGGTAGTGGAACAGAGGTTCCTGGAGTCGGCGGCAGAAGCAGTAAATCAGTGCAGACTGTTGGTGGGAAAATCCGCTACTTGGCGGTGTGGCAATTTTTCATCAGGATGTTAACCTGGTCACATGCAAGATTTGTCGGCAGAAGGTGAAGTGTGGCCAGGGTCCCAAAGTTGGTACCACAGCCCTGCGTCAACATATGCAGCGTCACCATAAAGCGGCTTGGGAGAACCGTGGCTCCGATGTGGTGGTCCAGCCTGCTGCTTCACCCAGTGGCACGCCGCTCCCTGTTTCACCAGCAATGGCTCCACCACCTCAGCCGAAGGGAACTATGTATCATAAGCATCTTCTGTCGCTCCAGATGCTCCTGCTCCTCCTACTTCGAATCAGTCATTCCACCAGCAATCCATCAGTGAAGCCATGCCTAAGAAACAACAGTATGTGTCCACTCATCCAAAGGTGAAGAAGCTGAATGTGTTCCTGTCCAAGTTGCTGGTGCTGCACTCCCTACCTTGAGAAAATACCTGTCAGGAATCAAAACCCACAAATAAAACTACTCCACTCTTAGTAAATAAACCCCACCATTAGATAACTCACAAAAAGTATATATTGTATATTAACCATAGCATGCACAGTGGCTCATGGCAATATGAATAATAACATCTAAACAGCATGAAATTAATGGTAGCTCAGAGGGATAATGGTAATGCTACGGTACTGGGTAAAGTGCAGAGTGATCTAATACATGCATCTAGCAGCATTAGATAAAGTGCAAAGGCAATGATAAGTAAATAACAGTCAAAAAAGTACAGAACATGAGACCCAAAGTAACAGCCAAGAAATGCATGTATTACCAACAATGGCAGAGCAACAGATCCCTGACAAAAGGACGAAACGTGCATGTCAGGGTGAACCACGGGGATCTGTTGTTCTGCCATTGTTGGTAATGCATAGTTGTAGGCCAAAACAGCAGTCTGACAGGTGAGGGCTAATCTGTACAGCCATAGTTTACACACCTGACTTGTGACAGCCTAGCACACATTTTGTTTGTCGATGTCTCTGCCGATTTAGCGGTGTTCTTTCCCACAGCCCAATAATGCAATAGGAGCTCATTACACAGGCCAAGAATGCTTGTAAAAGATCAGGGACCCTGAATGGATTTGGGCGTGTGTAATGTGCCTTTTTATGGTATGTATTATGGGATGTTTTATGTACATAGAGGTATATGACTATGTGAATTTTGTTAAGGGGTTAATGTTCAACTTTTGGTTGTGTTTCGTAAGTTATTGCTAGAACTCACATTCGAGGGGCTTGGTCTATGATTTTATGTTGTAAAGTGTCTCTGTACTAATATGAGACACAAGGCCTCTGCAAAATGAAAGAAGCGATCTGATTGGATCTATGTGCAACTGGGCAACTTTTCCTCTGCATGGGTATTGATAAATCTCCCCCTTAGTGTGTATGATGGTTGCGGCAAAGATTACTGCCTGAAGATGTTCCTGGATATGTATGATCCAAAGTGTCCATGTTGTCAACTCCTTCCCTTCTGCCGTGACAAGAGACTGAGAGTCCGGATGAGTGAGAGGGACAAGCAGCAACATTTAAGCACCCGCTCACACTAAGCATTTTCCAAACAGAATTTCTCTCTGGAGCAGCCTCTCATGGTTTTCAATGCTGCACCAATCACACAACAGAAATTCTGAACGCGAAAGAATAAACATGCTCATTCTTTTGATGGAATCCACTCAGAAATGCATTAAATATGCACAGGATACTGTACGTGGGAACAGACCCTCAGGGGTTAAATTTTGTTATGGCAGAAAACTGAATGCCAGGAAACTTAAGAATCATCTAGAAGTCTATATAGCCTTCACATTGCTCCAAATGAGTCTACCTTTAACTCCCTCAGTGCTGTGAATTCCATGATTAACATTTAACCTCATCTTTGACATAAAAATGTACAATGCCCTACTTAGGGGCCACCTAAAGGCACATACTTACAGTGTCCATAGGTACAAACATAGGGCATTCTAGGTGGCCACTGGTGAAAAACAGAGAGAGGGTATTAGACCAATATGATGTGTTCTTGGCAGTCACTTTTCTCCCTTCTGAAATAAACATGCACCATCATTTGAACCCAGCAATCGCACTTCAGCAGAGGTAATAGATGCTTGCTGTCAGCCAAACAAGCATAAAGGCTTACAATGACAATAATAAAAACATTGAAAAGAAGTAGGAAGTCATAAATACTTTAACTATATTATTGAGCAAATAGTCTTTTGAAATGCTACATATTGAAACAATAAACAATAGGCTTTTTCCTCATCATCAACCTGTCCAGAATCCATAAGAAAGAGGACATACATACACCATTCACACTTTTTTGACAGTGGAATAAATACAGAAAAAAGTAGCATAATGCCCATGCGAAATTTAAAGGGGTACTCCACTGCCCCAGCATTCAGAACATTTTGTTTCGAACGCTGGGTGTGGGCTGTGGAGGTCGTGATGTCACAGTCACGCCCTTTGTGATGTCTCACCATGCCCCCTCATTGCAAGTCTATGGGAGGAGGCGTGGCAGCCACCATGCCACCTCCCATAGACTTGCATTGAGGTGGCATGAATTCACAAGGGGTGTGACATCACGCCCACACCCAGCTTTCAGAACAAATCGTTCCGAACGCTGGGGCAATGGAGTACCCCTTTATGATCTATTCACACGTACAGTATTCTGCGCAGATTTGATGCGCAGAATTGATGCAAAGGATTTTCTGCTGCAGATTTCAATGTAAACTGAATGACTGAACACAACTTGAAATCCTGCACATCAAATCTTTGCAGAATACTGTACGTGTGAATAGACCCTTAAGTGTCATACTCTGTGATCTCTGGAGATGGACTTGAAACCTTGAGATTGTTGATATGTTTCCACAATTTTGGTTCTCAAGTCCTCAGACAGTTCTTTTCTCCTCTTTCTGTTGTCCATGCTTAGTGTGGCATACAGACACACAATGCAAATATGAAGTGAACTTCTCTCCTTTTTGTCTGCTTTTAGGTGGGATTTTTATATTGCCCACACCTGTTACTTGCCCCAGGTGAGTTTAAAGGAGCATCACATGCTTGAAACAATCTAATTTTTCCACAATTTTGAAAGGGTGCCAATAATATTGTCCAGCCCATTTTTGGAGTTTTGTGTGACATTATGTCCAATTTGCTTTTTTTCCTCCTTTTTTTGGTTTAGTTCCAATACACACAAAGGGAATAAACATGTGTATAGCAAAACATGTGTTACTGCAATCCTTTACTGTGGCAAATACTTCATTTTCTTGAAAAATGTCAGGATTGCCAACATTCACACCCATGACTGTATGTATATATATATATATATATATATATATATATATATATATATATTCATACACTCATACATAAATATATATATATATATATATACATATATATATCCATACACTCATACATAAATATATATATTTATACATATACATCAATATAACGGAGATATAATAGAAAGCTGCAACTCACCAGGATTAGCAGGATAAAATCTTTATTTAATTTATGTTAAAATCTGTAACATGGCAGCATGTAGGGGAGAGAAGGAACAGGTGAACGAGGACAGCTGTAGCTACTTTGCGCGCATCATGCGCTTCGTGAGGCTCGTCCCAGGATTCTGAGCAGTGGGTGATATACCCTCCTTCTCAGGTGAATCCAGCTAGAGAAAAGGGAACAAACTGGAATGGCATAGTTACTGGATTGGGTAAATTATATAGTGAGATAAAAAATAATAGTAATGAGTGCATGTAGAAAAATAATAATGAATGGGGGGAAAGTTCAAAAATAGATAAAGAGGTAAAAATAGTTGAGAAAAAAAAAAAAATAATAATATGAACAAAATAGGCAGAAAAAATCTATACTGTATTTATCGGGGTATACCACGCACCGGCCTATAACACGCACCCTCATTTTACCAAGGATATTTGGGTAAAAAAAGTTTTTTACCCAAATATCCATGGTAAAATGAATGTGCGTGTGTGTGCGTGTTATACGCCGATACAACCCCAGGAAAGGCAGGGGGAGAGAGGCCGTCGCTGCCCGCTTCTCTCCCCCTGCCTTTCCTGGGGTCTAGCACCCTGCTGCCGGCCCTTCTCTCCCCCTGGCTATCGGCGCCGCTGCCCGTTCTGTCCCCCTGACTATCGGTGCCGGCGCCCCAATGCCGGCGCCGATAGCCAGGGGGAGAGAAGCGGCGCCGGCAACGGGGCAGTGGCGCCAATAGCCAGGGGCAGAGAAGGGGCAGCGGCACCCATTGCCGGCGCTGCTGCCCCGTTGCCTCCCCCCATTCCCGGTGACATAATTACCTGGGTCTGGTCCGCGCTGCTGCAGGCCTCCGGCGTGCGTCCCCTGCGTCGTTGCTATGCGCTGCACGGCGCGGCGCATGACGTCATGCGCCGCGCCGTGCATAGCAACGAAGAAGGGGACGCACGCCGGAGGCCTGCAGCAGCGCGGACCCGACCGAGGTAATTATGTCACCGGGGATGGGGGGAGGCAACGGGGCAGCGGCGCTGGCAATGGGTGCCGCTGCCCCTTCTTTCCCCCTGGCTGTCGGCGCCGCTTCTCTCCCCCTGGCTATCGGCGCCGGCACCGATAGTCAGGGGGACAGAACGGGCAGCGGCGCCGATAGCCAGGGGGAGAGAAGGGCCGGCAGCAGGGCTCTAGACCCCAGGAAAGGCAGGGGGAGAGAAGCGGGCAGCGATGGCCTCTCTCCCCCTGCGTTTCCTGGGGGTGTATCGGCGTATAACACGCACATAGACTTTAGGCTAAAAATTTTAGCCTAAAAAGTGCGTGTTATACGCCGATAAATATGGTATATAAATAATATGTTAGTGTTCATATAGATTTATCTGATAAAAACGCTGAGATTGTTCTTGTTCATTCCTAGGGCCCCTAGGGCTCGGGTTCAGATGATCCATTTGGTACATGTTATACAGTAAATTACGTATTTTGTTCTGCAATTAATGAATCTTTTATTACTATTGTTTCTCCACCAATGTATATTGTTTTTATATGTTGCACATAGTTGCAATAATTACAAGACCCACATTTATAATTTCCTGTCGGTATTAATTTTGTCAACCAGAATTCGTTAATAATTTTTGGGAGGGAACTTCTTACAAGAATGTTTTGTATGCTTTTACTTTTCTTGAAAGGGATCAGTAGTTTCCTTTTTCGTTATTTCTTGAATTGCCGGATCATTTTCTAATATATGCCAGTATTTTTTTATGGTAGATTTTATTTTGTGGGAGTAGCTGTTGAAGTTGAAAGAGAGAACAAATCTTACTTTGTCGGCATTCTCATTCTTCTTTTTATTTATTTTTATTTTATTTTTTGTTAAGTATTGTATCCCTTCTTATTTTTCTGACTTTTGTTAATGTGTTTTCTAATATTTCTTTAGGATAGCCCTGGTTTAGGAATCTTTTCTTAATTTCTTCTGCCTTTTCTTAAATTTTTTTTTTATTACTGTTGATTTTCCGTATTCTTAGGAACTGACTATAGGGCATTCCCTTTTTTAAATGTACAAGCTACAGCCGTCCCCATCGCTGTTCCTGTTCTTTGATTATACCACTGTCCATTGAAGGTGAATGCATTATTTGTTAATATTAATTTGAGTCCTTCGCAGATACATTTTACCATGATCTCTTCAAAATTATGGGTTGTTAGGAAAGTCCTCATGGCCTCAAAGCCTTTTTTCCTGAGGAATCCTAGTATATAAACTTTCTACATCGATAGATGCAAGATTGTTAAAAAAAATCCAATATTGTTAAAAAATCCTCCGTATCCTTCAAGTATGATGGTATATAATTCAGGGTTGGTCTTAATTTCCAATCTAAGAATTTCGATAATGGTTTGGGGCGGAACCTGTTCCTGCAACTATGGTGCTACCGGGTGGCTTGTGGAGATTTTTGTGTGTTTTCTGAATAAAATACCAGACTGGTTTGGTTGGAATAATAGGTAATAGTCTCTCTGCTTCTTTTTGTTTAATAGTATCCTTGCTGACATTTAGTCTTAGAAATGTACGTAATTTGGATGATATTTTGTTTGTGGGATCTGAAGTTAATTTGGTGTAAGTATTTTCCATGTTTAGTTGCCGCATTGATTCTTCAATATAGTATTCTCTTGTCATAATTACTACATTGTTGCCCTTATCGGATCTTTTTATAACCACGTCTTTGTGTTTTTTAAGATCATGTAGTGAAGATTTTATTCCTCCTGGAAAGTATTTCTCCTCTTGGTTTTTTATTGTTTCTTCATTCTCTGTTAAACTCAATGAAAGATTAAAATTTTCCTGATCAATAGTGTTGCTCGCGAATATTCGCAATACGAATTTTATTCGCGAATATGCGATATTTGCGAATAAAATTCGTATTGCGAATATTCGCAAGCAACACTATTGATCAGGAAAATTTAAATCTTTCATTGAGTTTAACAGAGAATGAAGAATATTCGCGAATGTAGCACTATATATTCGTAATTACAAATATTCTTTTTATTTATTTATTTATTTATTTATTTCACAGTACACGTCACAGTGATCACCCCTCTCTGCTTCCAGCTTGTGTGGTGTAAAGAAGGCTCTAATACTACTGTGTGAGACTTGCATATGCTAATTTTCGCACATGCGAATTTTTGCTTATGCTAATTTCTTTAATGTTAATTTTCGCATATGCTAATTTTCGCATACGTGAATTTTTGCATATGCGAAAATAAAACGCGAATATTATGAATATGCGAATTTAGCGAATATATGACGAATATTCATCCATATATTTGCGAAATTTTGCGAATTCGAATATGGCCTATGCCGCTCAACACTACTGATCAATATTGGCATATATTGTATCTGCTGAAAATCTAAGGGTGCCTATGTAGGTAGGTTGTGTATCTGTGATATTTGCTGGGGTGGTGTTCACACCATGCGGTTCCGAGGTGGATTTACTAAAAAACTTTTTCAAATTGATTTCACTGATGTTTTTATATATGTCTATTTCGAAGTTGATTATGTTGAATTTAGAGGGGAGACAATAGTTTAAACCTTTTGGATAAGAGGGTTATTGTAGCATCACTGAATTTTTCACTAGTTAAATTGATTACTTGTAATACAGTGTCCGTTGGTTTTTCCAGCTGACTTGTTTCCTTCTGACGGCACTGCGTGTTGGTCTTTGAGGCGCGTCTCCCTCTTCTTGTTGGTCTCCTAAAGGGATGTGTTCTATGGTGTTATTGGAGCTACAGCTGTCCTCGTTCACCTGTTCCTCCTCTCCCCTCCACGCTGCCATGTTACAGATTTTAACATGAATTAAATAAAGCAGTAAAGATTTTATCCTGCTAATCCTGGTGAGTTGCCGCTTTATATTATATCTCTGTTATATTCATGCATACATTGGACCCAGGATTTTCTCCTAGGATCCTATGCTTCTTACCTTCACTAGCAGAGCACCTCCAGGAAGCACATTAACTACCTCCCTCTACCTATCATAACACTGTGTTTCATATTCTCAATTAGTAGCTGACTCCACACTCTCTTCATATATATATATATATATATATATATATATATATATATATATATACATCATTAAACACTCTCAAACACTATCAAGCTAAAAGATTTCAGTCAATGTATCAAGGAAGTAAAAACTATACCTAACTATAACTAAGTGAGAGTCAGTGGGTAAAATAGCTAAGACCTTTTTTTGTTCCCTGGACAACCCCTTTAACAATCCATACATACTGATTTCACATTGTGATAACATTTATATCAGCTTTCTCCAAGAAGAGGGATATCTAACAGTTAGTTGTATATGCATCGACGGTCACTATAAAGAGTGGCTTCACAATATACATTTTACACACTACAAAAGAATAAGACTAATTTGCACATACATCAAAATCTACAAACTATAAGCTAATTTCGATGAAAAAATTTTATAGAGAAGAAGCATTCCTAGCAGTTGGTAAACAGCCTTAAAAGTCTACCTGTCGTCAGCAAAAATGTTTTATATAATGTAGATAATGCCATTACATATATATTTATAATATACATTGGTTAAAAAATGTGGATATTTTGACCCTGTAGCTATTGCCTGTGTGTCTCTATGAGGAGTCCAAATACAGGAAGTGAGGGTGGACAAGCAGGGCTCTGTGCACTAAGAAAAACCAGTACAGTGTGCACTGAGGCTCTATAACATGCTCCTGGCTCATACATCAGGATGATTGACAAGCCAGGAGTCTGCACAGAGTCCTGCTTGTTCTCCCCTCACTTCCTGTATTTGGACTCCTCATAGAGAAATACAGACAATAGCTGCAGGGACAGCATTTTTTCACCTAAAAATATACACAATTTTTAACCAATGTATATAACAAATATACATATAATGGTATTATCTACATTATATAAAAAGTTTTTGTTGACGACAGGTACACTTTAAGAAAGCCATACCCAACTAAACCCAAATCTTAATCATTCCAACCCTATTTTAATCCAAAAATAATCCCTCATTGGGTTCCTATCCAGTTAGGCCTAAATGAAGTATCAGAAGTCATTACCTAATTCATTAACTGTTTTATGAATTTTTTTCCCTTTTTTGATTAATTGAGAAGCTAAGTAAATTTAGAAATATATGGCATAACCAGATCGGACACCCTACTGTCTCTTTCCTTCATAGTAAGAATGGTTCTAAATAATAAAATGCACACACATCTCAATTTATTCTTCTATACACTATCTTTTCTAAATGACATTTAAGCCCACTATATACTTTTGTAAGGATACTTTTATCACTTTTTCTCTCTTCATGATTTTTATCAGTGTTACTTGAAGTTGTAAATACACTGCTCCTAGATCTGAATGAATGAACTAATCATATGAGATACTTTCATCTTTACATAGTTGAATGTGCTGACAACAAAATCACACAAACATTATCAATGGAAATTCACACTCAAAATCAAAGTGGAAAACCACACTACAGGCTGATCCAACTTTGATGTAATGTCCTTAAAACAAGTCAAAATGAGGCTCATGAGTGTGTGTGGCCTCCACATGCCCGTATGACCTCCCTACAATGCATGGACATGCTCTATATGAGGTGGTGGATGGTCTCCTGAGGGATGTCCTCCCAGACCTTGACTAAAGCATCCGCCAACTCCTGGACAGTCTCTGGTGCAACGTGGCATTGGTGGATGGAGCAAAACATGATGTCCCAAATGTGCTCAATCGGATTCAAGTCTTGGGAACGGGCAGGCCAGTCCATAGCATCAAAGCCTTCCTGTTTTAGGAAGTGCTGACACACTCCAGCCACACGAAGTCTAGCATTGTCTTGAATTAGGAGGAACCCAGAGACAACCGCACCAACATATGGTCTCACAAGGGGTCTGAGGATCTCATCTCGGTACCTAATGGCAGTCAGGCTACCTCTGGCAAGCACATGGAGGGCTGTGCGACCCCCGAAAGAAATGCTACACCACACTATTACTGACCCACCGCCAAACCGGTCATGCTGGAGGGTGTTGCAGGCAGCATATTGTTCTCCACATCGTCTCCAGACTCTGTCACATCTGTCACATGTGCTCAGTGTGAGCCTGCTTTCATCTGTGAGGAGCACAGGGCACCAGTGGCGAATTTGCCAATCTTGTTATAGCCCATAGGGGGCTATAACACTGCACACTGATCCCTGCAAAGCCATAGCTTTGCATGGATCAGCGTTCTAGGGGCTCGAGTGCTCAAGCCTGTAGCTCAGGCTTGGAGCAATCAAACGCCGATCGGACGCGGCGGAACAAGGTAAGGGGGCCTTCGCTAGCGTCCCAACTGATCTGCCGGGAAGCTTTTACTTTCATTTGGATGCGGTGATCAACTTTGATCGCCGCGTCTGAAGGGTTAATAGCGCGCGGCACAACGATGTCCTTAAAAGGTTAAGTGTTCCTTTTATTTTTTTGAGCAGTGTATATTCTGTGAATTTCCAAGTTGCAATGGCCATAGTTCAATGGAGTTATATCTCTTCCTTTATCTAGTTTTTTTTTTATCAGTCTGTATTCTTTGTCTGAAAATCCCTCACTTTAAAGGGTTTTCTGAAAATAGATAGATGATAGATAGAAAGATAGTTAGATAGATAGATAGATAGAAAAAGTATATATTTCTGAGGGCAGCATGAAAAAAACACATTCTCACCTACCTTGGTCCCCTGGGGCTCCTCTGCGATGTCTTCTGTTCCCACTTCCTACTTTTGAGACACAGTGCTTACAGCAGTGAAAGCCCAACGTACCAATAACTGAGTGAGGCGGGACACCACTGCAGCCAATGATTGGCTGAATGAGCTCTGAACACTCCTTCTTAAAAACTGGAAGTAGCAGGACCCCAGAGGGTCCAAGATAGTCGAGTACTTCTCCTACACAATATACATTTTCTCAGTATCCAGATAAAGGTTGTGTACCCCCCCCACACACACACACACACACACACACACACACATAAATGATTTCTTGATCATTTTACTACTACTACTACTCCCAAAAATAATCATATCTTTAATATGTTTTGTTCCAGGACATTCTTTAGGCAATTTCTGTTTCTAACAAAAACTATCATCTGGCTGTTTTCACAGCCACAGCCTGATCAAAATAGCCACTTTACTTCATCTTTAATTAAAGTACCCATAATTTGTATGGCTAGGCTATAAGAAGATTTCCAAGACACTGAAACTGAGCTGCAGCATGTGGGCAAGACCATGTGGAAATTTCAAAGCTCAGGTTCCACTCAGAATAGGCTTCGCTATGGTCAACCAAAGGAGATAAGGCACATTCTCAGCATTATATTCAGAGGTTGTCTTCTTTGAAAATAGACATATGAGTGCTGCCAGCAATACTGCAAAGGTTGAAGGGGTGGGGGAGTCAGTTTGTCAATGCTCAGATCATACACCGCACACTGCATCAAATTGTTCTGCTTGATACTGTCCCAGAAGGAAACCTCTTTAAAGATGAGGCACAAGAAAGCCCGCAAACAGTTTGCTGAGGATAATCTTTGGTTCAGATGGTGTCAAGTGTGTGTAGCAGCAACCAGTTTAAGAGTACAAAGAAAAGTGTGTCTTGCCTACAGTCAAGCATTGTGGTGCGAGTGTCATGGTCTGGGGCTGAATAAGTACACTGGGGAGCTACAGTTCATTCAAGTAACTATGAATGGCAATATGTACTGTGACATACTAAAGCAAAATATGATCTCCCTTCAGAGACTCGGCCGCACAGCAGTATTTCAACATGATAAAGACCCTAAACACATCTCCAAGATGACCACTGCTTTCCTAAAGAAGCTGAGTATAAAGGTGATGGACTGGCCAAGCATGTCTCCAGATCTAAGCCCTACTAAACCTATCTGTGGGGCAGCTAAAAATGGAAATTGGGGAAGGGTAACCTGTGAAGCTCTGGTGAACTGGAACTCCATGCTCAAGAGGCTCAAGACAGTGCTGGAAAATATTGGCGGTCAGATAAAATATTGACACTTTGGGCCTAAATTGGACATTTTTACTTAGAAGCGTACTCACTTTTGTTGCAACAATTAAGGCTATATTCACATCAACATTGTGAAGCTCCTTTAGAAAGCTCTATTAGAACAGCTGGTAACAGGGCTAGGACGGAGGTTGTGACAGCAGGCATCAACAGAACCAGACAGGTCCAATTAACTTTAACCCCTTAACGACGAAGGACGTATATATACGTCCTCCGCCGACTCCCGCGATATGCCGTGGGGTCACGCGGTGTCCCCGCGTCATATCAGGACCCAAGGCCGGGCCGGGACCGATCGCAGTTATGCCCTATATTAACCCTTCAGACGCGGCGATCTAAGCTGACCGCCGCGTCTGAGTGAAAGTGAAAGTAAGCCGGCTGTTCAGTCGGGCTGTTCGGGACCGCCGCGGTGAAATTGCGGCATTCTGAAAAGCTTACAGGACACCGGCAAGGCCCTTACCTGCCTCCTCGGTGACCGATCGACGAATGACTGCTCCGTGCCTGAGATCCAGACAGGAGCAGTCAAGTGCCGATAACACTGATCACAGGCGTGTTAATACACGCCAGTGATCAGCATGAGAGATCAGTGTTTGCAGTGTTATAGGTCCCTATGGGACCTAGGACACTGCAAAAAAAAAAGTTAAAAAAGTGTTAATAAAGGTCATTTACCCCTTCCCTAATAAAAGTTTGAATCACCCCCTTTTCCCATTAAAAAAATAAAACAGTAAAAATAAAAATAAACATATTTGGTATCGTCGCGTGCATAAATGTCCGAACTATAAAAATATATCATTAATTAAATTGCACGGTCAATTACGTACGCGCAAAAAAATTCCAAAGTCCCAAAAATTTTTGGTCACTTTTTATACCATTAAAAAATTAATAAAAAGTGATCAAAAAGTCCGATCAAAACAAAAATGGTACCAATAAAAACTTCAGATTACGGCACAATAAATGAGTCTTCATACCACCCTGTACATGGAAAAATAAAAAAGTTATAGGGATCAGAAGATGACCTTTTTAAACGTATACATTTTCCTGCATGTAGTTATGATTTTTTCCAGAAGTACAACAAAATCAAACCTATATAAGTAGGGTATCATTTTAACCGTTTGGACCTACAGAATAATGATAAGGTGTCATTTTTACCGAAATATGCACTGCGTAGAAACAGAAGCCCCCAAAAGTTACAAAATGGCATTTTTTCTTCGATTTTGTCGCACAATGATTTATTTTTTCCGTTTTGCCGTGAATTTTTGGGTAAAATGACTAATTCCACTGCAAAGTAGAATTGGTGATGCAAAAAATAAGCCATAATATGGATTTTTAGGTGGAAATTGAAAGGGTTATGATTTTTAAAAGGTAAGGAGGAAAAAACAAAAGTGCAAAAATTGAAAAACCCTGCGTCCTTAACCCCTTAAGGACCAGGCCATTTTACACCTCAGGACCAGAGCGTTTTTTGCACATCTGACCACTGTCACTTTAAACATTAATAACTCTGGAATGCTTTTACTTATCATTCTGATTCCGAGATTGTTTTTTCGTGACATATTCTACTTTAACATAGTGGTAAAATTTTATGGTAACTTGCATCCTTTCTTGGTGAAAAATCCCCAAATTTGATGAAAAATTAGAAAAATTTGCATTTTTCTAACTTTGAAGCTCTCTGCTTGTAAGGAAAATGGATATTCCAAATAAAAAAAAATTTATTCACATATACAATATGTCTACTTTATGTTGGCATCATAAAATTGATGAGTTTTTATTTTTGGAAGACACCAGAGGGCTTCAAAGTTCAGCAGCAATTTTCCAATTTTTCACAACATTTTCAAACTCACAATTTTTCAGGGAACAGTTCAGGTTTGAAGTGGATTTGAAGGGTCTTCATATTAGAAATACCCCACAAATGACCCCATTATAAAAACTGCACCCCCCAAAGTATTCAAAATGACATTCAGTCAGCGTTTTAACCCTTTAGGTGTTTCACAGGAATAGCAGCAAAGTGAAGGAGAAAATTCACAATCTTCATTTTTTACACTCGCATGTTCTTGTAGACCCAATATTTTTATTTTTACAAGGGGTAAAAGGAGAAAATGTATAATTATATTTGTAGCCCAATTTCTCTCGAGTAAGGACATACCTCATATGTCTATGTAAATTGTTCGGCGGGCGCAGTAGAGGGCTCAGAAGCGAAGGGGCGACATTCGGATTTTGGAGAGTACTTTTTTCTGAAATGGTTTTTGGGGGGCATGTTGCATTTAGGAAGCCCCTATGGTGCCAGAACAGCAAAAAAAAAACACATGCCATACCATTTTGGAAACTAGACCCCTTGAGGAACGTAACAAGGAATAAAGTGAGCCTTAATACCCCACAGGGGTTTCACGACTTTTGCATATGTAAAAAAAAAAAAAAAAGATTTTCACAAAAATGTGTTTCCCCCCAAATTTCACACTTTTGCAACGGTTAATAGCAGAAAAGACCCCCCAAAATTTGTAACCCCATCTCTTCTGAGTATGTAAATACCCCATGTGTGGACGTCAAGTGCTCTGCTGGCGCACTACAATGCTCAGAAGAGAAGGAGCGCCATTGAGCTTTTGGGAAAAAAATTTGGGAATGGAAGTCAGGGACCATGTGCGTTTACAAAGCCCCCCGTGGTGCCAGAACAGTGGAACCCCCCACATGTGACCCTATTTTGGAAACTACACCCCTCACAGAATTTAATAAGGGGTGCAGTGAGTATTTACACCCCACTGGCGTTTGACAGATCTTTGGAACAGTGGGCTGTGCAAATGAAACATAAAATTTTTCATTTTCACGGACCACTGTTCCAAAAATCTGTCAGACACCTGTGGGGCGTAAATGCTCACTGTACCCCTTATTACATTCCGTGAGGGGTGTAGTTTCCAAAATGGGGTCACATGTGGGTATTTTTTTGGGGGGGTTTATGTCAGAACCGCTGTAAAATCTGCCACCCCTGTGCAAATCACCAATTTAGACCTCAAATGTACATGGTGCGCTCTCACTCCTGAGCCTTGTTGTGCACCCACAGAGCATTTTACGCCCACATCTGGGGTATTTCTGTACTCAGGAGAAAATGCGTTACAAATTTTGGGGGTCGTTTTTTCCTTTTAACGCTTGTGAAAATAAAGAGTAAAGGGCAACACCGGCATGTTAGTGTAAATTTTTTTTATTTTTTTACACTAACAAGCTGGTGTAGCCCCAACTTTTCCTTTTCATAAGGGGTAAAAGGAGAAAAAGCCCCCCAAAATTTGTAGTGCAATTTCTCCCGAGTACGGAGATACCCCATATGTGGCCCTAAACTGTTTCCTTGAAATACGACAGGGCTCCGAAGTGAGAGAGCACCATGCGCATTTGAGGATTAAATTAGGGATTGCACAGGGGTGGACATAGGGGTATTCTATGCCAGTGATTCCCAAACAGGGTGCCTCCAGCTGTTGCTAAATTCCCAGCATGCCTGGACAGTCTGTGGCTGTCCGGAAATGCTGGGACTTGTTGTTTTGCAACAGCTGGAGGCTCCGTTTTGGAAACACTGCCATACAATACGGTTTTCATTTTTATTGGGGGGACAGTGTAAGGGGTATATATGTAATGTTTTACTCTTTATTAGGTGTTAGTGTAGTGTAGTGTTTTTAGGGTACATTCGCACTGGCGGGTTACGGTGAGTTTCTCGCTAGAAGTTTGAGCTGCACGAAAAATTTGCCGCAGCCCAAACTTGAAGCAGGAAACTTACTGTAAGCCTGCCCATGTGAATGTACCCTGTACGTTCACATGGGGGGGCAAACCTCCAGCTGTTTCAAAACTACAACTCCCAGCATGTACTAACAGACCGTGCATGCTGGGAGTTGTACTTTTGCAACAGCTGGAGGCACACTGGTTGGAAAACCTTCAGTTAGGTTCTGTTACCTAACAGTATTTTCCAACCAGTCGGCCTCCAGCTGTTGCAAAACTACAACTCCCAGCATGCACGGTCTGTTAGTAGACCGTTAGTTAGGAGATGTAGTTATGCAATAGCTGGAGGGATCGCAACTAAAATTCCCAGCATGCCGAGACAGCTGATTGCTGTTTGGACATGCTGGGATTTGCAGTTTTGCATCTGGAGGGCTACAGTTTTAGAGAACACTGCAAAGTGGTCTCCAAACTGTGGACCTCCAGCTGTTGCAAAACTACAATTCCCAGCATGCCCTGACAGCAAACAGTTGTTTGAGCATGCTAGGAGTTGTAGTTTTGCAAGATCTGGAGGGCTACAGTTTAGGGACCACTATATAGTGGTCTCAAACTGTAGCCCTCCAGCTGTTGCAAAACTACATATTCCAGCATGCCCAAACAGCTGTCTGGGCATGCTGGGAGTTGTAGTTTTGCAACATCTGGAGGGCTACAGTTAGAGACCACTGTATAATGGTCTCAAACTGTACCCTCCAGATGTTGCTAGGCAACTCACCGGCTTCCGTCGGATCCAGCCGCACGTCATCGCCGCCCGCCGATCTCCGTCGCCTTCAGCCTCCGACGCCCGCCCGGATCGGTAAGTGGATCTTCGGCGCCGGTCCCCGTCACTTTCCCCGTCCTGCCCCGCCTATTGTGGGTGGGCAGGACGGGGAAAACGAAAGTAAACCCCCCGCCCCCGATCTGCTATTGGTGGTCGCGTCTAGACCACCAATAGCAGGGATAGGAGGGGTGGCAACCCTGCCACCTCACTCCTATCGCTTCAGGGGGATCGTGGGTGTCTTAGACACCCGCGATCCCCCTTACATTCCGGGTAACCGGGTCACTATAGACCCGTAATGAGACCCGGAATCGCGCAAATCGCAAGTGTGAATTCACTTGCGATTTGCCGCGATCGCCGACATGGGGGGGTCTGATGACCCCCCTGGGCATTTGCAAGGGATGCCTGCTGAATGATTTCAGCAGGCATCCCGCTCCGATCCCCGCCCGGCACACGGCGGGGACTAAAACTGCCCATGACGTAAATGTACGTCCCTGGTCCTTAAGACCCAAGGTGTCGGAACGTACCGTTACGTCATGGGTCCTGTAGGGGTTAAAGGGGTACTCCGGTGCTTACACACCTCAATGCAAGCCTACGGGAGGGGGCGTGATAGCTATCCTGCCCCCTCCCGTAGGCTTGCATTGAGGGGCGGAGCGTGACGTCACACGGGGGCGGAGGCGTGACGTCACACGCCGCCGGCCCTGCGGTCGACCGTAATCAGACCCGGAGAGAACACGCTCTGGGGACTGATTACAAACGGGGTGCCGCGTGCACGATCACGGGCGTCCCCAGCTGCGAGACTCCCGCGATCAGGCATCTTATCCCCTATCCTTTGGATAGGGAATAAGATGTGTAAGCACTGGATTACCCCTTTAAGGGGTTAAATGTGGTCTGTCTTGGTTATGTTAGATGTCCATTTGTGGTGTTGGTGAGAATAATGTATGTATTAACCGTTTCGTGACACCAGGGTGTGGTTGACCTATACACCAGAGGTAGACCAGCTTCTCCTGTGCCAGGCACGGGGCAAACCATCACTCCAACGCAAGGTTACGGATAACTGGTTTTCTCTACTGAGGTTGGAAAGATGGTACAATCCGTTACAGCTCAGATAAGTGTGAAGGAGTTGTAGGGTAAACTTTGGAAAGCTTATCGGCTTGCTGGGACTTAAAGTTGATTGTGCTGTATATGGCTTACTTGACTTGTATGCAGCCCACGCTAAACTTTAGTTACCTGGACTTGACTATCTTGACCTGAATATATCCCCGGACTGTAAGGCTTACCCCAACTGGGTATTAGATGCATGGTTGCTGGACTAGGCCTCAGGAATCCTTCTGGATCACCTCACAGACAGACTTCACACTTCACCAAACTGTACCCCAGCAAGAGCACTAAGAGCTCAAGAGCTCAAAAGAGCTAAGAGAGCGAACTGAACTCTGACCTCACTATATATGGGAGGAATTTAGAGAGATCACATTGGCCGGATAAGTCACCTGGTTCACCTCTGCATACTTCCCTAACAACAAGGTCCTTAGCAACAGGATTCTTAAGGTAACAAGTGCATAGAAAATACAAACACATTAACCATTGCATAGCTTTGTTTAATACTGTAGATCATAGAGAGTTCTGAGGAGAGTGGGCCCAAGACGGACATTGAGGCATCATCTGCCATACAGGATGGGCAGGAGTACAGAAGAGCATGTTATTCTGTACTGGGTCACCTCACATTATTTTACATGAATTAATTGGAGAAAAAAACCTGACATGCATTTTTTTATTTCTCCGCTTAAAAGGAACCCTTCATTAGATTTTACCCTATTTAATGCTTGGCAAGCGTAAAATCTTTATCCTCTCACCTAGTCCCGTTCAACGGCCTGCAGCGACGCCCCCTCCGCTTGATTGATGGGCTGCATCATCGCAATGCTCCTTCTGTTCAGTGAGCAGGGCGATGGCGCGGCCCGTCAATCAAGCCGAGGGGGCGTCGCTGCCAGCCGAAGAACGGGAATATGTGAGAGGAGCTCCTCACCTAGGGGACTACTTACGGGCGCGGCGTTGACTAATTTATAAGTTAATATCCTCACCAACCCTGGGGGCAGGAGCGTCCCCGGGGAGAGTGAGGATAAAGATTTTACCCTATATAACGCTTTGCCAAGCATTATATAGGGTAAAATCTGATGATTGGTTCCCTTTAAGTCCGGTCATTATAACGGAATTGGCAAACGGAGCTCCTTAGACTTTAATGCCTAAATCTTATACAGGCTCACTTCTTTGCTTTGTAGCAGAGCAGCATTTCTTAAGTGCCACATGAAAAGATATCATAAAATATGTAAACAAATTTGAGGGGTGTACTCATCTTGGGGAAGATTTATCAAAACCTGTGCAGATTAAAATTTGCCCAGTTGCCCATAGCAACCAATCAGATTGCTTCTTTCATTTCTAACAAGACTTCTGCAAAATAAAAGAAGCAATCTGATTGGTTGCTATGAGCAACTGGGCAATTTTCCTCTGCACAGGTTTTGATGAATCCCACTTTATGTTTATCTACCGTGGGGAAAAAAAGTATTTAGGCAGCCCCCAATTGTGCAAGTTCTCCAACTTAAACAGATGAGAGAGGCCTGTAATTTTCATCATATGTAGACTTCAACTATGAGAGACAGAATGGGGGGAAATAATACAGGAAATCTAATTGTAGGATTTCTTATGAATTAATTGGTAAATTCCTTGGTAAAATAAGTATTTGGTCACCTACAAACAAGCAAGATTTCTGGCTCTCACAGCCCTGTAACATGTTCTTTAAGAGTCTCCTCTGTCTTCCATTGTATTAATGGCACCTGTTTGAACTTGTTATCAATATAAAAGACACCTGTCCACATCCTCAGTCACACTCCATACTTCACTATGGCCAAGACCAAAGAGCTGTCAAAGAGGACCAAAGAGGACACCAGAAACAAAATTGTAGACCTGCACAAGGCTGGGAAGACTGAATCTGCAATAGGCAAGCAGCTTGATGTGAAGAAATCAACTGTGGGAGCAATTATTAGAAAATGGAAGACATACAAGTCCATTGATAATCTCCCTCGATCTGGGGCTCCATGCAAGATCTCACCCCTGGTGTCAAAATGATCACAAGAAGGATGAGCAAAAATCCCAGAACCACACGGGGGGGACCTAGTGAATGACCTGCAGAGAGCTGAGACCAAAGTAAGAAAGGCTACCATCAGTAACACACTACTACGCCAGGGACTCAAATCATCCAGTGCCAGATGTGCCCCCCTGCTTAAACCAGTACATGTCCGGGCCAATCTGAAGTTTGCTAGAGAGAATTTGGATAATCCAGAAGAGTATTGGGAGAATGTCATATGGTCAGATGAAACCAAAGTAGAACTTTTTGGTAAAAACTCAACTTGTCGTGTTTGGAGGAGAAAGAATGGTGAGTTGCATCCAAAGAACACCATACCTACTGTGAAGCATGGGGGTGGAAACATTATGCTTTGGGGCTGTTTTTCAGCAAAGGGACCAGGACGACTGATCCGTGTCAAGGAACGAATGAATGGGACCATGAATCATGAGATTTTAAGTGAAAACCTCCTTCCATAAGCAAGGGCATTGAAGATGAAACGTGGCTGGGTCTTTCAGCATGACAATGATCCCAAACACACCGCCTGGGCAACAAAGGAGTTGCTTTGTAAGACGCATTTCAAGGTCATGAAGTGGCCTAGACAGTCTCCAGATCTCAACCCCATGGAAGACCTTTGGAGGGAGTTGAAAGTCTGCCCAGCGACAGCCCCAAAACATCACTGCTCTAGAGGAGATCTGCATGGAGGAATGGGCCAAAATGACAGAAACAGTGTGTGAAAACCTTGTGAAGACTTACAGAAAACATTTGACCTCAGTCATTGCCAACAAAGGGTATATAACAAAGTATTCAGATTAACTTTTGTTATTGACCAAATACTTAATTTCCACCATAATTTGCAAAAAAATTCTTTAAAAATCAGACAATGTGATTTTATGGATTTTTTTTCCCATTATGTCTTTCATAGTTGAGGTATACCTGAAAATGACAGGCCTCTCTCATCTTTTAACCCCTTGCCGCAAAACGCCATGTTCATACGGCGCTGCGACATGGGAGAGTTATGAAGCGAGCTCAGGAGCTGAGCTTGTATCATACCCGCACGGTCCCGGATGCTATCAGCAGCCAGGACCCGTGAATAATGCCGGACATCGCCGTTCGGGCAGATGTCCGGCATTAACTCTTTAGACATGGTGATCAAAGTTGATCACCGCGTCTAAAGTGAAAGATGGCTGAACTCAACAGGAGGGTGCCTTACCTGCCTCCGATTGATTGCTCCAAGCCTCAAATCCAGGCTTGAGCAATCAACTGCCGACAACACTAATCAATACAGTGGCATTGATCAGTGTACTGAATCAATGTACTGCATGTTATAGTCTCCTATGGGAGCTATAACATTGCAAAAAAAAAAAATAAGTGAAATAAAAAACTTAATAAAGATGATTTAACCCCTTCCCGAATAAATGTTTGAATCACCCCCCTTTTCCCATAAAAAAAACTGTGTAAATAAAAATAAAATTAAACATATGTGGTATCGCCATGTGCGTAAATGTCCAAACTATAAAAATATATTGTTAATTAAACTGTACGGTCAGTGGCGTATGCGCCAAAAAATTCCAAAGTCCCAAATAGCGTATTTTTGGTCACTTTTTATACTATAAAAAAAATGAATAAAAAGTCCAATCAAAACAAAAATGGCACCAATAAAAACTTCAGATTATGGCGCAAAAAAATTTGCCCCCATGCTGCCCAATACATGGAAAAATAAAAAAAGTTATAGGGGTCAGAAGATGACAATTTTAAACGTATACATTTTCCTGCATGTAGTTATGATTTTTTCAGATGTACGACAAAATCAAACCTATATAAGTAGGGTATCATTTTAATCGTATGGACCTACAGAATAATGATAATGTGTCATTTTTACCGAAAGATGTACTGTGTAGAAATGGAAGCCCCCCAAACGTACAAAATCCTGTTTTTTCTCCCAGTTTCGCCGTAAATGTTTGAGTAAAATGACTCATGTAATTACAAAGTAGAATTGGTGGCGCAAAAAATAAGCCATCATATGGATTTTTAGATGCAAAATTGAAAGAGTTATGAAAATGCTATATCCTTAAGGGGTTAAAGTGGGAGAACTTGCGCAATTGGTGACTGACTAAATACTTTTTTGCCCCACTGTATATATCCTTTTCTATATTTCTATCCATGTTTTAGTGACATCTGTGATGCCTTGGGGAAATCATGCTTATTGTTTTTAAAATACATGTATGTAAAATGGCGTTTCTGATCCAGGCATTGGGACCCGAAATGCGTATGTCTTCCATATCCGCCTGTCATGCTGTTCAATGTATCAAGAAATAAAATTAGAAAGAAGGTGAATATCCAGCGTCAACTCGTGGAAAAGAACTTCTGTATTCAGTTGCCAAAGGAAACATCACGGGCCTGCGGACCTCCCGTTACTTGAGTCCATGTGATGTTTCCTATGGCAACTGAATAAAGAAGTACTTTTCCACGAGTTGGAGCTGGACATTCACCTTCTTTCTATATTATGTGGATGAGTCCAAGTCCAGTCCGGGCGCCTGTGCAGGGGTGAGCTGTATAACACCGTTTTTAAAGAAATAACGTTAAAATGATTTTATGAAATCACCGACCCCTTTCTACATATAGTTATAGACTTCACCGGGGAAAAAAGTGACAGAGGTCTAAGTGGTGAAGACTGTTGCTTTGAGTTTTTCATTTCTACCCCTCACACATAGAATGGTATGCAACACTTAAAACCAAATTAATTTATTCTTTAATAAGCTGTCTGGAAATGTCAGCAGAAAGGTTATACTGTCTACAGTTAAAGTGGATTAAATAAGTCAATATGGCAGCTTTTAATTGATTTCTGAAATGACAAATTGAGGCTTGACAAGCATGCAAAAAATAAGTCTATTTAATGTACAATCAGCAGCAGTCATTACGGCTTCATTACAGTATTATGTTACAAAAGCGCTTTAATTGTCATTTTAGAGTAAGCTCCTGTTTTAATTAACAATATTATCATATGTGGATGTTAGACTCGAGTTAATATTTGATCTAATTTATGCCTCACATAAATGCAGGACACTTCTGACTTCTGAGGTTTAAAGTTTACTCTAAAAAATACAGAGGGCTTGTTCAAGCATACGGGAGGAGGATGAATCCAGCGTTTGCTATGCTGTCAACATTGTATAATGACATAGTAATGATAATATAGTAGATTCTTTCTCTGCACTGTACAGCTGCGCCATTCAGCACCTCCATTTATTCTCATTAACCTAGAAATGAACCACAGCTTTGGATGGCATGGGAAACTTTTCTCCATCTTCGTGGAATCATTTCTACTGAAACTATACAAAAAGTAATGATTGTGTTTTATACAGCCTTTTCTGGAGTGAATTAAACCAAACTGTCACCATTGTAATTTTATATTAGGTCTCGCTAAGGCTTGTTTCACACTACAAAATTACTCCATTTTAAAGATCTGTACGAAGTTTCGTCTGAAAATCAGCTAAAAATAGCAGTTTAAAAATACTATACGGCCATTAGAAAATCCCATTATAGTCTATGGGATTTTTCTAATAGCCGTTTTAAGCCGGCTATTTCTCCCATTACTATCTTCCATCACAAAATAACGTCCGTTATTAATAACGGGCTATAACGGGTTAAAATGGCTATTAGAAAAAATCCCATAGACTATAATGGGATTTTCTAACGGCCATATAGGATTTTGTAACTGCTGTTTTTAGCTGATTTTCAGACGGAACTTCGGACGGATCATTAAAACTGAGTAATTTTGTAGTGTGAAAGGGGCCTAATAGATGAACAGTTGAAATATTGCTGTTCCTGATGGAAAGCTGTATGCAGGTCCTTAAAGGGGTACCCCACCCCTAGACAACTTATGCCCTATCCAAAGGATAGGGGACAAGATGTCTGATTGCGGGGGTCCCGCCGCTGGGGACCGCCGCAATCTCTGCTGCGGCACCCCAGACCTCCAGTGTATGGAGCGAACTTCGCTCCATGCCGGATGAATGGCGATGTGGGGTGGAGGCTCGTGACGTCAGGGTCACACCCTGCTCGTGACGTCATCGCCATGCCCCCTCAGTGCAAGTCTATGGGAGGGGATGTGTCGGCCACCACGCCCCCTCCTATAGACTTGCATTAAGGGGGCATGGTCATGATGTCACGAGCAGGAGTGACCGTGACATCACAAGCCTCCGGCGCTGCACCCGACGCTCTAAAAGAACGCCAGGTACAGCAGAGAGATCGCGGTGGTCCCCAGCCATGAGACACCTGTGATCAGACATCTTTTCCCCTAACAATACTAAACACCGAATTATGCTTTGGTCACATGTTACTCCTATCCAATAAGGGTAGGATGCAGGAGAAAGTCCTTAGTCCAACCTCTTTGTCCCAGGAGATTGGATTGTCTGAAACCTGTTAGAACTCATCTGGCTTTGGTCAAAGCCATGTGAACATCCCCAATTTCCAACACTAGGCCACATGTCTTTAACCTATGTATCTGTGTTTAAAAGACATAGAAATGAAGTATGGCACTAAGGAATAGCCGGGCCAAAAATGATACACAGAAAGAAACAGTGACAAACAGTTATTACCAAAATGCAGAGACTTCGTTCAACAAGATAATACCAGGACAATAATGCCTGCCATGTGTGCTGTCCAGAGCCATACACCTATGTACCCTCGGGGTAACTGTTTGTCACTGTTTCTTTCTGTGTATCATTTTTTGACAGGCTATTTCTGTGATTTTGTTCCTTTCTTTATAGACTATTGGGCTGTGGCATTCCTACTACTTTTTTTCAGTGACTTATTTGCCTGTCTGTTACCATTGTATGCATCTTTTTGCCATCATCTTCTGTACCTGCCATATTTCATTTCTATGTCTTTTAAACAATTATGTTTTTATGTATTTTTGATTAATAAAGGATTGCAATATTTTGTTTACAATTAAGCGACTGGTGTTTTGTATTTGGTGTTTTACGTATAGTGTATCCCAGTTGCGGCTAAATTCTCCATTCTTATCGTTGGAGTAACTATGTACAAGCCTTTGAGAGGGAGAACTGCATCTTCATTGGGAAGAAGAAAGTTGAACAAGGGCCTTTCTGAATACGCAAATCTTTTTGTCCGCCTATGGCCAGAGTTAGTGGCACCTGTGTGCCATGTCAGAAAGCCTTACCCTGGATATATCCTTTCATGTAAGGTGTCAAAGGACTACTGCTAAATGATAAGTCTACATTTAGCACCTTGCACCACAGTGAGTAAACCTGTGAAGATTCTCATCAGTAGTTTGAGTAATATTAGAGTGAGAACTTGAGAACCTGGAACATATTACATCTGCATTAGACATTACATTTTCACATGCTAAAAAGTACCTAAAGATTGCTAAATTCAGTAAAACTGTTATAAGCATCACTTAAAGGGACAGTGACCAAATATCTATTATTCTGTAACATTTCAAGCTATACCAAAGCAACTGTGTTAAATTGGATTTGCACAAGGATTTTAGTAAATAATTATTTTGCACATTTTTTCATGGAATCCTAGTGTCTGGATGTCTCTTTTCTGCAATTTGAATGCGGAAACAGCTTTCTTGACAAAAGATAATGACTGGGTCACAGGGAGCACCAGGTTACATACACCACTGTGCCACATGAAATATCACATAAAGGTCTAAGATTCTCAGCTGACCTGCACCATAGGCATTAAATAAAGCATGAGGAGACATATTTTGATTGTGAAGCTTGATATTGTTTATTGTTGTGACCTATAGTCGCCTAATGAGAAGCGACAGGGTGTCCCACTTCTTGTGTCCCAGCGCTCAACCTTAATCTGTTAACCTGGCTACAAGTGTTTCAGTTAAAAATAAAAATTGTATGATGCCCACTGAACTTAATGTCGAATTCTCTTTGTACCCTCTCTCCACTCTAGCTAATCGAAGAGGGTCCTGGACAGGAGATTTCCATCCATTCAGTCCAAATTCTATTATAAGGTCTATCAATAATGGATTTAAAGCAATAAATGCTTGCAAGACCTCTACCACATCACATGTATCTTATTTAAAGACTGATGTTGACAGTAACCCCTTTACCACCACAGCCAGTTGTGGCTTTCATGAAACTGATATCATTCTGATTATTTTCCAACCTTTTAAGCGCCATCATGTTTTTATTTTTCAATTAACATAGCAGTGTAAGGGCTTTTTTCAGCAAGATGACTTTTTATTACGCCATGTTAGGGTACATATAACTTACTAAATAACATTAATAAACTGTTTTTGAGAGCGAAAGAGTAAAAATTTAAATCCACTATTTTTCGAAGTTCACTGTGTGGTATAAATAACATGTGTTGCGGTTCTAGGGTGATAATCCTGTCTGCAGCTCCACTTATTGTGGAAAATCCTGCACCAATTGTGATTTCAGAATCAGAGTAAAACAAACATTCCCCTCCCCCGACCATGTGCTTTTTTTTGTTAGAGTCCCTCAAAAATGGCCACCAACTATATGAAAACGGAAGCAGGAAGTTCAGCCTAAAACTATAGGTGCTAAATATGTTTGTTAAAAGAACCCAGAAACACTGATAAGTTCTTTACAACTATAAAATAATTGTACAAGGTATTTTGGCAGAAATGTCTTGTACCAGCAGTGTATACCACCAAATTAACTATCACTCGGTAACCAGCAAAGTTGATAACATTTAATAAAACATTAATTAGCTAAACCACTAAAATAAATACATACAAGCATTAATACAATAGTACATACTCTATGTTTAGCAAACTAGCGTGAATCTACCTAAGTGATAAATGAAATATTTAGTGTAAAAATGATACAATCAATATACTTATCCATCCCAGGCTAAGGAGCAGAAGAATGCTCCCCTCTTCAAGGAAAATACCAAAAGCAAAGAGACAGAGGGCCATCTGATCTCCAGCGAAATCCCCTAATGCCCCACCCCTTTGGCCTAATGTCCGCTGCTCTCCTCACATAACCTGGAAAAACAGGTTCTTTAGCCCCGCCGATTGTGGCTGTATGTGACTAAGCTTTAGACCGTGGGGGCAGGGAAATTTATACTAAATGATGGATGTAAAAACACAATTTCAGTGTCCATAACATTCCACCTCTTGCTTTTACACCATAATTTACCAATGTTAGGGGATTGCCTAAATTCCATGTCTGCTAGTTTACCAAACATACAACATGTATATCTCCATAAAACAAAGAAATACAAAGTAATTATATTCCCCCAGTTTCCCCATCCACCCAAATAATCCGGTGTTTGGTGTTTCATGGAGTTTTGATTGCTGTCAGTCTACATTGATCATGGTTAATGTCGCCCTCATTGTTCACTATGTAGCTGCAGCAAGAATCTATGGCTAGGCGATTGTTAGATCTACAGCCCTTATTTGTAGCTTCTCTTGAGACAGTTTCTTTAAAGCGTCCTTGTGGTGGCCAAATCATTTTCCAAAATATGTTGGAGGTATTCCTTTGGTTCTTGGTTCTCCTGTCTCGCAATGTCATCCAAACCCAGTCTTGACAACTTGATCCTTGTCATCTTCCAACCAGGGGATGCTGAGGAATGGGTAGCCTTCTTCACTCCATTAGAAGCGTTGGTCATCTGGTCATCTGTTTGTGGTGAGCTTGGATTCTTATGATTGGAGGTCCATGGGTTGAGCGGGGTTGCACTGCCACTAATCTGCTGAATGGAAAATAAACAGGTTTTAGAGTCACTTTCCAACAATACAATTTTAGTATTTCCATCAGGCCCATCAGAGATTATCTTCTGCCTGTGCTAATCAGTGAACCTTGGTAAAACCCAACACTAGACACAGTTGAACTCCACTCTGCATATCCATACTCAGTTTCCCAGCATTATTCCAACCATTGCTAACTAATTTATGAGTGTGAGTGTTACCTCAGTCCCTCTAGGCATGTTGCATTCTAGTGCAAGGAATAGCTTTTGCTAAACCTCCCCCACCTCTTGCAAAAAAATCAAAGTGGTTAGTTTATTACTAATTTGTTTTCCCCACAAATTTGGGGAGGCTCCTGTAAATGTTAACCCTAAACTAACAAAAGTATTGTCATTTTTACATGTAAGCCTATGGTATGGTCCTAGTGGCCATAAAAGAAAGTTTAGCTGCACGCAGTCAATATCTTATGTGCCTCCATTTTTTCCTGAAAGACAAAACAAGTGAAACATTATTTACATGCAAAAGGAAGGTGGCCATTGTTTACTCGTTAGTCTCCCTTCCCCCATTTGCTAACCATGCAGATACCTAAGTATCGACCTTTAATGGAATAGCTTGGGTGACTTTTGCCTAATTAACAGGGGGAATTAAAGTTTCTGCCTGTAAGAGTATGGCTACTTGTGCATATAACTCCCTAAGCTTACCTTGAACCTGTTGTAGGAACATGTATTTTGTAATGTCATCTTTCATGGGAATAGACAAGTGAGGTTTATTGGGGAAACTGAGAAATTTCTCTGGAAAGCGTTGCTTGGAGGAAGAATGTATCTTTCTGGATTTACCTGGTTCCCTCTGTGTCATTTTTCCAGTAGAATAACAACTTGTGGAGATATGGCCACTATGACCACTTGTAGTACATTTAGCGGAACAGTATTTAGTTTTGTTACCATGTGCCTTACAATATCTAGCGATATGGCCTGAAACACCACATGCACAACAAGACTTTACCCTTTTAGCCGTATTTACTATCTGGGCCTCATTTTTCATTGCTGATCTATACCTTTTCACTGCTAGAGACACACTTCTCACAACTCTTAAACTGCTCCAATTTGCTTTTTACTTCCCCTTGTTGCTATTCGATTTCTGTTTCTTACACAATTGAAAACCAACACTGGGAACTTCTACAGTCTCCCTCTCTAGCGCCCTCTTATTTGCCCTTGAAACACAGACCTTTTCAGAGGGCAAATCTACTGTGGAATGTGGCTGTGAATTATGGGAAGAAGCCAGACCAGACACCATTTTGGGGAACTCTCTTTTAGTAATCTCATTCCTCAAATCTCGGATCTCAGCATAAGACTGAGCCAGTTTGTTATCACTATCTATACATTGTTTTTCCATTCCAGTAATTCTGATTCCAACATGCGAATCTGCCTATCTTCATCACAAATAATCTGTGTTTTTGTCTGCAACTCTTTCTCAAGTTCCTCATTTCTGTGCACCTCACATTTTAGGGCATGTAAAAGAAACCAACCAACTTAAGCCGCAGCTCGGCTCTCATTTTTGTGATAAACCCCTAAATCAAGCTTCAAAGCCATACCTCCTATCTCATCCCCCATCTCTGGGTAAACCGGTGCACCATAGCGTACAAGCTCTTCTGCTATAACACTCCATTTTCCAATAGTGGTAGCCCAATGTGGTACAGCCCCAAATTTGGGCCTTCTACCCCCCATCAATGCACAAAACTTATTCCTAAGGAAACTCATTCTGAACAACAGAATCTCAAGCACAATATCAGATGGCGGGACAATAACACATGTTTACAGGGAGCCTTACTAGTATATATTGTACCACTAACACATACACAAACAGGCTACACTGGGGTATCTCGCACAAGCGTGTATGCCCTCTCACACTAGTGAAACACGGAAAATATAGTGTAGAGTTACAGCTCACACAACTAAAGGTACAATCACAGTCTAGCAACACATGTACAACAGGAGACTTTCAATATGCTTTACAATCTGTGTCTAATAACTATCATGTATGCAATAAAACCAACCATTACCTACAAAAGCAATGCTATTGTTTACAAGTGACAAATCACTAATGCAATACAAGTTACCCTTAAATAAGGAACACAAAGCAACAGTCTATGAGGATCCTGTATAACTAGTACAGTGCTACACATGATTACCACATCGACGATCGCTGTGTCCTACTATTAACCCTTTAGATCTGTCAGCTTTGACAGTTGCATCTAAAGGGACCTTTAAGCACTCCTCGGTGGTCCTGTGGGGTGGATGCCCCCCCGCGCAGCACGATCACGGTGGGAATCCACTGCTGAGGTAGCTGGAGGGCTTAACACACATCCTGTGCTGGCTGCAGCTCTCTGACAATGATAAAGCGATCATCGCATGTCGGCTATTAACGCCAGCCTTCAGCTACAAGAATCAGCTGGGGGCTGGCCGGTATGTCGCTGGCTCGAGTTGGGAGCCGGCACCATACCTGCTTAACCGCACATGGATGTGTATACATGTCCATGGTCGTTAAGGGGCTAATATGTGTAGATAGATGGTTATACATTTATATGTATAGATGGATAAATATCCAGGGATAATTGCATCAAACAATAGTTGGAATGAAAACAAGTTAAGGTTTATTCCATTGTGGTGGCCTTAGGGTAGACTAGAATTTAGGGAGACTAGAATTTGTGATGCCAGTAGTGTTAACCAATACACTAATAAAGGATAAGCCGTTGCCTGTGCCAGGTGCCGGACACGCAATATCTCAAATGCCAGGTTAAGGAAACCACTTTGAAATTTACTTTAGGAATTTGCAACATTGCACAGACAGGAACAGTTCACTTAAGTGCAATATTCGCTGAAGAATGCAACCACCAACCACACTGCCTTCTCGATACTATGGGACTTGTAATCCCTAAAGATTAACTTGTGACTTAGATTTAGCTGAGACTGGTGTGAAATTGTATTGTACAGATTAACTGACATTCTGACTTGACTTAGGTGAGCTTGACTAGACTTTAGACATGCTTGAAGAAAGCTTAGAAGATATAGACTTATAGACAGAAGAGATGGCTGCCACTGGCCTAGAATTTCTACACACAGGGTGGGAGATTTATCAAAACCTGTGCAGAGGAAAACTTGCCCAGTTGCCCATAGCAATCAATCAGATTACTTCTTTCATTTTTCACAGGCCTTCATAAAACTGAAAGCAGCAAGCTGATTGGTTGCTATGGGCAACTGGGCAAGTTTTCCTCTGCACAGGTTTTGATAAATCTCCCCCAGGGTCTCCAGGATTAGGGCTTACTGGACAGGGAGAATCTATTTGCACCTGAGCTGCCTGAGGCTTTGACTCACATTATCTGTTCGCTACTGGACTTGTCTGAACTTGACATGGACAGACTTGACCGAAAAAGGGCCTGTTCAGTGGGAATCCGTATGTGGGCAGTCAGTCAGGAACTGGTAGACAAAGAAGTAAACCTGGAACCTGCCCCATTAGAGATGCATATTTCACCGATCCCAGATCACACAATAGCTGTGGTCAAGGCGACATCATAATGACAGTCATGAGGATTATAGGACAAGAAATCACCGAAAAAATTTCTCCTGATCTACTAAATGATAATTGTTAAAACGTAGCCTTTATTTTACATTGATAAAAAAACTGATGAAAACAGTCAAAAATCAAAAATAGTGCACAAAAGTGTCACACTAACAAAAAACTTGCATAAAGAGCCCAGAGGTATACTCCAAGAAGATGTTAATAGATGCCAAAGGAACAGGGGATAATGCTCTCTAATCGTCTAGCGTATCCCTCCCTCTGTCCCTGCCTTTTGAGGGACCCACCTCCTTAATAGGGTGGCCTCAACCACGGTGCCGGGCCCTACACTCTCTAAGTGAGGGGATAAAACAAAAAATATATAGATATAGATAACAGATATAGAACAGGTACACTGGTGTATAAACCGGGGCTCTAGATCAACCAATAAACACAAAAAAACGTGCTCCAAAATGTGGTATAAAAACACACATAGTTTGCCAAGAGTAGAATTAAAATATCCTACGCGTTTCACCTGTCTGATAGATGCAGGATCATCAGAGAAAAACAAAGAGAAGGAACCACTTGGCACATAAATAGATAGTAATCAGATATATATATGTGTATACCAGTAAAGTTTATATGTATAGCCGTAAGATATACAACAGATGAAAGCTCAGCAGCATAGAGAAACGCATATAAATATCAGCCAACTTATCATAAATACTATCAGATATAATTTCGCAGCCGAAAATCGCCACATATTTTTACCTAAAAAAAAAGATAACGGATATGTATATATAGGTACAAATGTATTCCTAGATTCCTCATCTAGGAATACAATTGTACCTATATATACATATCCGTTATTACTAATTACTATCTATTTATGTGCCAAGTGGTTCCTTCTCTTTGTTTTTCCCTGATGATCCTGCATCTATCAGGCAGGTGAAATGCGTAGGATATTTTAATTCTACTCTTGGCAAACTTTGTGTGTTTTTATACCACATTTTGGAGCATGTTTTTTTGTGTTTAATGGTTAATCTAGAGCCATGGGGTATACACCAGTGTACCTGTTCTATATCTGTTATCTATATCTATATATTTTTTGTTTTAGAGAGTGTAGAGCCCGGCACTATGGTTGAGGCCACCCTGTTAAGGAGGTGGGTCCCTCAAAAGGCAGGGACAGAGGGAGGGGTACGCTAGATGATTAGAGAGCACTATCCCCTGTTCCTTTGGCATCTATTAACATCCTATAGCCATAGTACGTCTGACAACTAGGACGCATTGACCATCTTACAGCCACATATACCCCTATTACTCCGGCTTTGCTAATATCCTGTCATCCTGGAGTATGCCTCTGGGCTCTTTATACCAGTTTTTTGTTAGTGTGACACTTTTGTGCACTATTTTTGATTTTTGACTGTTTTCATCAGTTTTTTATTAATGTAAAATAAAGGCTACGTTTTAACAATTATCATTTAGTAGATCAGGAGGAATTTTTTCGGAGATTTCCCATTAGAGATGCATCACCTTCCTCTGACTGGACTCATCTAACACACTAACTAACTATGAATGAATGAATACAACAATAGAAATTACAGTATAGTAAATGACGCAACATACTACTTTTAAACCTAAGCAGTGGGACCGGAGCAGAGGTGACATCCACCTGAACGGGCAGTTGGACAAGTGTGTTTCTCACTGGGACACCACACCATCACAAGCAGTGTTAAAGAATTATGTTTAAGCAGCCTCTCACCATCTTTTTCAAGCATGCCCTTTGGATATCTATGGAGAGTGCCCGACCAGGATTCACATGCTTGCATGTTCCCTCTGCCATTGTGTTTTTTTCTATATAAATAGATACGGTAAATCATTTTCTATATATACACACTACATCCCTAGCAATGGATTCCTCAACAATGGCAGCCGTGTCCTCTAAGTAATTGCAGTTGTCATTCCTACAGTATTCATGTGAAAATCAAAGCCCCTGATAACATGGAATCTGCACATATTCCTCATACAAGTTTGTTTTAATTCCTACAGTAATACACAATATTTTTCTAAGCACTGAAAAAAATTACCTCTGTGGGAATTCAGCTGGACTTAATAGTTACATAGATACATAATTTATCAGGTTGAATTAAAGATAAGAGTCCATCTAGTAAACCTATAACCCTTCTGTGTTGATCTAGAAGGAGGCAAAAAAAAAAAAAAAAAAAAACCTCTGTGGAGCTGATGCGAATTTCCCCATAACATAGGAAAAAATCCTTCCAAGACTGATGGCATCTTTGCTGTTTGTGCCTTTTTGGAAGTGTTTTCCAAGTCTCTTTAGGGGATTTACTATCTCAGCAACTGCTAAATGGAACATCTACACTCCACATGGGTTAAGTCGTTTAGTACCATCTACCAACTGTGTTCTGCTAATTAAGGTACTGTGGTTGAAATTATTCTATCTTGAATAATTTTGACAACCACAGTACCTTAATTTGCAGAACACAGATGGTGCCTTCACCATGTACACGTAGATCAAGGGGTTAATGATGGGAGTTTTTTTTTAAATCTATTATGTAGTCACCTAATTATGGAGGTACTGTGTGCTGGGTGTTCGGATATATTCTTGACGCCAGGGCACCGTTAACCTACATGGTCCGAGGATAGGACAGCTTCCCAAAGGCTAGGTGTGGGATAATAAATACACCAATGCCAGGTTACAGATAACTGTCATTACTGAGGGAGGAGAAGACGTTACAACCCACATAAAGCACATTAGAGTAGAGGAGATGCAGAGTAACCCTTGGAAGCCCTGTAGGCTTGCTGTGACTTGTAGTATTTTACACCCACTTGATTTTACTTGTTGCAGGCTTGGAACTTTAGACTTACTTATGAAGCCTCCTATGCTGACTAGGGTTCTGATAGTGTCCAATTAATGCTACACCGCCAGGGTATGAACTAGCCCTGAGTGGCCTGTTGACTCACCGGCTCACGTGCTCACAGTTAGGAATTTCTGACTCCTCCTGGGTGGGGAACACTTGCAGAAGGGCGTGGTCTTGCTTAAAGATTTTCTTTAGGCTTCCCTACAATCACCTCACACTCCTGCTGTCTCTCCTCCACACACTGAGCTCTGCACTCCACACACACTTAGACTAGACTAAAACTAGGCACTAACTGAACAGCTCCTCCCCCCCCCCCCCCACACACACACTATATATGACCTAGTTAGTGGGCATCCCATTGGGCAGTCAGGATCACATGGGTACTCTGTATCATGCGTCCTAAAATATATCCTGTACATTTCTTAAAGATATAGTGAAAAACAATAAATAATCAGGCAAAGACTACAATATATATCAAAGCATCACCTGAGCAGCAGTGCCTAGCGCAGGCACCTGAAGCAATGTTTACCTGACAGTACTGGGACACCTCAGTGCTCCAGTGCTCCTGTGGTGACCAGTTTTCTGATCTGATCTCCAGCACAGTCCTCTGTTTCTGGGGGTTGACAGGTCATACTGCAGCTAAGCGATTGGCTGGCTGCAGCAATGTCCCCCCTCAACCGCTGATGTGACGGTTTCAGCCTGGCCACTGTCTTCTTCCTGTCTTCATCCAATACATCCCACTGCCGCTCAGCCTATCACCAGGCAAGACAGGACATAGCTGTGGCTAGCGATTATCTGCAGTGTGACCTGCTGACCCCCAGAAGCATGAAAAGGAGGGAGCACTGGAGATGAGCATAGGTTTTTTGTTTTTTTTATATACCATTCAACGGGGAGTAGTTTTAAAAGATCCTGCTGAATAACCCCTTTAAAGATGACCTGTGGTCACTCCCCCCATTCGTAAGATATAGGGGTTTACAGCCCTTATAATGATTGAAGCAATAAGACAGAGGGGAAGGAGATTTATTTTAAGTGTGTTCAGTGTGCTATGAGTGGGGCATGAATATTTAATGTACAAGGGCGTTTAATAAGCGCTGGGTCAGCAGGATCTCGTAAGAAGCACAAGACTGGAGACTAGAAGATCACTGTCCCTACTGAGGAAATACTATAAATATGTATGTCAACAGGGCCCAGTGCTCCATAACCACCCTCCCTTTCTCAGTGTGACATCCTCTAATGATAATAATATCCAGGGCCAGTGGGACAGTCTATTACCTAGTCAGTGGAGCCCACTCACTGTCTTCCTACAGCATTGTTCGCAGTGGCAAAGTCCTCTGCAGTGTCAGAGCTGCTGCTTCCATATTTTTCCCTCCTCAGTACAGGCAGCTGTGCCTCTCCTCCCTGGTCTTGTGCTACTTAACCCATGTGTGGTGTAAATGCTCTATTGATCAGTTTCTGCAAAGGTAGATGCCCGGACCTGGAAAACACTGCTCAACAAGAGGTGCACAAAGGCATGTATATATAGCTAAGGGGCCCTGGAAATGATCATCCCTTTAGTCTTGGAGAAGAGTAGAAGAAAGAAATTAGAAGACACAGGAATTTTCTCTTTAGTTTCACCATTCCATTGGTGTTAAAAGATGTACATTTTTGAGCAACAGGGAAAAACTTTTTAGCAAAAATTAACTTTTTAGCAAATTTTTAGCAAAAATCATTTAGACTTTTAGAAACTACTTGAATGCAGTGCGTTATGGTGATTGCTTTTTTTTTTTTTGCAGTGGTCTCTGATTTATCAACTGTGATTTCTTTAATTGTTACTAAATCTTACAAACACTTGCCTGGACCACAATTAGAAACTTGTCAACTTCTAAGCTACTTTGCACTTCTTTGATAAATATGGGGGAAGTTCACATGATGTACGCCCAGTAAAACAGGAGTAAAACAAGCTTTATTTAAACAGACAATGAATAATCCCTATAGACTTGACATCATTAGTGTAGCCCCTTATTTTATAATTTGTTGTGGTAACTTGGAGAACACTGGGGTCCAACCACCCTCTCCAACCACCCATGACATTTGTGACCATTTTGCAGCTGAACAAGTAGCACTAGAGGTACCAGAAGACCCTGTCCTACAATGTGTATCCTGGGGAACCACAAAGAAGTCAGAGTCAGACTAGAACCAAAAATAGACCCAGGCATTTAAGACTATGTACCCCTTTTTTGATAGAGGTCCGACTGCTGAGACCCCCACCAGTCACCTCAGTTCAAATGGCTCTACAGCTTTTGCAAAGCTACAACTCTCATCAAGCCTGGAGACCTTGATGCATTATGGGAGTTGTAGTTATGTGGTGTCGGGTGAGGGTAAGGCCAGGGCGTGGTTAACCTATACACCACCCGAAGTGGAGCCAGCTTCTCCTGGGCCAGGCACGGGGCAATAAGTACTCCAACGCAAGTTATGGAAAACTGACTTTACTGAGGCAGGATAGATGATAAAATCTGTTACAGCTCAGATTGGTATAAAGAGAGGTGCAGGGTGAACTTTGGAAGCTTATCGGCTTGCTGGGGCGTATAGTTGATTGCGCTGTGTATGACTGACTTGCTATATGGAAAACCAGGCTTGACTTTAGTGACTTATATGGCTGACTTGGCTGACTTGACTGACTGGAATTGAATCCCAAGACTTAAGTGCTTACCGCTAGGCTTGACATTCACCTGAGTATTGGGGTTATTCTTTAGCAGATGTGTGGTTGCAGGATTAGACTTAAGGCCTCCTCAGAACATCTCACAGACTTACTTCAGACTCACTCCAAACTGTACCTCAGCATAAGACTGACCTCTGAACTCCTACCAAACTATATATGGAGAAGATTTGGAGCATTCCTATTTGGCAGATAAGTCACATGGTTCACCTCTTGCACACTTCTCCAACAACAGGGTTCCTAAAGGTTTAACAGGCTTAAAGCAACAGGTACACAAAAAATACCAATACATTAACCATAGCATAACATTATGATATATTGAGTCCTGAGTAACGTGGGCTCAAGCCAGACACGGAAGGCAACATCAGCCACACAGGGCGGCAGGATGCTATATTCTGTACTGGGTCACCACAAACTCCCCCTCTAAAAATAAGCTGTCCTCTGCATAACATTCTGGAGGGTGGATTTTGGCAAAGTGGCCTAATGGGCCTAGTTAGAACAAACAAAAATAGTTCCTGGGGCATTAGTCAGAATGTCCATCCCAGGGCTAGGAAGATATTCCTGAGGCATTGGTTAGAACGCTCTTCTCAGGGGTGTAAACAGTTGTAAGAGTTCATATTGCATTTTACTTGCAAATGTCGTTATAGACTCCAGATGAATGTATCAAAGTCTGACTCAAGACGTTTTTAGTACTGTACATGAACTCGCTATCTGTACACAATATGCATCATATACATTTCTGACTATTATACAATTTACTTATATTACTTTTCTGACTGTACACAAGACTGACATTTTTACTTAAGAATTTGCAATCCTTCTATAGTAATATATATTTTATTACTGATTTTTATTCTATGTACATTTACTTTGTGTGGTTCACTCTCTATGTCTAGCAGCTAATTGTCCCTGAGTAGACCGCTGAGATCTGCGCAACTGAAACAAAGACATTAGTCACTTTATACGTCTACATAAACATTTTATATATACATTATTTACAGTTCTAGCCCATTACTACCACAATCATCAACACCATCTTAAACAATTTTAAATTTTTTCATTTTGCCCATATAAATGTATGTTGGCACACTTCAAACCCTCCTAAATAGATAATTTTTTTTATGTTAGCGCACTTCCACAACATCTTTGATATTTTACCCTGTGATTTAATGTAGTACCCTATAAAAGTTCTAGGTACTGTAAGTATTAAGAAGTTCATGGCCTTAGCCAGGTACATACGCTTAAGAATATGGTTACTGCAAAAGTTCTTGGAAAGTCACCAGGCACAGTTTCTTCAAAATTGCAAACTGAAAAATAGAGAAAACAAAACAGCACACCATTCACTTTACTTTAGTGAAACACCATTATTGGCGAGGAAAAGGCATTTTTTTTTCGTACAAGATTCAATGAGTGGGGAACTGTCCATCCAAGCCTTGATGGTCTCCATTCTTCCTGGGCTGAGACATGTAATGGGGTCCCCTTGCTTGGACTCCCTCTAAGGGGTTGACAGTGGTATTCCAGGACACCCTGGACAACTGGGAATTGGATATGTTGGGGCTGATGGTTACCACCATTTGTAAGGACGCAGCTTGCGCCACTGGGGTAGGGACTGTTGGTGCCTGTTGGGCCGGCCAAACCTCCACAACAGCAGGAGTAGGCTGAGGCACATCTGGACTGGATACTGCTGCTCCACAACTTGTAGTGTACTTGGGAGCGTGACAACCATCTCTGGCAACAGTGGCTCTTTTTCAATACCTCCTTTTGCCTTGGGAGGAAGTAGACCGAAGGGATCAGAGTCCCAATCCTCAGATGGAAAGCAGATAAAGGAGAGCTGTGTGGGATTCTTAGGACTGGTGACAGCTGCCGCCCATTTCCCTCTTTCACAATGTACCGCATTATATTCTACGATCTCCCTACTCTCCATGGAGTGTAGTTGGGAAGGTAGGTAGTACCGTTAAACAGCACAACGGTAAATCAATACAGTGCCACCGTGGTGGCAGTCCATTAAGGTGCCATACCCCCTGACTTTATCGAATTTGACTACCATGGCTCTTTGCCAGACTAGGGGTGGCTCTCCAGGTCTGGGGTGTTTCAGCATCCTGATATACACATTCTCTAAGTGCTTGGTATCCCGCTGCTGTGCTTGTCGCACCTCATAAGGCAGTACTTTGGGAGGGTACTGATGCCTCCTTTGCTCCCTCAGCTCCTCTACTATGACGGCCATACAGGCTTCATGCTTAGTCCTCTCAGACAAGGCTGCAGTGATTGGGGGTGCTCCTTTCCGGGCAGGGGCAGGAGGTGCTCATGCATGTACTGGATAACTCGTCATCACCAAACACGCACCGGGGCAGCTGGGGGTGACTCTGGACGTGGCGCTGGTTTCGGGACCTGGGGTGCTGACTCAGGGCTGGAGGGCGTGGACGTTGTAGAAAAGCTGGCTACTACCGGGGTACTCATACTCAGTTCCTCCATTGGGATCTCGGCCCAAGATCCCCAGGTCCTGTGGTCTGGAGACACCTGCATCAGTAATTCCCTTCTGGAAGACAGCGGAGTCCCTCAGAGTGTTCCACAGACTGAAGTTGCTGGCCAGCTGTCGTCGCTTTCAGGGAGTGGAACGTGCAGGCATTGCTCCTCCACTGGCAATTTCTGTAGAGGTTCTGCCAGCTCTTGAAATACTTTGGCGGCAGCTGCCGCGACATCACTGGCGCTGCACGCCATGCTGGAGCTCTCAGATACATACTGTTCAGCCATCTTGCGGCTCTCACTTGCTTCCGGTGGTCTGAAGAGGTTGGTCTAAGCACTGCCCTTTATAGTGGTCTCCAGCAAGAGCACCGCCAGCCAGAAGTATGTCAGCAGAGCACCCTCTTTGGCCACCCCCTGGGCAACAGGTTCCACCTTGGCACCGCATCTTGGTTTCCATGCACAGGGGTGGGCATTCATTGCGCTTTTTTTGCTGACTCCATTAACCCTTGCATGGGCGGCAGACTGGATGACGCAGCATGGCTTCTGTACGTACTTTACACATGACAGACACAGGCTTGTTTCTTTCACAATGGGCAGAATTAATTTTTTCTTCTCCCCCTCTTTTTCACTAGCACCTCTTCGCATAAATGCTTTAACAGACAAAGTCCCATACAAAACTGGCACAGTAATTGTTGCACGAATTGTCGCACGCTATAGACACAGTTCAGACTGGGGAATATTCTTGCATAAGGCACACACCCATATCCTGTACGTGGACGCCAAAAGTTGTGGTGTCGGGTGAGGGTAATGTGCAATTAACCTTTTTGTGACACCACGGTGTTGTTAAAGAGTAGCTCCCACCATCCTTTTTTTTCTGTCCCTGTCTATTGCCCATCTATCCCTAACACCCTCCCTGCCTTTCATTTTTTTTTAACTAAATTTAAAATGCCTTTATGTCTGCCTGGTAGTGTGCTCAATTACCAAGCAGACTTCCCCAGCAGGCATGACATTACTGATGCCTGCTGGGGCCGACACTTCCGCCCTTAGATCATCTATAAAGGGTGCCTCCAGCTGTTTCACCACTACAACTCCCAGCTTGCCCTGACATCTATTGGCTGTCAGGGCATGCTGGAAGTTGTAGTGGTGAAACAACTGGAGGCACCCTGTGTTGAAAACAATATATCTTTGTTAGGGCCACAACCTGCTACCCCGAACCCCATCGCGCAACCCGCTCTCTATCAATCACCCCCCCCCCTGGCCGCCGCTGTGCAACCTGCTCAATCAAACAACCCCCCCACCCAGCTGCCACCGCGCAACCGCCTCTTCCCCCCCCCCCCACCCCGAAAATAACTTACCACAGTGCAGGACATTCCTGAGGCAGCAGCAGCCGGGAGGCGGGCCAACATGCGAGGCCAGGGAGCCAATGCACGCATCCTTTGTGCTCTCAGCGCTCACTCCCACCTGTCTGATTGACAGGCAGGGAGCGAGCGCAGGCTGATTGGCTGACTGAATTAGGACCAATTGTCCACCCAGCATCGCTCCTAATTCAGTCATGACGTCACAGCAGGCTGCAGCCGGCCACTAGGAGGGAGACCCCCTAGTGGCCCGTTTTCAAATATAAAATGAACTGTTAAAATTACAAAAAAAAATTATGAAAGTATATTAGGGATATGTTGTAGTACATAAGTACTGCAACATATATTTAAAAAAAAAAGGTTGGTGAAAGTGGCCATTTAACCCATACACCACCCGAGGTGGAGCCAGATTCTCCTGAGCCAGGCACGGGGCAATGAGTACTCCAATGCAAAGTTACTGAAAAACTGACTTTACTGAGGCAGGATAGATGATAAAATCCGTTACAGCTCAGATTGGTATAAAGAGAGGTGCAGGGTGAACTTTGGAAGCTTATCGGCTTGCTGGGACGTATAGTTGATTGTGCTGTGTATGACTGACTTGCTGTAAGGCAACCTACGCTTGACTTTAGTGACTTGTATGGCTGACTTGACTAACTTGACTGACTTGAATTGAATCCCGAGACTTAAGTTCTTACCGCTAAGCTTGTCATTCACCTGGGTATTGGGGTTATTTTTTAGCAGATGTGTGGTTGCAGGATTAGACTTGAGGCCTCCTCAGAACCCCTCACAGACTCACTTCAGACTTCTCCAAACTTTACCTCAGCATAAGACTGACCTCTGAACTCCTACCAAACTATATATGGAGCAGATTTGGAGCATTCCCATTGGGCAGATAAGTCCCATGGTTCACCTCTTGCACACTCCCCTAACAACAGGGTTCCTAAAGTTTAACAGGCTTAAAGCAACAGGTACACAGAAAATACCAATGCATTAACCATAGCATAACATTATGATAAATTGAGTCCTGTGTAACGTGGACCCAAGACAGACACTGAAGACAACATCTGTCACACAGGGCAGCAGGATGCTATATCTGTACTGGGTCACCACAGTGTTGTAACAGTTGGAGAGCCACAGATTAGTGTACAGTTTTACCCATCATCACTGTAGAACATACAAGTGACTGCAGCACTGACGTAGGTTCACGGGGTCAGCCACCACCGATGGAGAAAAAAGCTACAATGATGGGACTAATCCAGAATATGTCAATAATAGCTAACTCATTTATTGCATAAAAACTAATTAAAACTCTATTCTGCCCCCTTCTCCCCTATTCTCCTCCTCATACACCTTGAATAGGAGGCTCAGTGGTCCATGGACACGGTGACCTGCACTTCTTGGTGGCAGAAAGTGAGGCTCCAGGTTGTCCTGCTGCTTGGTACAGAAAAGGCAGGGTAGGGACATCAAGTACAGGGCTCACTGTACTTGGAGCAGGGAACAATGCCTCATCCCGCGCAGCTAAAGAAGGGGAGCTTTGTGGGGAGAGAGCTGCAAGAGCTGCATTTATTTATAAAATAAAAATGTCTTTTGTCAGGGGAGATGGACGGCCCTGCAGACGGTTGGGTCCACCAGGCAAATGCTCAGTGTGCCTAATAGCCAGTCCGGCCCTGAATGAAGTAATATGCAAAGTTATCTCTCCCCAGTATACCAAGGTTGCCTTGCCTACCAATGCCCACTTTATTTTGGGATTATTAAAAGCAGTCCGTGTCTCTACTTTCATTTTGGGATGTCCATAGCACTTGGAAGTTCCTAGTTCTACCATAAGCATTGACTTTGATTGTAACCTATCTATATGTGGCAACAGTAACCACCATTAGGACCACAGAAAAGCACTTCTTGTACTAGAAGTAATGTGTTTTTGATCACATTAACTGTTGCGCACATATGATCTTAGACTGCTCACTCACATTTAAAGACTGAAAGTCTGCAACCAAATCTCTTGGATTGGGTTTAGCGTCAGAAAGGTCAAAAAATGTCTCCAGTTAGGCGCCAACATGCCCCCTCCCATAGACATGAATGGAGGGGACGTGGCGTCATGATGGGGTGTTGCGTGACATTATGTCTCCATCTCTGGAGCAGCGCCCGGCACAGAATGCCAGGTGCTGCAAGGAGATTGTGGGGGTTCCATTGGCGTGACCCCCGTGATCTGACATCGTATCCCCTATCCTTTGGATAATGGATAAGATGTTTAAAGCGGAATACCCCTTAAACAGCAATCTTCATTGTTTGGACCAACAGTTTTTTTGCAGTCAAAAATTAGGCTAAATTCACTCTAATAAAATGATGTCTGGAAAAGAATGGGTAGAATAAAGTGTGTGATATATGGTACTCCATGATCCATCTTCAAAATCTGTGTCAAATCTGTGTAACTTTAACTTCAAATGCATGTCAAAAATCAGATTTTAAGGGACATATTTAGTACGGTTTACAGCTAAAAAATAAGCCCATACACATTACTTGTACAGAACCTGTGTTGTTACTGTCTGCCCTTGCACCAATAGTAGTCTATACTAATACGCCTCCAAATGTCTATGATTTTTCTGACAGATGATTTTTCACGATAAATTTCATGAGTCAAGGAGAAAAACAAGTATGGCTTTCTCAATTGAACAGAATATTAAGGAGATATTTCTGAATTTCACCATAAGGAGGCACTTAATGATGTCACACACAGATGTGCACTATAGAGCTATATGATCTGTATGTATAGCCATACGAGCTCCTATATATACATGTGGGCAGAATTCTGCGCTATTTGCACTATTCAGAAATGTACACAAGATGGCAGTATAAGACTTTATATTGCTATATCACAGGCAAGGGAAGCTCTGTAATACATTAAAGCATGATGTAATGAGAAAACAGGTTTTATCTTTTTTTTTATAACAGTTTCAGTTCTCCAATGAGGTTGTTTCTAACTTTCCTAACATGTAGGGTCGCAGCATGCATCATATAGATAAAATACAAGGGTACATGAAATAAGAAGCCTGGTATGACGTTAGCAATCTCCCTTTAGTTCACATAAAGCAAAATGGACAAACCAGATGAGTCACGATGAACAGCTAAAATACCATGTGTACAGCATATGATACATTGTAAACTATACAACCTTATTGCTCTTATTCACTATTTTCTGCGCTGGTAAGGCACTTTGGGGGGGAAATTCATTTTTTGGCACAAATCTCTGCATGCACCAAATGTTTCCACCAAACCATTTATGCAGTTTTCCAGTCCCGACTTTACTTCATGTTAATTTAGCCCTTTTTTTGCAGCGGTCACGTATTCATCATGTGCGACAAACGCCTATAGTCACCCGTTTTGTCGCATCCTATGTTAATTAGTCCCATTTCTACACTATATAGTTTAAAGGGGTACTCCGGCGCTTAGACATCTTATCCCCTATCCAAAGGATAGGGGATAAGATGCCTGATTGCGGGGGTCCCGCAGATGGGGACCCCCGTGATCTTGCACGCCGCACCCCGTTAAAATCAGTCCCCGGAGCGTGTTCGCTCCGGGTCTGATTACTGCCAATCACGGGGCCGGAGCAAGCCTATGGGAGGGGGCGTGACAGCTGTTACCTACACAACCCAAAATGAAGCAAAAAAAAAAGGGGGGGGGTAAAAAGATACACAGAACAACCGTTATTGATGAATTCTCCCCTTTGAGTCCTTGTTCATTCACTGCAATTCTGATTCAACAACTGTACCAATACTGCACTATGTAAACCTTTATGCTGAGTTCACACTTAGTATTTAATCAGTATTTTAGTGAAAACAGGAGTTGAACTGACACAGAAAAAACTATACAGTGACCCCTCGACCTACGATGGCCCCGACATACGATAATTTCAACATGCGATGGCCTCTCAGAGGCCATCGCATGTTGAAGGCAGCATCAACATATGATGCTTTTTTTATGCCGGGGCCATCGCATAAACGGCTATCCGGCAGTGCAGACTTCTTCAGCTGCCACCGGATAGCCGTTTACGGTGCCCTGTTAGCTCCGGTGATGGTTACTCACCTGTCCTCGGGGCTCCGGACCGTCCTCTTCAGTATCCCCTGCATCGTCGGTGATCTCCATCGACATCATCACTTCGCTGCGCACGCCGTCCCGTCATCCAATAGGAGCGGTGTGCGTAGCAACGTGATGACGGCGACGGAGCGCGTGGATGCTGGGGAAGCAGAGGCCTTGCCGGAGCATCGGGGACACCTCGGGGACGCGGCGACATCGATGGAAGGCGACATCCAGGGCAGCGGTGACGGACCGGAGCGGTGACGGTCCAGAGCCAATGGCTGTCCGGGCATGCTGGGTGTTGTAGTTTTGCAACATCTGGAGGTCCGCAAGTTGTAGACCATTGTCCTATATTTTACATTGCACAGATCCCTCAACATGCGATGGTTTCAACAAACGATGGTCCATTTGGAACGGATTACCATCGTATGTTGAGGGACCACTGTAGTAGAATGAATTGCAGCTTTTTCTTTGTTTTGAACCCACTCTTGGTTTTGTCTTAACCCCTTAAGGACACATTTTGCTGTTTCATTTTTTTCCTCCTTGCATTCTAAAAATCATAACTCTTTTATATTTTCATCAACAGACTCATATGTGCCTTATTTTTTGTCTGACCAATTGTGCTTTGGCAAAACCAAAATAATATTATTTGAGTGAGGAAATTGAAAAGAAAACAGCAATTTAGCTAATTTTGGAAGATTTCGGTTTCACGCTATACACTTTACGGTATAAATGACGGTTTCTTTATTCTGTGGGTTAATAAGATTAAAATGATGGTTCGATACTATGGTTAGATACTTTTCTATTATTGTAATGCTTTAAAATAAAAACTTTTTTACAAAATAATAATGTTTAAAATTGCCATATTTTAACCATCTATAACTCTCTTTTTTTGCAGTAGTAGTAGTTTTTATTGGTACCACTTTTGTGTATATGTATCTTTTTATAAGTTTTTCATAACATTTTTTGGGAATATGATAGTTTGGAAATTTACAAACTGGGCGATGCCAAACATGTTTATTCATTTTTTTTTTATTCTTTTTTAGGCTTTTTGGGATAAAATAGGAATATTTATTTTGATTGGGGAGGGACTTTTTCACATTTCTTTAAAACTTTTCTTAATTTTTTAAAACTATTTTTACACTTTTTATGTCCCCACTATATGCATATGCATAGCACTAATAAGTGTTTGTGGCGATCTAATCTGGAAAGCAGACCAGAGAAAAACATGTCAGAAGGATGGACAGAGGCAGGTGAGGCGACCTCCATCCGCCATCTTTGATGATTGGATCCTCACAGCAGTGCCGCGGGCTATCCGATTATCCATTCAAAGTTCTGCATTGGCACAGATGCCGTGATCAGTACTGAGGGGTTAATGGTGGACATCAGCGCAATTGTTGATGCCCGCCATTATCGACAGGTCCCTGGCTGCTTATTGTGTTCCAGTGCTCGGGTCATGTACAGGACATAAATGTACGTCCTGGTGCGCTTAGTATGTCGTTAAGGGTTAAACTAAAACAAGACACAGACAGCGCTCCGTAGTGTGATAAAGTTTAAGACCAAAATTGGTATAGTAAAAGTGGTGCTTACCACATAGAGTTAATCTCCACCAAGTGTAACTATGGAACAGAGTAGTAATTTGAGTGCCTGCAGCTGCTCCACATCCAACCTCAAACATAGCCAAAATTTCCTCCAACATAGCGACGGGATTGAGAGGCGCTGGACACACAGACTAAAGGGATTTCAAGTTTAATCACCCATGATGCTCATGGGTGATAAAACTTGAGATCCCTTTAGTCTGTGTGTCCAGCGCCTCTCAATCCCGACGCTACAATGGAGGATATTTTGGCTTATATGGTTAAGGGGTTAAAGGAAAACTCTCAGCCTTTTCACCCACACTAAACCCAATACACTGGTCATAGTGTGGTTGAACAGGAGTCCAAAGAGGGGTCACTTACTTAAATATGTCCAATAGGAACTGAGATATGTCCCCCAGAAAATCCTTTGCTAAGCCTTCGCTTGCAGGGGGTGGGGCTTCGCCTGTTGAATTTACATATTCATTTTCTGTGACCACTTCACTAGGATGTGATGTCCCCTACAGCACGATCTCATGAGTTAAAATGGCAGGTTGTATTGTGGCACATAATTTAGCAGATATTTTGGGTTGTAAATAATCCAAAACATATTCAAATGTTCAAAGGCTGAAAAATTTTTCATACATTCGAAGGCTTAAAAAAGTATTTTGGGGAGATTTATCAAAAACCGTGTAGAGGAAGAGTGATGCAGATGGCCATTGCAACCAATCAGATTGCTCCTTTTAGCTTTAAAGAGGCCCCCAAAAATGAAAGAAGCAATCTGATTGGTTGCTATGGGCAACTGCACCACGCGTCTCTTCATTGGTATTGATAAATCCCCCTCTTTGCATCTGAAAAATTTCCTTTTCTTTAAAATTCAAAAGAAACCTTAAAACTGGTGTGTGAAAGTAGCCTCACACAGGTCAACCAATCCCATTTCAATTGGCAGATTCAATTGACATTTTTCTCATGTGTATGGCCACTTTAACGTAAGGTCAGTTCACACTAAGAATCACAGCTCGTAATATCAAACAGAAATTCTTGGTGAAAATAGTGATCGGCTTTGCAGCATCCTCCAACTGCTGTCAATGGGATTTCACTGCAGTAATTCCTCTGCAGAATTTTTGCTGAAGTTCTGTCCAGATTACATTGCCGTCAATGGGGACAGTGCAGGTCCTCACAGTAATAGCACATCTGAGGTGAGACATTGCTGAAGCTGTTGATTGGCCGTCACTTGCCATAGGGGAACACCCAAACTCTACTCCACTTCCCTGACCTCAGTGGGTTCACAACAAGGTGACAGCATATGGAAATTTACAAAGCAATTTCACGTGATCTGCTCAGTAATTGGATCACAATAATGTTTTTTATAGTTTTAACACAATGTTTACCCATGCCGTTTATGAGCTAGTCATTGGTACATCATAACTTTATAACTAGGTGACAAAGCATGAGAGCCAATATAACCTATCTCCAAGTACAGACAATAACTGTGAGGTTGAAAAAAAAGAATCCAAGCAACATCCCTAGAAGGTAAAGTGCAACTATCATGTAGACTATGCTTATGAAGCTGGGCACACAATATAGTAGGGCTTCACAAGCCTATTCTAGGCATATCTGAAAAAGGAGTCATCCAGATAGTCACAGAGGTGGGGCCCAAGGTCTGCTGCTTTGAGGGCCGCTCCACCTCTCTTCAGCGACATCACTGTTGATTGACATCTTATGAAAATAAGGTGCCTGGCCCAGACAAAATATTCAAATTAGTTATAGAATATTGGCTTGTTACCTCTCCACGCCAATACCATTCATGTCAGATTGCTCTTGAAACCTGAAAAAGATCTGCTCGATGGTTCTCAGTCATTTTGGAATCATGGATATTTTTCCTACTTCTGGGGGGGGGGGGGTCTGTATTTTCGTATTTTGATTAAGACTCCACCTCTCTACAAGATTAAATTCTGTCCCGTCACCTTTCTTTTTAACTTGGCCCTGGAACTGCTTGCACACTGTCTTCAGCAGTAAATAACTTATAGAAGAATACATGTAGTAGGCAGGTGTCTAAAACAACTTTAGTTGCTCTTCCTGTCAGACTCGGCCAACCAGCTGTGAAATCCCATTTTACTTATCTAGGCATAAAATACAAACTGATCCTCATTTTCTCTACCAATTGAAAACCCCCAAATTTGTGGTGAACTAAGGCAGCGGTTAGATTTGCTATTCACGATCCACATCCCATTCAAGAGACTGTGAATCATTCTCCATGAAAGTCTTTTAGCTTGTGATTTCTGATGTCTAAATGGTTTGAGCTTTGGGGTCATACTGAATTCCCTAATGGTTGAGAAAGCAGCCGCTTCAGGGAATAAAGAGAGGAAGAAAGATATTGGGCAAAGCAGCTAATATAAATGGAGGAAAAGAGATGGCTCTTGGCTAGAGAGATAAGGAATAGGTTTGGCCTTGGTGGAAATTATTTGCTATCTATCCTGCAAATCCTGTAGATTGGCCAACCCCATAAAGAGGTCTCCCAGGATCAACTTACCTTACAGGAATATGATGGGATTTAAATTACAATTTTCTTAAGGTACAAAAGTTCAGCATATTTTCCAAATGAGCAGAGCGACTCGGGTACAGTGAGGTTGTAGAAAATATCCTTCAGAAGAGTCCTTGTTCAGCCATTTCCCTCTTCTGACTAAATAATTCTTCCTCAGAATTTTGAAAATGAATGCTCTTTCAGTGTAGACAGTGGTGAAACCTCATGAACACCACACGGTGCCCTAATGACACCAAACCGGGTTAAAGGTTAAACTATAGCAAATGGAGCTTAATGTAGGGTCACTTTCAAGGCCAATGTTTGGTTTATTTTTCTTGTAGGCTTTTGCTAAAACTGGATTTTGAATAAGTCTGAAAGCTCCTTCTACCAACATAACCTAACAGAGAGAAAACAAGCTGCGTCTGCACTCCAGCCTAAGTTAGACCAGACTGATTCCAGCCCTCCCTCAGAAGCCTCTAGTAGTTATTGCATAGAAGCAAGCTGAGGTGAGTCATTTGACCAATGTTCCATGCATCCTTACAGATATAAATCACCAGTGGTGGCAGCAAAGAATAAGATGTTCATGCTTTACATCAATACTTCTGCAGTGTATGCAAAGGTAGAAATGTGTCACAGAAAATAGCAGGTTATAAATGTTAAACTTAAGATATTTAAGTAATAAGCTTATACACTTAGCAAGAGAATTCCTCAGCCACTTGACACCTTAATGGCTGGGAGGGGGTACAGGAATACGGCATATGCTAGCTCACTATGGATTCCCACAGGGTTGAAGATATATCATATGGTATCTCACCAACTCAATTCCTCCCCAGAACTGAAGGTGTCATATAGTCCACGCAGTCTATCAGAACTGGACTTGTCCCAGACTGGTATGTGTGGTATGCATCCAATGTGACTAGTGATTAGCATGTAATCAATGTATAAAGAGCTTACATGTGCAACATTTGAGCAAGATCTGCCTGGGTTATGTGTAGTATCTGTCCCTCAAGAGAACAGTATGTGTTAAATGAATGAGTTCTTTGTGTTCATCATCATATGTGTAGGCTATGAATTCAGTTTTAATAAAAAATAAAAATAAAAAGAGAATACAATACCATAAACATAAATGTTACAAGGTTTAACAGCTATAACAGAAATAATTTAAAGGGGTACTCAGGTGGAAAAATTATTTTTTAGGGCAAATCTGTGTCTTTGTTCCACAACTGGTCTGTTGGTTATACTAGTCTGTAGATGGTATAATCCATACACAGCAGTCCATTCCTAATAGTATTTGAGAGAGTCTTTTTGCAATTTTGGGTTTAGTTTAGTTCTTTTTAGGGTACTGTAGCACATTTTTCTGCCCTCATAAGTGCATAACACATACCTATATCTAAGTGGTGTACTATTTTGTACCTGTTAATCTGTCAAAGGCCTAGATACTGTGAAAGGACAGCCAAAAGTAATCACTGGCTGGTGTTTTACTCCAATACGTTTTTTAAGCGCACTGTAGCATATTTTTCTGCCCTCATGAGTGCATACCACATACCTACATCTAAGTGGTGTACTATTGTGTACCTAATAATCTGTCAAGGGCCTAGATACTGTGAAAGAACAACCAAAAGTAATAATCAGCTGGTATTTTACGCCAATACGTTTTTTAAGCGCACTGTAGCGCATTTTTCTGCCCTCATAAGTGCATACCACATACCTACATCTAAGTGGTGTACTATTGTGTACCTAATAATCTGTCAAGGGCCTAGATACTGTGAAAGAACAACCAAAAGTAATAATCAGCTGGTGTTTTACTCCAATACGTTTTTTAAGCATACTGCAGCACATTTTTCTGCCCTCATAAGTGCATACCACATACCTACATCTAAGTGGTGTACTATTGTGTACCTAATAATCTGTCAAGGGCCTAGATACTGTGAAAGTCCAGACAAAAGTAATCACCGGCTGGTGTTTTACTAAAATTCCTTTTTTTTAAGCGTACTGTAGCACATTATTCTGCGATCATAAGTGCATACTACATACCTACATCTAAGTAGTGTACTATTTTTCACCTGTTAATCTGTCAAGAGCCTAGATACTGTAAAAGTCCAGGCAAAAGTAATCACAGCCTGGTGTTGTACTCAGATACTTTTTAAAGTGTACTGTAGCGCATTTTTCTGCCCTCATGAGTGCATACCACATGCCTACATCTAAGTAGTGTACTATTTTGTACCTGGTAAACTCTCAAGGGCCTAGATACTGTGAAAGGCTGGGGAAAAATAATCACTGGCTGGTGTTTTACTAAAAATATGTTTTTTTAAGCATACTGTAGCGCATTTTTCTGCCCTCATAAGTGCATACCACATACCTAAATCTAAATAGTGTACTATTTTATACTTGTTAATCTGTCAAGGGCCTAGATATTGTGAAAGTGCAGGCAAAAGTAATCACCAGCTGGTGTTTTACTCCAATACGTATTTTTATGCATACTGTAGCACATTTTTCTGCCCTCTTTGTTCCACAACAAATCATCTGCTGGTTATACTAGTCTGTAGACGGTATAATACATACCCAGCAGTCCATTCCTAATAGTCTGTGAGAGAGTGGAATTTTGGGTTTAGTACACAACGACAGTGTACTGCTGGTGTTGTGCAAAAACACGTATTTTTAAGCATCCTGTAGCACATTTTTCTGCCCTCATAAGTGCATACCACATTCCTACATCTAAGTAGTGTACTATTTTGTACCTGATAAACTCTCAATGGCCTAGATACTGCTAAAGGCCAGGGAAAAGTAATCACCCACTGGTGTTTAATTAAAATACATTTTAGCATACTGTAGCACATTTTTCTGCCCTTATAGGTGCATACCACATACACACATCAAGGTAGTGTACTATTTTGTACTTGTTAAACTCTCAAGGGCCTAGATACTGTGAAAGGACAGCCAATAGTACACACCTGCTGCTGTTCTAGACAAATACTATTTTAAGCGTAGTGAAGCGTATTATACTCCCCTCATATATGCAATAAGTATGTCAGGCAGAGTAGTGCCAGGATGTGAACAGAGGAGTGGAAGAGGCCTAAATTCATCAAGCGCAGGCAGAAGTCGCAGCAGAGTAGGGGTGTGTGCCAGCCGGAGTTTAAGCGAGAGGTCTGAGCTCCCGGTGTCAGCTAGCAGTCGTGTCGTGTCCAGCAACCCAGCAGCCATGATTGATCGGTTTACCCAGTCTTCACCCAGTCGGCACCAGTAGAAGTCAATCAGTGCAGGCTGTTGGTGGGAAAATCAGCTACTCGGCGGTGTGGCAGTTTTTCATCAAGCATCCGGAGGATGTTAACCTGGCCACATTCAAGATGTGTTGGCAGAAGGTAAAGCGTGGCCAGGGTCCCAATGTTGGCACCATGGCCCGTGTCAACATATGCAGCATCACCATAAAGCAGCCTGGGAGAACCGTGGCACGCCACTTGCTGTTCCAGCCAGCCAAGGCTCCACCACCTCAGCCGAAGGGAGCTGTGTGTCATACCCATCTTCTGTCGTTCCAGGTGCTCCTGCTCCTCCTACTCCGAGTCAGTTATTCTGTCAGCAATCCATCGGCAATGCCATGTCCAAGAGACAACAGTATGCGCCCACTCATCCAACAGCGCAGAAGCTCAATGTACTCCTGTCCAAGTTGCTGGTGCTGCAGTCCCTCCCTTTGGTGGACTCTGCACCTTTCAGAGAGCTGATGTCTTGTACCAAGCCGAAGTGGAGAGTCCCAAGCCGTAATTTCTTTGCCAAGAAGGCAGTACCAGCCCTGCACAATTTTGTGAAACAGAAGGTGGGCCAGTCCTTGAGCCTGTCGGTGTGTACAAAAGTGCACGGTAGCACCGACGTCTGGAGCTGTAACTACGGTCAGGGACAATACATGTCCTTTACGGTCCACTGGGTGAATGTGGTTCCTGCACAGCCACATCAGCAACTTGGACAGGTCACGCCACTACCGCATCCATGCTCTCAGGCCATTGGTCCTGTGACAGTGTGCCTCCTCATCCTCCGCCATGTCCTCATCCTCCACTGCACAGACAAGTCTCAGTGCCCCTCCAGCACACCATGTGTGCAGGGCACGGCGGTGTCACACTGTTCTTCACAGGGTTTTCCTTGGAGAAAAGGGTCACACAGGGGAGGAACTGCTAAAGTCATTCATCAAGAAATCGATACTGTCAAAGCGAGCGCTCCGGTCCCCGCCTCTGGACCGGAGCGCCCGCTTCCCCTCCTCCTCTCCCCGGGATCCCGGCATCTCCCACTCGGACATACCGACCGGGAGCACGGGATCCCTTGTGTCAGGGACGCGGCTGCCGTGGCGGCTGGTCCCCGCTCACGTGCCGCGTCCCTGTCTAACTCACCCGGCACCCCGCTCCATACGCCGATTCTCTCTGCCTCTCGGCGCGCGCGGCCCCGCTCTCTAGGGCGCGCGCCGCCTTCAGTAAATTTAAAGGGCCAGCGCACCATTGATTGGTGCGCTGGCTAATTGTTCCCTGCTCCTTCCCCATAAAAGTTACCTGCCCTTTCCTGCTCCTGCCAGATCTTTGTGCCCCAGTGCCTTTGAGAAAGCGTCCCATATAGTGTGTATTGCCTTGCCTGTTGTCGAACCCGTTGCTACCGCCTACTCGCCTTAAACCCTTGCCGCCTGCCCTGACCTCTGCTACGTCCGACTATGCTCCTGCCTGCTCCCTGTGTACCACGCCATATCAGCTGCCAGAGAGGTCGAGTTGCTACTGGAGGATACGACCTGGTGGTTACCGCCGCAGCAAGTCCATCCCGCCTTGCGGCGGGCTCTGGTGAAAACCAGTAACCACTTAGAACCGGTCCTCTGGTACAACCCGCGCCATCGCCTCTCTGGTCAAGAGGATCCACTACCAGTCCTGCCGGTACGTGACAGTAAGATCCGGCCATGGATCCCGCTGATGTTCCTCTGCCAAGCCTAGCGGACCTCACCTCCATTGTGGCCCAGCAAGGTCAGCAGCTAGCCCAGCTAACCGCCCTGATGCAGCAGCTCCTGCCGTCTCAGCAACAAACAGCTCCTCCGCTTGCATCTGCTGTATCTCCTCCACCTGCAGCTACTACTGGTTCCAGAGTCCGCCTATCCCTGCTGGACAAGTATGACGGAGATCCCAAGCCGTGACGAGGGTTCCTTTCACAGTGCTCTCTCCATCTCGAGCTACTCTCTGACCAGTTTCCTTCCGAGCGAGCCAAGGTAGCCTTTATCCTCAGTCTGCTCTCCGGGAAGGCCCTGGCCTGGGTTACACCACTATGGGACCGCGCTGATCCTGCCACCTCCTCCGTCCAGAGTTTCTGTTAAGAGTTCCGGAATGTTTTCGAGGAACCTGCCCGGGTTACCTCCACAGAGACTGCCTTACTAAATTTGTCCCAGGGAGGCTCTACCATGGGTGACTACGCCATTCAGTTTCGCACCCTAGCCTCTGAACTGAACTGGAACAATGATGCCCTGTGTGCCACATTTAAGAAGGGACTTAACAGTGAAGTAAAGGACGTCCTGGCTGCACGTGAACTACCTTCCACCCTTAATGACCTCATCTTGTTGGCCACTAGAATCGACAAGCGTTTCGCCGAGAGACGAGAGGAACTCCTCCTAGAAAAAGGAAACACTCAACCTTGACGCTACCCTCGTCTGGCTCCCGTTTTTCAGCGTCCACCTCAACCCCTCTCTGGGCCTCCCGCCGTGGAAGCCATGCAGGTGGATCGGTCACGCTTGACTCCGCAAGAACGAAGCCGTCGCAGGGACGAGAACCTGTGTCTGTACTGTGCCAGTACTGAGCACTTCCTGCGAGACTGTCCTCTCCGTCCACCGCGTTCGGGAAACGCTCGCACCTAGTAAACGTGGGAGAGGCGTTGCTAGGTGTGGATTCCTCCTCTCCACGTCTCATTATATCCGTGCAGTTGTTCCTCTCTTCCAAGTCCTTCTTCACCGCTGCAGCCTTCTTGGATTCCGGTTCAGCCGGCAACTTCATTCGCGCCTCCTTGGTCGACAAGTACCGCATTCCGGTAGTCCGCCTAACTAAGCCTCTTTTTATTTCTACGGTTAACGGAGAGAGACTCTCTGCCACAGTGCAGCTCCGTACCCTGCCACTGCAGATGGATATTGGAATTTTTCATACAGAGACTTTAGAGTTCCTAGTCCTTCCCTTCTGCTCCTCTGAACTCCTCCTGGGTCTACCATGGCTACAACGTCACAGTCCTGTTCTGAACTGGTCCTCCGGTGAAATCCTGCGTTGGGGTCCCTGCTGTTCAGACCGGTGTCTCAAACCTGCTCCTGTCAAGCGTCCTTCGCAAGTTTCTCCACCTCCAGGACTGCCTAAACCTTATCATTGCTTTGCGGATGTCTTCTGCAAAAAACAAGCCGAGGCCCTTCCTCCTCATAGACCCTATGACTGTCCTATCGACCTTATGCCTGGTTTTATGCCACCCCGGGGGAGAATTTATCCTCTCTCACCTCCAGAGACGCTTGCCATGTCCGAATATATTTGTGAAAACCTACAGAGAGGATTCATAAGGAAGTCTTCTTCTCCTGCTGGGGCTGGTTTCTTCTTCGTGACTAAGAAGGACGGTTCCCTCCGCCCTTGCATCGACTACAGAGGACTCAATAAAATCACCATTAAGAACCGTTACCCTCTGCCCCTAATCTCAGAGTTATTTGATCGCCTACGTGGGGCGAAGATTTTCAGCAAATTGGATCTTCGAGGGGCCTATAATTTGGTCCGTATCTGGGAGGGCGACGTTTGAAAGACCGCCTTTAACACAAGAGACGGTCACTTTGAGTACCTGGTGATGCCCTTCGGCCTCTGTAATGCACCTGCCGTCTTCCAGGAATTCGTCAACGATATCTTCAGGGATTTACTGGGTCCATGTGCAACAAGTGCTTACCCGCCTGAGGAGAAATCGTCTATACGCCAAGATCGAAAAATTTCTTTTTGAGCAGTCCTCCTTGCCTTTCTTGGGTTACATTATTTCTGCTCAAGGACTTCAAATGGACCCCGCCAAGCTCTCAGCGGTTTTGGATTGGCCACGCCCCACTGGACTCCGAGCCATACAAAGATTTTTGGGCTTTGCCAATTATTACAGGCAATTCATTCCTCATTATTCCACTCTGGTGTCCCCAATTGTAGCCTTGACTAAAAAGGGCGCTAACGCTAAATCCTGGCCTTCTCAAGCTGAAGAAGCCTTCCAGTCTCTGAAGGTCTCCTTCGCCTCAGCTCCAGTTCTCTCTAGACCTGATTCCACCAAGCCCTTCTCTCTCGAAGTGGATGCCTCCTCGGTGGGAGCCGGAGCTGTGCTCACACAGAAATCTTCCAAGGGCAAGACCTTAACTTGTGGCTTCTTTTCAAAAACATTCTCTCCCGCAGAGAGAAATTATCCCATAGGGGACAGAGAACTGCTGGCTATTAAATTAGCACTGGAGGAATGGAGACATCTTCTTGAGGGAGCCACCCATCCTGTGAATATCTTTACGGACCACAAGAACCTGGCCTATCTCCAGTCTGCTCAGAGACTAAATCCTCGTCAGGCTCACTGGTCTCTGTTCTTTGCCCGTTTTAATTTTGAGATCCATTTCCGTCCGGCTTCTAAGAACATTAGAGCAGATGCCCTGTCTCGCTCTTCTGATGTGGCGGGCGACAAGTTAACACCTCAACACATCATCCCACCTGAACGCCTGATTGCAGTCGCTCCTGCTGATTTGAGCCATCTTCCTCCTGGCAAATCCTACGTACCTCCACGTCACCGGGTGCAAATTCTCAAGTGGGGCCACACTTCTCATTTCGCTGGTCATCCTGGGGTACAAAAATCTCTCCAACTAATCTCCCAGTGCCTTCTCTTGAGAGGGATGTCTCAGACTTCATCCAAGCCTGTATGATTTGTGCACGAGACAAGTTGCCTCGAATGAAACCTGCAGGCATCCTCTTACCTCTTCCAGTTCCAGAGATTCCCTGGTCTCATATCGCTATGGAATTTGATACTGATCTTCCCACCTCCCATGGCAACTCCGTTATTTGGGTCGTGGTAGACCGCTTCTCCAAGATGGCTCACTTTGTGCCCCTGCCCGGTCTTCCCTCTGCACCCGTGTTTGCCAAACAGTTCTTTCAGCACATCTTCCGCCTCCATGGTCTCCCTAAACACATTGTCTCCGATCGTGGCGTGCAGTTTGTCTCCAAGTTCTGGAGAGCCCTTTGTGGTATGCTCGGGATCAAGCTAGACTTTTCCTCTTCTTACCACCCACAGTCTAACGGTCAAGTGGAACGGGTGAACCAAATCTTGGGGAACTATCTCCGTCACTTTGTGTCCTCTCGCCATGACAATTGGGCGGATCTACTTCCTTGGGCGGAGTTCTCCTACAACTACAAACAATCTTCTGCTTTCAATAAGTCTCCTTTCTTTGTAGTTTTTGGCCGTCATCCTCTTCCTCCTCTGCCACGATATCCCACCCCTTCTTCCGTGCCTGCCGTTAACACTCTGGTACAGGATTTTTCCTCCATCTGGCGTGAGACCCACACTGCCCTCCTAAAGTCTTCTTCCCGTATGAAACGTCAAGCAGACAAGAAACGCAGAGCTTCTCCGGATTTCCGCCCTGGCGACAAAGTATGGCTGTCCTCTAAGTACATTTGTTTTAGGGTCCCGAGTTACAAATTGGGTCCTCGTTACTTGGGTCCCTATAAGATCAAGAGTCGCATCAATCAAGTCTCTTACCAACTTCATCTTCCTCCCTCCCTCCGAATCTATAACTCCTTCCATGTCTCCCTTCTTAAACCTGCCGTCTTTAACTGCTTTTCTCCCAAACTTTTTTCTCCCACCCCGGTAGCTGGTACCTCTGATATTTTCTCGGTCAAGGAGATCTTGGCGACCAAGATTTCTCGGGGAAAGAGATTTTTTTGGGTTGATTGGGAGGGTTGCGGTCCTGAGGAGAGGTCTTGGGAGCCTGAGGAGAATATTTTGGATCGCAGCCTCATCCTTAGTTTTGTGGGTGCCAAGAAGAGGGGGAGACCTAAGGGGGGGGGGGTAGTGTCACAGCGAGCGCTCCGGTCCCAGCCTCTGGACCGGAGCGCCCGCTTCCTCTCCTCCTCTCCCCGGGATCTCGGCATCTCCCGCTCGGACATACCGACCGGGAGCACGGGATCCCTTGTGTCAGGGACGCGGCTGCGGTGGCGGCTGGTCCCCGCTCACGTGCCGCGTCCCTGTCTAACTCACCCTGCACCCCGCTCCATACGCCGACTCTTTCTGCCTCTCGGCGCGCGGCCCCGCTGTCTAGGGCGCGCGCGCCGCCTTCAGTAAATTTAAAGGGCCAGCGCACCATTGATTGGTGCGCTGGCTAATTGTTCCCTGCTCCTTCCCCATAAAAGTTACCTGCCCCTGCCGGATCTTTGTGCCCTAGTGCCTTTGAGAAAGCGTTCCATATAGTGTGTATTACCTTGCCTGTTGCCGAACCCGTTGCTACCGCCTAGTCGCCTTGAACCCTTGCCGCCTGCCCTGACCTCTGCTACGTCCGACTACGCTCCTGCTGGCTCCCTGTGTACCACGCCATATTAGCTGCCAGAGAGGTCGAGTTGCTACTGGAGGATACGACCTGGTGGTTACCGCCGCAGCAAGTCCGTCCCGTCTTGTGGCGGGCTCTGGTGAAAACCAGTAACCACTTAGAACCGGTCCTCTGGTACAACCCGCGCCATCGCCTCTCTGGTCAAGAGGATTCACTACCAGTCCTGCCGGTACGTGACAGATACATGACTTACTCCACGAAAACTGGGAATGGGAACCATAGTGACCGACATCGGGAAGAACATCTTGTCTGCTCTGCGACAAGGAAGCCTGAGGAATGCGCCCTGCATGGCACACGTGTTCAATCTGGTTGTCAAGCAGTTCCTGAAGTGTTCCCTCCATCTGAAAGACATCCTAACAATGGGAATTAAACTTTGCATGCACTTCAGCCACTCGTACGCCGCAAAGCACACCCTCCTTGAGCTGCAGCGTCAGAACGGTATCCCCCAACATAGTCTGATTTGCAGATAGCTGTATGAGATGAAGCGTCTGGCACTACTGTTTGTGAACCAGCACTAAGTGGAAGAATGCAGGCTTTGCTACCGGCAGTCACAGGTGCAGAATCAGGTGGTGCCATGAGTATAAAGATACAGGCAATTGTAATAGAAGAGCAAAGAAGACTTGGCAACTTACCATTTCATGCAAAAATCAAGTTCCATTAATCCAGGAGGTAAGACGGGTAACACGTGACAGCACGGGAGGGCAGGAGGGGAGGCAGGGGGTGCAGGTAGGACTGCACAGTTTCGTGCCAAGCTGGCACTTCTTCAAGCTACATGCACAGTGAATTCACCGGAGCTCGCTGCTAATAAAGCAGGTGAGGCTGAGGGGAAGGGGTGGAACACAGGTATGGGGAGGTACAAACCGACAGCAAGGAAACAAAACATATAACTACATGCATATAATAAACTGATTAAAGAAATACGCTAAAATCATTTTTATCATTGAGGCCGGCCGGTCGGCCCCAAGGCACATAACTTAAGAATCCATCGGGATTCTTTTTGCAGTAATACACAATGCCTATCCAGAGGAGCTAGAGGACTACAGTATGAGGAAGGCGAGACAAAGGACCCAGACACACCGTGGCAGTATAGCAGTGGAGATGGAGGCGGGGTGTCCTTACGAGACATTTGCATAAATGGCACGATGCATGCTCACTTGCTTAGTGACCGCTGAATTGTCACCATTTGGCAGCAGGATGACTTCTGTTTCTCCACCTTATTGGACCCTCGCTACTGGCACAATATGGCACAACATTTTTTTTTTACACCCACTGAGAGGGAGGACAAACTGACCTACTACAGAGACATCCTACATAGTCAGTTGGCTGATGCCTATCTGCGTAATTGAAAAACCAACGTGAATGGATAGATAAAGGCACCCTGGACATATAGATATCAGTAACCCTTGGTGAGTTATAGTTACAGTAAATCACATGAAGAACATACCAATAAGGTAAATAATAAAACTTAACCTTTACTTGAATAAGTTAAAACTAATATTACAAAAATTTGTGTAAAGTGAACCGTTGGAAACACAGTTTCCGTGAGGGGGAAATGATATGGGGTACAGGTGAGTACCTATTCTAACAAAGGTCCTATCCCTAACAGAAGACTATGACCCTCCCTAAACTAAGTGTGGATCGGGGAAGGGGAACAATTAATATATACAAGAGTTTGAATAATTGTGGCAGACCTCTCTTAGCCAACGTGTTTCGCCTAGTGATAGCAAGGGCTCATCAGGGATCAGAAGGAAGCCAAAGGAGGATCCAAAAGGTACTACAGTACACTTTTTACAAAATGCCACTATAGATTAGCAATTAGATATAATAAAAAAAAATACAGATTAACATGATACAATGAAGGTTAATAGTACTAGCCATAGATAGATAAATAGGGTTAGACAGTGGTTATTAAATTAGTAGTGGAGTTTGTCAGAAAATGGCAGTCTGGGTGGAACTAGACAAGTCCGTGTCAGTACGTCAGTGGCTGTGTGGTCAGAGTATATGGTATTAGTGATGCAATATTTTTAGAGCCACACAGAAGTCATTCATATGGACCAGAAGATAACATAAGCAAAAGGTTCACATAGGCATTATAGCTCAGGTTTGGTGCTTGATATAGTATGCCTTGAGGCAGACCTCGGGCTGTGCTGCTAAAAAGAAAATCAGCATATAAATGACATTTTTACTAATAGTTTCTACATAAATCTGTTACCAATGGTAACATACAGCTTACCATAACCAAAAATCCACAGATGTGAAGTATAGTACACAGAATTGCACAGTCCACAAAAAAAGGGGGGGGGGGCATTCAAATAGTAGATTTTTAGATAACTTTTAGATAACGCTCCTATGAGTAAAAATACTGGTATATACACACTATATATATATATATATATATATAAAAAAAAACAAAGAATAAGTTGGCCAGCACTATTTGATTCCAAACTATTGTATAGACCTTGCTCACAGGTGCAAGCTGCTGGGCTAAATATACAGCAACAGGAGAATACAGCAGCACACTGTAGCACAAAGATATAGATAAAACATGAGTATATAGATAAAACATGAATATATAGATAGAACATGAAAAGCTATACAGCTGTAGTGCAATAAATGAAAATATGAAACTGTGAAATTATGAGGTACTTAGCTTGCGAATTTGGCGGCCAAATAGCGTGGACCGTCCCACCACGGTAAGGTGACCTCATTCTGGGACAGACCCTACACTATGAATATGCCTCTGTGTGAACAGTTCAACAGGCATTGCAAGGTCTGAAACATCCAAGGCATCTTATATACACCTAATAGAGGTGGGTGGGGTGCAGGAGCCAACATGGAGGCAGCCACTCCCCCGTATGTGTAATTCAACCAAAGAATAAGTTGGCCAGCACTATTTGATTCTAAACTATTGTATAGACCTGGCTCACAGGTGCAAGCTGCTGGGCTAAATATACAGCAACAGGAGAATACAGCAGCACACTGCTAGCACAAAGATATAGATAAAACATGAGTATATAGATAAAACATGAGTATATAGATAGAACATGAAAAGCTATACAGCTGTAGTGCAATAAATGAAAATATGAAACTATGAAATTATGAGGTACTTAGCTTGCGAATTTGGCAGCCAAATGAGGCCCAGAATGAGGTCACCTTACTGTGGTGGGACGGTCCACGCTATTGGCCACCAAATTCGCAAGCTAAGTACCTAATAATTTCATAGTTTCATATTTTCATTTATTGCACTACAGCTGTATAGCTTTTCATGTTCTATCTATATACTCATGTTTTATCTATATACTCATGTTTTATCTATATCTTTGTGCTAACAGTGTGCTGCTGTATTCTCCTGTTGCTGTATATTTAGCCCAGCAGCTTGCACCTGTGAGCCAGGTCTAAACAATAGTTTGGAATCAAATAGTGCTGGCCAACTTATTCTTTGGTTGTATTACACATACGGGGGAGTGGCTACCTCCATGTTGGCCTTGCACCCCACCCACCTCTATTAGGTGTATATAAGGTGCCTTGGATGTTTCAGATCTTGCAATGCCTGCTGAACTGTTCACACAGAGGCATATTCATAGTGTAGGGTCCGTCCCAGAATGAGGTCACCTTACCGTGGTGGGACGGTCCAAGCTATTTGGCCGCCAAATTCGCAAGCTAAGTACCTCATAATTTCATAGTTTCATATTTTCATTTATTGCACTACAGCTGTATAGCTTTTCATGTTCTATCTATATAGTCATGTTTTATCTATATACTCATGTTTAACTATATCTTTGTGCTAGCAGTGTGCTGCTGTATTCTCCTGTTGCTGTATATTTAGCCCAGCAGCCTGCACCTTTAAGCCAGGTCTATACAATAGTTTGGAATCAAATAGTGCTGGCCAACTTATTCTTTGGTTGTATTACACATACGGGGGAGTGGCTACCTCCATGTTGGCCTTGCACCCCACCCACCTCTATTAGGTGTATATAAGGTGCCTTGGATGTTTCAGATCTTGCAATGCCTGCTGAACTGTTCACACAGAGGCATATTCATAGTGTAGGGTCCGTCCCAGAATGAGGTCACCTTACCGTGGTGGGGCGGTCCATGCTATTTGGCCGCCAAATTCGCAAGCTAAGTACCTCATAATTTCATAGTTTCATATTTTCATTTATTGCACTGCTGCTGTATTGCTTTTCATGTTCTATCTATATACTCATGTTTTATCTATATCTTTGTGCTAGCAGTGTGCTCCTGTATTCTCCTGTTGCTGTATATATATATATATATATATATATATATATATATATATACAATGCATACCCTATTAGCTGCATACTTCACATAGTGGCCAAGAAACCATAAGTTGCCACTTACCTACAAGATGCACAGAGTAGGGCAAGATGATAGAGTGGAGTTATATAGATAAATAGGTAATCCATGGCAAATATGCTCCATGTACTGGCAAAACAATAAAAACTATGGTATCAATAGAGTGGGGCATGACGGCCCACAATTTACGGCCAGATAAAAATAGCCCTAGTGCGTAGTAAAAATGCCATTTATATGCTGATTTTCTTCTTTGCAGCACCGCCCGAGGTCTACCTTAAGGCATCCTATATCAAGCACCAAACCTCAGCTATAATGCCTATGTGAACCTTTTGCTTATGTTATCTTCTGGTCCTTATGAATGACTTGTGTATGGCTCTAAAAAATTATTGCATCAATAATACCATATACTCTGACCGCACAGCCACTGACGTACTGACAATGACTTGTCTAGTTCCACCCAGACTGCCATTTTCTGACAAACTTCACTACTAATTTAATAACCACTGTCTAACCATATTGATCCATCTATGGCTAGTACTATTAACCTTCATTGTATCATGATAATCTGTATTTATTTTTTTTAATTATATCTAATTACTAATCTACTGTGGCATTTTGTAAAAAGTGTATTGTAGTACCTTTTACCTCCTGTGGCTTCCTTCTGATCCCTGATGAGCCCTTGCTATCACAGGGCAAAACGCGTTGGCTAAGAGAGGTCTGCCACAATTCTTCTAACTCTTGTATATATTAATTGTTCCCCTTCTCTGGTCCACACTTAGTTTAGGGAGGGTCATATTCCTCTGTTAGGGATAGGACCTTTGTTAGAATAGGTACTCACCTGTACCCTATATCCTGTCCCCCTCATGGAAACTGTGTTTCCAACGGTGCACTGTAGACTAATTTTTGTAATATTAGTTTTAACTTATTCAAGTAAAGGTTAAGTTTTATTATTTACCTTATTGGTGTGTTCTTCATGTGATTTAATATCTGCGCCATTGTCCATCCTCTCGCAGGTCTGACTCGGGGGGCCCCCTGCACTCACCTTCCACTGCCATGGCTGCTGGGGAGAGGTGGGGTGGCAGGAGCAGTACCAGCTCAATCAGCAGCCTGAGTCTACATCGCTGATGAGTAGCTTTCTTCACCCGCATAGTGGAGCAACTCATCAGCAGCAGGTAGACCTGGAGCAGGACCTGAACCAGCAGGTGGTGGCATACCTTGACATGACCCCGCCAACACACCTTGAAGATCCGCTGGACTTCTGGGCAGCCAAACTTGATTTGTGGCTGCAACTAGCAGAGTTTTCCCTGGAAAAGCTGAAAAGCTGTCCTGCCAGGCAAGTAGTGTGCCATCAGAGTGGATGTTTAGTGCAGTGGGGCCATAGTAACCCCAAAGCGAACTCATCTGTCCACAAAAGATGTGGAGAGACTAACCTCTGTGAAGATGAATTAGGCATGGATAATCCAGGATTTTCATCCACCAATGCAAGATGCCTCAGAGTAGATTGACCATGGTGCCCCACCAACACTTCACAAATGCTAGCAAGTGCTAAATATATTTAAGGCGCTGCTCCCCACTTAGAGACATTCCTCTGCATGAGTCCACAAGTAAGTATTGAGGATATGCATTAGCTAAAACTTAACTTTTGTTTGGATAAAATGTATGTACCCACATTTTTTTTTTTATCAAACAAAAGGAAAGGTGTGCAAAAAACACCATGTTCCACCTACACCACCAAGTATTGATGTGATGCAAAGACCTCTAAAAGGTAGAAGGGATAAACATATGGTCCATTGTAACCGGTGGGGGTAAAAACTTCCCCTGTAATTCCCTACTCTCTAATTATTAATTCCCATCTTGGCAAGTGTTACTCGCCCTAAAAAAGGGCGGCCACACACAGGAACCTCTCCCTATTTCCACCTACAAACACTGCCATTTCATATGGTTTTAGGTGGAAATAGGGAGAGTTTTCGGTGTGAGGCTGCCCTTTTTAGGGCGAGTAACACTTGCCAAGAAGGGAATTAATAATGCAAGAGTAGGGCCTTACAGTTTTTACCCCCACCGGTTACAATGGACCATACGTTGTTCCCTTCCACCTTTTAGAGGTCTTCGCATCACATCAATACTTACTGGTGTAGGTGGCACATGGTGTTTTTGTGCACGCCTTTCCTTTTGTTTGCTTAAAAAAAAATTGGGGGTACATATATTTTATCCTAAGAATATTTTTAAAAGTAAATTTTTACGTAATGCATATCCTCAATACTTACTTTTTCACACTAACACTTTTACAAAAGAGACAGTTTTCTTCTGCCTACCTGCCTCAGCTACTATTCTGATCCTGCCACCCGCCTGATGCCACACATCTGATGCCAAGTCCTCCTTTTTTTTACCCACCTTCGTCTCCGGTTACTGGTATTGCCACCCACCGCCCCACCATGTCACCAGGTCACTTTCAGGATTCCTGATGCTGCTGATGCCACCTCCAGGTTGTCTCATACTGCCACCATATGTTCTCATGCTGCTGCCACCTCCAGGCTTGCTCATTCTGCAACTATATGGTCTCCTCATGCTTCCACCACCTCCAGGCTGTGTCATTCAGCCACTATATGATCTGCTCTTGCTGCTGCCAATTCCAGGCTGTGTCATTCAGCCACTATATGGTCTCCTCATGCTGCCATCAACTACAGGCTGTGTCATTCAGCCACTATATGGTCTCCTCATGCTTCTGCCACCTCCAGGCTGTGTCACTGTACTGCCATGTGGTCTCCTCATGCTGCTGGCACATCAAGTAAAACTTTTTTGGTTCATCTATTTGAAATATAAATGCTAAACAATATATTTAATCTTTTCAATTGTGAGGCCCTATGATCTTGTCAGGCTGTTGGCACCTCCAGGCTGGGTCATTCAGCCACTGTATGCTCTCCTCATACTGCCGCCACCTCCACGCTGTGTCATTCAGCCACTATATGGTCTCCTCATGCTGCCACCAACTCCAGGCTGTGTCATTAAGCCACTATTTGGTCTCCTCATGCTGCCGCCACCTCCATGCTGTGTCATTCAGCCACTATATGGTCTCCTCATACTGATGCCACCTCCAGGCTCTGTCATTGTGCCGCTCTGCGACAGTGATTCTAATAGCGATGCCTCTAATCTGCATGTCATACTGAAAAACAGTAACTAACCCAGCACACACCCTATGAGTGTTACAGCAAGGCAAAGTGTTCTACACCCTTATTGAGGCTCTCTGTAGGACAGAAATAGCCATTTTTAATACAGATTCGCTGCGAATAAATTCTGACTGAACCACATTTTTTCGGAAAATTCGGCTAATCGGCCTAATTAAATTTTTCACAAAATTCGCTCATCTCTAATATTTATCATCATAAAACACAATAAAGGGAACTTTGGTCCTGTGCTTTCTAAGCTCAATACATGTATACTATACAGTAACATACTGTATCTATAACAAAAATTCTGCACGTCAACCAAAGTAATAAGATTGCTAGGAAAATACACAAAATCTGATTTGGCTATTAAAATGCTTCCGATCCCTTCACTGTGTCCAGCTGAGAACAATTCACATTCCAAGAAGAATTAGTCAGCTTTTCTTACATCTATGCTCACATACAGTTTCTGAAATGTGTTCGGCAAGTAGGGTTGACTGACTTATTTTACTTATTACACCATAAAGCATTGTTTGAGCCCAAGGAATGCAGAGTACTTCTGAGCCTACCATTGAAATCTCTTCTTCAGGCTTTAGAAGGAAGCATGTTAACAGACAGAAGTGACGTCAGGAGCTATGCCCACCTATCCCATTACATTCACTTACAACATGCAGATGTCAAATTACACATATGAACATAGTTTAGAGAGCATCCCATATTGCTACAGGAGGAAATCGGTAGTTGGAAGTCATGGCAACCTTGGTCACTATAACTATCACTGGGTGGCACATGGCTGTGATTAAGAACTGATCCTCCAATTCTGTTGAAAGAAGGATGTCAGGGCTTAGTATTGATATTCAGCTTTTGATATCATATGTTAATTAAATACTGGAGAGAATCTTTAAAATGCTCATATTTTTCTGTGTGTTATGCATCTAAATATGGTCTTTTCTTCAATGTCAACTACATGTAGAAGGCAGGGCTGTATTTGTCATTAGGCACCCATGGGCCTGTGCCTAGGGCACCAGTGTTGGAGTAGTATTTTAATAAGTAAAGAAAAAAAAAGGTAAATATTGTTGATGTAGCTGCTGCCACCATGCTGTGGCCAGGATTTACCTGCAATATTGAACTCTGCAACAGCTTATATATGTGTGGACGTATACTGCATCTGCAACAAAATTCACATGTCACATGCTCAGGTATTTCAAAGAGGCAACAAGATTTTTCAGCAAGGACAACAATGAAGTTAGTGATGTTATGTCGCTGATATTCCTCCTGGAGAAAACACCTTTGGTGATGATGAGGAAGGTTTACATCTGGCTGGCAGCAAATGGATGAGGAGGAGTTGGATGAGGAGAATGACAAAGTGGGACCTGGAGGATTTGGAGATGGAATCTGTTTAAAGGGATAGGGGAAAAGGAATCTACATAAGGGGACAGTGAAAATGATGACAATGACGATTACCAAGGGAACCAACTATGACAGTAATGGACGGAGGCAAAAGCAGCTGAACCCTGAGAAAAGCTGGCAAGGATGACAAGCTGTATGCTTTCTTGTGCCGTGACAGTGTTGTGTGCATGAAGAAAAGTAAGTGTATTTTATAGCCACACTCTTAGACCCTTGGTATAAAGAATACAGAATGGGGGAATTTGTTTTAGCTTCCGAGAAGGAGGCTAAAGGAATGTACATGACCATCTAAAAAAAAAACATGTTAATGTATACCTAAGCAGTGCCCTTTCTCTGACAGAGACCATGAACCCAGACCCCATGGACTTGATTAGACTATTGACCACAACTTGCCCAGCTTGCGATGGGTGTCCTGCCTTTTCTACCCTCCAGTGTAGCATTAAAGAGAGTGTTCTTCGCTGGAGGTGGCGTCCTCCCTAAGCGAACAAGATTGTTTGCCAGCAACGTTGGTTTAAATGAAATTCAAATATTTGTTTTGGCTTTTCATACAAAAGATATTTCTTCACTATTTTAAGATACCAATCCTGTTGCCACTCCGAAAAATAACTTTTCTACCATTGAGCTGTGCAGAGTTGAGTGTGAGCTAAGTGGCTATAGCCTGCTCCATGGAGAGAGGCAAGAGGACTAACGATAAGAAAGGGATAGAGTAAAGAAGACCATCTCAAGGTACCCTAGAACAATCAACAATGTTGGTTACCCTGTACCAGCCAAAAGTTTGCCTGCATGGACCTCCTTTGTAGAAGAATCTGTTGATAACCTGGAGTAGAGAAACCATGAGTTATTTAAGATTATTCCAGTTCCTGTGTCCATTATTCTAAGACCTTTTACTATTCTATGAGTGCTTATTGCGGGACAAGTTGTACTGAGGGCTGGTGCACTCCTCATCTCCTTAATACAGGGTGACACACTGTAACAAACCTCCTCCACATGTAATCTCCTTACTACTGGGGTGACAAACCATAACAAACCTCCTCCTCATGTAATCTCCTTACTACTGGGGTGACAAACCGTAACAAACCTCCTCCTCATGTAATCTCACTACTGGGGTGACACACTGTAACAAACCTCCTCCTCATGAAATCACCTTACTACTGGGGTGACACACGGTAACAAACCTCCTCCTCATGTAATTAACTTTCTACTGAGGTGACACTAAGGTGCAGATTTCTTCACACACAACACGACAGCAGTGGCTGTGCAGGAATCATGTGACCTCCACTCCAGCTCAGCCCTGCCTCCTCCACAGCATTACCAAAGGACCTTTAGCAACCATCTCTCCTATTTGGCAAGGCTGTGCTCCACCGCCAACATGTAACTGGTCACATGATGGTGACTTCATCAATGGTCCTATACCTTCACCATCTAGTCAAGCGGCCGGGGGAAGAGGCGGAGAGAAAGGTAAGGATAATTCTAGAGTCGTTCCTGCAGGACTTGAGCCCTGGATGATGGAGGGGGAGCGTGCAGCAGCGGTGCTGCGCTCCTCTATTTGGCTTTCAGGAGTAGCACTGTCACTTCGCATTACATACACATCAAGGGAGTTCTCTGGGCAGCAGCCTATGCTGCCTTTGGCTAGAGCGGGCCCTGGTTGTAATTTAACTGACAACTTTATAATTTTTTTTACCATACAATGTATTACCACGTTAGAAAGAACAATTTGCAGAGCAAAATAAAAAAAAATGCAGGTACAAATCCAACTTCAATTTCAAATTTTTTTTTCTACTAATACGAAATTCTAATAAACCCCTACAACTTTATTATTTTTTTTTACCTACAAGGCTGTAGGTGTGAGGGCTAATTTTTTTGTGCCATAATCTGTAGTTTTTATAAGTACCGTGTGTAGATGTGACTTTTTGATACATTTTTATTCTATATATTATGGGAAATACCGAAACATCAGCAATTTTGGAGTTTGGTATGTTTTTGCATTCACATCAATGACTGTGCAGAATCAGGAATGTGGTAGATTAATTTCAATTCATTGTCCATGCAAATAAATATGCAGCAATACCATTTCATTTTTTTGGGGAAAAAGTAAAAGGGGGGTGATTTGTGGAGTGTGGAGTTGTGAGGAGTCCAGGAAAGAGGAGTTTTGTAGTTGAAGAGTAGTGTTGAGCGGCATAGGCCATATTCGAATTCGCGAATATTCGTGAATATATGGACGAATATTCGTCATATATTCGCGAATATTCGCATATTCGTAATATTCTCGATTTATTTTCACATATGCGAATATTTGTGCATACGAAAATTCGCATATACGAAAATTAGCATATCCAGAAATTAACATAATAGCATATGCGAAAATTCGCGCACCGGTCTCACACAGTAGTATTAGAGCCTTCTTTACACCACACAAGCTGGAAGCAGAAAGGGATGATCACTGTGATGTATACTGTGAAAAAAAATAAATAAAAAAAATCAAAAAAAAAAAATTTACGAATATTCGTAATTACGAATATATAGTGCTATATTCGCGAATATTCGCGAATATGCGATATTCGCGAATAAAATTTGCATTGCGAATATTCGCGAGCAACACTATTGAAGAGCTGGGGGAACAGTATGAGGAGACCTGAAGGGAAAAAGCCTAAAGTCTACAGCCACGCCAATCTCTGGAAAAACCCAGTGCACAGGTGAAATTCAAAGCCTGGCGGTAAGCAGAGTGCTTAGGGAAGCACTCTGCCGGTGGGGCTGAGATTCGCATCGTGGGACGCGCCCGCATGTGAATCTCAGCCCGTTGTCACTTACGGTCCTGTGTCTCTGTTCCATGTGTCCCCACAGCTCTAACGCGCATGCCTCGGCCTTCCAGGGCGTGCGTGTGCAGGATCTAACTTTCTTAAAGGGCCAGCACCCAATTAGTTCCAGCACCTGCACCTGTTCCTTGGGCTTTAACCCCTTAAGGACCAAGGGCGTACCGGTACGTCCTTGGTCCTGCTCCCGTGATATAACGCAGGGTTACACAGTAACCCCGCATCATATCACAGCGGGCTCGGCGTCATAGTGAAGCCGGGACCCGCCGCTAATAGATCGCGGCGCCGCGCACTATTAACCCTTTAGCCGTGCGCTCAGAGCGGCTAAAAGCGAAAGTGAAAGCATGCCGGTTAACTCAGTGGGCTGTTCGGGATAGCCGCGGCGAAATCGCGGCATCCCGAACAGCTTACAGGACAGCGGGAGGGCCCCTACCTACCTCCGAGAGAGGCAAATGACTGCTCAGTGCCTGAGATCCAGAATCATCGATCACTGGTTTCCTATGAGAAACCAGTGATCAGTGATAAAGATCAGTGTGTGCAGTGTTATAGGTCCCTATGGGAGCTATAACACTGCAAAAAAAAAGTGGAAAAAAAAGTGAATGAATATCATTTAACCCCTCCCCTATTAAAAGTTTGAATCACCCCCCTTTTCCCATAAAAAAAAACACAGTGTAAATAAAAATAAACATATATGGTATCACCGCGTGGGGAAATGTCCGAATTATAAAAATATATTGTTAATTAAACCGCTCGGTCAATGGCGATTTATTCCAAAGTCCAAAATAGTGCATTTTTGGTCACTTTTTATATAATTTAAAAATGAATAAAAAGCAATCAATAAGTCCTATCAATGCAAAAATGGTACCGTTAAAAACCTCAGATCACGGCGCAAAAAATGAGCCCTCATATCGCCCCATACACGGAAAAATAAAAAAGTTATAGGGGTCAGAAGATGACAATTTTAAACGTATTAATTTTCCTGCATGTAGTTATGATTTTTTACAGAAGTACGGCAAAATCAAACCTATATAAGTAGGGTATCATTTTAATCGTATGGACCTACAGAATAAAGATAAGATGTCATTTTTACAGAAAAATTTGCTACGTAGAAACGGAAGCCCCCAAAAGTTACAAAACTGCGTTTTTTTTTTCACTTTTGTCACACAATGATTTTTTTTTCCGTTTCACCGTAGATTTTTGGGAAAAATGACTGACGTTATTGCAAAGTAGAACTGGTGGTGCAAAAAATAAGCAATCATATGGATTTTTAGGTGCAAAATTGAAAGAGTTATGATTTTTTAAAGGCAAGGAGCAAAAAACGAAAATGCAAAAACGGAAAAAAAAACGGTCCTTAAGGGGTTAAGTATCTGCCCCTCCCTGTTCCCGGGGGCGGATCTTTGGTATTCCTTGGTTGTCTTTGGTTGTCTAAGCCTTAGTGAAGTCCTGTTACCCAGAGTCTGCGTATCTGTTCCTGTTCCGTCCTATCCTGTACCTGTGTTCCTGCCCTGTCCGGCTGTCATCCCACCACGTCCTGCCAGTCTCTGCCAGTACCACGTCACCCCCCCCCCCCAGCTACCTGTGTGGACAAGTCGTGCCAGGGGTAGCAACCTGGGTGCCACCTGCCGCAGGAAGACCATCCCGCTTTGCGGCGGGCTCTGGTGAAAATCAGTGACACCTTAGACCCCGCTCCCTGGCACGGCTCAAGTCTCCTTCCACACAGGCCCAGAGGATCCACCACTTGCTGTCCACCTGCTGTGATTCCTAACAGGAAGAAACATAGGGGGAGATTTATCAAAACCTGTGCAGAGGGAATGTTGCCCAGTTGCCCATAGCAACCAATCAGATCGCTTCTTTCATTTTTCAGTGGCCTTTTCAGAAATGAAAGAAGTGATCTGATTGGTTGCTATGGGCAACTGGACAACTTTTCTCTGCACAGGTTTTGATAAATCTCCCCCATAGTCTTTAGTCAGTCAGCATAAAGTGTCTAAATCCAGCGTGGGCTGCCATAATCACTAATCTGCAGTTGCACCCACTACAAGTCTCGACAGACTCCCCAGGTTACACTCTGCACATCTCTCTGCACTAACGTTTGTACTGTCAAGGATTTGCAAATTCCTGTAACAGTAAAGATAGGTATTGGTAAAAACAGTAGAAGGAATAAATGCTCACGGCACTCGATGCGCTGGCATAAAAAGTACTTCTTTATTTCAAACCAAAGGATTCACAGACATCGGGAGTGGAGACAAAGGGACAGGTCAACGACCGTTTCACCGCTCCTGCAGCTTCTACTGGACCAACCAAAATATATATATTTTTTTTATAGGTATTGGTAACCTTGCATCGGTGTCATCCTTGTCCCCGCCCAGGAGAAGCTGTTTCATCCTTGGACTATTTAGGTTAACAGTGCCCTGGCATCACGAACTGTACTTTACACCCTATGTTCTATCACCCAGTAGCCAGTGCCCTCCACAAAGTGAATAGGAAAATGGGTGTTGGGGGGTAGGGGTAGGTAGATCTCCCCAATAGGTAGATAGGTTGCTCCAGAAGGTAGACAGGTCATCCCCAGTATGTAGTTTCCTCAGAATAGATAGTTGGTGCCCATGCAGGTATTTTCCCCAGTAAATAGGTACCCCACTAGGTACTGTTCCCAGTATAAAGGCCCCCTGTAGGTACTGTCCCCTCCCTGTAGAATTTTTAAAGCTGTTTTATGAAGACCACCCTTTCTAAATAAAACCCAATCAAGAGAGGTCTGCCTTCTCTAAACTCAGGATGTGAGCTGCTATAATCACGTAAGTCATATCTGGTGGTACCGGATTACATGTAGCCATTAAAATGATTGATCAACCATGTAATACATGAATGGGTGTTGTAGGAGCATTGCCTTTTTACCCTTATGGCCCCCATATCTACGTGAAATTGACCTAATGCAGTCACTACTTGACTATGTTTGGTCCATTTAACTCAGTGGACGTGCTAATAGTCCTCCCTAGTGTACGTCAGCAACAATTTATGACAGGATGCCAATGTATACCTCAACCATATTGTGAAATTGTCATGTGACCAGCAACTAAGCCAAAACTTTACATAAGATTACAAAGTCTGAGCGCAAGAATACACACATGGCCATTCAAAGACATAGATTTATGTTTTGAAATATACTACCCCGAGAAGCTGATGGATATTATATTTGCTCTATTTAGCAATTCTCTAACATTGCAAAAGAAAGTTCAACTTGATCCAACTACAGTTTTTATCAAACCTGAGTTTAGTGGAGTCATTTATTCTGGGATCCAATCCAAAGCTACTGAAACCAGGGGTGCAGTTTACTTTTCTCCAGTATTAATAAAACAGAAAGACAACCCCCTACAAGCTATGGGTTTAAAAGACCAAGGCCTTTGACAGGAGGCTCCAGATGTTATTTAGTTTACCTAAACCCTGGCATGAGTCTTGACATCCCTGATGCTCCATTAGAAAGTAGTAAATGAAAATTTTAAAACAATAGTACTTCAATAAAAAGGGAATAAAAAATGCATTCAATGAGCGCCGAAGTAAATAAATTTTTAATTTATTAAATATTCATAAAATAAATCCATAAAAAGGTAGCAGAAAAACACACGGACGTACATATGGTATAAGCACCAGAAAAAAATTGAGCAACACTGACGCGTTTCAGGTCAAAGACCTGTTGCCATGGCCATAGATATTAAATAAAATGAAGATTTTTTTTTTTTTTTACCAGGATGATGGCTGAATGCACTTTTTTTCTACTCTCAAGATTGAGGATTGCTATTCACCTATTTCACCCAGATGAGCTACAAATAACAATTTTTTTTTCTAATAAAAAGGTAAACTTAATTAAATATCATATTCTTACATGTTTCGGATTATTTAGGGTAACAATCAACATAAAATATGTAAAATACACATGTATAAAGTCCACACAGTTTTTCTAAATTGCAATGCCACATCAAGTAGGAAAGGGACAGTGCAGCCCTATGCTAACCTCAGTCCGCTGCTCCTACCTACATAGACAATTCACCCTGTCTGGTAGCCCCCAATTGGGTGATGGAACCTACAATGACGCAAAACAAAAGGTCAAATATCAGGGGGAAATTTATCAAAATTTGTGCAGAGGAAATATAGTGCAAGTGCCCATAGCAATCATTCAGATCGTTTCTTTAATTTTTGAACAGACCTCTGAAACATAAAAGAAGCAATCTGATTGGTTGCTATGGGCAATTGTTCCACTTTTCCTCTGCACAGGTTTATATAAATCTCCAACAACAGATTGCACATGTCCTGTCCTAAGTACCTTGCACACTGGAAAGGAAGAGATATGGTCTTGGGTACAGTGATCTGCCAATCAGGATCTCGCCTTCATTATGAGGTTCCACGCCTCTCACCTGGACAAACCCTCACCCATCTTAATAAGTCCAATGGCCCTCATAAAAGGTGGGGGTTCTGTAATGGGCATTTCTACCTTTTGCTCTAAAAGCAGCTCAAGCCCTTCCTGTTCAGATACTGCCTCACTGTTGCTGTGATGCCACCCAGGCAAATCAGGACGATGTCATCCTTAGTTGGTTTATTTAAGGCTCTCTCCATTACAGACATGGTTTGATTAACTCTGCTTTAAAGGGGTATTCCAGGAAAAAACTTTGTTATATATATCAACTGGCTCCAGAAAGTTAAACAGATTTTTAAATTACTTCTATTAAAAAATCTTAATCCTTTCAGTACTTATGAGCTTCTGAAGTTAAGGTTGTTCTTTTCTGTCTAAATCCTCTCTGATGACACCTGTCTCGGGAAACGCCCAGTTTAGAAGAGGTTTGCTATGGGGATTTGCTTCTAAACTGGGCATTTCCCGAGACAGGTGTCATCAGAGAGGACTTAGACAGAAAAGAACAACCTTAACTTCAGAAGCTCATAAGTATTGAAAGGATTCAGATTTTTTAATAGAAGTAATTTACAAATCTGTTTAACTTTCTGGAGCCAGTTGATATATAAAAAAAAAGTTTTTTCCTGGAATACCCCTTTAACATCTGTATGTGCATTCCTGGTTTGTTGTCTTGCTGTGCTGTTGTTGGTTAACCATTTTGTGTCCTGTACTTTTTCCTGATTTCTGTACTGTGTTTGCTTGGTAATCTGACTTTGTTACGCCCTGCACCTTAGTAACATAGGGACCAACTGTGTGGTTAAGGCCACCCTATTGAGGTTGTGGGCACCCCAAAAAGCAGGGACAGAGGGGGTGAGTTAGTTCAGTGCTGAACATATTCCTGCCCTACTGTAAAACATTTTTTATATATTTTTTTTTTTATAATTACTAAGATTTCTTACAATATTTTGATGGAACGGGGCAAAAATCTATTTTACTTTTAAGATATGAAGCCTTGAGTTTGAGTCTTAAAAATGCACTTCCAACCCTTTAATCCTTGTTCCCATTGGAAACCTGGAACAAATATTTTTGTGATTTATCTGAATGTTCACAAAAATCAGCTTTGAATGGAGTTTACAGTAACAAACTCATGAAGACAACCCTTTCTAAATTGGACCAGAGGATCAGCGCTGGAGCAAGAAGGTGAGTACTGTCTATTTATCCTTTCATGGCCCTAGAAGGGACCAGTTAATTTGTTAATTAAATCAGTAAACCGGAAATGCTTGATTTCTTAATAGGGGTCTGAGGTATGGGTAAAATGCTAAACTCTCATGTGTTTATGCTAGTGGAGAGGTTAAAGGGGTACTCAGCTGCTCAGCATTTGGAACAAACTGTTCAAAATGCTGGAGCCGGCGCCGGGAGCTTGTGACGTCATAGCCCCGCCCCCTCATGACATTTTGCCCGCCCCCTCACAAAGAATTGCATTGAGGGGGCGGGGCGTGACATCACGAGGAAGTGGGGCTATGACGTCACGAGCTCCCGGGCGCCGGCTCCAGCGTTCTGACCAGTTTGTTCCAAACGCTTAGCAGAGTACACCTTTAAGGACAGGGCTATAATGCAACTTTTTCAAATAGTTTTTTTATTGAGTTTTCAATAATAGCACAAATATAATATACTGGTATGAGTTTGTCACGCAGGACACATAGGTAATAGGAGTTATTGAACAGTTATATGTGTCACAGAGTCAGTGTTGTATATTATTAATCGAGAACATCATACTAGGAGCCGTCACGCTCCAGAAAGGCCATTTTTAATCTTCAAGAAGTAACAAGGAACATGGTTATACCATTACATCATGAAGTAGTGAATGGGTTGTCTGACAATAACAGTAGAAGGAAAGTTAAAAACCAGCATTAGTGGTATAGGATACGAGCTCTCCCTCTAGGCTACCTGTGAGAAGACTAGGTCAACTAAGTTGCCGACTAAAACAGTTATCCTGTACTGCAACTTTTTGTAGCGCTGCATGATATATACAATTCACTATATCCCTTTGCACTGCCGCTGCAGCTAATATCAGACAAGTAGCTCTACAAAAATTTGGAGTATAACCCTGGCCTAAAATTAGGTTTGGGTACTTGACTCACCTCCTCGGGCTCCAGCAATGTCTCTTGCATCATATTTTCTCACAGGAAGCTGAGAGCAATGCGCTAATCCTACTCTGCTTCCACATATCCCCTGCTCTTTGCTGGGCTTAGACTTAGTGTAATTCATACTGAGCATCACTTTTTAGCAAGGCTTCTTATTTAAAACACATTTTACAGTCCAGAAATATGGTAAAGTATTTTATGATTGTTTTATTGTTTTACATATTTCATCAAAACCGCTTTTTCGATTACGTGAACTGTTACCATAGAGGAACTGATGCAGCCATTGGTGAACTTCGGAAGACCTGTAGACAAACAAGGAAATATCGGCTAATAGCTATTCATGTTTATTTCAAATAACAGTAAGAATGGCAGAGCATTGAAGGATGAGTGCTGACTAGGCACAAACAGCTAGACTGACACTGAGTTATGCATTGAAGTGAAAATTATGAGAAAGTGCAGTGGACCTCTACTAAGTTCCTTTTCTGGCCAACAGAAATGCTCAAAGTGTGCCAAAATGTAGAGTAACATGAATTGTATATAATTGGAATATCTTTCATGCATATATTTCTATTATGTCAGTGCTTGATAGGTTATACAATGGTAATACTTGTGGCTAAAAGGAGAGACATATTTTCTTATTTCTTAAAGAACCACATAGGCACCAATGGTAAGGTTATTGTATTTCTATGTAGAATGAAGAGATATATGATTATGTGAAATCTCTAAACATTTCAAGTTCTTAACCCCTTAAATGGGTATTTTTTTTTTTTTTATCAACTGGTGCCAGAAAGTTAAACAGATTTGTAAATGACTTCTATTAAAAAATCTTTACCCTTCCACTACTTATTAGCAGCTGAATACTACAGAGGAAATTCGTTTCTTTTTTTAAATTTTTTTTTTTGTCTTGTCCACAGTGCTCTCTGCTGACACCTGATGCCCGTATCAGGAACTGACTGTCAGCACTCATCCTTCAATGCTCTGCCATTTTTACTGTTATTTGAAATAAACAACTGATATCGGCATCAGGTGTTAAACTTTCTGGCATTAGTTCTTTTTTTTTAAAAAGTTTTCCACCAGAGTACCCCTTTTGGTCATTAGGAAACAACCAATTTCCTTGCAATTTTGCAACTTTTGGGATGTTTTCTTTTTACACAGTGCACTTGCAGTATAAATAACGTGTGATTTTTAATCTGTGTGTAAATTAAAATAATACCCAGTAATAATACCCAGTAAAATCTGGGCCGATGTCTTTAAAAGCAAAACAAAAATGAAAATCACGCACTAACAAGTGCATATGACACATAGTCATCTTGTAGAGGTACTTAGCTAATGTTACATGTATATTCCTTCTTTTGTTTTTACTTAAAAAGTAAGAAAAAAAAGTCATTCTATCTGTGAGATCTCATCATGTACAGGCTGTGTAAGAGTGATAGGAACATGATTACAGCATTCATACTCTTTTCACCCTCATATCTCATCATGTACAGGCTACCAGAATATGTACAGTTTGCATGATGGTGACAGGAGTGTGGTTGCAGCAATCACACTCCTATCACCCCTGGTTCTTAACATGTACAGGCTACTTGAGTATGTTCAGGTTGCGTGAGGGTGATATATATGCTGATATCTGAGGGTGATAGGAGTGTGATTGCTGCAACCACACTGGACAGTTGCCTGCTTGTATTAGTGAGTATATTGAAGAAGGAGGCTGTGTGATGGGGGGGGGGGGTGGATGAGGTCGTGGTTAGGGTTGTGACTGAGGGTATGGTTAGGACGTGGCTGGGGCTATGGGCTCTAGCCCCTGGTCTTTTGTAGACCTAGCAACACACCTGGCTGAAAATATAAAACAAAATGGCAAAATTCATTGTGTTTTGTTTTACATTTTTACTTACAAATATACTAATTGACAAAAAAAAATGTATGCACCCAGATATAAATGTTAGATTGCTGCAAAACTTGATATGCAGTTAGGTCTTGCCACAAGATATCATAAAATTTCTTCCCTTATTACCCTTTAAAAAGGCAGTTAGAGGCCCTCATTTACTAAGAAAATCGGGTTGTAAGTCTATCTTGCTTTCTTACCCGACTGCTTTTTTCCCCTGGTATTTATTATTATGTTGCATCCTGTTTGTCGCACGTGGGTTTTGTTGGTTTTGGTTTCCAACTCCTCTGAGCTGTCGGGAAAAAATCCACAACAATACAACAAATTCGGGTTGGAAACCTTTATAAATACGTGGGAAAGCTCAGAAATGTCGGGTTACGCCCCTTTTTCGGGTTTGGGAGAATCCACATCGGGTCCGTCGGGAAAAAATGGCGCATCGTGTCGCAGACTGGCGCATGATGTCTGCGACATGGCGCAGACAAAGATGCGACAAAAAAACCCGACAAAAGAGGTCGGGTTTAGAATAGTAAATGAGGGCCAGAGTCTTCTTTTCTGTAGTGTACCCCTGGAGAGATCCTTTATTGCTAGACATGCTTTTATGATGGACTTTTTCAGATGTTGACAGACTTTGAGAGGGGGCACACCATTGGACTGACAGAAGCAGGATAATCATTTCACTTCTTTTCCTGTCGTCTAGGCCATTTTGACCAATCTGTTGAGAGGAGCAGATGCTTGTGAGGGCGCACATACATGGTGAATAGGCTCCGGATAGCCCAGACAGACCACCAGGATTGTTGGAACCACTGACAAGCATGAGCCGCTCCCACAGTTGTCTTGTTCACCATCGAGTCAAAGATGGCAACATCATTATACACCCCTGCCTTATCCCTCCATTTCAGAAGCTTAGCAGAAGAAAATTTGGTATCCATCACACATCCTGCCATTGACAGACAGCCTCCGGTACCTTTTTGTGCAATGACGACATGAACCTGCTATGAACTGGAACTGTATCCTCTTTAAAGACAAATACAGGTTCTGTTCGGGATCGCAATGATGGTTAGGTTTGAATACGGAGGCCTCATGGTAAATGTTTAAAATCTGCCTTAGCTCTGGAGTGACACATTGACCCACCTGCAGGTGTGATGATCTAGGTCACCGCTAGTAGTGGTACAGGGACACTAACAGCCCACTGATATGTGCAAAACATCCTTCAGCCATACAGTGATCCCTCAACTTACAATGGCCTCAACATACAATAGTTTCAACATACAATCGTCTTTTCTGGACCATTGTAACTTGAAACCAGACTCAACATACAAGAGGAGATTTATCAAAACCTGTGTAGAGGAAGAGTGGTGCTGTTGCCTATAGAAACCAATCAGATTGCTCCTTTCATTTTTAAAGAGACCTGTGAAAAATGAAAGAAGCATTCTGATTGGTTGCCATGGGCAACTGCACCGCTCTTCCTCTACACAGGTTTTTATAAATCTCCCCCACAATGTACAGACAGTCCAGATCGGTGAAATGTGTCAATGGCTGAAAGAACCAACCAATCAGAATGGGCATTTCACTAGTAAAACCCCTGTATTACTGAAAAGCCTGGACTGAACGGCTGTCTGGTAGCGCCCCCTACAGTACAGGGAGGTATTACATGTTCTGTACTATTTACCTGTTCAGGGGTTAGCTGCTCCTTTGGACACCAGGTTAGGACGACTCCATTTTACTTTTTTAGTACATTGCGTGTACTGTACAGGACCCTGAAGAAGCTCCTGTCCTCTACATAGACCAGTGTTTCCCAACAAGGCTGCCTCCAGCTGTTGCAAAACTACAACTCCCAGCATGCCCGGACAGCCGAAGGCTGTCCGGGCATGCTGGGAGTTGTAGTTTTGCAACAGCTGGAGGCACTCTGGTTGGAAAACACTGAAATAGACAGTGATTTACAGCTCCCAGCAGATCTTTATTACTTGTATATGTAAGGATTTGCTTTATCTTTATCAGTTATCTACTTATTTTTCTTTACTCTTCACTTTTTCCTATTTTTGGATGACATTTTGGAGGCTTCAGAACCAATTACCAGGATTCCATAGAGTTATGGTCTCAACATACAATGGTTTCAACATACAATGGTCGTCCTGGAACCGATTAGTATTGTAACTTGAGGGACCACTGTATGTGTTTCCTCTCATGGCAGGACTTCCATCTAGCATTTTATAACAGGATAATGGGGGAGATTTATCAAAACCTGTGCAGAGGAAAAGTGGAGCAGTTGCCCATAGCAACCAATCAGATCGCTTCATTTATTTTTCAGTGGCCTTTTTAAAAATTAAAGGCGCAATCTGATTGGTTGCTATGGGCAACTGCTTCACTTTTCCTCGGCACAGGTTTTGATAAATCTCCTCCAATGCTCTTCCACAAATAGGAAAGGTTTCCCAGGAATGTCTTCCCCCGATTGCAGCACTTCCTTGGCCTTCCTGTTCTCCAGATCTATCACCAGTCAAGCGTTTATGGGACCAGCTGGGATGCCAGCTGGGCAACCTACGAGTGAGCGCGTCGCCAGGTCCAGCAGCACAACATCTGTGGACAAATGTGCCACAGGACACCACATGGAATCTGTATGCCTCCAGGCCCAACCAAATATCATCTTGTATTCTGGCCAGAGGCGGCCTAACAGGGTACTAAAGCCTTCTTTATTTGTTGTGCATTATTACACAATAAATGTATATTTTTTCTTTAATAAGTAATCACCTATATACATCATCATTGTATTTAAATATATTTAAAGTTTCATTTGATTCCAACAACTCGTGTGTTATTTTTTTGTCAGTGAATTTAATAGTGATTTTGCAATATATTATACAGCAAATAAAGGATGCAATTAGAAAGTACACGTTTTCTTATAAATAAAGATAAATAAGCCTGCATATGACTCTTTCAATATAAAAATAATAATGTTATGGCTCTTACAATATAAGGGGGTTAAAAAAAACACCAAAAATCACTGCAAGAAGAAGGGGGTTTAAAGGGGGTAATTCGGTGGAAAACTTTTTCCTCCTAAATTAACTGGTGCCAGAAAGTTAAACAGATTTGTAAATTATTTCTATTAAAAAAGCGTAATCCTTCCAGTACTTCTTAGCTGCTGAATACTACAGAGGAAATTATTTTCTTTTTGGAACACAGAGCTCTCTGCTGACATCATGAGCACAGTGCTCTCTGCTGACATCTCAGTCCATTTTAGGAACTGTCCAGAGCAGCATATGTTTGCTATGGGGATTTTCTCCTACTCTGGACAATTCTTAAAATGGACAGAGATGTCAGCAGAGAGCACTGTGCTTGTGATTCAGCAGAGAGCTCTGTGTTCCAAAAAGAAAATAATTTCCTCTGTAGTATTCAGCAGGTAATAAGTACTGGAAGGATTAAGATTTTTTAATAGAAGTAATTTACAAATCTGTTTAACTTTCTGGCACCATTTGATTTTAAAAAAAAAAAAAGTTTTCCACCGGAGTACCCCAATAATTTTCTTTTTTAATTTCTTTTTTGTCTTGTCAACAGTGCTCTCTGCTGACACCCGTATCAGGAACTGTCCAGAGCAGGAGAAAATCCCAATTGCAAACTTATGCTGCTCTGGACAGTTCCTGACACAGACAGAGGTCTCAGCAGAGAGCACTGTGGACAAGACAAAAAAGAAATTAAAACAGAAAAGAATTTCCTCTGTAGCATACAGCTGCTAAAAGTACTGGAAGTGTAAAGATTTTTTTATAGAAATCATTTACAAATCTGTTTAACTTTCTGCACCAGTGGATTTAAAAGAAAAAATTGTGACAGAGTACCCGAGCTACAGCCACAGTCCAAAGGAAAACACTGAATTTCACGCAAGTTCAAAGGCTGTGAGCTAATATTTCTAATTATCAGTACCACAGCTAGTTATATCAAAATTGTTGAAAAATTTGCCCCAATGCTATAATGCAAATCAACTTAAACGGCATAATTTTTACAGCTATTTCTGTTATTTGCAGTAAAGCACAGTACCGCTGATTAGCTGCATCATGTAAACACAGCCTTAGAGTACGTTCACACATGCGGATTACCTGCGGAATTTCCGCAACATGTTTGCTGCAGATAATCCACCACGGATTTTGCTCACCATTGAATTTAATGGGTCAGCCAAAAATCCACAATTGAGGCAGATTTGCAGATTTTTCTTCAGGCTCATTGAAGTCAATGGTAGCAAAATCTGCTACGGATTTTCCGCAGCAAATACGCTGCAGAAATTCCGCAGCTAATCCGCCCATGTGAACATACCCTTATAGGCCAGATTCACATGGCAGAATTTCTGCACTGAATTCTTCATGTAAATTCTGCATGAATTTATAGCCAATACACTTCAATGGGATTCCGCTGTTCCATTTACACAGCAGAATTTCTGCTGAAGAAATTCCATTGAAGTGCATGGACTATAAATCCATGCAGAATTTTCATGCAGAGTTCAGCGCAGAAATTCTGCCATGTGAATCCGGCCTAAGGGTCGGATTTATGAAAAGACCCTTTTTTGTGAATAGACGCTTTTCTGCCATGTGAATCTGGCCTAAGGGTTGGTTTTGTGATTAGGCCCTTAGGGTGCTCCTCTGAATTGCAACTGTCACCTAAGAGTTAAAATAAAAAAAATCTTGGTACAACAAGTCTGTGTGTAGTTCTAGCCATAGGCTGCATATATCCAAAATTAAAGGGGTTCTCCACCATGAAGTGATTTTAGTACGTACCTGGCAGACAGTAATGGACATGCTTAGGAAGGGTCTGTGCTTGTCTTGGGGCTAAATAGCTACATCATGAAATTACCATAACACTGTGGCTAGCTTTTTCTGAACTGGTATTTCCTGTCTGAGTTTTTCTTTTTTTGCCTACAAATCCCATAATTAAATTTTCCTCCCTCCCACACATCCACCACCCCACCCATTGAAACATAAATGAGCTGCATCCATTCAAAAGACCTGTGGTTTTCAATCAGGGTGCCTACAGATGTTGCATTAGTTGCAGATTGATCTCCTACCAAGCGATCACTCCACCCATTGAAGCAGATAGGCTAAAATAACAGGCAAAAACCCTGCCTGCGTGTTCTATGCCGATAAGTCCGACAGTCACTGATTGAAAGTGGCCGCAGCGCCGGCTGCTTGTTAAAAGATCAGCAGCCCAGCCGCGGCCACTTTATACACAGTGACCAGCGGCGGCTGCTGCAGCGCGGATGACACCTATCATTGCTCTCCCCCTTTCCCCCCAGCTTTTCTTCCCTGCTTTTTTACAATTTTATTTTACCCCACCCGGCCGTGCTCCGGCAGGCTAAGGTTCAGGCTGTGGGTCTACTGAGGCTGCGCAGCCAATAAAGCATTGAAAGCATGCCGAGTGACGATCCCTGACGACTCCTCTTCTGCGCGGCGTAAGGGACTTCATTCCCTTCAGCCGCAGTGGGTGAAAGTGGCACAGTGACGTGCCTTATGCCACGCAGAAGAGGAGCCAGCGGGGATCATCACTCAGCATGCTTTAATGCTTTACTGGCTGCGCAGTTTTGGAAGACCCGCAGCCTGAACCTGAGCCTGCCGGTGCGCGGCCAGGTGGGGTAAAATAAAATTTAAAGGAATCAGGGGAAAAAAGCCGGGGAGAAAGGGGGAGAAAAATGATAAGAAAAATTATAATATAAGCTGGGGGGAATGATGAGGCGCACAGGAGGGGGATCAGAGAGGCATAGGGGGATAACAGGACAAATCAGGTTGAGGCACAGGGGGATCACTAAGGGGAAATAAAGCACAGAGAGATCACTGATCACAGGGGCAAATGAGGCACAGGGTAAAGGATGAGCCACAGGGGAGATGGGGGGCATGTTGTGGTACAAGGGCTAATAAAGGGGGAGGAATGATGTGGCACAAAGGGGAAGGCAGACTGAGGAGCAGGAGAATGATGGGGCAAATGGGGGGGAATCCTGTTGCAATAAGTTAAGAGCTTCAAAGTCCTTTACTTAACTTTTTTTTTTTACTCAAATTTCCCTGTTAAAATGAGGGTGCGTGCTATACGCCGATAAATGTGGTATATTGCTAATAATACAAAGGTTGCAGTGTTTTGTGTTTAAACATGAACCCCAAAAAGTTGAACACTCAACAACAAATTATCGAAAAAGATCAATATGAACTTTAAAGGGGTACTCCGGCCCTAAGACATGGATAAGATGCCTGATCGCGGGGGTCCTGCTGCTCGGGACCCCCACAATCACCAGCCTCCGGAGCGAACATCGCTCTGGGTCTGAGGAATCATGATCATGGAGCCACCACGCCCCCTCCCATAGGCTTGCATTGAGGGGGCAGAGCGGGACATCACATGGGGGCGGAGCCGTGATGTCACGATACTCCAGCCCCGTGATCGTGATTCATCAAACCTGGAGCGATGTTCGCTCTGGAGGCTGATGATAGTGGGGTGCTGCATGAAAGATTGCGGGGGGTCCCCAGCAGCAGGACCCCGCACGATCAGGCATCTTATCTCCTATCCTTTGGATAGGGGATAAGATGTCTTAAAGGAGTACTCTGGTGCCTATTATGGGCCGAGGCAGAACATCGCGGAAGCTGGCGATAGGCTGAGCGCCATGTGACGCTTCGTTCACACGGAAGTATGAAGAAGATGGACCGGAGGACCGATCAGCTGTACTGGCGCTCCGCGGGAACCCAGGAAGGTGAGAGATGGTTTATTTTCATTTTTTTTGCAGCCCGGGCAGGATGGAGCAGGAATACTCTGCACCAGAGTATTCCTTTAAGGCCGGAGTACCCCTTTAATGAAAATACATCAAGTATATAAAAATATAATTTTCTTTTTTAAAGATAAAAGGAGGCACATTCACACATTGTGGACACATGCATATGGTAGACAAATGAACCATGGACCCTAGGACCAAAGTGATAAGAAAACCATGTGCAAATAGAATGATCCTGGATAAATAAATGCAGGAAAACCACTGCGAAGACCGATGCCAGGAACAAAAAAAAGCACATAGGAGTCAAATAAAGACAGACCAAAAGGAAATTCTCCTCTACACCGGTTTCAATAAATATCCCCCACTGTCTCTGCTGTGGTTCTCCTGCATTTATTTATCCAATATTTTTCTGTTTGCACATGTTTCTTTTTATTGCTTGGGTCCTAGTAAAAATGCCAAATAAGAAGCAGTATCTAGAGCATGCACAATCCAAAAATGAAGTAAAAAAAAAAAAAGAAAAGAAAGAAAAACACTATAAAAAATGCATTATTTGTAGTACAATAAATATGTTCTATAGATTTTTTTTTATATCTTTGTTAAATAAAATTTGCAAACATTCAATTTTATGCACAAAAAAAACTTAAAAGGAAATATAGGAAATATATCAATAGCAAAGCAAAAAAACCTTCAGAAAAAAAAAATATGGAGGTGGACAAAGAAAGAAAAACGATAACATAAAATCACTATATCAAATTACTCCTCTATTAGAGCTCTCCTTTCCCAACCAATATTTATATAACAAATATATATTAACCCTGTAGGCCCCTTCACTCCCATGTGGATCCTCTCAGTTTTCAAAACACAGATTTATCAATTTGTCTCAGACAAATATGTGTCTGATTTTTATCTCAGAGAGACCGCAGCCAATTACAGATCATATTTCAATCCTCAAATTGCTCTGGTAAAATGAAAGCGGAGCTGTGACTGGTTGCTATCTATATGAGACAAAAATCCGACACATTTTTGTCTTAGACAAATTGATAAATCTGTGCCAAAGTATTTCGCTCCAGGCGGCACACACAATCCTATTTACAATCCACTTAGCTTCCCCAGGAATAATCTCTAATCTAATGCTAAGTAGTGACAATTCCAGAAGGAGGCTAACACATTTCTTACAACATCTCTAAATTACAGCAAAAATATATGAAAATATTACATTTTATCTCAGTTCCACCAACTAGTCTATAAATTAGGTCACTAATGCTGTCTGATAAAAATAACACTTCCAGGTATACACTATACATTTAACCACAGTCAATCCCTGGCTGAGCTGGACACCGCTGTCAATCCCTGGCAGAGAGCAATGTGTCATTCCGATCTCAGAACCAGGAAGTGAAGTTCAGCAAAGACCGGGTGCTGGGGCCGGCGTGACACATTGCCGCTCAGCCAATGAGCGCCAAAATAAAATGTTGACCAATGCACCAGGAAGTGAGGTTCAGCAGAGACCTGAAACTGTGATAATGGAGCCTCAGGGGGAATGGGCGAGGCAAGTACAGTCTTTTTTTTTAATTATTTAAACAACCCCTTTAAGATCCTGTTCCCAGTTCCTCATATATGAGTTTTCCACTAAATGTTTTGGGAATTTCCTCTTTATCTATCTATATACAGTGGTCCCTCAACATACGATGGTAATTCGTTCCAAACCAGCCATCGTTTGTCGAATCCATAGTATGTTGAGGGATTCATGCAATGTAAAGTATAGGAAGCTGTACTCACCTGTCCCCGCCGCTCGAGATGGTGTCCCCGCCGCTCCCGATGGTGATCCCGGGCCTCCGCTGGGCTCTCCGCTGTCTTCTCCGGTCCGCCGCTGTCTTCTCCGGTCTTCTGCTGTCTTCCGCAAGGCCTTACTGGGCCTGCGTAGTGACGTAATTACGCCGCTGCGTACGCCATTCCTATTGGATGATGTGCGCAGCAACGTTTTGACATCATTGGAGAGGGCCGAGAAGAAACCAGAAGACCAGCGCTGGACCCGGAGGGCACCCCGGAGCATTGTGGAGGGGTAAGTAATACTTACCGCACTACACGGGTAACATTAAGCTGCTATCCGGCAGCAGCTTAAGCATTTTGCGCTGCTGGATAGCACTTAATGCGATGGCCCCGACATAAAAAAGCATCTGAGAGGCCATCGTATGTCGATTTGATCATATGTCGGGGCCATCGTAGGTCGGGGGGTCACTGTATATAAAACTCAACGTGTGTGTGTGTGTGTGTGTATGTATGTATGTATGTCTGTATGTTCCAGCATCACGTCCAAACGGCTAAAGATATTAACATGAAACTTGGCACACATGTTACTTATATGTCAACAACAAACATAGGATAGGTGATTTAACCCTTACTCACCCCCATTTGCCAGGGGTGGGGTTTATGTTTAAAGTCCCATACAAGTCAATGGGAAATGTATGTTACTGCATAACTTCCAAACGGCTTGAGATATTTCGATAATACTTGGTCACATGTTACTTATATATCCACTTAAAATATAGGATAGTTAGTTTAACCCTTAGCTACCCCCATTTGTGAGGGTTGGGGTTTTTGTTTACAGTCCCATGCAAATCAATGGGAAATGTATGTTCCCATATAACTTCCGTACGGATGGAGATATTTCAATAACTGGTACACATATTACGGGTCGGGATAGGAGGTCGACATAGGAGGTCAGGATAGGAGGTCGGGATAGGAGGACCGGGATAGGAGGACCGGGATAGGAGGACTGGGATAGGAAGTCGGGATAGGAGGTCGGGATAGGAGGTCGAGATAGGAGGTCGAGATAGGAGGACGGGATAGAAGGTTGAGATAGGAGGTCGTCATAGGAGGTCGGGATAGGAGGTCGAGATAGGAGGTTGAGATAGGAGGTCGGGATAGGATGACGGTATAGGAGGACGGGATAGGAGGACGAGATAGGAGGTCGGGATAGGAGGTCGGCATAGGAGGTTGGGATAGGAGGACTGGATAGGAGGACGAGATAGGAGGACGGGATAGGAGGACGGGATAGGAGGACGAGATAGGAGGTCGAGATAGGAGGACAGGATAGGAGGTCGTGATAGGGGGACGGGATAGGAGGACGGCATAGGAGGTCGGGATAGGAGGTTGGGATAGGAGGACGGGATAGATGGACGGGATAGGAGGACGGAAAAGGAGGACTGGAAAGGAGGTTGAGATATGAGGACGGGAAAGAAGGATGGGAAAGGAGGACGGGATAGGAGGACTGGATAGGATGACGGGATAGGAGGTCAGGATAGGAGCTCGAGATTGGAGGACAGGATAGGAGGTGGGGATAGGAGGACGGGATAGGAGGACGGGATAGGAGGTCGAGATAGAAAGACGGGATAGGAGGACGGGATAGGAGGTTGAGATAGGAGGACGGGATAGGAGGACGGGATAGGAGATGGGGATAGGAGGTCAGGATAGGAGGTCGGGATAGGAGGAAGGGATAGGAGGACGGTATAGGCGGTCGGGACAGGAGGTCGAGATAGGAGGACGGGATAGGAGGTACGGGTCGGGATATGAGGACGGGATGGGAGGTCGGGATAGGAGGTTGAGAGAGGAGGGCAACATAGGAGGTCGAGAAAGGAGGACGGGATAGGAGGTCGAGATAGGAGGTCGGGATAGGAGCTCGAGATTGAAGGACAGGATAGGAGGTGGGGATAGGAGCTCAAGATTGGAGGACTGGATAGGAGGACGGGATAGGAGAGCGGGATAGAAGGTCGAGATAGGAGGACGGGATAGGAGGTTGGGATGTGGGGTTGGGATATGACAACAATATATGAGGACGGGATATGAAGTCAAAAGCTTCCTCCTTTGTTTATTTTCCTCCCCAACAAGGATTAGGAAGGAAAACCTGGCAACGTCGGGTACTAAGCTAGTTTATAATAAAAAGAACTGTTACTTCCTAACAAAAGGTTTTATTTTGAATAGGAAATATTTGTTTTTAATACTTTATCCAAACTATTACACACAATTACTTGCTGATAGTCCAGAATGGGGGGAAGTATATCATAATTCTTCCATATTAATATCTTTGACGGATTTCCCCATTCTTGGAGTCATGTGATTTGTAGTGGTTAGAAGGGGGCGGGGAGTGAATTTAGCATTCCATATTGATGTCTAATGATTAGATATTGCCTACCTTAATATCATGAGGTTCCTCTGAATAGAGTGATATGTACCCTTTTTCTTACATGATATTCTAACTTAGTGGCTTTTGTTTATTGTAACAAATTACTTACTACTCATATGTATTGTTCTACTTATATGTAGTCAATTAACAATCTTAATTCAGGTAGAAGAAACAGACATGGTCGCACATCTACAATCTTGTATAATGATCTAATTGCTTCTCAGCATAATTTCAAAAACTAACAGGTTGTTAGTATACGTTTTGATCAAAAAGTACAAAGCCCCCTCGCCACGTCAAGGCCACCTATTCAGAGTGGGTCCCTAACGTCCCTAGCATAAAATGGCATAGCACTGGGCGGCGACCACCACCGCCGCGACACCAGTGCCCACAGGCGCCGTGTCTGCGGGGAGGTGCGACCCATGGACTGGTTTGAGTGGCATTGGGGCCGCTCTGCCAGTGGGTCGTTCCCCCAGTGGGCACTGGTGTCGTGGCGGTGGTGGTCGCCGCCCAGTGCTACGCCATTTTATGCTAGGAACGTTAGGGACCCAATCTAAATAGGTGGCCTTGACGTGGCGAGTGGGCTTTGTACTTTTTGATCAAAACGTATATACTAACTACCTGTTAGTTTTTGATATTATGCTGAGAAGCAATTAGATCATTGTACAAGATTGTAGATGTGCACCATGTCTGTTTTCTACCTGAATTAACAATCTTATACTGTTTACTAATATCTAATTGATATTCATTTGCATATATCATTGTGTTTGCTACTCATTTATGTTTATAATCTTATAACCAATAGATCTGCATACTTTATAATACCTGTGTATTATTGTATATTGCAAAACTACATCCTTAAGCGTTAATGTCATCCCGTCATAAAAAGAACTTGTTAATATCTGAGGAAATAGTCGGACTCAGATGTGAATTGTATTGATTAGCTTTGTCTACAATTCACCAGGTCATAATTTTGATATTTTTAATAATTTTCATAATTTTAAATTCTTAATGATTAATATTTTTTTATTACCATAATTCATAATTGAGTTATTACTGCACAACACATGCTATTAGATTACCTGCAGATTTTTGTACATAAAATTCACAACAAGTAATGCACGTGTAAATGTATAATTTTAAAACATAATATTTTGGATAAAGTATAAAAAAAAGAATAAAAAAATACTTCACATCTGAACCATTTAGGTCAATTTTTCCCAACCAAGTTATCTCCAGCTTTTGCAGAATTACAATTCCCAACATGCCCAGACAGCCAAAGGCTTGCTGCAATTTTGCATTAGCTAGAGGCACCCTGGTTGGGAAACACTGAATCAAGTCATATTTATTCTTTATTTCCTCAAAAAGCATAATTGTGAATAAATAAATATATCTTCATGTGGCTGAATGCATGGGACCATTGAAAATTATATTTTTGTTTAATATTTTTCCTCCAATATTACTCAGATAACAGATTTATTAGATACTGATGCCTGATACTTGTTCCTATTTTGCCTATAAGGGTCTATTCACACGTACAGTATGATTACAGATTTGATGCGCAGGATTTTCTGCAGCAGATTTCAATTGAACTAAAAGACCAAGTACAGCTTCAAATCCTGCGCATCAAATCTGTGCAGGATACTGTACATGTAAATACACCCTAAAAATACATTTTTAAAATATTTAATATGGTACATGGAATCAACCGGAGTTACACAGGAATAATTATGTCTGCTTTAACCCCTTAAGGACTCAGGGTTTTTCCATTTTTGCACTTTTGTTTTTTCCTCCTTACGTTTTAAAAATCTTAACCTTTTCAATTTTGCACCTAAAATTCCATATTATGGCTTATGTTTTGCGCCACCGATTCTACTTTGCAGTGACAGTCATTTTACGCAAAAATCCATGGCGGAACAGAAACAAAATTATTGTGCGACAAAATTGAAGAAAAAATGCCATTTTGTAAATTTTGGGGGCTTCCGTTTCAACGCAGCGCATTTCTCGGTAATTCTGTAACCTTTTATTTATTCTGTAGGTCCATACAATTAAAATGATACCATACTTACATAGCTTTGATTTTGTCGTACTTCTGGAAAAAATCATAACTTCATGCACGAAAATGAATACGTTTAAAATTGTCATCTTTTGACCCCTATAACTTTTTTGTGTTGATCAGACTTTTTGATCGCTTTTTATTCATTTTTTTATGATTTAAAAAGTGACCAAAAATATGCTATATTGGACTTTGGATTTTTTTGCGCATACGCCATTGACCATGCGGTTTAATTAATTATATATTTTTATAGTTCAGACATTTCCGCACACGGAGATATCACATATGTTTATTTTTATTTACACAGTTTTTTTTTTTTTAATGGGAAAAGGGGGTTGTTCTTGCTTTTATCAGGGAAGGGGTTAAATGATCTTTATTAACTTTTTTTCATCAGACGCAGGTAACAGACCCTCCGCTTGCGTTCTAGCTGATTGGGACATCGCGATTTCACCGCGTTGGTCCCGATCAGCCCGACTGGGCTGCCGGGAGTGTATTTTTGTTACTTTAGACGTGGCGATCGACCTTGAATGCCGCGTCTAAAGGGTTACTAGCACGAGGCACAATGATCGGTTGTGCCCAGGGTCCCGGCTTTCATTAGCCACTGGGACGACCCGCTTTGACACGGGGTCACGACGTGACCCTGCGTTATAGACTGGGACCAGGCGCAGGGCGTACAGGTATGCCCTGCATCCTAAAGAGGTTAAAGGGGTACTCGGGAGGGAAACTATTTGTTTTTCAAGTTAAACTGGTGCCAGAAAGTTAAACAGATTTCTAAAATACTTCTATTAACCCCTTAATGACGCAGGACGTATATTTGCGTCCTGCGCCGGCTCCCGCGATATGAAGCGGGGTCGCACTGCGACCCCGCATGACATTGCTTCGGTCCCGGCGCTCGTCAAAGGCCGGGACCAGCGGCTAATACCACACATCACCGATCGCGGCAATGTGCAGTATTAACCCTTTAGAAGCGGCGGTCTAAAGTGAAAGTATCCCGGCTAGTCAGTCGGGCTGTTCGGGACCGCCGCGGTGAAATCGCTGCGTTCCGAACAGCTTACAGGACACCGGGAGGGATCTTACCTGCCTCCTTGGTGTCCAATCGATGAATGACTGCTCTGTGCCTGAGATCCAGTGTTAATAAAGGTCATTTAACCCCTTCCCTAATAAAAGTTTGAATCACCCCCCTTTTCCCATAAAAAAAAAATAAAACTGTGTAAATAAAAATAAACATGTGGTATCGCCGCGTGCGTAAATGTCCGAACTATAAAAATATATCATTAATTAAACCACACGGTCAATGGCGTACACGTAAAAAAAAAAATCCAAAGTCCAAAAAAGCGTATTTTGGTCACTTTTTATACCATTAAAAAATGAATAAAAAGTGATCAAAAAGTCCGATCAAAACAACAATTGTACCGATAAAAACTTCAGATCAGTTATAGGGGTCAAAAAAGTTATAGGGGTCAGAAGATGACATTTTTAAACATATACATTTTCCTGCATGTAGTTATGATTTTTTCCAGAAGTACGACAAAATCCAACCTATATAAGTAGGGTATCATTTTAACCGTATGGACCTACAGAATAATGATAAGGTGTCATTTTTACCGAAATATGCACTGCGTAGAAACGGAAGCCTCCAAAAGTTACAAAATGGCGTTTTTTCTTCGATTTTGTCGCACAATGATTTTTTTTCCCGTTTCGCCGTGAATTTTTGGGTAAAATGACTAATGTCACTGCAAAGTAGAATTGGTGACGCAAAAAATATGCCCTAATATGGATTTTTAGGTGGAAAATTTAAAGGGTTATGATTTTTAAAAGGTAAGGAGGAAAAAACGAAAGTGCAAAAATGGAAAAACCCTGAGTCCTTAAGGGGTTAAAAAATCTTAATCCTTCCAGTACTTATCAGTACTGTTTAACTTTCTAAAAACCAGTTGATTTGAAAAAAAAAAATTCTACCGGAGTACCCGTTTAAGAGTTGTTAAACACAACTTTCTTTTTAGTTGTATAAGTCTTGTCCATGACTCATGGAAAAGCCTAATGTTGCTGCAGGACTTATTAGTGTCCCAGTAGGTATAGGGACCCCTAGTGGTGGGATTTTCTGAAGCCATTTTCTTTATTAAATATTAAAAAAATTTAAAAAACATTTTACAAAAGGTCATTTAAAGTTATACCACTTTATTATCGTTGTATACAACCACAAAACCAAGTTGATTATGAATCTTAAAAAATTACTTTTATTATATTCCATTAAAAAACATAAAAATTGTGCATTGTGATATTCACAGGATTACAGACATAAAAACTGCCAGAACCAGCATCACATTCCAGATATCACTAATATACAAGTATAAACTGAAGGTAACCTAAGTTGTATAGTACACTGTAGGTCATGTACATGAATTATGCACCGGGACTGTATGCAGCATTGGACACAGTATGACATTATAGTATTCCCTAATAGGGGTTACCAATACACATTGCCCATAAATAGTACTAAAGTCATTCTAAGTGCAAAAAGACATATAGATATTACTGCATTGTTTCTTACCCATGTGCGCTGTTGATGCTGTGTCTGGACCCCGAGTGCGCTTTTGCTCCTTCCTCAGGGTGCTTTATTATCATTGAGCAAGTATTCAAGTAGTGCCCTGTTCTTATATTCTCTGCTGGTAGCTCTATAGTATGCAAAGCCCCGACTCTTTGCTGCCGCTTCTGTCGGTGTTAGAATTCCTACAGTATCAGTTGCCTATACAATCTTGCTGACATGAGATTTTACTGTTAGTTTTTAAAACTTAGGACGGGTTCACACTACAGAATCCGCGCCCTGAAAATTTCCAACGGAAGATTCTGAGTGCAGCCAGATAGACGGCAGGCAATGGTTTCAACAAAGATTCGGTCAGAACATTGAGCAGATTCAATGTTCTGATGGAAATTTCGCCCAGAAAATTCTGCAGTGTGCATGGGTTACTGGAAAACCCATTCACCTGCATTATACCTTCAGGCAGTGGAATTTACGGGTTCACACTACGGAATTTCCAACTGAAATTCCGCTTCAGAATTTCGGTCGGAAATTCTGTAGTGTGAACCCTGCCTTATAAACTCAAAGGGGGGTATTTATGAAAAGTGGAGAAGGTGAACGTCTTTTTACTCCATTAATTCATGTAGTGGAAACTGTGTACCTGCACCTAATTTATCACATGGTCCAGGGGATGTGATACATCAGGTGCTGATCACATTTCTCACATCAGTACTCTACTTTGTATGCCGTTTTTCTGTGACTTTTTGTGCGACTTTTTAATCCATGCGCCAATTATGCTACTTTTTTTTTATAACGCTGTCCACAGTTAGTTTATAAGTGCTTTTTTAGTTGGTGATGATTAGCGCCCGTTTTGGTGGGTTGCGCCAAAGTATGCGACTTTTTTAAAAAGTTGCATTTTCATATATCACTGGCCACTTCAAAAAATCAACCAAAAACATGTCTACACAGTAAATGAAAAGTTGAAGGAAAAGTCGCGAAAAACACACTGCGCCAAAATATTGAGACAAATTTACCCAAGAGAACCAGGGTAAAATACTTTGTAAATATCCCCCAAAGAGCCTCTGGAGCTGCAGAGATTTGTTGTGGCTAGCAGTGTTAAATCATAAGAGTGAAATAGCATGTAAGCAAGCTAGCTTAGGTGACTGACACTGTAGGGATCTTTACACAGACAAAGGGGGCAGCAGAGAGACCATGTTAGAGCTCTGCACATTACAAAGCTTCTGTCAGAGAATATAAAGGCATAGAACTACCTGTAAACCTGCATTAAACATCTCAATAAAGTTAAGTTACAAAGTTGTATAGCTTTTTAATAACAACTGGTTTAACTTTTTTTTTTAGAGTACTCCTTTATAGTGGTTTAGGGTCATTACAGAATATGTCTACTAGCAGTTTTCAGCTATAACAGTAGTACACTTATATATGAATTTTCATGCTGCTGCATTTCATGTTTATATCTCCAATGATTTCTCCGAATGTTAGTAATGATTAGTAACTTCCTGCTTTCACCAAGGCCTTAGGTTTGGCTTTATATTTACCTTAGACTGTTATCTGCTTCTTGGTATCTTGTCTTGACTTACCTGTCATACTAAGGGTATGTTCACACTGAGGGTTTGGAGAGGAATTTCAGCGAGGAATTCTGCTCGCTTATTCCTCTCCAATTCATTCAACAGTGCCATATCCCATAGTATATAGTTAACTTTCCTCTCCTCAGTTCACACTGAGGAAATTCCGCTAGCGGAATTCTGTCACAGAATTCCGTTCCGCATGAAGAATGAACATGTTCTTTCTTCATGCAGAATTCGGCTCGTAACTCCATAGAAGTAAATGTAAAAAATTTTTGGCAGTCTGCCATGCTTCCACGTGGAATTTGCGCGGAATTCACGCATTTTATTGTGTGTCCTATCCCCTTTCATTTCAGCGTGGAATTCAGCGTGAATTCCATGTGGAATTCAGCGTGAATTCCGCGCAAATCCCACACGGAAAAAAAACGGCGTTTTGAAGCAGATTAACCGCTCACACCTTAACCAGTGTGAACATACCCTTATTTTAGGCCTCAAAAATGAATCACTATGTTTAATAGAATAATAGCATGATGTGTCCGCCATGTTGTATGTTCTAAATAGACCCCAGTGTATTCTCAAGTACTTCTCTACAAGTGCCAGTCTGGGTGAAGAATACTTCTTGTCTCCTTAGATATTTATGGCTGTTTAGATAAGACAGATAAGGGGGCTAGTTACACTCTCTAGATGACACTACTACAATTCACCCGAAGTAAGGGGGTGAATGGAGAGAAGGGGGGGTTGAGATAAGAAACTGTGAAATAATTATGTCTTATCCAAATGAACATTAGTTCTATATATATATATATATATATATATATATATATATATATGAGGTAATCAGTAGGACATATGATATTGTCATATACTGTTAGTATTGTAAAGGACATCAGTATATATATAAAAAAACAGGAACAAAAAAAACAGGAACAAAACAAAATCCTGGACCGTCTGGTCACTGACTAAACAGATCAGCTTGTCCTGACTAACAACCGCTGAGCTTCCCTCAGCCGGTTAAACATATGTCCCCTGCAACCTTCTACTCACAATTCATGCCACTCTTTGAGCCACTCAAAGCTCGGGCTGTGTACTCCTCAGCAGGTTCTGTCTCTCCCCTGCAGCCCACTTGCTGTCTCCTAGGAAGAGCCCAGATTAGACTGACTCTCCATCTTATATACACACCTACCTTCCCTCCTGCCTCATTAATTAAGAAGCAGGTGAGAGATATTTCAGGGTGAGCCAAGGAAATACACCCTTTCCTTGCCACCTTATCACAATATATATATATATATATATATATATATATAATCTTATATATAATTCTCACAGGGAGCATTGCTCAGTGTTTGCATTCCTAAGACCTAGTGGGAAGGTTTCAAGTATAGACTTTGATAATGAGTTTTTATACAAGGCTAGTTAGTCAGTCTTGTGAATGTTATTCTGACTAACAATTAATTACCCATTTGACTGGACAGATAGACATCTGTGTTGGAGAATCATCCATTGTATTATTATCTTTCCCATAAATTTGATAGTGTTGAAAAATGTCTAATTGGTGACTCTATGTCTGGAGAAACCATGTTTTAATTACTTATATATGTCAAAGATAATCCTTGAATTTCTAATTTAGGGCTCCATACGTCAAGTGTGGAATGTGGGTTTGAGATCAGTTATTGACAGTTAACCCTTAATGGTAGAGTGATGTGCCTAAATGCATTGTGGGTGATATGACATCACAGTCATTACCATATGTACACTCCCAACCTACATTCATTGGGGAATTCCAATTTAGGAAGGTGTGTCTAACTAATTAAAAAGTCTGTTAAACCACATGTCAAAGACAGACACAAAGAGGAGGCACACCAAGAGGAAAGACTTAGACAGACAAAAGCAAAGAGGTCTGCCACTGAAAGAGGTCCACAAGATGGAAGCAATGAAAGCCATGATATCGTAGATCCCAGCAAGCCGGATTGATCACATGGGCAGACTATGGCTACCCATGACGATGCGATGGACCATTCAGCTTTCCTAAGAGCCGAAGCGAGGTTCTTACATAGACTTGGTAAGAGACACAAAAATGGTATTCCTTCCATTTAATTAAGACCAATTTGGATAATGTGGATGGAATTATACCATTTAGATTGCGAATAAATTAATTAAATAAAATAATTAATTATCTCCATATTGAGATTATAGTTTTAGGATATTGCGAGACTTCATTCTACCTGCAGAAGAATCAAGACTCATAATCTATCAAAGCATTAAATAAATGCTTAGACAGATAGAATTCCTACTCGCCAAACTATGTGTTATAAATATATTTCCCACACAGGAAACTTGATTCAAGTTCTTCCCCCTAAAATATAGTCTAGCAAGATCATATATCATTGCTATTTAATTGTCTCAATAATCTTACCAAAGTCATGTTTAGAAAATAGTCCAGAATGGGGTGGAAATATATCCTAGTTCTTCCATGTTTATTTCCTTAGATGGATTTGCCCATTGATGGAATCATGTGATATGTAGTTGGTCAGAAGGGGACGAGCAGTGTATTTAGCATTCCAAATTGATATGTCTATAATTAGATATTGCCCATCTTGATATAATGAGGTTCCTCTGGACACAGTGATATGTAACCTTTTTCTTATATGATAATCCTAACCCAGTAGCTTTTGTTTCATTGTAAGAAGTTACTTACTACTCACATGTATTGTTCTACTATATGTAGTCAAATAACAAGCTTATAATGTTTATTAACATATCTAATTGATATTCATTTGCATATATATGATTGTGTTTATTACTCATTTATGTTTATAACCTTATAACCAATAAATCTGCATACTTTTATAATACCTGTGTATTACTGTAATATTGCAAAACTACATCCTTAAGCGTTAACTAATTGTTCAGTGCAAAAACTTCAATTTTGGTTTCATCAGACCAAATCTTTTTTTTTTCTCTTATTGTGTTGCCATATTCTGCCATTTTTATGATGGGGATTCCAAGTCATGCAGAGGCTTCGTCACACAGTGCTCCATGCACTTGGAGCTCATGTCTGAACTGTTTCCGACAGAACGTGCGATGGTGGCCTTTGTCATTAGTCTACTGTCCGGAAAAGCCCTGGCCTGGGCTACACCCCTTTGGGACCGTGGTGATCCGGTATCCTCCAATTTGTCGGCCTTCTCGGCAGAATTTCGCACTGTCTTTGAGGAACCCGCACGTGCCACTTCTGCTGAGACGACATTGCTGAACCTCTGTCAAGGGAATTCTTCTATTGGTGACTACGCGGTTCAATTCCGCACTCTTGCCTCTGAACTTGCATGGAATGATGAGGCCTTGTATGCCCCATTCAAAAAAGGACTGTCAAGCAGGATTAAAGATGCCCTCGCAGCACGTGATCCTCCCTCTCCTTTGACTGAACTTATCCACTTGGCCATACGCATTGATGTGCGTTTTGCTGAGAGACGGGAGGAACTGCGCTTAGAGAGGGTACCTGTCCGAACACGGAGATACCGTCGCCTGGCACCCGTGTTTCAATGTCCACCTCTTCAGTTTCCTGCGCCTCTTGCCGAAGAGGCTATGGAAGTGGATTGTTCTCGTCTTACGCAACAGGAGAGGTCATGACAACGTAGTTAGAATTTGTGCTTGTATTGTGCTAGCCCGGAGCATTTCCTCAAGGATGAAGGCTGTCTACTCCTGGTCTTCCACAGCCATAGGCACTTGACCATACCCACTGGTTAAGTCCAAGGTGGAGAATTAGGCGATCGACCCAAGAGCAGTGAGTGATTCCTCGATTCTTGGAGGAGGATAAGCGTCCTTATGGGTGATATTGTTCAGTTTCCTATAGTCGACACAGAAACGAATGGTCCCATCCTTCTTTTTGACTAGGACCAAGGGCGCCGCCCAAGGACTCTGACTTTCCTGAATGACATCTGCGTCTTTCATGTTGACTAACATCTTCTTGACAGTTTGGTACATGCCTGGTACCACTGGACGATGCCTCTCCTTGATAGGTGGCTTGTCACCTGTTAAAATCCGGTGCTGGATCATGGACGTACGTCCAAAGTCTATAGGATGTTTACTAAGCGTTTCTTGGTACCTTTTTGCAACATTGAAAATCCCATTGACTTGATCTTACGAGTTGTTTTTGTCTCCCATCTGAAGTTGCACCCACCAGGGTTCAGGGGAACTTTCTGCAGAACCTGGAGCCACTTGAGCTGCTCCTTGTCAAGCCACTTTGCATGCAGATAAAATGTCACTTGACTCTAGAAGATATAACTGGGCCACTGGCGTGTACTTTGGCAAGATTGTAGCCACACTGGACAGATTGACTAGACGAACTGGAACTTTCCCGTTGACAACTGTCACTAGGCTCCTTGCAGCTCAAACTAATGGATGATCTTCTAACTGTATAGGCTCTAATAGGGCTTGATAGTCCTTGTTTCTCATTCCCGGACATGCACAGCACCACAGGACTGTCTCTGTGTTAGGTTGTAGGGTCACCGACCTGATGTCTTGAATCCTGACTTTGCAAACTACTCCTTGTTGATTGGCAAACTTCTGCTCTGCTTAAAGAACCTTTAAGAGGTACTGTACAGCCCACTGGCCTGAGGGGAACATGTAGGGGATAGAGGCATGCAACTATTCTACAATGTCAGTAAAGCAGTGTCTCGTGATATTCATCGCCAATATGAATTCTGCAGATCCCTTATTAGACACCAGTTACAATCACTCACTGTCCCTTAAGCACATGTTTCCTCACTTGAATAGTGGGCTCCCAATATCCATGCCTGGGTATTGGTTTCCCGTTACTTGCCACTACCTTGAAATCAACACTGTCAGGTTCACACAACAAATTAACATTACAGTACTTGTAAAACAGTTCTTTAGATATAGTGGACACTTGTGACCCTGTATCGATTAACACCTCCAACTGTATCCAACTGTACACCTTCTACAATGTAGTGACTGCTGGCTGTTTTCCTGGGGACCGGTCCTCGACCCCAGGGGGAATTCCGTTTAAACCCCAGCAGTGCAATGTCCAGTGTCCAGACATGCTACAGTGGGTACAGAAGGGTTTATTATTCCCAGAATTCCTAGCGGGCGAAGGAGCACAGTAACTGGGATTACATGGGGCAGGAGTAGAGGGTGTTTCTCTAGGCAAGGATTGCTCACGGGAGAGTGGAGCAGGCCGGGTGGTGAGCTCCCTGATAACCTTAGTCAATTGTGCGAGATCTTGTTTAATACGTTGTAAGTCTGAATCCGTAGTGACTGCCATGGTTGCTTGGACTGTGGTCGGGACATTTGAATGGGGCAGTATAGGCCTGACCATCGCAAGGGGAGTACAAATATCTTTAGACTCAGCCCCGTACTCAATTACTTGAATAGCCAGTCTTTTAAAATCGGGGAAGGACAAACTGGGGTTCTCAACTGCTAGCATTCTCAGCTGAGCTTTGTCCCACTTATTATGAGCCCCATCAATAAACCTCTTCATTATCACTTTGTTGCACTGCTCAGTAGTGATACCATCTAGTTTTTGAACAATCTCTAGGGCATTTTGTAAAGCTTCTGCATAAGCTCTCAGAGTCTCACCTGGCTTCTGTCGTCTCTCATAGAACTGGAGGCGTACCACTGACGGAGAATGTGACTCAAACACCTGGTACAACCCCTCAAAGATCTGCTCCACCGTCACCTTCTCGGAGGCGGGCCAGGTGCGCACTTTCTGAAGTGCTGGTCCCTGTAGTTGTCCTGTGAGCCACTGCACCTGTTGATTAGGAGGGAGAGAATTAAAGACAAACAAGCTCTGGATCTTCTCCTTGAAATCCCTCACGGTGAAGGGGTCTCCGTTGTAGGTAGGAAGGACAGGATTTCCCAGGAATATTGGTGCGGTAGCTGGAGCACCCACATAGTTAACATGGACTGCAAGCGGGACCGGCAGGACTCCTACCGCTGGTGTAGCAGATGTTCCTGATGTTGGTGATGGAGAGGTACTTTCACTGGGTCAGTCTGGAAAGCTGGGTGCTGACATGCTGCCAATCTCTTTGAGTGCACTGTTTCTTTAAGAAGACTTGAGTGCATTGTCTCTTTAAGAAGAATTGAGTTTGATGTCTCTTTAAGAAGAATTGAGTGTGCTGTTTCTTTAAGCTGTCCGGCAATAGACTGTAACGAGTACCTGCAGACATGACTGGGCACTGGAGGGTTAACGCTGACTGCTGCCGGTGCTGAAGACTTATTGCAGCAAATCGTGGGTTTATGCAGAGTCTGCGCTGCAGCGGGTACTTGCCAGTATTCTGTTGATCTGGACACAGCTGCTGGAATCTCCACTATGGCTGTGCCTAGGAAACTTCCTGTTTGGTTCAGTTGGTAAATGCTTCCCCTGTGCAACACAGTGCGGATTCTTAGTTCCGGCTCGTACACTAAAGACGCGTCACCGCTGGGGCCTGACTGGGTGCAGCTGCGTCCTCTCCTGTGGGCGGGAAACACTGACCTCTGTTTAACCCCTTCAGGTACGGACTTGACACATTTAGTAGTGACAATTAACAGTCTCTCTTTCACCTTCCCCACTACTTTTATCTGCGTCACAGTAAAAACAAACTTCAACAATACAGTCCCGTATACTTTTCTGGCGCTCACTTTGTTGCAACTGGATGCAATTCTCTATTAAACACAGTTCAGACTTGGGGGGGGGGGGCAAGGACTTGTATTTGGCACACACCTGTATACTGTTAATGGGTGCCCTGACTTGATTTGACTGGGTGGCTGAGTGGTTAAGGCACACACCCGTATCCTGTTAGTGACACCAAGATTGTGGTGACCCACGTGTGTATGGCGGGACCACCAGTGGTGGGATCAGATGGTATTAACCCCGGGGGCAAGATTCTGTTAACCCTTAGTGTTCATGACACCAGTGTAGTTTTAGGGTTCCGGAACACCACACACCCGATTTCTCTACTATCCCAGTTGCTAGTAGTGAAATGAGAGTCCACAACCAGTTATGGTCAAATGGAGGCTTTAATGAGTATAAGGCAGATGGAATTATCTTCACAACTAAGGCCAGATTTCCCAGAGAGGTGGCCAGGACCCAGAAGGATCTCACAGCTTGCTGGACCAATATACTTGTAATTAACTTGACTTGAGATTGGACTTGACTTGACTATATGCAGGACTTGACTAGTTTCAGTGACAGCAGACAGACTTGAGACTTACTGGAATGACTGTATCTTTTGAGGTCTTCCAGATGCTGATCACTTGCACTGAGATCTTTGGTGTTAACTGTTCCTCAGCAAAGATCATAAGAGAAGAAAGTGAATTGTAATGGCCACCCCTTTATATATAGTGGGGGGCTGGACTAAATCCAATTGGTCAAGCTGCGGGTCATAGGTTAAGCTGGTGCTCTCTGAGAGAACATGTGACAACAAATCATGTGACTGCACAACATAACTTGTGAAAGACTTACACAGGTCCTTGAGACCTACCACAGGTCCTCTGTACTACCTATACATAAGGATGCTGTCTAGGCATTAAAGTGGTATACACAACATTATGGAACAACAGGGGGAGACCATGCAGGGGAGCCCCCAGGTCACTGAGGGTCTCAACCTGACAGGGCCTGAGAGTAGTACAGGACCATGTCCTGTACTGTGACATCACAAAAACGTTACCCTTTTCGCCTTGAAAAGGCTTGTGTGCTGCAGTTATCCTTTGCTAGACAAGAGGTAAATCCCTGTCCAGGCCTTCTATGCCTGCAAGCACCTTCAGCAATTTGTGGCTTATGCTTACCTGTTTATTTTTGTTAAACCCAGCTAAAAAAAAAAAAAAAAATACAGGTAATGTGGTGTACAAGGTGTTACGCCGAGCGCTCCGGGTCCCCGCTCCTCCCCGGAGCGCTCGCTACACTCTCGCTACTGCAGCGCTCCGGTCAGATCCACTGACCCGGTGCGCTGCGATACCGCCTCCAGCCGGGATGCGATTCGCGATGCGGGTGGCGCCCGCTCGCGATGCGCACCCCGGCTCCCGTACCTGACTCGCTCTCCGTCGGTCCTGTCCCGGCGCGCGCGGCCCCGCTCCCTAGGGCGCGCGCGCGCCGGGTCTCTGCGATTTAAAGGGCCACTGCGCCGCTGATTGGCGCAGTGGTTCTAATTAGTGTGTTCACCTGTGCACTCCCTATTTATACCTCACTTCCCCTGCACTCCCTCGCCGGATCTTGTTGCCATTGTGCCAGTGAAAGCGTTTCCTTGTGTGTTCCTAGCCTGTGTTCCAGACCTCCTGCCGTTGCCCCTGACTACGATCCTTGCTGCCTGCCCCGACCTTCTGCTACGTCCGACCTTGCTTCTGTCTACTCCCTTGTACCGCGCCTATCTTCAGCAGTCAGAGAGGTTGAGCCGTTGCTAGTGGATACGACCTGGTCACTACCGCCGCAGCAAGACCATCCCGCTTTGCGGCGGGCTCTGGTGAAAACCAGTAGTGACTTAGAACCGGTCCACTAGCACGGTCCACGCCAATCCCTCTCTGGCACAGAGGATCCACCTCCTGCCAGCCGGCATCGTGACAGTAGATCCGGCCATGGATCCCGCTGAAATTCCTCTGCCAGTTGTCGCCGACCTCACCACGGTGGTCGCCCAGCAGTCACAACAGATAGCGCAACAAGGCCACCAGCTGTCTCAACTGACCGTGATGCTACAGCAGCTACTACCACAGCTTCAGCAATCATCCCCTCCGCCAGCTCCTGCACCTCCTCCGCAGCGAGTGGCCGCTCCAGGCCTACGACTATCCTTGCCGGATAAATTTGATGGGGACTCTAAATTTTGCCGTGGCTTTCTTTCCCAATGTTCCCTGCACTTGGAGATGATGTCGGACCAGTTTCCTACTGAAAGGTCTAAGGTGGCTTTCGTAGTCAGCCTTCTGTCTGGAAAAGCTCTGTCATGGGCCACACCGCTCTGGGACCGCAATGACCCCGTCACTGCCTCTGTACACTCCTTCTTCTCAGAAATTCGAAGTGTCTTTGAGGAACCTGCCCGAGCCTCTTCTGCTGAGACTGCCCTGTTGAACCTGGTCCAGGGTAATTCTTCCGTTGGCGAGTACGCCGTACAATTCCGTACTCTTGCTTCAGAACTATCCTGGAATAATGAGGCCCTCTGCGCGACCTTTAAAAAAGGCCTATCCAGCAACATTAAAGATGTTCTGGCCGCACGAGAAATCCCTGCTAACCTACATGAACTCATTCATCTAGCCACTCGCATTGACATGCGTTTTTCCGAAAGGCGTCAGGAGCTCCGCCAGGATATGGACTTTGTTCGCACGAGGCGTTTTCTCTCCCCGGCTCCTCTCTCCTCTGGTCCCCTGCAATCCGTTCCTGTGCCTCCCGCCGTGGAGGCTATGCAGGTCGACCGGTCTCGCCTGACACCTCAAGAGAGGACACGACGCCGCATGAAGAATCTCTGCCTGTACTGTGCCGGTACCGAACACTTCCTGAAGGATTGTCCTATCCGTCCTCCCCGCCTGGAAAGACGTACGCTGACTCCGCACAAAGGTGAGACAGTCCTTGATGTCAACTCTGCTTCTCCACGTCTTACTGTGCCTGTGCGGATATCTGCCTCTACCTTCTCCTTCTCTACTATGGCCTTCTTGGATTCCGGATCTGCAGGAAATTTTATTCTGGCCTCTCTCATCAACAGGTTCAACATCCCGGTGACCAGTCTCGCCAGACCCCTCTACATCAATTGTGTTAACAATGAAAGATTGGACTGTACCATACGTCTCCGCACGGAGCCCCTCCTAATGTGCATCGGACCTCATCACGAGAAAATTGAGTTTTTGGTCCTCCCCAATTGCACTTCCGAAATTCTCCTTGGACTACCCTGGCTTCAACACCATTCCCCAACCCTGGATTGGTCCACTGGAGAGATCAAGAGTTGGGGCCCCTCTTGTTTCAAGGACTGCCTTAAACCGGTTCCCAGTACTCCTTGCCGTGACTCTGTGGTTCCTCCTGTAACCGGTCTCCCTAAGGCCTATATGGACTTTGCGGATGTTTTTTGCAAAAAACAAGCTGAGACTCTACCTCCTCACAGGCCTTATGACTGTCCTATTGACCTCCTCCCGGGCACTACTCCACCCCGGGGCAGAATTTATCCTCTCTCTGCCCCAGAGACTCTTGCTATGTCTGAGTACATCCAGGAAAATTTAAAAAAGGGCTTTATCCGCAAATCCTCCTCTCCTGCCGGAGCCGGAGCCGGAGATGGCTCCCTACGTCCTTGCATTGACTACCGCGGTCTTAATAAAATCACGGTTAAGAACCGCTACCCCCTACCTCTCATCTCTGAACTCTTTGATCGCCTCCAAGGTGCCCACATCTTTACCAAACTGGACTTAAGAGGTGCTTATAATCTCATCCGCATCAGAGAGGGGGATGAATGGAAAACGGCATTTAACACTAGAGATGGACACTTTGAGTATCTGGTCATGCCCTTTGGCCTGTGCAACGCCCCTGCCGTCTTCCAAGACTTTGTTAATGAAATTTTTCGTGACCTCTTATACTCCTGTGTTGTTGTATATCTGGACGATATCCTGATTTTTTCTGCCAATCTAGAAGAACACCGCCAGCATGTCCGTATGGTTCTTCAGAGACTTCGTGACAATCAACTTTATGCCAAGATGGAGAAATGTCTGTTTGAATGCCAATCTCTTCCTTTCCTAGGATACTTGGTCTCTGGCCAGGGACTACAAATGGATCCAGACAAACTCTCTGCCGTCTTAGATTGGCCACGCCCCTCCGGACTCCGTGCTATCCAACGTTTTTTGGGGTTCGCCAATTATTACAGACAATTTATTCCACATTTTTCTACCATTGTGGCTCCTATCGTGGCTTTAACCAAAAAGAATGCCAATCCTAAGTCATGGCCTCCTCAAGCGGAAGACGCCTTTAAACAGCTCAAGTCTGCCTTTTCTTCGGCTCCCGTGCTCTCCAGACCTGACCCATCTAAACCCTTCCTATTGGAGGTTGATGCCTCCTCAGTAGGAGCTGGAGCGGTCCTTCTACAAAAAAATTCTTCCGGGCATGCTGTTACTTGTGGTTTTTTTTCTAGGACCTTCTCTCCGGCGGAGAGGAACCACTCCATCGGGGATCGAGAGCTTCTAGCCATTAAATTAGCACTTGAGGAATGGAGGCATCTGCTGGAGGGATCAAGATTTCCAGTTATTATTTACACCGATCACAAGAACCTCTCCTATCTCCAGTCTGCCCAACGGCTGAATCCTCGCCAGGCCAGGTGGTCTCTGTTCTTTGCCCGATTTAATTTTGAAATTCACTTTCGGCCTGCCGATAAGAACATTAGGGCCGATGCTCTCTCTCGTTCCTCGGATGCCTCGGAAGTAGAGCTCTCTCCGCAACACATCATTCCTCCTGACTGCCTGATCTCCACTTCTCCAGCCTCCATCAGGCAAACTCCTCCAGGGAAGACCTTCGTCTCTCCACGCCAACGCCTCGGAATCCTCAAATGGGGTCACTCCTCCCATCTCGCAGGTCATGCGGGCATCAAGAAATCCATGCAACTCATCTCTCGTTTCTATTGGTGGCCGACTCTGGAGACGGATGTCGTGGATTTTGTGCGAGCCTGCACTGTCTGTGCCCGGGATAAGACTCCTCGCCAGAAGCCCGCTGGTCTTCTTCATCCTCTGCCTGTCCCCGAACAGCCTTGGTCTCTGATTGGTATGGACTTTATTACAGACTTACCCCCATCCCGTGGCAACACTGTTGTTTGGGTGGTCGTTGATCGATTCTCCAAAATGGCACATTTCATCCCTCTTCCTGGTCTTCCTTCAGCGCCTCAGTTGGCAAAACAATTTTTTGTACACATTTTTCGTCTTCACGGGTTGCCCACGCAGATCGTCTCGGATAGAGGCGTCCAATTCGTGTCAAAATTCTGGAGGGCTCTCTGTAAACAACTCAAGATTAAATTAAACTTTTCTTCTGCATATCATCCTCAATCCAATGGGCAAGTAGAAAGAATTAACCAGGTCTTGGGTGATTATTTACGGCATTTTGTTTCCTCCCGCCAGGATGACTGGGTAGATCTTCTACCATGGGCCGAATTCTCGTATAACTTCAGAATCTCTGAATCTTCCTCCAAATCCCCATTTTTCGTGGTGTACGGCCATCACCCTCTTCCCCCCCTCCCTACTCCCTTGCCCTCTGGTTTGCCCGCTGTGGATGAAATATCTCGTGATCTTTCCACCATATGGAAAGAGACCCAAAATTCTCTCTTACAGGCTTCATCACGCATGAAGAAGTTTGCTGATAAAAAAAGAAGAGCTCCCCCCATTTTTTCTCCTGGAGACAAGGTATGGCTCTCCGCTAAATATGTCCGCTTCCGTGTCCCTAGCTACAAATTGGGACCACGCTATCTTGGTCCTTTCAAAATTTTGTGCCAGATTAATCCTGTCTCTTACAAACTTCTTCTTCCTCCTTCTCTTCGTATTCCTAATGCCTTTCACGTTTCTCTTCTTAAACCACTCATCATCAACCGTTTCTCTCCCAAACTTGTTTCTCCCACTCCTGTTTCCGGCTCCTCGGACATCTTCTCCGTAAAGGAGATACTGGCCTCCAAGAAGGTCAGAGGGAAAACTTTTTTTTAGTCGATTGGGAGGGTTGTGGTCCTGAAGAGAGATCCTGGGAACCTGAGGACAATATCCTAGACAAAAGTCTGCTCCTCAGGTTCTCAGGCTCTAAGAAGAGGGGGAGACCCAAGGGGGGGGGTACTGTTACGCCGAGCGCTCCGGGTCCCCGCTCCTCCCCGGAGCGCTCGCTACACTCTCGCTACTGCAGCGCTCCGGTCAGATCCACTGACCCGGTGCGCTGCGATACCGCCTCCAGCCGGGATGCGATTCGCGATGCGGGTGGCGCCCGCTCGCGATGCGCACCCCGGCTCCCGTACCTGACTCGCTCTCCGTCGGTCCTGTCCCGGCGCGCGCGGCCCCGCTCCCTAGGGCGCGCGCGCGCCGGGTCTCTGCGATTTAAAGGGCCACTGCGCCGCTGATTGGCGCAGTGGTTCTAATTAGTGTGTTCACCTGTGCACTCCCTATTTATACCTCACTTCCCCTGCACTCCCTCGCCGGATCTTGTTGCCATTGTGCCAGTGAAAGCGTTTCCTTGTGTGTTCCTAGCCTGTGTTCCAGACCTCCTGCCGTTGCCCCTGACTACGATCCTTGCTGCCTGCCCCGACCTTCTGCTACGTCCGACCTTGCTTCTGTCTACTCCCTTGTACCGCGCCTATCTTCAGCAGTCAGAGAGGTTGAGCCGTTGCTAGTGGATACGACCTGGTCACTACCGCCGCAGCAAGACCATCCCGCTTTGCGGCGGGCTCTGGTGAAAACCAGTAGTGACTTAGAACCGGTCCACTAGCACGGTCCACGCCAATCCCTCTCTGGCACAGAGGATCCACCTCCTGCCAGCCGGCATCGTGACACAAGGCCTAATCAAGTTTCACTTTCAAAGCTAGAAATGCAGTTTTTTGTTAAACCCAGCTAGAAATGCTCTGTTTTTGCTTAACCCCTTACCGACCACAGATGTATATTTACGTCTGTGGCCAGCTCCCATAATGTGAAGCACTCTCAGAAGCTGAGCGTGCTTCGTATCTGCTGGGTCCCGGTTGCTATCGGCAACCAGGACCCACCGCTAATATCGGACTTCGCCGATCAGGCTGATGTCCGGTATTAACTCTTTAGATGCCATGATTAAAGTTTATTGCGTCGTCTAAACCGGTAGAAATCACTGCCGATCAGCCCAGTGGAGCTGTTCGGGACCGCTACGGTGAAATCTTGTGACCTACAGAATAAAGATAATGTGTCATTTTAACAGAAAAGTGCACTGTGTACAAATGGAACTGATTGATGTTATTACAAAATCACAAATGCTGATGCAAATGAAGCCCCTTTTATGGTCTGTAGATGAAAAATAGAAAGGGAGAAGGAAAAACAAAAGTGCAAAGATGAAAATTGGCCTGGTTCTTAAGGCCAAAATGGGCTTGGTTCTTAAGGGGTTCATTTTTAAAATGGCCTCTGAAAAATAAAAGAAGCAATCTAATTGTTTGCTATAGGCAACTGCTGATCTTTCTTTTTTTTAATGGGTTTGTGCTAATCTTTTATTTATCACGTCTGTTTTGTGAATATAAGTCACTAAGACATTGTGTAATTTTTACCTCAGGAACTATTTATAGACTTGATCCTGAAGCCTCATGTAATCAGATAATTCAGACTTGACTACAAATGGCTTTAGGTACTTTTATAACTAAAATGTAGACAACATTTTATGTGTACAATCCTGGGCTATAAATGTTGAATAATGGCAGAATAGTCAAAGGTAATATTACAAGCATATGACTTGAGCTAATTCTTCTAGTAATGTTCTGACAAGGAATAAACTAATTGTTGCATTTGCATATTCATATGCAAAAAAAGAATATTGTATAAGAAAAAAAAAAGGTCATTTGCATCTGTTGGAAGAGGTTTTCTGTAAAATTATTTTTCTATTTATACATGCTGTTTCATCCAACATTTTTCTTATGTGTATGGCGAGACTAACAGCTATTATTGAAGAAGCCTCCAATTCTAGGCATTTAACCTCTTAGGCTAAGGTCACATCGCCCATTCTGGGACTGTTCAGCTCTTTTTTGCATTTTATGGCCCCCAAAAAGGGTCGGAGCACAATTGACTCCACCGGGTCACAACTGGGTCCCAACGGACATGAATGGGGTCTGTCAGGGATCTGATAGTTTAGCAGAGAAAAAAATAGTGCATGCCGAAGGAGCTCAACGGCAATGCCAAAGAGGCCTTAGATGCCACAGTCAATACTGACCATGTTAGTGATTTCAGATGGAGGTTGCTGCTTAAGGGGGTACTTCGGCAGAATAGGGGATAAGTGTCTAATCGGGGAGGGGGGGTGGGGAAATCTGACTGCCAGAACAATGCCCTATGGACCCTGTGCACCCCCTGTTCATGCATCTCCAAAATATATTTTTTACCCTTACAAACCAAAATACTAAATATAGAAAATATAAAACACTTGTTTTATATTGTACTCACGATGACAGCTAAAATTGAAAATAAAAAAACCCTTATATGGCTCTTTCTTTAAAAATATATATATACTAGCTGAATACCCGGTGTTGCCCGGTTTTTTCTTCCTAATCCTTGTTGGGGTGGAAAAAAAACAAAGGAGAAAGCTTTTGACTTCATATCCCGTCCTCATATATTGTTGTCATATCCCAACCCCATATCCTGTCCTCCTATCCTGACCTCCTATCCCGTCATCATATCCCAACCTCATATCCCATCCTCACATCTCGTCCTTATATCCCGACCTCCTATCCCGAACTCTTATCCCAACCTTCTATCCTGTCCTCCTATCCTGACCTCCTATCCCGACCTCCTATCCCGACCTCCTATCCCATCCTCCTATCCCGTCCTCCTATCTCGACCTCCTATCCTGACCTCCTATTCTGTCCTCCTATCTTGACCTCTTATCCCATCCTCCTATCCCATCCTCCTATCTCGACCTCCTATCCTGACCTCCTATCTTGACCTCTTATCCCGTCCTCCTATCTCCACCTCATATCCGGTCCTCATATCCCGACCTCCTAACTCGACCTCCTATCTTGACCTCCTATCTCGACCTCCCATCCCGTCCTCATATTCCGACCTGTGATATGTGTACCAGGTATTGAAATATCTCCAGCCATACAGAAGTTATGTGAGAACATACATTTCCCATTGATTTGCATGGGACTTTAAACAAAACCCCCGACCCTCACAAATGGGGGTAGTTAAGGGTTAAATTAACTATCCTATATTTTAAGTGGACATGTAAGTAACATGTGACCAAGTATTATCGAAATATCTCCAGCCGTTTGGAAGTTATGCAGTAACATATATTTCCCATAGACTTGTATAGGACTTTAACCATAAACCCCGCCCCTGGCAAATGGGGGTAAGTAAGGGTTAAATCCTATGTTTGTTGTTGACATATAAGTAACATGCGTGCCAAGTTTCATGTTAATATCTTTAGCCGTTTGGAAGTTTTTGTGGAACATACATACACACACACGTTGAGTTTTATATATATAGATATATAGATATATATATATATATATATATACATATAGGTATATTATTAAATACAGTGGAGTAGGTTTACAAACAAATACTTAGTCTACTACTGTCTAATGGTGGCTATAAATTTTCAACAACCAAACCAGTCAAACATTCATTCGAGCAACAAGTATCTTTCCAGACATCCCGATACACATGAACATTCGGCACAACCAAACATTTAACTGGTAACTATGGGAAGGAGGGGCTAGTCCGCAGCCAGGCTCCTCTGGGGCTGGTTTATCTCTGTCAGATGATGTCAGTGGAGAGTTGTGAGGCCTCCATTACACCTTAGACAGTTGTCTGGGCTCACCAAAGTTGACAGTTTCGTCTAGCTTTAGTATAAGGTGTATGGACACCTTTATTTTAAGACAGTGTCAATTTAGACAGACAATCTTCAAATGCTCCAGATTTATCAAAGTGGCTCAGGCGGATTGATAAATCTAGTGCATCTGTAGACTGTCTTGCCTAAGTTTAGACTTTTCTGTGCTTCTTTTAGTGTACTAACAATTTAGGTCACGCGCACTTTCTTTCCATGCCTTTCCTCTTTCCCAATGAGATATGCCTCTTGTCAGATAAGGCACAGATACTGTTCTTTTAGGTTATATTGCTCAATAAATGAGTCTTAATTGCTGCCTGCCACAATTCTAGTCCATTGTATTTTATTTTTAAAAAGAAAAGTGTTTCAATTGTGAAAATGTAGTAAAATATATTTAAAAAAAATAAATTTGGTATTCCAATAATTGTAGCAACAAAGAGAATTAGGTTAAAATGTTATTTTTACCACACAGTAAATGCTCTATAAGCAAAAAAAAAAAAAAAAAACTATGACAAAATGGGTTCTTGTGGCTGGCAGGTTAGAATATAACAATAATATTGCTTTCAAATTGGGACCTGTTTGGTGTGCTGCATAAATCCCCATTGATTTCTTTCAAACACTTGTATAGCATCCGGGAATAGAGTTGTGATGGGCGAGCATAGTGCGACATACAGGATGGAGGCAGCGAAGCTCGGCAACCCGGCTCCCAACTTCATTGCACACAAAACCTAATTAGCATTTTTGCAATGAGGGTTAATCTTGGAAACACCTGGATCAATTTAATACATCATTTTACTCGTGTTCACCGCAGTATAACCCAGTGTATTTGGTTTAGAGCAGGTAAACAACCTGTCAGTTTCCATTCCAGGGGTACAATTAAAAGTGGTGCTCATTCGTCTGGGATTCCAGGGAAAATGTCCTGGATTGCCCATTGGCAAGCACCTGATCTGGCCAGCAGACCGGCGCACCATGGAGGGCAACTTGGAGATTGGATAAAAATTATATATATTTAAAAAAAATTCTCCTGGGGAAAATTGCCAATCCTTGTCAAGGTGCCACCTAGGTCAAATGGACCAAGTGGGACCCTTGGTGGGGCCAGCCCTGCACCTTGCAAACTAAGTGCATCAGTAACAGTTTCTCCCTCCACATGGTGTCCAGTAATGTAATGTGTAACTCATTGCTGGCTGGGTTCACACTACGTTTTTGCAATACAGTTCCCGTAAATATTTTCAATTTGAAAACCGTAAGGAACCCTATTGAAAACCGTATGCATTGACTCTCCATGCCAAAAAAATGCATCAGGTTGTGTCCGTTTTGCATCCTGTACGGTTTTGTCAGTTTTTTTTTCCTATACCCAAAACCGTAGCCTACCACGGTTTTTGGTCCGAGTGAAAAACTGTATTAAACCGTATACGTTTTTTTTTTTTACATTGGAGTCAATGGGAACCGGACAGAACTGTATGTGCATACGGTCTCATCCTGTTTTCACCATATGGCTTTTGACTTTGCACAGTTCTTTTCTTGGAATTTCAATCAAACAAGTGAAACTTTATTCATAATGGAATGAAAAGTTAAAAACTTATATATTTTTTTTCTTTAAAAACAGATGCAACCAGACATTTTTCAAACCCTATATGGTTTGAACCATACACAGATCAAAATTTGTACACGTTTTGATACAGTTTAGTCAGGTTTTGAGGATTCCGTTTTTTTTTGTTTTTTTTTAAATCAAAAACCTGATACGGGTACTGTATTGCAAAAATGTGGTGTGAACCCAGCCTAAGCCAGCACAGTGCAGTCTGCTCAGTCCAGTGTTCTTTCAATAGCACTATGTCATGGCAAAGCAAAGAAGAGTATGTTGTGCTGTGCTGTGATTTACTAGAAAAGTAAGAGAAGAAGTGCACTGTGAACTACTGGAAATAAGCTCAGCTCTGCTCCTCCTGAAATGGAGAGAATGAGAAATAGGTGGGCACCACGCAGGGGATTTAAAAGGACTCAATAACAGTAGTGAGAGTCCAAAAATCAATTGGTACCTCTATGAAGGGTTAATCTAACAACAACAGGCATTTTTTTTAAATCCTTTAAAAGGGGTACTCCCCTGGAAAACATTTTTTTTTTTTAAATCAACTGGTGCCAGAAAGGTAAACAGATTTGTAAATTACTTCTATAAAAAAAATCGTAATCCTTCCTGTACTTTTCAGCTGTTGTATGTTCCACATAAAGTTATTTTCTCTTTGAATTTCCTTTCTGTCTGATCACAGTGCTCTCTGCTGACACCTCTGTCCATTTTAGGAACTGTCCGGAGCAGGATAGGTTTGCTATGGGGATTTGCTCCTGCTCTGGACAGTTCCTAAAATGGACAGAGGTGTCAACAGAGAGCACTGTGGTCAGAAAGAAAGAAAATTCAAAAAGAAAAGAACTTCCTGTGGAGCATACAACAACTGATAAGTACAGGAAGGATTAAGATTTTTTGATAGAAATAATTTACAAATCTGTTTAACTTTCTGGCACCAGTTGATTCAAAATAAATATGTTTTCCAGGGGAGTACCCCTTTAAAACCTCAGGTATGTAAAAAACTGAAATCTTGAAAACCAATCCAGACTGTATTCACCAAGTATCTTGGAAAACATTATACCTTATCAATATGTATATATATATATATATATATATATATATATATATATATATATACACACACACATATAATACCATTTAATTTCTGAAACCAAAAGTCCCTATAGTTACAGTTTAAAGGGTAACTATCATTAAAACTAATTTTTGCTATTGCACTCCTTATGGTAAATAAAAAATATTTCTAATATACTTTGTTTAAAAAAAAAAATGACGTTTTCTATGTTTTATTTGTGCTTAAAAAAGCTCAAGAGCACATTTTCCCCCATTTTATACACAGACTTTGGACCGAAAAGTTCAGCCTGGAGTGCTGGCTCCGGAAAGTTAAACAGATTTGTAAATTACTTCTATTAAAAAAATCGTAATCCTTCCAATAGTTATTAGCTTCTGAAGTTTTCTGTTTAACTGCTCAATGATGATGTCACATCCCGGGAGCTGTGCATGATGGGGGAATATCCCCATAGGAACTGCACAGCTCCCGGGAACGTGAGTCATCAGAGAGCAGTTAGACAGAAAACAACAACTCAACTTCAGAAGCTAATAACTATTGGAAGGATTAAGATTTTTTTAATAGAAGTAATTTACAAATCTGTTTAACTTTCCGGAGCCAGTTGATATATAAAAAAAAGTTTTGGCCTGGAATACCCCTTTAACTGCCATATGCTGTTGGTTGGACACACACCCCTCAGCACTCCAGGCTGCACTTCCTGTGTTTAGGTCCAAAGTCTGTGTGTGAGATGGGGGGAAAATGTGCTCTTGAGCTTTTTTTCTAAGCACAAATAAAACAGAAAACTTCATTTTTTTTAAAACAAAGTATATTAGAAATATTTTTTATTTACCATAAGGAGTGCAATAGCAAATTTGTTTTAATGACAGTGCCTATTTAACTTGTTGGCTATGTGTATTTTTTGACTCCAATAGCTATAACCATGAAAACAGATTTGTATTGACACAAATGCATGATGTCTTCCAAGCATTTTCCATATTGAAGGCCCAGTACTTCTAGGAAATGCCTGAGCAGTATAACGAAATGAAGCGCACGGCCTGGCTGGCTGTGTAGGAAATTCACGTGTATGTCCCATGAACATTCAGCTTGAAATAACCCAGATAAGCCTTCTTGCTGCCAGGAGCCACGCTTTGCCGATGCCAGTATATCATTTACAAACCGATGTCACAGCTGGAAGAGGAATTAGTCTATAACACATAATGCAGACCCGATGCCTGGGGTGTCATGAGCTCATGCTGCTTTACTGCCCTTGAAGTTAAGTAATCCTTCTACATTAATGTAGATAAGTAAAGTCCCAGGGTAAGGAAACAGCATTAGAGGCTTTAATTGAATGAGAAGCACAGATAAAATCCCATTTTCTCCTTTGTGAAAATAAAATCTAATTCATTCATTATAAATTATGCAATTACAGGAGAAAGCAATGCGAGTGTTTACTACAGTTAAGGAGAAATAGCTTTCAAGTAGAAATGTATTAGGTTTATTGTACGGGGAATCAGGCAACTGGTCAAGCAGTAAAATAGTGTTAGGCTGGGTTCACACTACGTTTTGTACTTACGGTTCCCGTATACGGCTGGGAGGAGGGGGCGGGGCTTAATCGTGGCGCCCGAACTCAGCCGTATACGGGAACCGTATTTAATGCATGTCTATGAGCCGACCGGAGTGAACCACAGCCTCCGGTCGGCTGTGTTTTCGGCCGTATGCGGTTTCCCGACCGTAGGCAAAAACGCGGTCGATGACGTTTTTGCCTGCGGTCGGGAAACCGCATACGGCCGAAAACGCAGCCGACCGGAGGCTGCGGTTCACTCCGGTTGGCTCATAGACATGCGGGCGCCACGATTAAGCCCCGCCCCCTCCTCCTCCCAGCCGTATAAGGGAACCGTAAGTACAAAACGTAGTGTGAACCTAGCCTTACCTCTCCACTACAAAGAATGCCCTTTCTGCTATATAAATACCCTACACACTGTCATCAGCTAGATCTAGGCCAGAGACTTCTGGTGGGTTCACGCTGCATTTATGCTGTTTGTCCCATATACAGTGGTCCCTCAACATACGATGGTAATCCGTTCCAAATGGACCATCGTTTGTTGAAACCATCGTATGTTGAGGGATCCGTGAATTGTAAAGTATAGGACAGTGGTCTTCAACCTGCAGACCTCCAGATGTTGCAAAACTACGACACCCAGCATGCCCGGACAGCCAACGGCTGTCCGGGCATGCTGGGAGTTGTAGTTTTGCAACATCTGGAGATCCGCAGGTTGAAGACCACTGGTATTAAAGGTTGTACTCACGTGTCCCTGCCATTCTGGACCGTCACCGCTGCCCTGGATGTCGCCGTCCATCGCTGTCGCCGCGTCCCCGGGGTGTCCCCGACGCTCCGGCAAGGCCTCTGCTTCCCCGGCATCCTCGTTCTCCGTCGCCGCCATCACGACGCTACGCACGCCGCTCTTATTGAATGACGGGACGGCGTGCGCAGCGACGTGATGACGTTGGAGGAGAGCGCCGACGATGCAGGGATCCTGAAGAGGACGAGCCGGAGCCCGAGGACAGGTAAGTGATCATCAGCGGACCACACGGGGCACCGTAAACGGCTATCCGGTGGCAGCTGAAGCAGTCTGTGCTGCCGTATAGCCGTTTATGCGATGGCCCCGACATACAAAAGCATCGTATGTTGATGCTGCCTTCAACATGCGATGGCCTCTGAGAGGCCATCGTATCTTGAAATGATCATATGTCAGGGCCATCGTAGGTCGGGGGGTCACTTTATACATCTGCATCTCACAGAGAATGGGACACTGACGTATACTGTGACATACGTCAGTTGGTGCCATTCATTTTAATGGCCTGAATAGAGTCACTAGGCTTTCTCCTAGTATATACTCATTTTACAGAACTTTACAGGAAAAGCAGTCCATATTGTGGAGTCCCGTTAAATTAGCATATAACAGCAGAACACTGAGACGGACAGCATAAACGTGGTGTGAACCCAGTCTTCATTCATTTTATTGAGTGATGGCTGCAGTCCATTGTATACAACCTAGTGTATTGCGTTTTACTGCCTATGTAACTCTATAGTAAACATTGATTACTACCTATACAATAGCCTCCATGTAGGACAGGCCTTTCATTTCCAGAAGGAAACAAAGAAACATCACTATACAGAGTTATAGGTAAAGATGCTCTATAATGATCTAAGGGATAATACAAGGATTTACAATAATGTACATCAGGATAGATGACAGATCCTCCGTATTACAGCAATGTTTTCTTTCTTTTCTTTTTATTCTGGGCCAAACCTCTGTAACAACTTCTCCCGATGACTGAATTTTCCTTCTGAGACTTCTTTGGCCCCTTATAGATTCAGATACTTAAAGGGGTTATCCACCATACGGTGATTTTAGTGCTTAACTGCCAGACAGTAATGGACATGCTTAGGAAGGTTTAGTGCTTGTCTTGGGACTAAATCGCTATGTTGTGAGATTACCATAACACTGTGTCTATCATTTTGTGAACTGGGTATTTCCTGTTGGATTTCGTTCTCAAACTACACATCCCATAGTTCCATGCTTGTAAGTTTGAGGTCACTTTCCTCCCTCCCACACATCAGCCACGCCACCCATTGAAACACAAATGAGTTGCATTCCATTCAAAAGACCAGTGTTTTCTAACCAGGGCACCTCTAGCTGTTGCAAAATGATCTCTCTCCCACTCAGCAGTCGCTCCACCCATTGAAGCAGGACTGGCTCAATCTCATCACCTGACTAGTGATATCACGTCTCGACGAACTGCAACTTGGGAAAACCCGAGACATGAGTAATTTTATATGCTGTTAAAAATAAATATTGGGGTGAAAATGACATAAGAATTGTGAAAAAACCATCACACACAGGTACAGACACTATATTATGAACTACACTTCTTTACAACCCCTGTAGCATAGTCAAATTCAAAAAAAATCTTGGAATACCCCTTTAACCCTAAAATAAATACGAACCTCAGACCTGACCCCTAACAAAAATACAGAACCTAAACTGGCCCCCTAAACTAATACAGACCTGTACCTGACAAGGGCAAGTTATGGTAAATCAAGGTTCTTCACCACATGATGCACTACTGCCCCACAACTGTAACATGTAAACCCAACCTAAGAGTATGTTCACATGTGTATATTTTGCTGCAGATTTACTGCTGGCCAATCAATGATAAAATAAGCAGCAGAAAATCAGCTGCAGAAAAACTGTAGCAAAATACACACATACCTTAAGGGACATGTGTATTTTCTGCTGCAGATTTGCTGTTGCAGATTTTGCTACCCATCAAAGTCAATGGGCAGCAAAATATGCTGCAGCATATCTGCAGCAAAAATAAGGACATGTGAACTGACTCTAATAGTACATTTACAGTGTTGTCCCTAAGCCATTCCTGTGTTGCCTTGTGCTATGGGCCATTGTCTTGTTGGAAGGAGGTGCAGAGCACTCTGGATCAGGTTTTCTAACAGAATATCTCTGTACTTTGCTCACTTCAGCTTTTCCTCCATATACATAAAACACCAGATAACGTTGCATTTCTATTTTTTAGAACAATAAGCAATACGACTCAAAAAGGTAAAAAATGGGGGTGTGGCTTGGCTGCATGCACACATAGTCTCTGAGCTCCGCACCTTGCATCTCTGAAGCGACTAAAATACCGCTACCAGCTACATAATTTCTTACCCAAAACCTTGGAGAATACTTCCTGACATGCCTGTCAGAAGAAAGAAGCCGATAAAACAAGCCATGCTGGCTAAATTCTACTTTTCCAGAGACGTGGAGGACATGAGGACTCCCCAGTTAAGATAGCTTACGGTTTCCAAACATACTATTCCCGTCTGTACAATTTAAGAAACACTATCCCGACTCCCGCTTCTATCGAGGAGGATACTCAAAATTACCTCTCCAATTAACAACTTCCCTCACTCAGTAACTCTGACATACAACTCCTTAACGCTCCATTCACAGAGGCAGAGGTGGCGTCGGTAATAAAATCCTTACCCGCTGATAAGGCCCCCGACCCAGATGGGTTTGCAAGATATTACTATAAAAAATTCTTGGCCCTCTTCTCCCCCCAACTGCGAGATTTTTGCACAGCTGCAATGACTAGAGAATCATTCCCCATAGAAAACACTCAGGCATTGATTATCACCCTCCCCAAGCCGGGCAAGACCCCAGACAGACCCCAGAACTTTAGGCCCATCTCCCTACTATGCAAAACTCTTAGTGACATGCCTTGCCAGGATTCTCCCCTCCATCATTCATGCAGATCAAACGGATTTGTCCCTGGCAGACAGGCATATTTCAGCACGAGACGTATGCTTGGGGCTCTTCACCACAGAGACATAATCTGCCAGCTCTGGCATTAGATGCAGAGAAGGCGTTGCCCTTTTAAGTGAGATTGAGAAGGAATTGACAAGACTTGCTACTTATGATATCTCTTGGATAGGAAGGATAGCTACTTTTAAAATGTACCTTTTACCCAAATTTGTATATCTATTTAGATATATACCTGTCCCCAGAAGCTTTTCTCTAAAGCACAGACCCTCATGTCCCAGTTTATCTGGGAGGCCAAACAACCTAGAATTGCATGCACTTTGTTGACCAAACACAGACAAATGGGAGGTTTATGACTATCCTATATTCATAAATACTATATATCTACCCTAGTCTCTATGTTAAAAGACTGGTGGCTGATGCCTCTTATCATTCCATGGGTCCAACTTGAACAAAGCCTTGTTAAACCTTACACCTTGAGAGATCTGTTATACACTCCATTTTGGAAGGGTCTAACTTTGACAAACACTAGCCCAGTGGTGTTGGCCTCCCTGGAAGCATGGCGGCTACTGCATAAATTGGCAGAGAGTGATCAGGTTACTCTTAAACAAACTTTACCACTCACCTTTTTACAAGCACAACTTCCGCATGTCAACTTACACCTTTGGATCGCTAAAGGCATAGCTAAAGTGTCAGATCTTTATGATTCAGACCAACTATTAACTTTTGCTGCCTTGCAAAACAAATTTTCCCTTTCACATGCTGATTTTTATCTATACTTGCAAACTCGTCATTTGGTGCAGCAGCTAACACCGTCGGACTTAAAGGGTGATGAAGTGACTTTTCTGTACATTGTGTCTAATAGAAAAGGATTTAAACTGCTATATGGTATAGTCACACAATCTAGGCAACTTAGTAAATCCTACCCCATTCGGAGTTGGGAGAGGGAACTAAAATTGTTTCTCTGAAGGAGAATAGATGGGTACCGCTCAGGTTATACACAGACATCTGCATTACATCTCCCACATAGAATCTGCCACTAAATCGTTGTTGCGATGGTATTACACACCAGACAGATTAACTGTGATATATGCTACTGTATCTCATGGTTGTTGGAGGGGTTGCAGATGTAAAGGAACCTTGTTGCACATACTGTGGTCTTGCCGAATCATTCATCTGTATTGGAAGGATCTTCATAACCAAGCAAAGATAGAAAGAGACCGGCAACTCACCGAAATTTATTGCATGTAATACTCACATAAAACGTTGTCCGTCTTCTTTATTGCATGTAATACTCACATAAAATCATAGGGAAGGGACATACACAGGGGGATACTATCAGGCGACAAGCTCCGTTTCGCACTGATCAGTGCTTCATCTGGCCATTGTATTGGAAGGATTGCTATGATCTCCTGGAGAATATCTTTCAAACTCCTATTCCCTAGTCCCCCCAGTTTGTGCGGCTATTTCTTGGTATGACACTTCTCCCCCTTGAAACTGAGAACGTTGTCATGTATTATATGCATTATTGCCAAACCAATACCACTTAGATATTGGAAATCTGCAATAGTTCCAACCATAACTGAAGTGATTTCATCCATTAATACCACCTGTCTTATGAGCGTATTATTGCCCTGGGTATTGGTACTTATGATAAGTTTACAAAGATATGGGGACATTGGTTACATTCCACCTATTGCACTTCTCTCACACTATAATCTTGGGACTCCTGTGGTCCCTCACTCTCTTGTGGGATATCTCTAAGCTCCTAAGTAGATGATATAATGGCTGTTCATACCTATATACAGAGACAGGCAGGACTGACTTATTTCTATATAGCTATGTATACTACATTATGCTGTGATCTATCTGCAATTTTATAATGACTCTTTTCATGGATCGCCAGAATGTGTTATGTTATGACTTTGTTATGATATTCTTACTCTAATACTTTCTTGTTTTTGTTTGGCTGGGTATGCCCGGCTTAATGTTTGTAAAAAAAATTCTGAAAAATTTCAATAAGAATCTATTAAAACAAAAAGGTAACAAATGACCATTCCAAACACTAGTAAATAAGCAGTTGTTAGGCTGGGTTCACATATGTCCGGTGCCTAAATCTCGACGCAACTGATGCCACAATTGATGACAACATGCATCAGTTGTATAGCATCTGGACCAGGGAACACATCCAAATTGAGACAGCGGATGATTGTGAACTGTTCCATTCAAATGAATGGGATTCAGTTCTAGCATCAGTTTCCCTCCGATGCTTTTTAGCAAGCAACGGAGGGAAAAGACGACTGAGGCCGGACAAATGTGGACGAGTCCTTATATCATCTTGATAACATTTTCATATATAAAGCTGCCAAACTGTCAATGAAAATTATTACTTGGAAAAATTCACCAACATCTAAGTCAATGTATAATTAACATGAGACATTAAAGATTAATAGTCACCCATTGCGTTTCCTTGGTGCCCTTCATTCATGCAATAGTTAATGACTAGAACACGTTCTGTCTATTCTCGGAAGTGATTAGTTCATGTTAAGAACAGGTCTAACTACTAATATGTAACCTTAAGGAAAAGTTACTTGGACCATACAGGAGGACACAGGGTGCCAACAATTTCATGCTAACTGGCAAAAGAATGTGCTTACCTAAGAAGAGATGCACTTTTTATGTTCACCCACACATGCCTGCTTCCAACCACCAACACACTATTGGCACCTGTTCATGTGTGATATGGTTGGAAATCACACTTCACGGGTTTATAAGTCCAGGCTTGGCATTATTTAGTTCCAAAATATAGTTGTCAGGGTCCGGACTAGCGGCTAGCGAGGACACTGGGGGTGGATCCTCTGCGCCAGAGAGGCGATGACGCGGGTCGTACTGGGGAATCGATTCTAAGCAGTTACTGGTGTTCACCAGAGCCCGCCGCAAAGCGGGATGGACTTGCTGCGGCGGTTACTATGGATAAACCCTTCTTGAAGGTTGCGCAGAGGGCCGCATTGTTCCAAGCTAGCTCAGAGGCGAGGGTGCGAAACTGGATAGCATATTCCCCCACTGAAGAGCTCCCTTGGACGAGATTCAGAAGAGCCGTCTCGGCAGAGGAAGCCCTGGCTTGCTCCTCAAAGACGATGCGTACTTCGCAAAAGAAGGACTGGACTGAAGCAGTGGCAGGATAGTTGTGGTCCCACAGCGGTGTGGCCCAGAACAAGGCCTTTCCAGATAACAAACTGACCACGAAAGCTACCTTCGACCGTTCTGTGGGGAACTGGTCCGACATCAATTCAAGGTGCAGGGAACATTGGGACAGGAATCCCCGGCACATCTTAGAGTCCCCATCAAATTTCTCTGGAAGAGACAAGCGGACTCTATGGGTAGTTACAGCAACTCGGAGCGGAGGAGAAGCTGGAGCTGGCGGAGAAGATGGTTGACGCTGGGCAGGTAGAAGCTGCTGGAGCATGGCGGTCAACTGCGTCAGCTGTTGTCCTTGTTGGGCGATCTGCTGGGAGTGCTGGGCAACAACGGTAGTCAGATCAGCAACACTCGGCATCTCAGCGGGCTCCATGGCCGGATTAACTGTCAGGGTCCGGACTAGCAGCTGGTGAGGACACTGGAGGTGGATCCTCTATGCCAGAGAGGCGATGACGCGGGTCGTACTGGCGAATCGGTTCTAAGCAGTTACTGGTGTTCACCAGAGCCCGCCGCAAAGCGGGATGGACTTGCTGTGGCGGTAACTACCAGGTCGTGTTCCCCAGTAGCGACTCGACCTCTCTGGCAGCTGAGACTGGCGCGGTACACAAGGACTAGACAGAGGCGAGGTCAGACGTAGCAGAAGGTCAGGGCAGGCAGCGAGGTTCGTAGTCAGGGGCAACAGCAGAAGGTCTGGGTACACAGGCTGGGGAACACACTATAACGCTTTTACAGGGCACAAGGCAACAAGATCCGGCAGGGACAGGAAGGGGAAGTGGGTTAATGTAGTGTAGGGAGGTGATTGAACTAATTGGGCCAGGCACCAATTAGCGGTGCGCTGGGCCTTTAAATCTTAGAAAGCCGGCGCGGGACCGCGCATACTGGGACGAGACAGACACTGGAGGAGGAGGGCGAGTAGAACGGGGCGCGATCCGCGAGCGGGCCTGACCCGACACGCGGATCGCGTCCCCGCCGGCACGAACACAGCAGCGCTCGCGGTCAGAGACAGAGACCGGAGCACTGCTGTTAGCAGAACACTGCGACCGCTACGGGGAAGCCGCGGGACCCGGAGCGCTCGGCGTTACAATAGTATATAGCAAATATTTGGTTTGAATGTTCATACAGCCAACAGTTACTGGGATTGGAGGGTCATGTTAGATTTGACCCTTCTAACTTACCCTAATACGATGGTAGCATTTCCCCTAGTGGTGCATGTTCCTGCAACAGACCTGCAACAACTTATCACTGAATCAGTGGAGTCAACAACAGAGGCTATACTGCCATGTGTCTGAACAAAACTGGACTTCTGCCTAGACATTTGCCATGTGACAAAAAAAAAAAAAGCTCCTGAGCCCGCATCATAGCAGGGTGATAGCCGCTGGGACCTGTGTCTAATGCCGGACATCACTGATCTCTGTGATGCCCGGCATAAACTCGTAAATAAAAAAAATAAAAACACTCCTGGCAGCTCAGCGGAGCTGATCTGGACCATCACGGTGAAATCGCAATGTCCCAATCAGCTAAGAGGATGGCAGGAGGGCCCTTACCTGCCTCCTCGCCACCTGATCGGTCCATCGATGCTCCAGGAACTCTCAGCAACCTGGAGCAATGGAGCACCAATAACACTGATCAATGTTATGCTACGGCATGTAATAGTCCCCTATGGGGGACAAAAAAAAAAAGTGTAAAAAATGTAGAATAAAATCTTAAGAAATGTGATTTAACCCCTTCCTTAATAAAAGATTGAAGCACACCCTTTTCCCTTTTAACCCCTTAACTCCTTCAGGACAAAGGGCGTACCTGTACGCCCTACACCCGATCCTGGTGTTTAAAACGGGGTCACACCGTATGCGGGGTGACCCCGCATCACACCGGGTCGGTCCCGGCTGCTAACGATAGCCGGGACCCTGGGCTAATAGCATGCGGCACCTATCGTTGTGCCGCGCGCTATTAACCCTTTAGACATGGCAATCAAAGTTGACCGCCACGTCTAAAAATTAAAGTAAACGCTTCCCGGCAGCTCAGTCGGGCTGATCGTGACATCGCCCAAAAAAACGTGATTTCCCGATCAGCTAGGACGCGAGCGGAGACCCCCTTACCTTGCTCCATTGCGTCCGATTGGCGTTTGATTGCTCCAAGCCTGAGCTATAGGCTTGAGCAATTGAGCCCCTATCTCGCTGATCCATGCAAAGCTATGGCTTTGCAGGGATCAATGTAAAAGATCAGTGTGTGCAGTGTTATAGCCCTCTATGGGAGCTATAACGGTGGAAAAAAAAATTTGGAAACAAATAAGTTAACAAAAAGGTCATTTAACCCCTTCCCTAATAAAAGTTTGAATTCCCCCCCCCCCATTTCCCATAAAAAAAACCTGTGTAAATAAAAACAAACATATGTGGTATCGCCACGTGCGGAAATGTCCGAACTATAAAAATATATTGTTAATTAAACCGCACGGTCAATGGCGTATGCGCAAAAAAATTCCAAAGTCCAACATAGCGTATTTTTCGTCACTTTTTATATCATGAAAAAATGAATAAAAAGCGATCAAAAAGTCCGATCAATACAAAAATAGTACCGATAAGAACTTCAGAACACAACGCAAAAAATGAGTCCTCATACTGGCCCGTACATGGAAAAATAGGGGTTAGAAGATGAGAATTTTTAACGCATAAATTTTCCTGCATGTAGTTATGGTTTTTCCCCGAAGTACGACAATATCCAACCTATATAAGTAGGGTATCATTTTAACCGTATGGACCTACAGAATAAAGATAAGGTGTCATGTTTACCGAAAAATTCACTGCGTAGAAACGGAAGCCCCCAAAATTTACAAAATTACATTTTTTCTTCAATTTTGTCGCACATTTTTTTTTCTGTTTCGCTGTGGATTTTATGGTAAAATGACTAATGTCACTGCAAAGTACAATTGGTGGCGCAAAAAATAAGCCATCATATGGAATTTTATGTGCAAAATTGAAAGCGTTATGATTTTTAGAAGGTGATGAGAAAAAAATTAAAATGCAATAACGGAAAAACCCTGGGTCCTTAAGGGGTTAATGACATAAGATGTAAATGTATGTCCTGGTGCACTGGTACTTAACGCACCAGGACATACATATTTACGTCGCACCGGAACTGTGCTCGCATCATGCATGGCAGGTCCCGGCTGCTATGAGCAGTCAGGGACCCGCGGGTAACGGCGGACATCGGCAATCATGCTATGCTATGCTTAAAACTGTATAAGGCTACAGAAACAAGTGTGCAGCTTTGGCTGGCCTTTCACAGTAACTAGGCCCAAATTAATTTAACAGGAAAATATATAAAGGACACCACGTAGGTGTACGTACAGTTTAAACTTATGAGAGGAGGACTATGCGCTCCACTACAAACTGTATAAGGCTACAGAAAAAAGTGGGTAGCTTTGGCTTAGTTTTACAGGAAAAAAAATACGTACACCACCTATGTACGCACAGGTTACACTTATGAGAGGACAATAAGCTCTGCTATGCAACCTGTATTAGGCACTGTAATCAGGTGACTATGGCTTTTCGTGCTCACCCTAACTGGCTCCTCTTAGCTTTACAGTTGTTGTACATCCAACTGCAGCAGTACAGAATCGCTCTGTAGAGCCCAGTAGAGTATTATTAGGCAGGAATAGCAGGTGACAATGGCTTTTAGTGCTCAGCCTAACTGGCCCCTATAAGCTTTAGAGTTGCTGAACACAACTGCAGCATGACAGAGCCCAGTACAGTATTATTAGGCACTAATAGCAGGTGACAATGGCTTTTAGTGCTCAGCCTAACTGGCCCCTATAAATACATAAAGGGAATCAACACGGTAAAGGAGGAGAGCATATTTAAAAGAAGAAAAACTACCACAAGAGGACATAGTTTTAAATTAGAGGGGCAAAGGTTTAAAAGTAATATCAGGAAGTATTACTTTACTGAGAGAGTAGTGGATGCATGGAATAGCCTTCCTGCAGAAGTGGTCACTGCAAATACAGTGAAGGAGTTTAAACATGCATGGGATAAGCATAAGGCTATCCTTCATATAAGATAGCGCCAGGACTATTGATAGGATAGGATATTGGGCAGACTAGATGGGCCAAATGGTTCTAATCTGCCGACACATTCTATAAGCTTTAGAGTTGCTGTACACAACTGCAGAAGTACAGAATCGCTGTGTAGTAGAGCCCAGTACAGTATTATTATGCACTAATAGCAGGTGACAATGGCTTTTAGTGCTCAGTCTAACAGGCCCCTATAAGGTTTAGAGTTGCGGTACACCACTGCAGCAGTAGAGTCACTATGTATTACACCCAAAAGTGTACTTTCTCCCTCCCTACAGTCAGTGCTTTTCTGCAGTGATTTTGGCTTGTGCTGAATTGCTGCTGTCAAGCTGTTTTCTCTCCCTGTTATAAAACGCTCTCTCAAATAAAACGCTGGAATGCCTGGCCGCAAGATGGCTGCCGATTATATAGGGCTGTGACATCACAGTGGTGGCTGGCTGCTGATAGGATCATCCTGCCTTCCCAGAGTTCCTTGCTCCATGCCCTCATATGTGGATCCACCCTTTTAGATGCCCTGGAGCCTGGACCGCACTAAATGGAGTTTAAACAAACGATTTGTCCAATTGCTTCGATATTCGGATTCGTTGCAAAGCAAATTTTTTCAGAAATTCGTAACGAATTTGGAGTTGTCAGATTCGATTCGCTCATCCCTAGTAGTAACCCTGAAAAATAAGTTGATAACTTATATAGATAAAGCAAGTCCTTACATATAAAAGTAAAAAAGAGCTGCTGGAAGTCAGTCTATGTGGAGGACAGGAGCTTCTTCAGGGTCATGTACAGTACAAATAAGCCCTGATCCCGACTATTTTTACAGGGTTATGCGACACAATTCGTGTTGCACGTCCTCTGCAACACTTTGTGCGATACAATTTTACTGGTAAAAACCTGACAGTTTTCCAATTACTCTGAGTATTTTTTTTAACCCGACTAAAGGCGCATGGTTTGCATAATTAGGGGCGTGTTCGACATTTTTCTGAAAACCCGACAGTTGTATTTAAATTCCACTAGAAAAATTGTGAATTACTGAAATGGAAAACCTGACTGCCTTGAGGTGTGGGGAATCTGTTACAAAAGTGTGAGTTTTTTTGAAAATCCTGTTACTTTGTCCCCTTAGTAGCTTTTTATATCAAATAATTAATTTTTTTATTAGTTTATTTTGGAATTTCTCTTTTTTTTAATCTTGGCTTTCATTTCCTTTTTTTAATTTTTAAACTTTATGTTTGTTAACCCAATAACGACCCTGAATGTAAAGTTACGTTCTGGTGCAGTTACTTTGCTCTATTAATTTGCTTAATTTTTCCTGTGCAGCACTTTTTTCTCTCCATATGACAGAATTTTATATCATGCAACAGAATTTTCCAGACATGTGTGAAACATTGATAAATACGTGTGAGAGAAAAATAACTCTCTGAAAAATAACCCGACACTCTTAATAAATCAGGGCTACAGCGTCCGAAAAAAGTAAAATGGAACAGCTTCCCCTGGCACAGATGAAGAGTAGTATAGAACATGTAGTACTTTCCTGTACTGTAGGGGGGAGCTACCAGACAGCTAGTCAGTGCATGCACGTCAGTAATACAGTGGTTTACCAGTGAAATGTCCATTCTGATTGGTCAATTCTTCCATCCATTGACACAATTCCCAGATCTGGTCTGTTCGTAGCATTTTATGTTGAGTATGGTTTCAAGTTGCAATGGCCCAGAAAAGACCAATGTTCGTTAATATTGTTACCTGAGGCTATTGTAAGGTGAGGAACCACTGTACCAAGTTTCCATAGAGTTATGGTCCCAACATAGAATGGTTTCAATAAACAGTGGTCCTCCTGGATACAGCAACCAATTCTGATTGTCAGGGATGGTGGGTGGTTACTTTTTGTTCTGCTTACTGTTGGCCGGGGGGGGGGGGGGGGGCAACACTTACACATGTTCTAAATTACATGTCTGTACTGTTGTTGTTTTTTATCCCCCAACACTATTTTAGTATATTATCAGTTCCATGCTGACACTCTTCACATTCTTCCATGACTCAGCTGTTTTTTTTTTTAAGTCCCCACACTTGTGAGCCAAAATTACAAGAAAAGGCTGTATTACCAAAAAATAAATAAATAAATAAATAATCATTAACAGTTACTTTCTTTTAACTGGGCCTCACTGTGGCATGATAGAGGTATTAACTATTTAGAATTTACTAAGAAGACAAAAAGTATGTCAAATACAATTGTGAAGAGTAGGGAGCATTAGGGAAGAAATTGCAAATTACTTATTGGTTCTTTCTGCCCAGTTTAAGAGGCTATATAAAAATGTTATTTATTTATGAAACAAAAAAGCAAATGATTTAAAGGCATGAGAAATTCACAACATATTCAGCATTCTTGTGAGCTAAAACCACCAAAATTGTTTTATTAAGGTTCAAGAGAAGAAACAAATGCAAGTATTCCAGGTAAGGTTTAACAGACAATGAAGGCTTGTACCTATATTTGCAATGGTGAGAAAAGCATCGGATAGTCTAAATCAGCAACAACATACCGTATTTATCGGCGTAGAACACGCACTTTTTAGGCTAAAATTTTTAGCCTAAAGTCTGTGTGCGTGTTATTCGCCGATATACCCCCAGGAAAGGCAGGGGGAGAGAGGCCGTCGCTGCCCGCTTCTCTCCCCCTGCCTTTCCTGGGGTCTAGAGCGCTGCTGTCGGCCCTTCTCACCCCCTGGTTATCGGCGCCGCTGCCCGTTCTGTCCCCGACTATCGGTGCCGGCGCCGACAGACAGCCCATTGCCGGCGCCGCTGCCCCGTTGCCTCCCCCCATCCCCGGTGGCATAATTACCTGAGTCGGGTCCGCGCTGCTCCAGGCCTCCGTCGTGCATCCCCGGCGTCGTTGCTATGCGCTGAACGGCGCGGCGCATGACGTCAGTGCGCCGCGCCGTGCATAGCAACGACGCTGGGGACGCACGACGGAGGCCTGCAGCAGCGCGGACCCGACTCAGGTAATTATGCCACCGGGGATGGGGGGAGGCAACGGGGCAGCGGCGGCGGCAATGGGTGCCGCTGCCCCTTCTCTCCCCCTCGCTGTCGGCGCCACTTCTCTCCCCCTGGCTATCGGCGCCGGTACCGATAGTCAGGGGGACAGAATGGGCAGCGGCGCCGATAACCAGGGGGTGAGAAGGGCCAACAGCAGCGCTCTAGACCCCAGGAAAGGCAGGGGGAGAGAAGCGGGCAGAGACGGGTTATACACGCGCACACACGCACCCTCATTTTACCATGGATATTTCGGTAAAAAACTTTTTTTACCCAAATATCCTTGGTAAAATGAGGGTGCGTGTTATAGGCCGGTGCGTGGTATACCCCGATAAATACGGTAGTTCATGAGGTCGACAAAAGTCCATCAAGTTCAACCTATATATGTCTATTGTGTCCCTACTGTGTTGATCCAGAGGAAGGCAAAAAAAAAAAAAATTATGAGGCTGATGGAAATTGCCCCATACCAGGGGGATAAATCCCTTCCCAATTCCAATCCCTCAATAAACTTTCTGTCCTTATAAATCTAATATCTCTAACCTGTAATATTACTCTCCAGAAATGCATCCAGAGCCCCTTTTGAGCTTACAATGACCACTTTCACTGTGAGAGTTTCATAGAATCAATGCTCTTACAGTAGGAAAACCAGTCTGTTCTTGTGTAGAAACTCCCGCCATCCGTTTTTTTTTTCTGTCCCTGCCTATTGCCCATCTATCCCTAACCCCTCCCTGCCTTTACTTTTTTTTTTTTTACTATATTAAAATGGCTTTTTGTCTGCCTGGTAGTGTGCTCACTACCAGGCAGACTTCCCCAGCAGGCGTGACGTCACTGATGCCTGCTGGGGCCGCCAGTCCGGCCTTAGTTCACTATACAGGGTGCCTCCAGCTGTTTCACCACTACAACTCCAAGCTTGCCCTGACATCTACTGGTTGTCAGGGCATGCTGGGAGTTGTAGTGGTGAAACAGCTGGAGGCACCCTGTGGGGAAAATAATAACTTTGTGCAGAGCAGCAGCGGCACGGCGCTTCCCCCCATACCTCTAGTGCAGAGCGGAAGCGGGTAGATGCTGGGAGGCGGGGACGGCGTGTCAAGTAGCGGCGGCGTGAGGTGAAACCCCTCACAGCGGCGCTCCCCCAAACCCCCCCCCATACCTCTAGTGCAGAGCGGCAGCGGCATTTAGATGCTGGGAGGCGGGGCAGGCATGTCAAGCCAGGGAGCCAATCCACTCTCAGCACTCGCTCCCCCCTGTCTGATTGACAGGCAGGGAGCGAGTGCAGGCAGAATGAATTAGGACTGATGCCCGGCCAGCATCAGTCTGAATTCAGGCAAATTCAGACGTCACGCCAGCCTGCAGCCGGACACTAGGAGGGAGACCCCTAGTGGCCAGTTTTCAAACAGTAAAATAAACAATTTTAATGAAAATTTTTTTTTATAGGTTTATATTAGAGATATGTTGTAGTACATAAGTACAACATATCAAAAAAAAGTTTGGTGACCGTGTCCATTTAAATAAATCATAATTCGTAATCGTAATTCTGATAATCTTTCTGAGTACTGTAGTCCCAGCATTCTAGGACTATTCTGGTTGCACGTCTTTGAACCCTCTCCAGCTCCACTATATCTTTCTTGTACACTGGTACCATTAATAACAAACCTCTGTTTGCTGTCACAGCCACTTACGCACATTGTCCCTCAGCCCAAGCATTCTCATTTTATACACCAACCTTGTATGTTGCAGTTTTAAATGCTTTGTAAAAATCAAGATATACGAAATCCAGTGAATTCCCCGGTCCATTCTTGAGCTCACCTCCTCATAAATGCTGATCGGGTTAGTTTGACAGGACCGATCCCTCAAACCCATGTTGATATGGAATCACTTATTTTCATCAAGATACGCCAACATAACATCATCGTTTAACCTCCCTTGTATGTAAATTGAGGGTTTTCTAACACGCCTATAAATTCCTGTGGACACTTTAGCCCCTTTTTTTAATATTTGCTTCATTTGCACTGAGTCAGTCCTGGGGAACACACTAATAGGGACTTGAACACTTGTCTCAGATCCCCAGAAAGCATTGCTTTCAGCTGTAAGCACATACATCTGAAAGCTTCATGTCAGCGTAAGCTACAGGACCTGCGGCCTACACTGAGAGGAGACAGGTGACCTCCGCTCCAACACTGATGGAGCCAATTACATCACTCATAGGTGCCTGCACTGTGGAGGAAATCATGTCCAGCCTGCGCTGCAGAGGAGATTGAAGGAAAATGAGGGGAGTGGGTTCCCCCCCCCCCCCAGTCTTTCATTCTTGCATCTTGAGGGAGGGTTGACTACCTACAGGACTTAAAGGGAATGTGTCACCATATATATATATATATATATATATATATATATATATATATATATAAATAATATAACCATTATATGACCTAAAAAAAAATAATTATATATATATATATATATATATATTTTTTTTTTTTAGGTTATATAATGTTTTCACATTTTTTAAATATTTAAAAAACATTTTTTACTTGTCACAAAATGAAACATTTTATAACAGGTCATGTTTCCCACTATTGACCAGCAGAGGGAGCTAACATGAGGAATCTGGGGAAGGCAAGCAACTTGTGAATATACTGTTGAAAATCTGATCTCGCCCGTCTACCTTCCCTTTTGTCTGTGTGCATGAGGGGAGGGGTTGTAGTCTTCAGTTCCACTGTGTGCACCATTTTGTTGGTGTCTAAAGAGTGGTAAAAACAGACAACAGGATGTCACCTCTAGAGCCAGGTCATTGCAGACAAAGGATATGTTCACACTATGGTATGTCCGCACAGAGAATCTGTGAGGACATCTGCAAACTGCACAGGAATACGCCGTCTCAGACACATTCATAAAATAGCGAAATAATAAGTACAGGTTTGGAGGTGACGGGAGGATAAGTGTGTTACAGTCAGACCCTGTAATTATTACAGGGCCATGAGTCATTAGAGTTTGAATGTCACACACAGCTTTCCAGGCTTCTGAATGGCACATGATCTGACTAGCACTGACACATTCCTTGCCATTCAGAAGCTATTGGAAAGTTGTGTGTGATAGACACTTATGTCTCATGGCTCTGTAATAATTACAGGGTCTAACGGTCACACACAGCTTTCCCAGGCACCTGAATGGCTAGAAATGTGTCAGTGGTAAGTAGGTCACGTGCCATTCAGAAGCCTGGGAAAGCTGTGTGTGACAGTCAGACTCTGTAATCAATACAGGGCTATGCGTCATTAGACAGCCTGAATGTCAGATACAGCTTTGACACAGCCTTAACAGACCTGCAGCCGTCCCTGGTGTAAATCCTCCTTCAGCGCAGGGTCGGACCTCATCCCACATTCTTTGTCCCTTCTCATAGCAGCAGTTCACAGCCAGGCCTGCCATGTGATCGGGTACTCATCATGCAGACAGTCAGAGAAGTGCTGTGCTGCAGACACCAGCTGCGGGGCTGATCCTCCGCACTCCCCCAGACCGAAAGGCAGAAAGAGGTGCAGAGTCCAGGTCCCAAGGCAGCGGAGCACTGCTGAGGTAGCCGGAGGGCTTACCTCACATCCTATGTCGGCTGAGAATGATAAAGCCTGGCAGGACTGGAGGCTTTATCAAATCGAGCGCAGAGCACACAAATCAATGTGGTTGTATATAAAAAAAAAATAAAAAAAAACATTGATCTGTATAGGGAATTTAATGATTCCTCCTAAGTGTCCCTTAACCCCTTAAGGACGCAGGACGTAAATGTACGTCCTGGTGAGGTGGTACTTAACGCACCAGGACGTACATTTACGTCCTAAGCATAACCGCAGGCATCGGAGCGATGCCCGTCACATGCGCGGCTGATCCCGGCTGCTGATCGCAGCCAGGGACCCGCCGGCAATGGCCGACGCCCGCGATCTCGCGGGCGTCCGCCATTAACCCCTCAGGTGCCGGGATCAATACAGATCCCGGCATCTGCGGCGGTTCGCGATTTAAATGAACGATCGGATCGCCCGCAGCGCTGCTGCGGGGATCCGATCATTCATAACGCCGCACGGAGGTCCCCTCTCCTTCCTCCGTGCGGCTCCCGGCATTTCCTGCTCTGGTCTGTGATCGAGCAGACCAGAGCAGGAGATGACCGATAATACTGATCTGTTCTATGTCCTATACATAGAACAGATCAGTATTAGCAATCATGGTATTGCTATGAATAGTCCCCTATGGGGACTATTCAAGTGTAAAAAAAAATGTAAAAAAATGTAAAAGTAAAAAAAAAGTGAAAAATCCCCTCCCTCAATAAAAAAGTAAAACGTCCGTTTTTTCCTATTTTACCCCCAAAAAGTGTAAAAAACATTTTTTATAGACATATTTGGTATCGCCGCGTGCGTAAATGTCCGAACTATTAAAATAAAATGTTAATGATCCCGTACGGTGAACGGCGTGAACGAAAAAAAAATAAAAAAAAGTCCAAAATTCCTACTTTTTTAATACATTTTATTTAAAAAAAATTATAAAAAATGTATTAAAAGTTTTTTTATATGCAAATGTGGTATCAAAAAAAAGTACAGATCATGGCGCAAAAAATGAGCCCCCATACCGCCACTTATACGGAAAAATAAAAAAGTTAGAGGTCATCAAAATAAAGGGATTATAAACGTTCTAAATTTGGTTAAAAAGTTTGTGATTTTTTTTAAGCGCAACAATAATATAAAAGTATATAATAATGGGTATCATTTTAATCGTATTGACCCTCAGAATAAAGAACACACGTCACTTTTACCATAAATTGTACGGCGTGAAAACAAAACCTTCCAAAATTAGCAAAATTGCGTTTTTCGTTTTAATTTCCCCACAAAAATAGTGTTTTTTGGTTGCGCCATACATTTTATGATATAATGAGTTATGTCATTACAAAGGACAACTGGTCGCGCAAAAAACAAGCCCTCATACTAGTCTGTGGATGAAAATATAAAAGAGTTATGATTTTTAGAAGGCGAGGAGGAAAAAATGAAAACGTAAAAATTTAATTGTCTGAGTCCTTAAGGCCAAAATGGGCTGAGTCCTTAAGGGGTTAAGGGTACTAGAAGTGAAAAAAAAAATGAAATAAAAAAAGTTTTAAAACACCCATTAACCCCCTTCCTTATTAAAAGTTGAAATCACCCCCTTTTCCCAAATTCCATATAAAAATTATGTAACCATAAAAAAAAAAAAAAAACACATGGTATCGCTGCGTGTGTAAATGGCCGAACCATAAAAACATAATTAAACCGCACGGTCAATGGCGTACAGCAAAAAAATTCCAAAATAGCGTATTTTTGGTTACTTTTTATATCATGAAAAAAATTTATAGCAAGTGATCAAAAAGTCAGATCAATACAAAAATGGTACTGCTAAAAACATCAGATCATGGTGCAAAAAATGAGCCCTCATACCGCCCCATACGCGGAAAAATAAAAAAAAGTTAGAGGGCAGAAGATGACTATTTTAAACATTAATTTTCGTGCATGTAGTTATGATTTATTCCAGAAGACAAAATCAAACCTATATAAAGTTGGGTATCATTTTAACCCCTTAAGGACTCAGCCCATTTTGGCTTTCGTTTTTTCCTCCTCGCCTTCTAAAAATCATAACTCTTTTATATTTTCATCGCCAGACTAGTATGAGGGCTTGTTTTTTGCGCGACCAGTTGTCCTTTGTAATGACATCACTCATTATATCATAAAATGTATGGCGCAACCAAAAAACACTTTTTGTGGGGAAATTAAAAAGAAAAATGCAATTTTCCTAATTTTGGAAGGTTTCGTTTTCACGCCGTACAATTTACGGTAAAAATGATGTGTGTTCTTTATTCTGAGGGTCAATACGATTAAAATGATACTTTTATATTATTGTTGTGCTTAAAAAAAAATCACAAACTATTTAACCAAATTAGTACGTTTATAATCCCTTTATTTTGATGACCTATAACTTTTTTATTTTTCCGTATAAGCGGCAGTATGAGGGCTCATTTTTTGCGCCATGATCTGTACTTTTTTTATACCACATTTGCATATAAAAAACGTAATACATTTTTATAATTTTTTTTAATAAAATTTAAAAAGTTGCAATTTTGGACTTTTTTTTTTACGTTCACGCCGTTCACCGTACGGGATCATTAACAATTTATTTTAATAGTTCGGACATTTACGCATGTGGCGATACCAAATATGTCTATTAAATAAATTTTTTACGCTTTTTGGGGGTAAAATAGGAAAAAACGGACTTTTTACTTTTTTTTATTGGGAAGGGGATTTTTCACTTTTTTTTAAATTTTACTTTTACATTTTTTTTTTTTTTTTTTACACTTGAATAGTCCCCATAGGGGACTATTCATAGCAATACCATGATTGCTAATACTGATCTGTTCTATGTATAGGACATAGAACAGATCAGTGTTATCGGTCATCTTCTGCTCTGGTCTGCACGATCTCAGACCAGAGCAGAAGACGCCGGGAGGAGGAAGGTGAGGGAACCTCCGTGCGGCGTTCTGAATGATCGGATCCCCGCAGCAGCGCTGCGGGCGATCCTATCATTCATTGAAATCGCGTACTGCCGCAGATGCCAGGATCTGTATTGATCCCGGCATCTGAGGGGTTAATGGCGGACGCCCACGAGATCTTGGGCGTCGGCAATTGCCGGCGGGTCCCTGGCTGCGATCAGCAGCCGGGATCAGCCGCGCATGACACGGGCATCGCTCCGATGCCCGCAGTTATGCACAGGACGTTAATGTACGTCCTGGTGCGTTAAGTACCACCGCGCCAGGACGTACATTTACGTCCTGCATCCTTAAGGGGTTAATCGTATGGACCTACAGAAAAAAAAAAAAGGTGTCATTTTTACTGTAAAATGTACTGCATAGAAACAAAAGGCCCCCAAATGTAAAAAAAAGTTTTTTCTTCAATTCTGTGGCACAATGGATTTTTTTGGGGTTTCACCATGGATTTTTGTGTAAAATGACTGCTGTCACTGCAAAATACAATTGGTGGTGCAAAAAATAAGCAATCATATGATTTTTTTTTAGGCGCAAAATTGAAAGGGTTGATTTTTAAAAAGGTAAGGAGGAAAAGACGAAAGTGCAAAAACAGAAAAATGCTCCATCCTTAAGGGGGTTAATGGGTTTTCGTATACTTCAGAAGGAAGGTCCATTATCTACCAAATCTGTGAGCTGACTATGAAGTAATAAAGCACACTGTTTTAAAGTGTAGGGCAGAAGTCTCATTCTTATCAGATTAGATAAATACAGGACAGAAGCATCCAGAGTTTGTTTCGGTTCAGTAGCTCAAGTAGACATCAGTCCTGTCACTACATGAGAAGCAGTAGGGGGCAGTACACACTGATCATGTCCATCTTACAACTGTATAAGCTTATAGATTTAGTCAAGGACACCTATTTCAAACACTGACTATGCATTGGCAGATAACTTGTCAGCCATGCCTTCTTAAAATGCATGTATTTAGAAATATATATTTATTATGAAGGATACTTAACCGGTACATGTGGTGGGACAATCCTTTCAACTTTTCCCTGCACTGCAAAGTACCAGTACAACGCTGAAGGGAAGGCGCACAAGCATGTTGCTACTATAGTAGCAGCGCAGTAATAGCACAGGCTCAGGAGATCAGCAGGAAGTATCAGCCATAACATGCATGTGACACCCTAGCTCCCATTCTGAGAACATCATGCAGATGGTGGAATCCATGTGGTTAGATTGACTGCGCTCCTAATGCAAGACTTGAGAATCCAGTTTGATCTGATATAAGCTGATTTTAATCTTCTCTCAGGCAGGGGGCGTGTCCCTCTCTTGCCCTCACTGTATATGACTAAGCTTCCTCCCTCAATGTGCGTCACTGAGCTGGCAGCTGTCCTTACGTAATTTCCTTAATACTGGGCTTGCAGACTAACAAACCCACTCCCCATCTCATTATTGGCGTAGATGTGGCTGAACATGCTGTCATTCCTGCTCCTCTATGCTATGGACTGACTGGTGCACTGAATCATTGTCATTCGATGCTGCTCAGAGCCGGGGAGGTGTGAGGCCTCTCAGCCAATCACAGCAGCTCACTCACTGCCAGCTATCCTCTGCTCTGTGTTCGAAGATCTTCACACAGGGAGCACACACGTTTATAAAGCCTCCCCCTCACTTCCTGTATTCCGACTGAGACGCTGATGTTGCTAGTGTCGGTAAGACCATAGTAAAACGTGTGGGACATTTTATGAGGACCTCTAGTGGCCACTTTTATAGGAGCAGTTGTCTAAGGGAAAAAAAAATGTAATAGTATTAGAGATATATTTTACACAGCTCAACATACAGGCAAGTCCGCATTCATTTACATGGGGCAATGTGCAAATGGATAACAATTTTAGGCCTGCATAAAACAATGCTGATCACTGGCTCTTTCACATGGGTGAGTTTATTAGAAGAGACACACCCCAACAAAGACGTGGTCTCAAATGGCTGGAGATGCTCAACACCAAATGCAGTTGTGCATTTATACTGGGGGAGCAGATCCTGCCCTTGTAGTCTGTTGCTAGGGGCAATGCCCAGCATACAAAATGCATGCACTAGAGGATGCCTGCAACAGACAACAAGTGCCACAATGGCATCCTACACCAGATAAACAGTGTGGATGTGTAACAATTAGAATACAATACTGGAATTTAGGTGCACTACTGTGGTAGATGTAAACAATAACCTTGGCTAACCCTCAACACTGATAAAATTGAGACATTAGCCAGTATATCCTTGTATGAAGGACATACCAGAGCCTGCACACCAACGCCAAGGTTTCTCAAGTGGCACGTGACCTAACGCTAAACCTACCTGTGCGTGATAAGCAAAATCAGGAGCCAGTGGGCAATTATTGCAGCATTAGGCCGACTCACAGCATCCTCCCAGGTACCCTCCAGCGTGGTTAAGCACACATACAATGGGAGGAGGGAGGCAGACTACACACCCCACCTAAGTTGGCTGATTTAGTTGCCGGCCTCAAAGGTGCTCCTTAATGCTGCCTGGAAGATGTTCAAGGCCCATTATATATGGAGTTTACACACCTCCAAGTGTAGAGTTTAAAGGTGTACTCCTTTGAAAACCTTTTCTCTTTTAAATCAACTGGCTCCGGAAAGTTAAACAGATTTGTAAATTACTTCTATTAAAAAATCTTAATCCTTCCTGTACTTATTAGCTGCTGAATACTACAGAGGAAATTATTTTCTTTTTGGAATGCTCTCTGACGACATCACGAGCACAGTGCTCTTTGCTGAAGTTATTATAAGTCTTTATTTATGGTTGTCCTTAGTGGGATTTGAACCCAAGGCTCCAGCACTGCAAGGCAGCAGTGATAACCACTAAGCCACCATGCTGCCCTTAGCATACATTTGCTAAAATGGACAGAGATGTCAGCAGAGAGCACTGTGCTCGTGATGTCATCGGTGTTCCAAAAAGAAAGGAATTTCCTCTGTAGCATTCAGCAGCTAATAAGTACTGGAAGGATTAAGATTTTTTAATAGAAGTAATTTACTAATATGTTTGTTTAACTTTCTGGCACCAGTTGATTTAAAAGAAAAATGGTTTTCACCGGAGTACCCCTGTAAATAAAGACTTGGTCTCAAATGGCTGGAGTTTATACTTGGGAGGTGTGTAAACTCCATATTTCTTTTCATTTCAGATACCTGAATGCGGAGGACTACGTCAGATTCGGTGGACTGCAACGATGACCAGCATTTTTTTATTTCAATAAAATGGATAACAAAGGGAGTGTTTTTTTAAACACATTTTTTTCAATGTTTTTTTTTTTTATAACTGAATTTTTAGTTTTAGTAGTGGAACCAGTCTTCTAGACAAAATCCATTACTATGCCAGGGCTTAGCATTAGCCCCAAAATTAGCCAACACTAACCTCTAATTACCCCGATACCCGCCGCCACAGGGATGCTGGGAAGAGCTAGTACCAACAGGCTCGTAGCGTCAAAAATTGCACTCCTTGGCCTAGGCGGTAACAGGCTGGTGTTATTTAGGCTGGGGAGGGCCAGTAACAATGGTCCTTGCCCACCTGGTACTGTCAGGCTGTTAAAAAAAAAAAAAAAAAGTTTGTGGTTCCCCATTTTTTCATTATCAGCCAAATACCAACCAAGCAGCAACAACCTGATGTTACCAGGGTGGGTGAGGACCATTGTTACTGGGCCTTGCCAACCTGTTACCCCCAAGGAGCGCCATTTTTTTACGCTCCAAGCCTATTGGTACCGACTCTTCCCGACACCCCTGTGGCGGTGGGTACCGAGGAGTAATAATTGGGGGTTAGCACTACCTGATTTTGGGGCTAACGTTAAGCCCCGGCTTAATGGATTCTGTCTACAAGACTGCTTCCACTACTAAGCCTGAAAATTCGATTATAAAAAAAAAAACCACATTGAAATAATGTTTTATTAATAAAAAATAAACTCACCCACAGCCCTCATTAACCCTTTTGACAAAAAAAGAAAGAAACACCGCTGGTCATCGTCGCAGTCTGCCAAATCCGACGTAGTCCTCCGCATTCATTTATCTAAAAATGAGAAGACAACCCCAACCATTTCTGTGATTTCTTCACTAAAAGCTGGTGTGAAATTTTTTATTTTTATTTTTTTAAATGTAAACTGGACTCACTTTTCGAAAATATCATGTAAAGCAGACAATATACGTGGACACTTACAAAACTGACGTGATCAGTGTAAACCGCAGAACAAAGCTCTTTGAACTTTTCGCGGCAAAATTATTTGAGAATCTCCCCTTCTATGTACTTTATGAAGACTTATGATTTTACTATTGTGCAGTTTTGTTCAGCACACAATGCTGCTCCAGCACTTCTAGCTATGTGAGCAGTGTACAGCGGGAAAATGCCACAACTCTTTGTAGTGTGAGGTAGAGAAGGAGTGCAGGGTAGATCGAGGGGGGGCGTTTCTATATTTGCACAAGTGCGTGCACAACTTTTGTAAATCTTGAGCAAGTGTAAATTTGACAAGCAGTGTAAAGGGGTAGATCTGTGTCTACAATAGACCCCTAATGATAAATCTCCCCCTAAAAGCCTTTTTATAGGGCAGCATGACCCAGAGTGTATACATTTTTTTTTTTATAATTATACATAGTTTTGTAGCAATAAGACACGTGGGTAACTTTTTAATGTCAAAATAAATAAAATAGATACAAATTACTGACTGAAATCACCGACAAATCAAAGTTAAATAAAAGTTATTTATTTGAAAACAAGTTACATACAGTACATCAATCTTATGGGCCTAGAACTAATGTGGAGCACATTATAAATGCTGCCAAGTGAACTTTCCCCAGACTAAACTGCCTGAGGAAGCAGATTTTTATTACAGAGAAAAGGCATGTAAAATATACAGGTGGCTTTAAATACCATTACTATACAAGACTGACAGCTCACTAAAGATAGGAGGTAGCAATAGTACAAGCCAGCAGGCAAGGTTAGGTGGTCGGAGGTAGGATATTAAAAGGGGTTGTCCCAACAATAACACATCATCTATCCAGCATTAGGACTGCAGCACTCTTAAGATTGGGGTTGCTGTATAGAGCGACAGTCATGCATTTAATCACATTTTATACACAGTCTATCAAACTACTGGTTACAGAACTCTGCAATTAAGGTCAGTCCTATAGACAATGCATAACTGACTCCAACTCCATTTAGATTTGGGGGGGGGGGAAGGGGAGTGTCACTTACTTATCCATAGGAAGAAGGATAAGTGCTGTAGGTGGGACAACCCCTTAAAGGGGTACTCCCATGGAAAACTCTTTAAATCAACTGGTGCCAGAAAGTTAAACAGATTTGTAAATTACTTCTATTAAAAAAATCTTAATCTTTCCAGTACTTTTTAGGGGCTGTATACTACAGAGGCAATGCTTTTCTTTTTGGATTTCTCTGATGTAAAGACCACAGTGCTCTCTGCTGACCTATGTTGTCCATTTTTGGAACTGTCCAGAGCAGGAGAAAATCCCCATAGCAAACATATGCTGCTCTGGACAGTTCCAAAAATGGACAGTAGAGTCAGCAGAGAGCACTGTGGTCATGACATCAGAGAAATCCAAAAAGAAAAGCATTTCTTTAGTATACAGCCCCTAAAAAGTACTGGAAAGATTAAGATTTTTTTTAATAGAAGTAATTTACAAATCTGTTTAACTTTCTGGCACCAGTTGATTTAAAAAAAATAAAATAAGTTTTCCACGGGAGTACCCCTTTAAAGCATGTTATTAGTTGGACAAGCCCTTGTGTTCTCAATCCAAAGGTCCAAAGGGGCAATTCCATTCAAAGAAAGGTGTTACTGAAGATAACCCTAATTTTCCACTTTCTTTATGTCACACAATGTAGGTTTCAGACACGGGAGCTACTTTGTGGAATTTGAATACTGTAAAACCGCTTAAACCATGCCAGTATGACAGAATGGGGACATTGTCACATTGGTTCCCAGTGTTCTCTGTATATTGACAGAAGTATAAAAAGTATTGCAACTCTAAATTCTTGATCACCTGAGAATGTGAAAATTTGATTTTTGGACATAAAACTAAGGCTGGGTTCCCATTAAGTTTTCCCCCATACGGGAGCGTATACGGCAGGGGGGAGCTAAAACCTTGCGCTCCCTTATGTAATTCATTTCAATGAGCCGGCCGGACTGAAACGTTCAGTCTGCTCATTTTTGTGCTGCATGCGCTTTTTCCCCCGGACCTAAAATTGTTTTCAACCATGGTTTTAGGACCGGTTGTAAAAGCGCATACAGCGCAAAAATTAGCCGACCAGACTGAACATTTCACTCCAGCCGGCTCATTGAAATGAATTACATACGGGAGCGCATATGAAGGCATTCAGGAGCCAGAGGTTTTAGCTCCGCCCTGCCGTATGCGCTCCCGTATGGGGGGAAAACGTAATGGGAACCCAGCCAAACTGAAATTAAAGGATTTTACATAATTTTGAAAAACAAATCCATTTTCATCTTAAACAATGCCACACCTATTTTCAGGCCATGTGTGGTATTGCTGCTCAGCACCATTTACTTTAAATTGAACTGATCTGCAATACCATATTTAACCCATGGACCAGTGTAGCGCACAATCCAGAAGAAAGCAGTCCATGCTTTTTCAAGTCATGTACAATCCCTTTAAAAAGGAGCATGTCTGAAAAGGGCCTAGTTTACATTTCATATTGTAATTTACAGGGAGACACTGCGGGTAGGAAACAGGTTGGTATAAGTCAATATAAACAGTTAAAAATGCGACCCTTAGTTGCCCCTTCTATTTGAAATGGGCATCGCCAAGTATATATGCTGCTGACCTAATTCGTTTTGAAACAATCATTTAGAAAAGAAGAACCATATTCGGCTGCGTGCACACTGGTCTTTGGAACTTCTGTTTTCCTTTCATTATCTGCCAAAAATGGGAATAGATCCCAGCACAGGACAGAAGGAGATTATCAGACATCCTAGAGTTGCAGCCCTGAATGACACGGAATGCAGCCTAACACTAAAGGCATTATCTGAAATAAAACTAATGCAGATTTCTCCTAAAAACAGCACCACCGCAATCTACAGGTTATGAGAGATATTGCAGCTCCACTAAAGTGAAAGATGAACTGCAATAAACCCCAACCTATGGACTGGTTGGGTGTAGTTTTTATAAGAAAGCAGCTGTGTACAATTTAGTGTCTGCAGTGTTAACAGGCACATATAGCAATGATTATATGGGAAAGCTAAAATCACCTATTCTAAAGCTGTACAGCTCACAATAAAATTCTACTTCATCTTATGAATCCACAATATCACTATACAAAATACAAGTCACTAGTCATGATGTAATCCTGTCAGATTTTTTAAGCTTGATTTAAGAGCAGTACGATGGAAGCATGAGATGGTTAAAACAAGATAAAATCTAGTGAAAACTGTCACGAACACAGTGGCGGATCCTCGATAAAAAAGTGTGTTCAGAACAGAACAGCAATGCCCTTCAGCTGCTGGAAGATTTTACACTAAGCCACAGCCATCTACAGCATTGCAGACGTTAATACTGGAAATACGCACCACATCCACACGGCAACAGAAGCATTACAAAAATAGTTTACAATTCAGAAACCTGACAGACAAGGCCCTGAAAATTATTTCCAATGATTGATGTATTGTAGCAGCATCTTATTTAGTGGAAGTAGTCCTCGGAAGACAGAACCCAAGCGTTGCGTATGGGTGAGCCTTTTGTCTAGTTGTTCCTGGGGATTAAAACCTTCCACAGGAGGAACTGTGGGTCATACCAATATAAAAATAAAAGAAAAAACACTGGTTTACAGAAGTTTTTTTTAAGGGGAAAAATATTAAAATAAAAATGGATTTGTGAAGAACATTAATAAGGCACAAGTTAGCATTCCAGCCAACTGAAGAGTTAAAATTGCAACGTTTAGTTTCTGTCTGATGAAATGTTTCATAGATCTGCTAGAAAATAAAATATATAAAAAAAAAGAAAAAAAATGTGTTTCAAATAAGGCTTTAAAATAAATCCTATCCTAATAGGATACTATTGTGCAGTATCTGTGTCATGTTCTGACTGTGTCCATTGAATAAAACCAGCAGTCTCATATGTTGCTTTCCTCCTCTTTCACTACTTCATCAGAATTCTGAGGAAGGACCGAAATCTCATTGTTGACTTTGGGCTCAGCCTCTCCACCATTTGCCTCCTGGTTTCTCTTTTTCTCTTCGGCTTTTTGCTCTTTTGCTGTGAGTCTGTAGTGGATCGTCATGCCAATAAAGAGGTAGACTGAAGCAACAATAAGCACTATCCCACAGGCTTGGTAGGTATACCTGTAGTCACCGTACATGTCATTCAGTTTTCCTAGAATTAAAAACAGGATTGAAGTCAACATTCCTTAAGAACACGTTTTCTGCATGTGTGAGCAATTGTGAGAAAAATAAATAAAAAACACAAGCTATAGAATCCCAACGCATCTAGTAGTGCTACAATGCCTAACATTAAAAAAGGCAAGACTTCAATTAGGCCAGAGAACAAGAAACTTCTATGACACAGGGTACAACCAATCCAAACGGTAATGATGTCCCAATGAAAGTGGACCGATACAGAACATATCAATCACCATTAGCCGCAATATGTTTCAGTTCTAGTATAGGATGGATTGGTGCATTTTATATTGCTCTACTTCGTGTAAACAATGTCACAGTGTGGATCGTTATGCCCTGTATCATGGAGGTCTCTTGCTCTGCAGACAGGTCCTGGACTAATCAAAGTCTTTCCTCACATCCTAGTGGTAGTCAACGGGTGGCCCCATATGGTGCAGTTAAAAAAAAAATTATATATATATATATATATATATATATATATATATATATATATATATATATATATATATATATATATATATATATTATATATAAATAATTCATGGTTTACCTCCAGTGTATAAAAATCTATTTTGTGTTCTCTGGTCCACAGACAACATGGAACACTGACAGGTTCTCTTTAATAGGAAATCTGTTATCGCGCCCCAACCTATCGATACAGGGTTAGTGCGGAGGACACTGATGAAAATCAGACTTACCAATGTTCTGTCAGCGGATCCATTCTTCCTTAATCCCCGGTCTTCCGATATGGTAATGAGCCTACTTTGTTCAAGGATCCATGTGTGCTGGCTTCCTCAATGGCCTCCTGTGTTGAATAGAGCACCTTGCATAACAGCTCTCCTCCGTATTCACAATAGCTGCAGCAAGAGCAGTTATGCGGCAGAATGGAGCTCCACTCTGCAGTATAGCAGTCTCTGCACAATGAAGCGGGCAGTGCACAGAGATCTTTAGAACACCAGGTGTCACTGTGCATAGCGATGCCTGGGAGATCTGCCCCTTGCACCAAGCAGGTTGATTGCCATATCTAGAAGACCGGGAATTACAGAAGAACTATTGCATTGACAGAATATGTATGATGAAAACCACACTGTGTAGATCGGACATATTCTGGAGAGCTGTTATGACAGGAGCTCTATTCAACACAAAAGGAGGCCAATAAAGAAGCCAGCACACCCAGATCTAACACAGGATATCACTGCATGTGGGGCTTGGGAATGCACCTGTGCACAAGTAGGCTTTTACCATATCCAAAAGACGGAGTTCACCGAAGAATGGAGTCGCTGTCAGAAAATTCTTAAGTTTGATTTTCATCAGTGTCCTCTGCTCTATAACCCTGTACAACAGGTTGGGGTGGGATGACAGATTATCTTTAAAGAGAACCTGTCAGTGTTCCATGCTGTTTGTGGACAAGATAACATTAAAGATTTTCAATTTTCCAGGCAGAGTACTTTTAAAAAAGCACCAATTCATACAACCTGAAGCTGTAAATTCGCTCAACACTAGACAATAGGTTAAATTATGGTAAGTAAGAAGGTGAAAAAAAAAAAAATCTGAAACTTTTGCATTTGTACAACTTCAATATTCACAAAATTTGCTGTAACCACAATACTTTTAAAAAAGTAACCTGCACATCTGAATGACATTTTAACTTCGTCAATCATTTTGCTTTATACTGTATCCTCTTCTGAAAAAAAAAAATCCCTATAAACATGAATTTTACAGAACTAGCAATTGTTCAAATAACCAATTTTTCTTACCTAAAAGGGGTGGCCCAAGGAGCACAGGGCAACATTCTACGATGGTTACCAATCCAACAGCACTTGAAAACCTCTGTGCACCAACCAAGTCCATCAAAGTTTCAAAGAGGACAGAGCTGAGCCAACCAAAAGCAAATCCAAAGAAGGCAGCATATAAAGCAAAGCCAACATAATTTTCTGACATGGGAGCAAAGAGGTGGCACACACCATTATAAAGTACAGCAATGGCAAAGAAATACTGCACCTTTGGTCTCACCAACTTGGTATTTGCTACTATTCCCATGGACGGTCTTGCAACCATATCTACAAAAGCAAGAATAGAAAGCAAGAAGGCAGCAGACTCATTTGAAATATGCTTGCTTTTTGCATAATTGCTAAGGAAGACTAAAGGTGCAAAGAGTCCAAAGAACATGATTGTGTGTCCAGAAAGGTAAATCAAGAATCCACGATGTGTAAAAAGAGAAAAGTCCAAAAACTTGTTGATTGTCTGGAAAAAGGTTGGCTTTGTTTTTGCTTTGCCATCAATGAGATCTTTGTTAGCTTCTCCATCTTCTTTAGAAGTGCATTTTCCAGCTTCTTCCAAAACTTCCTTGGTCACCTTCTTAGCGCTCTCAGGTTTTGGCCCAATGGGACGCATTAAGGAACCTGCAACACAACAATTTAGCAGAAGCCCTCCCAGGATCAAGAAGCTTCCCCGCCATCCAAATATGCTATAGAAGTACTGATTCATAGGAGCTAGAGTTGATAAGAATACAGGGCTTCCTGCCATGGCAATTCCATTAGCTATTGGTCTCCTCTTATAGAAATACTTTCCAATCATAGTTAGTGCTGGATTCAAGTTAAAAGCAAGCCCAAACCCTGGGGAGAAAATACACAAAAAAAGGGTAGAAATTAAAAATTAAGCTTATAATTTAAGGCAATAAATGTCTTAATCACTGAACCCATCTCGGTTGGTACATTAAGATTAAACTATAATCATATTGTTAAAATGCATATAACATTCTGTTACATTAGGGCTTCCCTACCCAGTTTAAAGTCATCTGCAATGTTACATCAAGGTTTTCCAAGCTATAATCAGAATAACGGTCTGTTCCATGAAAAATTCAGTTACGCAAGCAAATATACACTTAGGCTAGGTTCAGACTGCGGAATTTCCGCCTACAATTTCGCTTTGAAATTGCAGGCAGAAATTCCCCTTCCTAAAATGTATAGTGTAGTGAATGGTTTTCCGTTCACAAATTCACACTTCGGAATTTGTGAAGCGGAATTTGTTAACAGAAAATCCGCTTGGAAATTTCCACCTGAAGTAGTTTTTCTTCAGCCGGAAATCCGCACGGAACACATTGCAGTCTATTGGAGACTGCAGTGTCCGCGCGGTCCTAGCGCAGACTGATTCAGTCAGCACTGGCCGCACTCTGAATCTCCGGGCGGAAATTTTCTTCCCGGAGATTCCGTAGTCTGAACCTAGCCTTACTATTTTATGCTGCCATTTACAAGGACCTACAAGGTTTATAAGCATATATGCACAGGATCGTTTCACTTCAGGGTGTTAGTGACCAGGGCCTTTCCACAATTTAGAAGGAAACAGCATATATGTCAATTGGAATTTACAACCCCAGTTCATGTCTAAACCTTTATATAACTAGTAGTAACTGTTTGATAAGAGTGCATGAGAGTATTCTAAATATACTCTAAAGGGAGAAATAAGTGAGCCAATAAAGACAATACAGTGGTCCTCCTGCATGGCTGAGAAACTTTAAAAAATAAAATAAATAAAAACAAACAGTGAAGAGTTAAAAGGGGTGTTCAAAACATATGGGATAAGAAACCAATGTTTTGATCAATGGGGGTCCGACTGCTAGAAACGCCACAGACAGCATGAATAGAGGAAAATTGCTCAGCCCTGTGTAGAAGCACATACAGAATAAATAAAAAAAATGTCTCCATCTACATGATCGTGGGGGATCAACTTCTCAAATAGGGGATAACTAATCTCTTGCTGATACAGCAAGAAAATAGTGTTTAAAGCAAAAAACATACCAAGATCAGACCTTTGTTTAATTTTTTTTAGTATACAACCCTGTCTTCACATACCACAATAAGAGGGAGGGGAACTTACCACCAATGACACCAATACAAAAATATAGTTCGGTCACCGTATTACAGAATGAGGCTGCGATTAAACCTGTGCCTGCAAGAAGTCCACCAGCAATCATGATAGGTCTGCTTCCATATTTGTTCACCAACACACTGCTTATGGGACCTAAAGAGAAATAAAATAAAAATATTCAACATGAAAAGTTATTCGAACACTTAGTTTTAAGCCCATATGCCAGTCTGAAAACTGCAAGATTTTAAAAGGAAAACTGTCAGATATTTTCTCCCGCACTATCCACAGTTCTGGTGGATAGTGCAGGAGACTGATTAAAACGAGCCCTACCTTACCCGGATCCGCCCGGCTGTTCGCCCACAATTTTACTTTTATTCTATGTGTATATCTTGCTGCAACTGAAGTCAGCGCCGCTTATGAATATTCATCCCCCCCCTCTCTCCAGTTAGGAGCGGTGAAGAGAGGGGGGGGGGGGGGGGGTGAATATTCATAAGCGGCGCTGACGTCAGTTACAGCAAGATATACACATAGAATAAAAGTAAAATTGTGGGCGAACAGCCGGGCGGATCCAGGTAAGGTAGGGCTCGTTTTAATCAGCGTCTCCCGCAATATCCACCAGTACTGTGGATAGAGCGGGAGAAAATATCCGACAGTTTTCCTTTAAGATTTTATAATATAGATCAGCGTTTCCCCAATCTGTCAGGCTCTCTAGCTGTTGCAAAACAACAACTCCCTTTATGCTCTGGCAGCCTTTGGCCTTGGATGCTCGCGATTCTGTAAGGACATGGTGGATCTAGGTAAAATGTGATGACCCTGGTGCAACCTGGTCCATAGACAAAATGTGCTTTGTGCCAGAAAAGTTAGTATATCTTTTAGGATATATGTAGTTATCTAACTCTAAATGGTCATTAACCTTTCTGGACCAGACACCCAGTTACAGCTCACTAGTTCCTATAGCCTGTTTTAACCCCTTAAGGACCAAGCCCATTTTAACCTTAAGGACCAGGCCAATTTTACTTTTGCCCTTAAGTACCAGGGAGCCAAGGCATACCTGTACACTCTAGGTCCTTAAGGGGTTAAATGGGATAGGAAAAAAAAACTGCAAGTTTCTTCCAACAACAGCACCACCTCTGGCCTCAGGTTGTGTGTGGTATTGTAGCTCAGTAGCCAAGTTTTAATATTACACAACCCGAGGACAGGGTGGTGCTATTTTTTGGAAGAAGTTATCCCTGTATTTCTATCCCTTGATATCCCACTTTAATATGCAGTCTCAGGTCTATGATACCAAAATGAACCTTATGCAAGAATAAAGTAATTTTTTTGAAAGACTTATGGAAAACTTCTGGAAGCATTGCAGATAATTCAGCCTAAGCACAATTAAATGTTTGTGACTAATGTTCCCAATTAATGAAATGACAATGATGTGCTATTTCATACGATTTTAGAGCCGTTTGCTGAAGCCCCGCAGTAAAGAAACAATCTCGTCTGCTCACACTAGCTCCGCACAATTCCATATAAACCCCCCTTTCCATCTGACAGGAGCTGCACTGTGCCTTTACTGAACAGCAGGCAGGAAAAGGACAGGGGAGGTTTTCAAGGTGAACCAATGGGAAAAAGTCAGTACTTTTAGCTGAATGGAAAATATATTTTGAAGTCTGTATTACAGGGTAGGAATAAACCAAACCTAGTTTTCAAAAGTTTGTGGAAGGATAAAAAAAATAAAAAAGAAACCCTGGAGTGTACAAGGAGGTATTTTAAAAGGAAAGCAAGGGCGTAAGAGAAAAATTGCCAACCAGTCATTTGATTAGGTTTGGTCAATGAATAAGCTCTGAAGGTCTTACCTAAGCTGAACACACAAATTGTGCAAGAGGGGGAAGAAATATCTACACACTAATATATACACAGAGATATAGATACACACACACACACTGGGGAGATTGCATTTTGCAAAAGACTTGTTAAAAATGCAAGCAAACTGATTGGTTGCTACAGGCAACTTTTCCTCTGGACAGATTTTGATAAACTTTCCCCTATATGTCCTCCTACATCTAAGCTCATAGGGCACACTTGGCAGTCATATGTGCACCATTATATGTGACATGCACCTAAAAGCTATTTACTAGGCTATGACGGGTCACCAGTACTTGCAGTGAACGAGACAGACCTCCATATCTCCAGAAGATAATGAAGACCAGATAGTATAGCTAAACACTTTCAATCCTTCCTGTTAAGTATACGTGGCTTCCCCTTTAAAATCTTCCCAATGTGAACCCCATTGAAACTGCAGTGTGTTATGCATTCCCACTGAGAGCAGCAAATAAATTAGAGATAAAGCACTGCCTGAGGTTCAGGAAAACCAGCGTCGAATCTAGAGCATGACAGCAAATAGTCAATGAACCTGCAGACTGATCACGCCATGATATGGGGAGGGGCTGCTGGATACAAAGAGCATTCTATAACACAAACACTAACACTACTGTAGTTCTTGCACGCTCTTATTAAGAGGAACATAGAATACTGCCTCTTTTCTGAATAAATTCCACTGTTTTTGTTTTACAGCACTAAAAGATCTTTTGAAGACTGCAGAGTTTCCCAGGTTGATCATTTTTATCTTCGTTCCAAACAGGTGTTTTCCCCTTTATTTTTCTATTAAAAGATGCACTCCAAAATGTGATATGGGGCACTAAAGAAGTCATCTGGTGCCAGAAAGTTACTTCTATATAAAAGTCTTTGCACTTGGTGGACTGCGTCCATATTTGTCCGTTTCTGCTTTTGTACGTCTTAATAAAGTAAAGAAATATTTTCATGTTACCCCGCTGGTGAGTGCCTCCTACATCTTTGCATACGTTATAAAAATCTTAAGCCTTTCAGTACTTAGCTGCTCTATGCTCGAGAGAAAGCTGTAGTTCTTTCTAGTCTGACCACAGTGCTCTCTGCTGCCATCTATGTCCATGTCAGGAACTGACCAGAGCAAGAAAGGTTCACTATAGGCATTTGCTATAGCTATAACACACGTAATGGTAAAGTATGGTATTAAAGGAGAGGGAAGTGAAGGAAGGTATGTACCAGTTTTTTACTGCCGGCAGTTTGGACGATAATTTTCCTATTCCAGAGTTCTCCTTTAAGCAGTGGTCTCCAAACTGTGGTCTGCCGCATATGTCAACACTACAACTTCCAGCAAGCCCAGACACCACAGCCAACTTCGTATGGAGCTTTAGGGGACTTAGTGCTGCCAAGCATCCTCTACACAAGTTGCAAGAATTCCATGTCCGCTGTAGTACATTTGATTAATGTTCATAAATTTTTTGTCATTTCAAAAAGGAGAACTCCAGCAAAAGTTATCCCCTATCCTGTGGATAAGTTAAGTAGCAGATTATGGGAAGTCCAGCCACTGGTACACCCACGATCTCCGGGATGGGACCCTGGCTCTCAGTGAGGAGCATGTGTTTATTGGTAGAAACACAAGCTCCATTAATTTCTATGGGAGCACAAATTAAGCCCGAGTGCTGTATTCATGGGAGCGCCAAAAAGACCAGAGTACAGCACTCGGCTTCATCGACGCTCCCATAGAAATGAATGGGGCATGTGCAGTCTGCAGCACAAGCTCCTCACTGAGTGCCAGGTCCTGATCCAGATCACAGGGGTCATTGCGGTCAAACTCCCTGTGATCAGCTACTTGCCCCCTATACTGTGGATAGGGGGGATAAGTTATAGTTTGCAAATGTTTTCCTTTAATAAGGGTTGTGAGAAACAAAATCTGCACACAAGAACCTGGAGGCCTGAGGTCCAGTATAGCATGTATGTTTTCACATTTTTTTCTATTACTAAGCCTTACCTCCAGCATACATTACAGCCAGCATAATAGAAGAAATCCATGAGACCTCACTACTTGTCGCTCCAAATATTACTTCTATGTCTTTAAAAAAGACTGTGATTGATTTGGGAAAGGCATAAGAGAAGCCGATTGACACAAAGGCTCCAACCACGACAGCCCAACCCCAGCCTCCTTCGGGCGGTGTGTAACCAACAGGTCCTCCAATTGCAGGTGGCATTTTGCTGATATTTTAAAGCTCTTCCTTGAAACTTCTGAAACAAAAAGAAACATAGTATCAGCTAAAAGTTCTAAATGTTATTCAGGGAGGTATATTAATTGCAGAGCATGCAGAGTTTAGGAGAAAAAATAAAAAGCCACTTCAATTCATCACAGGCTACAATATGCCATCCCTTTAGGGAACTGGGATATGAATAAGGATGGCTGCCGATCAGGAGTGTCATTGTGCAAAGAATAAAGGGAAAGAAAAAATAAAAAAATCAGTGAGGAGTCTGCAGTGCTTAACCCAGAGATCAGACCCCTTCACCATAAAGCAATGGCATCTCTCACTATTAGAAAGGAACAGCCCTTGAAATGTTTTTTTTTTAAACCCTTGTATAACATTTAAACCCTTGCCTAAATATGTGCAGGGTTCCCTTATACCTCATTAGCAGCACATTCTTTAAACGGGTGCTCCGAGTTCCCCTTTAAGTCCTGAGGTGTGGCCTCCGTGGACTAGACTGGCAGAGTTAAAACCTTGGTTTTTTTACTTCAAACCATTCCTGAACATTTTTTGCTGTGGGGAAGGGAGTATTATCCTACTACATATTAAAGTTCCTACCATTAAACAATACTGTTACCACGACAAAGTATGTTTAGGTATATAGTTCAAGTTACAGTAATGTCTACATAAGTGCTAGGACCCTAAATTTCCCAGCAGAACATTACACGGCCTCTTATGTATTCTAGTGGCATAATTTTCCCAGATTACACATGGAATAGAAGAACTTGACTTTCCTGTTGCCACTGCGCCCCAGTATTGCACTACAGTCCTCTGCTGGTTGTCAACATGTCAGACCGCTAATCAGCAGCTAAGGCAGTGTGACATCAGGCCCCAGCACCAAAAAGGACAACCAGTGGCCCCACTGCTGATCAGCCCGTCATCAGTCCAGGCAGGACATCGCTGTCGCCCCCCCCCCAACAATTATCTATACAGTAGTGTGACACAACAACCACCAGAAAGAATACAGCAGAGGAGGGGGAGCAGCAATACCAGGCAAGTCTAGTTTGTTGTTTTTATCCAACAAGGGATAAGTTAAGGGTGTCACTCATCGAGTTGCAGTGTCACGGTAATCTTTATTGTAGACTCAGCATAACAGGGTGCATGCATAGACTGTCTTAACCCCTTCACGACGTGTGACGTACATGTACGACGCCGCAAAGTGTCACTTGGTGTGCGGCAACGTACATGTACGTCGCAGGGTTCCGGGAGCGCCGCGTCAACGGTAGCGGTGATCGGGCCGGGATGACTGCTGTTATCTAACTGCAGACATGCCGGCACATCGCCGAGGGGGTCCCGAGAGACCGCGATGGGCGCAAATCGCAGGTCGATTCAGACCTGCGATCTGCGCGATTCCGGGTCATACGGGTCACCCGGTAACCCGGAAAATAAGAGGGATCGGGGTGTCCGAGACACCCTCGATCCCCCTGAAAGGATAGGAGTTTGGTGGCAGGGGTGCCACCCCTCCTATTGGTCGGCCGGAGCGTCCGACCGATAGCAGACCGGGGGAGGGGGGGGGGGGGGGGGGGGGTTTAAGGTTCGGTTCCCCCGCTTTGCCCACCTATTGATGGGCAAAACGGGGGAACTGTCCAGGGACTGGCGCCGAAGGTCCCTTACCTGGATCCCAGAGCGCGATCCTCCATGCGGGGATCCCCCACATGCGGCGGCAGCAATTCATCCGGGTCCTGCCAGGTGAGTTGTTGCCTAGCAACATCCGGAGGGCCACAGTTTACAGTGGTCTCTAAACCGTGGCCCTCCGGATGTTTCAAAACTACAACTCCCAGCATGCCCAGACAGCTGTTTGCTGTGTGGGTGTGCTGGGACTTGTAGTTTTGCAATATTTAGAGGGGTTCAGGTTGTAGATCACTATGCAGTGGTCTCAAACTGTATCCCTCCAGATGTTGCAAAACTACAACTCTCAGCATGCCCTGACAGCTGTTTGCTGTGTGGGCGTGCTGGGACTTTTAGTTTTGCAACATCTGGAGGGCCACAGTTTAGAGACCACTGGACAGTGATTTACAACCTGAACCCCCTCTAAATCTTGCAAAACTACAACTCCCATCATTCAGGAACAGCATAAGGCTGTCTTGGCATGCTGGGAGTTGTACTTGCGTGCCTCCAGCCTTGCATAACTACATCTCCCAGCATGCCCTTCCGCAATCAGTACATGCTGGGAGTTGTAGTTTTGCAACAGCTGGAGGCACACTGGTTGGAAAATACTGAGTTAGGTCATAGAACCTAACTCAAGGTTTTCCAACCAGTGTGCGTTCAGCTGTTGCAAAACTACAACTCCCAGCATGCATGGTTTGTCAGCGCATGCTGGGAGTTGTAGTTTTGACCCCCTCCCATGTGAATGTACAGGCTACATTCACACTGGCGGCAGATTACAGTGAGTTTCCCGCTTCAAGTTTGAGCTGCGGCAAATTTTCCGCAGCTCAAACTCCTAGCAGGAGACTCAGTGTAATCTGCCTCCAGTGTGAATGTAACCTAAAAACACTACAATAACATAAAATAAAGAGTAAAACACTACATATACACACACATGTACACTGGGGCTGTATACTACAGAGGAAATGGTTTTCTTTTTGGAACACAGAGCTCTCTGCTGACATGACCACAGTGCTCTCTGTTGACATCTCTGTCCATTTTAGGAACTGTCCAGAACAGCCTATGTTTGCTATGGGGATTTTCTCCTACTCTGCTGACATCTGTCCATTTTAAGAACTGTCCAGAGAGCCCTGTGTTCCAAAATATTAGTATTCAGCAGCTAATAAGTACTGGAAGGATTAAGATTTTTTTAATGGAAGTAATTTACAAATCTGTAACTTTCTGGCACCAGATTTAAAAAAAAAAAAAAAAATTTTCCACGTGAGTACCCCTTTAAGACATCGTCCGCGCACCCCGTTATGCTGCATCTACAATAAAGATCGCTTTGACACTGCAACTCCGGTGAGTGATGCCCTTCATTTATCTCTTGTTGGATATTGATGAACTTCACACGGACGCGGTTCCAGTGCCCAATAGAGGTCACCAGTTCTAGGCTACTGCATTGTTCTCATGACACCCCTGTGCTTGCTCCATTGGTGAGGATTCTGTGTATTGCTGGGAGTCGAGGGGTAGCGGTGTAACTCTTACTAGTTCGTTTTAATGCTGGCAGCATGAGGATGACTGTTCAAAGAAGTTCTATGCTGGAGTACCCCTTAAATATTTTCAGCAGTGTACCGGGAGTTCAGGAGTAAAAGCTCCACTAAAACCCATATACAGTATTACAATTGAAGCTCTTATCTGTTCTCTCTGTTTTGCAGGTCAGTAATGTGAAAAATCTAACTAGCTACACCCCATGTACAAACATGGGTGGATGTTCCTTATAAAGAACAATATTAATTCTCAGGAGACAAAAAGGCAGAGGATAAAATGAATGGGTGGGTCCAAATGAGATTTAAGGATTACCAAAACATAGCAGTTTACACTTCATTTATACAAGTGGGTCGATGCCATAATAAGTGGGTTCAATTACTGTTTTTGCCTATATGTAGTTACTAGCCCTAAGTTTGCTTTATTTTAGCATAGCTGCATCTATGGGTTTCCTTACTTTAACTGTCATGTGATCACCAGCCAGACTCTCCAAATCTTCGTGCTTTATGGTCAGTACACAATTTGACTTCGGTTATGTTCACACTACGGATTGTGAACATTCTCTGTTAGCAGAATTCCGCGAGCGGAGATTCCATTCTGGCGGCCGCCAGACGGCTATGCAGTGCTCGCGGACTTTGTGCAAAGAATGAACATGTTTTCTTTGTGCGGAACAATTTCAGCGGCAGAGTTGTCCGGCGCTGAATTTGCTCAGTGTGAAAGGATCTCACGGAAGACCCATTCACACTGATGTTTATGTTCACAGCGCATCAGATTTGCCATGTTGCAAAATTAAAGAAAATTTAAATTTTGCACCAAGAAAACAAACTGCACAACAAAAACTGACACTAACCCACTTGAGTTTACCTGGGTGACCTCTAGCACCCTAATGAGATGACCATCTCCAATGGCAAAGGCAGAAGATTCATGGGAAATGTAGGCTGCATTAGAGCCCACATTGTGCATTTGTAAATAATAATGGAGAATATCCCATGGCTGGCACATCAGGAGAAAAATAAAATGTGATAAGAAAAAAGGCATAAACCATAAAAGATGAATTAACGTACTTTTCGTCCCATAGAACACACCGGCATATAAGACGCACCCAATTTTAAAGGTGCAAAATCTAGAGGGGAAAAAAAAAAAAAAAGGATTCTGGACCCAACAGTTATCTTCAACCTGTGGACCTTCAGATGTTGCAAAACTACAACTCCCAGCATGCACGGACAGCCAACGGCTGTTCGGGTATGCTGGGAGTTGTAGTTTTGCAACATCTGGAGGTCCGCAGGTTGAAGACCACTGGATAGGGAGGTAGTACTCATGTGTCCCCACCGCCTCTCCGGACGTCTTCTTCCCCGGGATCCATACGCTCCTATTGGATGACGGGACGGCGTGATGACATCGAAGGAGAGCGCCGACCATGCAGGGGATCCCGGCACAAAGCAGACACCGAGGAGGCAGGTAAGTTCCCTCCTGGTGTCCTGTAAGCTGTTCGGGACGCCGCAATTTCCCTGCGGCGGTCCCGAAAAGCCCGATTGAGCAGCCGGGATAGTGTCACTTTCACTTCAGATGCGGCGGTCAGCTTTGATAGCCATGTCTGAAGGGTTAATACAGGGCATCACCGCGATCGGTGATGTCCTGTATTAGCCGCGGGTCCGGCCGTTGATGGCCGCAGGGACCGCCGCGATAGGTGTGTATTCGCCGTATAAGACACACCAACTTCCTCCCCCCCACAGTTTTGGGGAAGAAAAAGTGCGTCTTATACGGCGAAAAATACGGTATTCTCTAACAGCCTAAGCTGCACTATAGAAAATAAAAACTCATGATTTTTAAAAAGAGACCTCCAGATCCCCATCTGCTGCCATCACGCCCCTCCCATAGACTTTCATTAAGGGGGCATGGCCGTAATGTCACGAGCAGGGCTTGACGTCACTAGCCTCCGCCCCGCATCGCCAGTCATCAGGCACGGAGCGACGACATCTTAGACACCTTATCCCCTATCCTTTGGATAGGGTATACGATGTCTATGGGCGGAGTACCCCTTTAAATAGTAAAATTAGATTTGAACACATGTTTGCCTCCAGAACAAGCAGTGAATGCGGTTCTGGACGTCTCCTGCCATGGGTTAGGGTGCAACACCATGTTTTCTTTTACTGTCAACTACAAGTATGTTTGTTTATCAGTTGTAATTTGTTTTTTTGTTTCTGATGTTTACTGATATCTATCGTTATACACTTTGTTCAGAGCCTCTTTGTGCAGTGGATGTTGCCCCTACAATTTGCCCCAGGTAGCAAAAGAAGTTTATAGCATAAGACTGAGCATTTGACCAATAAACAGAAAAATGATAAAGCAATGAGAGGATGTGGACATCTGCTGAATTAACAGGTCTCTAAAAGAGGAAAGAAGAAAAAAAATTATACATCTATATCTCAGGATATAGGGGTCAGATGGGGAAACCTCTGAGCTAGCATTTCAGCAACCCGGAACAAGCAGAAAACTTCTACTGCAGCAGGAGCATGGACTGAGGCTTTAGTGATACTTGACACTGCTGCAATGTACGTGCAGGACGTGCTTAACAGACTAACCATAGGGTTTTCCTTTAGTAAAGCACATGGGGCTTTATTCTGGCTATGAACAATTTCCTAGGAGGATGACGTGTGGCTGCTTAGTCACAAAGGGCTGGTCTGCTGGTAACGTAAGGCAGTGACACCAACAACATGTGAAAAACGGAAGCAAATATGGAACTACTACATGCACATTTCCCATACACATGTATCTGTTGTAAGTGTACAAAAAAATAACCTATTGCAGATTCTGCTGCTATTGCTTTGTTACTAATCTAATAGGGGATCTCCTGGTGTATGTTATATTGCAGTTCTGTGATCAAAGACGCTAGAACACAAGACTTCCTCACAACTCTGATCTTAATCTGAGATAAAAGAATCCTGCTGTTTACTGCACAGCCTTCACATCATCTGTACTCCTATAAACTAGGGATCGGCCGATATCTTTTTAGGGCAGATACCGGTAATCGGTGGAGGTTAGGGCCGATAGCCGATAACTTATACCGATATTCCGGTATAAGTTATCGGCTATTTATCCCCCCGCGACACCGCTGCAGATCATTGATTTAAAGCGGGCGCTTTAAACCAATGCACTGCAGTGGCTTTTGCGATGCCATAGGCCGCCGCCACCACCCGCTTCTCTCCCCCTGCCTGTTAGGGTGGTCCGGGCCATCCTTCCTTCCTGTAGTGTCCGGCGGCATTCCGGGTGGAGGGTGAACCGGTCCGGGCTGTCCTTCTCCAGGGGTGCTCTTCTCCACTCCGGGCAGGCTCTGGCCTAGTAACGCAGCAGACACGCCGCTGCGCAGTGACGCCCATGCACAGCGGTGCGCCTGACGTCTATGTAGCGGCGTCTATGGAGCGTACTAGGCTGGAGCCTGCCTGGAGTGGAGAAGAGCACCCCCGGAGAAGGACAGCCCGGACCGGTTCACCCTCCACCCAGAATGCCGCCGGACACTACAGGAAGGTTGGATGGCCCGGACCACCCCCATTACTGTTAAGTTAAAAAAAAAAAATTATTGACTCGGAGGGTGGGGGAGGGGCCCGACCAGTATAGCGGTATGGGCAAAAATACATACCGGTAAACCCCCCAGCACTACGGTGGGGGGTGCGACGCGGTGCATTATCGGCTTATCGGCAAGGTAATTTCCGATACTGCCCAAAATCGGGATTATCGGCCGATAATCGGTCGATCCCTACTATAAACCCCTTAAAGGGGGTACTCCGCCCCTAGACATTTTATTCCCTATCCAGAGGCTGGGGACCCCAGGGATCGCCGCTGCGGCATGCACTATTACTGCACAGAGCGAGTTCACTCTGCACGTAATGATGGGCGATACAGGGGCCGGAGCATCGTTACGTCACGGCTCCGACCCTTGTGACATCACGGCCCGCCCCCTCAATACAAGTCTATGGGAGGGCACGGCACGCCCCCGCCATAGACTTGCATTAAGGGGGCGGGCTGTGACATCATGAGGGGCGGAGCCATGACATCACGCTGCTCCGTCCCCTGTATCACCCTTCATTACGCACAGAGCAGCTGCAATCCAGGGGGTCCCCAGCAGCGGGACCCCAGCGATCCGACATCTTATCCCCTATCCTTTGGATAGGGGATAAGATGTCTAGGGGCGGAGTACCCCTTTAAGAACGTAGGGTTTTTCCATTTTTGAACTCTCATTTTTTCCTCATCACCTTCTAAAAATCCTAATGCTTTCAATTTTGCACCAAAAATTCCATATTATGGCTTGTTTTTTGCGCCACCAATTCTACTTTGCAGTGACAGTCATTTTACCAAAATATCCACGGCAAAGCGGGAAAAAAAAATTTCATTGTGCGACAAAATTGAATAAAAAAAATGCCATTGTAAATTTTGGGGGCTTCCTTTTCTACACAGTACATTTTTCGGTAAAAATGACACCTTATCTTTATTCTGTAGGTCCATACGATTAAAACGATACCCTACGTATATAGGTTTAATTTTGTCGTACTTCTGAAAAAAATCATAACTACATGCAGGAAAATTTATACGTTTAAAATTGTCATCTTCTGACCCCTGTAACTTATTTTTCCCCACATACGGGCCGGTATGAGGGCTAAATTTTTTTGCACTGTGATCTGAAGTTTTTATTGGTACCATTTTTATATTGATCGGACTTTGATTACTTTTTATTCATTCATGATATAAGAAGTGACCAAAAGTACTCTATTTTGGACTTTGGAATTTTTTTGCGCCTACGCCATTGACTGTGCGGTTTAATTAACTATATATTTTTATAGCTCGGACATTTCCGCACGCCGCGATACCACACGTTTATTTCTATTTTCATTTACATAGTTTTATTAAAATGGGAAAAAGGGGGTGATTCTTACTTTTATTAGGGAAGGGGTTAAATGTTCTTTAACTTTTTTCCCCACACTTTTTGCAGTGTTATAGCCCCTTAGTGGCTATTACACTGCACACACTGATCTGCTACACAGATAATTGCCGTGCATTGACATGGCAAAGATTAGTTATTGGCGGTCAACTGCTCAAGCCTGGATTTCAGGCTTGGAGCAATTAGTCGCTGATTGGACACAGGTAAGGGGACCTCCGTTAGATTTCACTGATGTTCCCGATCAGCCCGACTGAGCTGCCAGGAAGCTTTCACTTTCATTTTACACGCGGCGATCAACTTTGAACGCCGCATCTAAAGGATTAATAGCGTGCAGCACTGATCGTTGTGCCATGCGCTATTAGCCCAGGGTCCCGGCTTTCGTTAGCCACCAGGATCGACCTGGTATGGCCGTGACTCCGTGTTACATACCGGGACCGGACGCAGTTTTAAGTAGTTAAAATGGCCATACAGTCAAACGTTTAGCTTGACATGATAAAGGCTAGGGGCTGCTCTTAAGAATGCAAAGTTTCAAACACACATTCTCCCAAACCATTGCGGTTAATTTTTTTTTTTTTAATACCTTCTTAGAATTAAATAGGGATCAGTACACTGGCAGAGGAGTGGACCAAGAACACTGACCCACTTTAGTGAGAACATAGCACATAATGATAAGTGATCTGAACACTCAGGTCTTGTCCATATGAAGATTTGTACTGTGGCAGAACCACAGCAAAAGCCGTATGCGCAGGGGGGGGGGGGGGGGGGGGGGGGGTCTGATTACATGGCCTAACCCTACCAGTTTGAGCAATGGGTGAAGTTGGCTACATAAACGATCACTGAATTGTTCATGAGACCCTATTACACAGGGTGAGATCAGTAGATATTAGCCCCATGTAAAATAAAGCCCTTACAGTAGTCATTTTTTGCAGCAGCAGACTTTGCAGCCAAAAATTAGGACGTGTAAATTGACCCATAAGATGCAAAGGTGTGGTAATTTGTTGAGCAGATTGTCACTTGCTGTCCAGTAAGGTGGGGAAAGTGTGCAAGGATAGGCAAGTAGCTGCGGCCCTGCACAGGAGACCATGGTGGTCCCTACAAATCATTCCTGGCAAGAATGTTCATCCTTTGTCTGGCATCATAGATCATGAATGGTCAGCTTGACCAAAAAAAAAAATCTCATACATACCTTCCTACAAGCCCCCGTCGGTCCGGTACAGGCCTCACAGTCCGGCAGTGCTGACATCATTCCACTTCCTGGGGACGGGGACGCCGCAGAGCCGTCGGCGTATCACCAGCCGTAGCAATGTCCCGCCCCGGCTGGTGATGGGCTGAGCCGACTGTCATGTAAGGAGCTCTGGCCAGCTTCTTAAATGACAGTCGCTCAGCCCATCACCAGCCGGGGCGGGACTTCGCTACGGCCGCTGATACGCCGAAGGCTCTGCGGCGTCCCCAGGAAGTGGAATGATGTCAGCACTGCCGGATCGTGAGGGCTGTGCCGGACCAACGGGGGCTCGTAGGAAGGTATGTATGAGTTAATTTTGTTTATTTTTGAGGCTCGGGCACAGGCATATGTAAAACGGTACCACTACAGTTGTCCTTTAAGGGATGCACCGTTACCTACCACAACACTTAAGATCAATGTTGAAACCAGTTTTAATATTACTCCAAAATAACCATAACCATAACAACCAAAATAGAATACAATTTAGGCCAGGGCTATGCTGACTTTTGGTAGCCCTACATGATCAATTTTGACCATCAAGCTACAGTCCACCTTACTTGGGTGGGGATCATAGCCTTCCTCCCACTGTATATGTGCGGAGCAGGCTGTATCGGACCTAATGCCGCTGTAACTGCCAACTAGCCCCTGGTATTGCCCATACGGTACAGGTAGGTTTAGTGTTAGGTCCCAGTGCCACTTGAGAAACCATGGCGTTTGTGTGTGGGCTTTGGGGGTATGTCCTTCATATAAGGATATACTGGCTGATGTCTCAATTTTAACATCATTTTGAGGGTTAGTCATATGTCTTTGTCTACATCTACCACAGTAGTGCACCTACATTTATGTATTCTATATGTTACACATCTACACTGTTCATCTAATGTAAAATGCCATTGTGGTACTTTGCTGCAGACATCCCCCATTGTATGTATTTTTTAGGCTGGGGAACGCCCCTAGCACTGGCCCACAAGGGCAGGATCTGCTCCCTCAGCATAAATGCACAACTGCATTTGGGGTTGAGCATTTCCAGCCATTTGAACCCATGTCTTTGTTCATCAAGGCTACAGTTATGTGCAATCTTGTGGACTATGGCAATGTTGAGGACTAAGGCTGTCAATTGATCGCTAAAGTAAATCTTTTAGTGCTACAAAACGTTGCAGTGTAGGTCTGGCTTTATACATTTGAACCCAAATACTTCACTAGTTTTTGAGCAAGCTTTTTTCCCCCTTCTAGTAACTAGTTAACTTTTTTTTATATAAACAAAGTCCTCTAAACCTGCAGCGCACAGTAAAACCCAACAAACACCATTCTTGGCAAACTCACCTAGCAAGCAGAAACCTAATGATCCGGCACCTCTAAAGGTTATAAATAGGGTTAATGTTCAGGATCCGTGGAGAAACCTCTAACAAAAGGTCTATGTATGGAAAGTTATATTTCTGGTAATACTTCTACAGATCTAATGTCATGAGGAGTTTCTTTCCGATAATGGTTTCCAGTCACATACCTCAAAAAACAATCCACAAGCCTGCCCCTAAAGCTCTACAGAGCCATGGCTCCTTTAAACCAGACGCAGCTCTCTAGGCTGAAGTATGCCCTGGCACTAGCACAAGAGTAAGTGAGACTAGAACAAGCTCTGGAATTGTTCAAGTTACCACGAAGTCTCGTGACAAGGACAAGCATTTATAGTTGAAGAGACCACATGGCTGGATTAAGCATTCACATCAGATGGTTCCAGGTTAGAAATAGCACAGGACATCATTTAAAGGGAGGGGGTTTCAGCTATACAATGGTTATTGACAATACTGCACAATATTGAGCATATTCTATCAAGCTTTAGCAATAAAAAGATTTCCAATAGGATAACAATATGTTAAGCACATAGGAGTGGCCACATGGATATTCATTCTAGCATATCCGGATCCTATCACATCGCTGCGGCAGCGATACATGGCAAGGGGCCTTTGTAAAACAAAAGGAGCATCAGGAATGGGAAAACAGAAGAGCAACAAGGCCTTTCCTAGTACATAACTAGAGCCGGTGCTGCCAAACCTCCATCAATATGCACATTTATGAACATACCCTTAAAAAGGGAAACTACTACTGGCTACCAGCAGGTCTGCACTGAACAGCATCACTTTAGACATAACTGGCCCAGTGCTGGATGGAGATGTGCTGCATCTAATCTCTATACGCTGCTCAACTACCCTACCTTCATCTGCATCTCTGGCACAATGCACCCATCCAGGATTAGCCAAGTGTTTGGGCAATATTTTTAATTGGAAGGGCTGACCAAACCTTGGTACCAGCATGAAATTCCCAGTCACTCTGGCAACTAACTGATTTGTCAAAATATTATAGGAATTTTCACTTTGCCATTACGGAATATTTGGTGAATTTTTTTTCTAAATCCCAAGGCCGCAACATAAAATAAAGGGAGGATCTGAATGTGTAGTTTATATATAAAAAATAAAAATTAAAAAAAATGTATGCACCTGGTATGTAACAAAGATTCTCTCTGAAAAACCACAACACATTTACCACTTGTTAAGCAAAGTGTAAGCAAACACCAGACTTTGCTTAATATCAAAGTGGGCCAACACATTGAGCGTGTGTTGCATCAGCGTTTGTGTGTTCTATTCAAGTGAACCATTCAGTATGCAAATCATGGGGGAGATTTATCAAAAATTTTTTTTAAAAGACCTGTGAAAAATGAAAAAAAGATCTGATTGCTTTCCATGGGCAACTGCATGTACCCCCAAACAAAGCACTACTCAAGAGCATCCATTCAACTCACATATATTTATGAAATGCTACTATACAAAGTAGGTACACTTGGATTTGACCTAAATGTGGCCAAATATAATGCTCATTTTCCACCTGTATTTTTTTTTTTATTGTGGGTTTGTAGTTATAGAATCATAATAGTAAAGCGATGACCGGAAACTTTCACCATTGTGACTTACACCCCAAGGTTAACTTCTCCAAAACACTTTGCAACCTTCATTCACCTATGCACTTTGTACAGTTACTACTGAAAATGCTGAACCTGGAACAACAAGCCTATTAAACACTTCTCATCTAAATCCGTGTTTCTCAGCTATAGTTCTTTAGAGCCTATTCACATGGCAGAATTTCCGCCTCAAATTAAAGCCCATAGACTTCTGGGATTCCGCACTACCATTCAACCTTCTGAAATTCCACTTGTAGAACTTCAGAAGGTTGAATGGGAGTGCGGAATCTCATAGAAGTCTATGGGCTTTAATTTGGGCACAACTCCGCCATGTGACTAGACCAGTGGTTCTTAACCTTGTTGGAGGTACTGAACCCCACCAGTTTCATATGCGCATTCACCGAACCCCTCTTAATTGGAAAAATTAAATATGATTTTTTTTAAATTCAAAACATAGGAGGTATATATTGAAGTACGATATATATTTATACATAGGTGCACAAAATGAACAAGACCATTAAGACACATTAGGTGCAGGCAGTATTCCCCCCCCCCCCCCCCCCCCACATTAGGCAGGCCAGTGGTCTTCCACCTGCAGACCTCCAGATGTTGCAAAACTACAACTCCCAGCATGCCCGGACAGCCAACGGCTGTCCGGGCATGCTGGGAGTTGTAGTTTTGAAACATCTGGAGGTCCACAGGTTGAAGACCACTGATGCCGGCAGTGTTTCCCCACAGACATACAGCCTCCAGCCATATGCAATGTATGGCTGGAGGCTGTATGCCTGTGTACTGTGCACTTCAGTGCTCCGACCACCACTCTGGCTATAGCAGTAGGTCTCGGGACCGGTGGTCTGAGCACCGAAGATGAAATGAAGATGAAAACTTAAGCTGGCCAGCGCGTGTCTTCCTCCTTCTCTATCCTCCGATCCTCGGCGCCTTTATTTCCATGGGAGCACACACGGGACGTCAGTGATTCCGGCGTGCGCCATGTCCCGGCGGCCCTGCGTTTTTAAACTTAATGCGGGGCCGCAGTGAGTTAATAGTGATGGGGGAGGATTTCCCCATCGCTACAGGATGGCCAAACACCGGCTCTGCTCGGGGCCCTGGGCCAGCTCGGGGGCCCCAAGCAATTGCTTGGTTTGCCTGTCCTGTTGCGACCTCCCCCGCCGAACCCCCGGGACTGACTCACCGAACCCCTGGGGTTCGATCGAACCCAGGTTATGAACCACTGAACTAGACCCTTAGGGTGAATTCACAAAGCATATTTGTTGCAGAAATTTCCACCACTGCTTCATTCATATGATTAGGACTTGCAGATGTGTGTAGTCACCTATGGGGTATTTTTTATTTGTATTTTGCAATGGTATACCTGCAATTAGTAGCTGGGAGTTGTAGTTTTGCAACAGCTGGAGGCACCCTAGTTGGCAAACACTGCACTAGTGGGCACATGGAAGGAGGGAAGGAACTTTATTATAATTTCCTGGGGGGTGGGTGGGAGCAGCAGCTAACAGGAAGCTGGCGCAGGGAGTCATGGGAAATGTAGTCTTTATGACATGGCTGCTTACTGCTACAGGTGGCAATTACAGGCGAATGGCTGGGCCAAATTTGACAAATGAGGTATCGTTGGAAAGGTCTTTGAAAGAGCCATCAGATGAGGTAATTTTTATTTTTTTTGTTTTAAAGTACCAGCGCTCCAGAGTACTCCTTTAAGATTTCAGTCAAAACACTAAGCATACCACCTGTGGAAAATAGAATAATGATATAAAAATGTATTCTCCCCATGGAGCAGCACAGAATAGGCGAAACACCATATAGCACTGCACGTGGTCGACTAGTCTATTTAAATAGGTCTAACAGATAAGTACATATAAGTATCTTGTAACTAGGTACAAAGTTGGAGAAAGAAAACAAGTATTTCGTTAGCCTTAGGGGGCAGAAGTTTTCAGGCAATTTAGCAAAGTGTCAGAAACTACTTCAAAAACACAGAATGGGCTACTTGACATGACAGGTAACTTTACAATGTGACTTTAAGTCACCTTCACAATACCAAAACAGTTAAGTGAATGGACGTGTTTTTTCACACTGTACAAGTTCACTCAGGAAGATCCCCCCCCCCCCACTGAGGATATTTAGAGCTGCACATTAAAAATTCATAACCACTGCATAATGTTAACTAGACTAAGGCATAAATACACATTAGTAAAGAGCATCTAAAAGCAAAAATCACAGAAAGTTAGGTGTGACTGTGTGCATTGCAGTCAGACCCCCATGATCAGACAACCCCTAGATTGGAGATAAGTAGTAAATTGTGCCATTACCCCTTTACGGATATTTCTAGGACTGTGGTGCATGACTTTTATCATCCATGAATAAGTGTAAAGGTGTCAAACACATATCCACCCAGTCAGGTAGCAAACAAACATAGTTACATATATATCTAGAGGTTGGTAATAACCTGTTAAACTTCTCCCATCAATTAGCATCTCCTTATGAGATATTGCAACATGATGACTGACCTCATACACATTCCCTATTAAATCAGATGTGGCCTATTAGATCCCAATTCAATAACACAAGGAGATGTTACATTTAGATCCTCTCTAAACCTGCGAAGTTCTTTATGTAAAATCTTTCCAATCCCCTCCAGCAGCAACTGGGGAACTATCTCCGGTGCCGAGTAATGCAGGGAACAAGGATTTCCATTATGTTGTTTCCACAAATGTCTTGTGATAGGACTCCAGTACCTAGGCTGGTAATTCGAGGTGAGCAAAGTTACAGTGATTTGATTCCTCACAAACTTCTCAGCTCGGCAGTTGCTAACTTTATCCTATATAAATTTGTTCAGCTTTCAGGCACTCCGGTGGGCTGAGACTCTCCTAGGACTTTTCCAGCCTGGAGCGCCTGAAAGCTGAACTAAATTATGTAGGATAAAGTTAGTAACTGCCGAGCTACTAGGTTCGTGACAAAATTGAGTCACTAACTTTGCTCATCTCTACTGAGAACAGGGCCCTTAGAATAATGTTCCAAAGGCCAATTATACCCCTTAGGAACAGGTCTTAGTGGGTTAGGGAGTACCAGACAGTTTTAAGTCCTTAGGCCCAAGTGTCATACCTCCTGTGATTGAATATCCTTTCCGGCCAGGCCTTATTTCTTGTAGTGTGACTCAACTAGAGTCCAATGCTCCTGACCTAGTTCTAGAAGTTACACTTGTTTAGATCAAAACCTGTGCAGAGGAAAAGTTAACCAAAAGTTAGGTAAGCGATCTGATTGGTTGCTATGGGCAATTGCTCCACTTTTCATCTAAATAGGTTCAGATTACTTTTTAAAATAGGTTTGAAAAGGACATTTCTCATGCCTGACAGTACAGAGCAGAACAGCACTCATGGGCCACATATTAGTTCCCAGCGCTGGGCTGATAATTCATTTGAGGGGGAGGGGCCAAACCGGTATTGGTTAAGATTCATATCATGCAGCACAAAAATTTAGTTATGAACCGGTATACTGCCCAGCCCTCGTCTGTAAGGAGCCCCCGCTCTCTTGCAGAGCATCACGCCCCCGCCCATAGCCACATCCCCTCCATATATCTCTATGGGAGAGTTGAAGACTGCCAAACGTTTTTCTGTACTGTCAAGCATGAGACTAAGATTTATGTTTTAGCTTGTTCTTTTCTAACATGGGATAAAGTCCACAGCATGAGGAGAAGACTCCTAAAATCTCATCCACTATAGAATTTAGCTGCACAAATTCAGAGATCAAGTCTGCAGCTTTGAATCCAGTGTAAGCTTACCCACATGGTGCAAGAGATCAAACAAGTGTGGGTCCAAAATGCCAACTTTGTGGCAGCTAGAACAGTGTCACTGCAAACCAGGCCTCCTACCAAATGAGAGAGCTCCACATGAGTGAAAAGTTTTGGCTGTCACCCACTGCCTGTTGCTAGGCCACAATCCTAAGCTATTCTGGCTTAAAACCTAAGAACGAAGTATAAACAACTTCTATGTTACAAAAACAGTGTAGTACATACGCATTTCCTATTAAACTGAGTCTTCCCTACCAAAGTCACTGGTGATAAGCGTCTGAGTGATCACGGGGGGGTGGGGGAGACTCTAGAGACAATTGAGCACAGTACAGTACTTTTCTTCAGCTGAATGGAGCAGTACCACACATTTACTGGGTCATTTATTGTGATTGGTGGAAGTCCCAGCAGTCACTAACTATCCTGTGCAAAGGTGGTGGTGGTGGTGGTTGGCCTATGATGGTAACATTTCAATAGTGCAACAGTTGTGTCTGATTTCTTGCAATGATGTTCACCATCATTGTTCCCTAAAGCAAGGCCCCTACCAGCTAAAGGGCCCACAAAACAGTACAACAGCTCATCTGAACCACACCACAGTTTCAAAAACAACTTGTTATTTTAAAACCTAAAGATAGTATATGCGAAGAGGCCAGTCATGTATGGTGCTGTATATTTTACTGTGACTTTCAGAGGTGCTCTTGAACAAACTCACCTACAGGGTCTATATGTAAACTGTACCCAGCTCCTGAGCATAGAGTGTATTTAACCCCTTAAGGACTGAGCATTTTTCCGTTTTTTCCCCCCTTACCTTTAAAAAAAAAAATCATAACCCTGTGCCAAAATTGAAGCAAAAAACCAAACACCATTTTGTAACTTTTGGGGGCTTCAGTTTCTATGCAGTACTTTTTCAGTAAAAATGACACCTTATCTTTATTCTGTAGGTCCATACGATTAAAATGATACCCTACTTATATAGGTTTGATTTTTTCGTACTTCTGGAAAAAATCATAACTACATGCAGGAAAGTGTATACGTTTAAAATTGTCCTCTTCTGACCCCTATAACTTATTTTTCCATATACGCAGTGGCCCCGCGTTATAGAATGGGAGCGGACTCAGGACGTACAGGTACACCCTGAGTCCTTAAGGGGTTAAAATAAAAAACCACCACAAATAGTTCTATTAGAGGGGCAAAGGTCTCTGCAATAACATCACAGTAATAAGTTAGTTTTGGCTAGAGTTATCCTTTAACCCCTTAAGGACTCAGCCAATTTTATTCCTCCTTGCCTTCTAAAAGTCATAACTCCTTTATATTTCCATTCCCAGACCCATATGAGTGCTGTTTTTTGAGTGACCAGTTGTACTTTATAATGACACTCATTTTACCCTAAAATGTATGGTAAACCCCCCCCCCCCAAAAAAAATTGTGTAAGGAAATTTAAACAAAAATCATAGTTTAGCAAATTTGGGGGGGGGGGGGAGGGTTTCGCTTTCACACTGTACACTATGGTAAAAATTACATGTGTTTATTATTCCCTGGGTCAATACGATTAAAATGATGACCATGGTTACATACTTTTATATTATTGTACTGCTTTTTTTTTTTTACAAAATCAGTATGTTTAAAATTGCCTTATTTTGACCATCTCTAACTATTTTTCCGTATTCAGAGATGTGTGAGGGCTCATTCTTTGGGGCATGATCTGTAGTTTGTTTTGGTACCAAGTTTGCATGTGACTTTTTGATTGCTTTTTATAAGAAAAAAAAAAATTGTAGTTTAATGTGACAAAAAAAGCTGAAATTTTTGACTTTACATTTTTACGCTGTTGGGGGATATGATCAGCCATTATAAGTGCCACAGATGCAGTGATCTGTATTGATCATGGGGTTAATGGTAGACATCAGCACCATTGCTTATGTCCGCCATTACCAGCGGGTCTGCGGCTGCTGAAAGCATGTCCTTAAAGGGGTACTCCCGTGGAAAATCTTAATCCTTCCAGTACTTTTCAGGGGCTGTATACTACAGAGGAAATTCTCTTTTTGGATCTCTTCTGTCACGACCACAGTGCTCTCTGCTGTCCATGTTAGGAACTGTCCAGAGCAGGAGAAAATCCCCATAGCAAACATGCTTCTCTGGACAGTTCCTAAAATGGACAGCATAGGTCAGCAGAGAGCACTGGTCGTGACAGGAGAAAGCCAAAAAGAAAAGCATTTCCTCTGTAGTATAAAGCCCCTAAAAAGTACTGAAAGGATTAAGATTTTTTGAATAGAAGTAATTTACAGATCTGTTTTACTTTCTGGCACCAGTTGATTTAAAAGAAAAATAGTTTTCCACGGGAGTACCCCTTTAAGCATGTATGGGACAGGCTTATAGGGAAACTCTGGTGGAATTTTTTTTCTCAACTGGTTCCAGAATGTTCAACAGATTAGTAAATGACTTCTATTAACAGTACTCATCTGCTGATGTATACTCAGGGGTGTGGAAATGTTCTAAAAAAACATTTTTCCTCCTCACCCTATAATAGCCATAACACTTTTTCAATAACATTCTCCGAACAATAAAAAAATAAAAAATTATAATATAAATATTTAGGTGAAATTGAAATAGTAAAAACATAATTTTGCAGATTTGGTGGTTTTTTCTACCCCATTTATCTTGCGGTTGAGGTAACTTGTTTTGATACTTTATGCCGCCTGATTACAGCAATACCAGATTTGTATAGTTTACGTCATGTTTTACTAATTAAAAAAAAAAAAAAAAAAAAAAGGAACTTATTCAATTTTTTTTAATTGTCATTTTTTTTTACCCCTGTAGCTCCCCCCCCCACATACCAGGCTGTATGAGGGCTCATTTTTTGCGCCATAACCAGTTTTTTGTATTGGTACCATTTTGTTATTGATCCGACTTTTTAATCACTAACTTTTTCTGGGATATTATAAAAATTGCAATTCTGGGGTTTGGCATTTTTTGTTACATTTACCGTACGGGATACATAATGTTATATTTTAATAGATTGTACAATTACACACGAAGCGATACCAAATATGTTTATTTTTATTATGTTTGCATGTTTTTATATAGGAAAAGGGGGTGATTTGAACTTTTAACATAATGTGTGTTTTAAACTCTTAAAACTTTTTACACTTTAAGACTTTTAGGAGTAATAGAGTTCTATTGAACTCAATTGATCTGTGTGCTCTGTGATCCATTGAGAGCACCTAGTCCAGCCAGGACCCATCAATGACAGAGCCACGGACAGCAGGGAACAGAGGTAAGCCCTCTGGCTACCTCTATAGTGGATCACCCCCCTGCGATCACGCTGCAGGGGGGGGCGATCTAGCCCACCAGGGAGCATACACATGTCCCTTTAGACGCCACTGTCAGCTTTGACAGCGGCAATCTAAAGGGTTAATAGCCAGCCGCAGCGATTGGCGGCTGCAGAGTATGGAGCGGGCAGGAGTCCGGAGCCCGATCCATACAGACTGCTGAGCGCCACATGCCGGGCTATTAGCAGTGGTGTGATACTTGCGCCCCGTGCAGACATGCGACCGCTCCTCCCCTCAGCTCTCCGAAGCTAGAGCTGGGAGGAGCGAAGGCAGGGGACGCACGGGGGGCAAGAATGCAGAGTAGGGGAGATAGAAGCTGTGCATGTCCTATCTCCCCTCCCCCTGCTCTGCATTCTGAGGATGAGAGTTTCCACAGCCGGGGGCTGCAGAGTATGGAGCCAGCACGAAGCTTGCCCAAAGCCGGGCTAATGGCCGGAAAAATTCACCTGCCTGGCGTCGGGCGATAGGAATTCTACATCCCTGATACTACGGAAGTTGAGTTCTTTTCAGTCTGACCACAGAGCCCTCTGCTGACACCTCTGACCATGCAGAGTAGGAGCAAATCCCCATAGCAAACCTATCCTGCTCCCGACAGTTCCTGACATGGACAGAGGTGTCAGCAGAGAGCACTGTAGTCCGACTGAAGAGAACAACTCAACTTCCTGTTGACATCCAGCAGCTGATAATCCTCCCAGTACTTAAGATTTAATTGCAAAAACTGCAGCAAAAAAAATACATGTGTGAACGTACTTTTAACCAGTTTTCTTCCTTTGTACTTAAAAGGGAAAACTCAAGTTCACCCACACTAAACCCAATATAGTGTGGGTGAACATAGGGTTGAGTGGTATACCGGTTCATACTGAAAACCAAAATTTTTGTGCTGCACAATATGGATTTTTCCACATACCGCAATACCGGTTTGGCCCCTCCCCCTCGGGAATGAATGAATTATCAGCCTGAGGCGGAACATCGATGCGGCCAGTGATAGGCTGACTGCTCAGACGTTCCCGTTCCCAGGAAGTGCGTAAGACCGACGTAGGAATATGCGTTAAAGTTTATTTTGTTTACCTTTTGAAGGCTGGGCATGGGGATACAGCGTACGGTATAGAGATACACATGCGGCCCGCGGAGCGCATCTACCCGGCCCGCCAGGCGTTTTTGTCTCAGGACATCTATGTGTTCCGAAAGATGCTCTGTTAAGTCCCTGCGGCCCGCGTTTACTTTAAAAACGCAGGGACCACCGGAAACAGGCGCATGCAGCGACGTCACCGGCATCCCATGCGTGCGCCCATAGCAACCGAGCGCAGGAGCAGAGAAGCAGAAAGGATGCGCGGTGGTAGTAGGCAAGTGTTTACCAGCGGCACGTCCCTTCAGTGTTCTGACCACCGATCCTGCTACGGCCGCAGCAGTGGTCGGAACACTGAAATGGGGCAGTACACAGGCATACAGCCTCCAGCCATACTGTATCGCTGGAGGCTGTATGCCTGTGGCGGAACATACTGCCAGCCTAATGTGGGGGACTGTACTGCCATCCTAATGTGTGGGACTATATTGCACCTTATGTGGGGGGGAACTATACTGCCAACATAATGTGGGGGAACTATATTGCAACTTATGTGGGGGAACATACTGCACCTATTGTGGGGTGGGACTATACTGCACCTATTGTGTGTGTGGGGGGGGGGTGGGGGACGACTACCCAGTTCCCATTGAAATACTGTTAAGTTTGTCGATTTAACTTTACTTGTTCTTCATTTTAAATATTGTCTTTATTCCCATTTCTTCACTTCAAAATAAGATATCTGCAGTGTGCATAGGAATTTGTTCACATACAATATATATATATATTTTTTTTTTTTTTTTTTTAACTCCGGCCCTCCAACGGTCTGAGGGACCTTGAACCGGCCCCGTTTAAAAAGTTTGAGGTCCCCTGGTATAGTGTCAGCTCTGGCGGCCCGCAAAAAAACAGGAGGACAAGGAGGGCAGCACTTGCGGGTGATGTGAGTATTTACCCCGATGGGGACAGCGCAGCCCTATCATTATTTTATTTATTTTGGCGGGGGAGAGAAATACCGTTCTATAGTGTGGAACCGCTTTAAGTTCCAAAAAATACTGTGATATACATGTGGTCATACCGCCCAGCCCTAATTCACCCCCTTAGTTGCGCTCTGCAGGCATGTCCCCTGCTGGCAGTTATACTTTGGGTCCGGGAGGAAGGTGCCTAAGCCGCACCCCCCCCCCCCCCCCCTATTTCACATATGCATTTTCTTCGACTTCGCATCCTAGTGACGTGTAGTCACACGACCCCTGAGCGCTGCGCTCTGTATGCATGCGCTGACGATTTTACCCAGCTCACGTCCTGATCACGTGAGAATTGTGCAACCCCGGAGAGCGCTCCGCGCAGTGCAACTGAGCATGTGCCAGGCCCTCGCTACTCACGACTTCTGTAGCCAGGGCCCGGCACATGCACAGTTACATTGCAGAGCGCAACTAAGGGTGAATTATGGGACTTTACAGGATGAAAACTCTGCGGCAACCCAAAAAAAAAAAATTATAAATAAATAAGTGACCCCTGTATGGACTCCTGTTCATCCACACTATTGGGCTTCGTGTGGTTAAGCTTGCTGACCGTTTTTCTTGTGTGCCCCCAATACATGTTCACAGCTCAAGTAACAATGATCTACAAATGTCAATGACCGCAGCATTGTAGGTCAGTTGCACATAAAAAGAGGCACGTTACTAGAATCCCAACAATGCCCATTTACATGCAAATTAGAAATAGCAAACAGCTTCTTATTATTTTAAATGTATATACATTTTATATAAATAAATATACATTTTAAAATGCTAATAAAACCCTTACATGTAAACTGCATCCTAAAAAGTTCTGGCGATTTCAAATGCAAATCCTCCCCTGTATTTACGGCCAGGTTGGTTGGCGTTCATTCACACACACGAAACATTTCGCTTTTTGAACTTTACTGTCTAGTTACTACGTGCTGGGAATAAAAGCCTAAAAACATCACTTTAGAGAACTGGAGCGTCATAACTTTCATGTCGTCCGTTGCCAAGCAACCAAGACGCTCTTTCATGAGACACCTACACAGCAGCACGCACACACTAGTGGAGGAAGAGCCAGCCCTGCCAAAACCTGATGGTATGGTTGCAAGATGAAATGACAGCATCATAGGGAGGGGAGCGGGATGCAATTTACTGGAAATACACTTGTGACACCATAGCGTGTCTCCAGCTGTTGCAAAACTACAACTCTCAGCATGCCCGGACAGCCTTTGGCTGTCCGGGCATGCTGGGAGTTGTAGTTTTGCAACAGCTGGAGGCACACCGTTTGGGAAAAAACTGCCATAGCGAAAAGCATCCATAACTATAAAGGGCCCTCGCTCCAGCAACGTAAACATGCTGATAGTGTAGGCACATTAAGGCCATGTTTGGGTTAGATAAGCAAAGGCAGATAAAGCAGCAGCAACAATCCAATAGACACTACAAAAACATTCGAGCGCTTACTATAATATGTAATTCCATAACTGCACAGGTGTACGAGTGGTACCAGATTTATAATAAAAGGATGAACGTGTGGTGAGCCATGGGGTGTGAAGTGAGGTGTACGGGGCAGATGGCGTTAACCCCCTAAATGTTCGTGACGCCAGGACGTGGTTTTAACCAAGAACTACCTGAACGGTAGCACCGCTAGTCCTAGTTATTCAGGGCAAATTAGAGTCCAAGGCCCCGTCAGGGTTAACGGTAGCTATACTGAGGTAGACAGATGGTACAGTCTTTACAGCTAGGCCAGGATCCCAGAGAGGTGACCAGTAACACAGGGGACCTCGCAGCTTGCTGGGAGTTGCAGTGACTGACTTTAGGACAGCCACGCTGACTATAATAGACTTGACTGAAGATAGTGACAGCAGATAGAGATGACTTACTGACATGTGGCTGTAATTTAGGCTTGAGGCCTCCAGATGTGCTGGACACTGGCTCCGAGACATCTGGACTTGACCTCTGCAGAAAGCGTAGTGGAAGAGAGATTGTAGTACCTCCCCCTCTTATAAATGGGGTTGAGCAAGGAGCCCATAGGCTAGCTGCAGGTCATCTGGTGCTCTCTGGGTAACACCACATGTTATCAATAACCATGTGACCATATCAAAAGGTCCTTTACACATAATATACAATTATACAGATTATAGGGGTAGCAGGTAAGCCCTGGGGACGTGCAGGAACTCAAGCTGAAAGGACTGAGATGCATATCCCGTACTGGGACATCACAAATGTGATTACTATGATGCTGGGAAGAGTCCCTTTAAATTACTACATAACAGATAGCAAGGTCAATGGAGTACGGAAGGTTTAGTGGGATAGTCTTAAAGGTGCATTGTACCTAAAACAAGCAAGCCATTCCAAAATTATTCAGATTGACAAGTGTGTAACTTCTGTACAAGGCTATGGTTCCCAGCTTGTGTGCCTACAGCTGTTGCAAAACTACAACAACCAGCATGCAGGAAAGCCAAAAGGTTGTAAGGGCATGCTGGGAGCTGGAGTTACACTGACTGGGAAACATTAGTATAAAGAGAAGTATATACTTTGTTTCAAGATCCCTGGTTGCCATCAGTGAATGGAAACTTGCTCCCAGTCCGGGGCTGAACATCTAAACAGGCCTGATGCCCAATTTCACAACTATGTGCTATATAATCTAGGCTGATGTTACACATGGAGAACTCTTGTGCTGAGGGTTTGTTACAATGTAAAAGGCAGTACAGTGTGGACGAAGCTCACAGATCAGAGAAGTGTGAGGTCTGCTGAGGTTTTGAACACTCCTATAGCATAAAAAGGTATAATACCCATGTTTAGAAAACAATACTTCAAAGAACAAAACATAGGGGGGGGGGGGGGTCTTCTAGCTGACAAGCCAGCTGCCTAGTACTAGAGATCATTGGAGGGAAGAAAAGACAGACTGACTATTAGTAACTATCGGCATCATGTCTCAAGGCCAATCAGTACTCCACAGCTGACGTTACCAAGGCATTACATCATTCAGATCCTTATGAATGGAGAGCTCCAGTCTCATCAGCGACTTTCAACAAGAGGTCACCCCAACCTTGGAGGGAGAAGTTATAGGATCATGTGCTGCAGGGGTCGAGTCTCCCCTTTTACCATAGGATATAAAACATATCGGTGATAGAAGTAGTGACCTGGGATAGCAAGGGTTAATGAAAGCAGCTGTATCGGGGTCACCAGGTTACACGTGGATATCACGCCGAGCCACCCCCACCATGCGGCACGGTAGAGCCGCAGAGAAAGCAGTAGCAGCTTCTAGTTACTGCCCACACAAACTGCACCCGGTACCGCAGCCCCGGGGAACACGTATGGCCAGGGCAGAGGTCGTCAGCGCGGCGCCAGTCACTCACTCACTCACCTCTGAACACAATGTATCCCGGAGACCCTCACGAGAAACGGAGAAGAGGGCAGCAGCCCTGACCGGTGCTCACTCAGCACAGCAATGGACTAATCCCTATAGAAGCAGCGGTTAAGGTGGGCTTAGTGAGCATGCGCGCCACACCCCCCGGGCAAGCCCCGCCTCTCATTAAGACATAAAGGAGACCGCGCCGTGCTGCTCTCTAATCATGTGTGATGTAAGTTGAGGAGCAGCGCCTGCCGGTATGTGGCGTCACGGCTACCTCATGAGCTGTGCTAAGTGTGTACGGAAATGTGTAAACGGTTGTCAATAGCAACACAGCAGGGTTCCGAATTATACAGTTCGGTTTCACTAGCCTCTATTCGCCGTGCCCTTCCGGCTCCGTACTATGAGTTTGTTTTTTTTATTTATTATTAATTTTTTTTTTTATACTTTCTATATTATTTATTTCATACATTTATGTCCCTGTATGTGCACTGTTCACAGGGCTCGAGTCCTGCAGGAAGGCATGGGAACAGAGTTCCTGCACTTGTTCCACATCAGGAACACTGTTCCCCTTAGCAGGAGTCCTGCAGGACCAGCCCTTGAGTGGAAATCTTGAGTGAGTTACCTCACTTTTTTTTCCCCAGGACTTGTTCACAGCTTTTTCCAGGGTGCTGTTCTCTGGGGTTCAGCACCGCCCTGCAACTCTTAACTCCCCATCTGAGGAGAGGAACCTTGTATTTTGGCTCCTTGGTGGGCTTTTAGTTAACCCAGTGTTTCCTGACCAGGGTGCCTCCAGCTGTTGCAAAACTACAACTCCCAGCATGCCCGGACAGCCGAAGGCTGTCCGGGCATGCTGGGAGTTGTAGTTTTGCAACAGCTGGAGGCACCCTGGTCAGGAAACACTGGGTTGAACCATCAACAACGCAATAATTTTTCATTTTTGCGCTTTTGCGTATTTTTCTTTTCGCCTCCTAATAGCCATAACGCTTTCCATGTACACCTACATGAGGACTTTTTTTTTTTTTTTTTTTTTTTTTGTGTCACCAAATGTATTTTGTAATGACATCACTCATTTCACCATCTATGGTAAAGCAAAAACTAGTATTTGTGGGCCAAAATTGAAAAAAAAAAGTCATTTTGCAACCTTTGGGGGGCTTCCATTTGTACAGAGTGAACTTTTAAGTAAAAATGACACATTAGGTGGATAGTTATGAAAACCTGCATAGGGGAAGAGCCCATAGCAACCAATCAGATTGCACCTTTTATATTTCAGAGGCCTTTTTAACCCCTTCCCGCTATAGGACGTATGCATATGTCCAATCACCCGACATGTTCGCGCATTTGGACGTATGCATACATCCTAACGATCTCCGGCACTGCCGCGGGCAGTGCAGGAGATCGGCGACGGGACCCGGCTGTTAATCACAGAGGCTGGATCGCACAGGCTGTAATGTCTGCAGCTCATCAGGTTATACTGTGCTGCAGTACAAATGTATTGCAGCATAGTATAACCTGTAAAAAGTGTAAAGTGTAAAAAAAAGTTCTTCAGTAAAAGTATGGTGTAAAAAAAAATAAAAAAAATGCCCCTTTCCCAATAAAAGCCCTGTATTATCACCAAAAAAGATCAAAAACACAAATCATATTCATAATAGGTATTGCCATGTCCGTAATGCCGTGTACTATAAAACTATAATGTAAATTATCCCACACGGTGAAAGCCGTAAAAAAAAAAACTCAAAAAAGTGCAAAATTTGCAAATTTTTGTACAAATAGCGGAATAAAAAAGATCACGAGGTAGCACATAGCACAAAAATTATACCAATAAAAAGTACAGCTCATCCCACAAAAAATAAGCCCTCACTCAATGGCGTCGGACAAAAAATAAAAAAGTTACGGCTGTTGGAAAATGAATGGCAGAAAAATAATTTTGCTCAGAAAAGGAAAAAGAACAGAGAAAGCTATATAAAATGGGTATCGCCATAATCGTACTGACCCACAGAATAAACATAACCACTTTTTCCACACAATGTACACAATAAAAAATTTTTTTTAAAAATCCAGTTTTTCACAATATTTTGAGTTTTTTCACAAAAAATTCTGCATGTGTCAACAAAAATGCACCAGTTATATAAAGTACAATATGTCACGAAAAAAGAATCTCAGAATCGCTCTGCTCAGAAAAAGCGTTCTAAAGTTATTACCAATTAAAGAGATACATGTCAAAGAAAAAAAAAAAGCCTGGTCATTGAGGTAAAAAATGTCCTTAAGGGGTTAAAAATGTAAGAAGCCGTCTGATTGGTTGCTATGGGCAACTGCACTACTTTTCCTCTGCGCAGATTTTCATAAATCTCCCACATTATCTTTATTCTGTAGGATCATACAATTAAAATGATACTAAACTTATGTTTAATATTTTTTTTAAGAAGTAAACGTAAAACTATTTTTTATATGAAAATGAGTACAGTGGTCCCTCAAGTTACAATTTTAATTGGTTCCAGCACAACCATTGTATGTTGAAACCATAACTCTATGGAGACCGGTAGAGAATATAGGCAAATTTCCAGCTCACCCCCGTGTTCTGTAGCACCCGGACTAGCGTGGACTCCGCCAATGAAAGCTTGGAGACAAAGAAGAAATGTCCAGAGCAACATACTACACATCAGATGAAAATCTGGTGGAACTCGGGCCTTGAAAACTATCTTCACAAACATCTCATACCCCGTGGACTTCGTGTACAGATATTCCCTTCCTTTGGTCTTGATCATGAGACCTATATAGTGGGAAGAGGCGTGCAATATCTTCTCAAGAACCCTTATGATGATTATCATGGAGGATAATACCCAGTTGTTAACCGAACTTGGGACACAGATTTTTGTTTATTAACTGAACAATAACGGATACAAATGGATAACATCCGTTTGCATCCGTTGTCTGTTTTTTTTTTTTTTTTTTTTGAAAGTCCGTTTTTATTTTTGACGGGAGAAGAACGGGACAGGTCTAGAGGGCCGTGTGAACAGAGCCTAAGTCAGTTAAGTCTAAGAAGTTTCTGAGAGACTCCAATGACTTCTTGAACAATAAAGTTTATAAATGGAAACAAAGCATAGCAGAGAGATGCCAAAGATCTCCCTCGGTCCCATCTTCAGCCTCAACTGGAGTGGAATCTATAGCATCATACCTGGCATCTGTAAGAAATTTACAACATGAAGGGAGGAGGCGCAATTATCGTAACAGTATGACAGTGAGAGGTAGGTACCACAGCCAATAGAGTGAACACCAGGAGCAACGCCTCGACACGTAAGCAAATTTATCTAATAAGGTATTGTCTCCCGAACAGGAGCAGGTCCTAAGTTTGGGTCTAACATTCTCACCCGCTGCTGCTTTCAGTTTATTTACAGCGGTAAAAGACTTAGTTATTCGTACACAAATTTATTATTTTTTTTAAATGATTCCACTCCTCACAAACTGAAGCTCCTTTTGAGACTTTTGAAGAGATTTAAACTGTACAGACACTACATGACCTACTGGATGAACAGGAGACATATCTTGTGGGTAAGTTTCCTAAACATGTACTATTGCCTTCAAAAAAAACTTTCCCCAATTATCCCTTTATCCTAACATTGATATCTTTGTGAAATTGGTGATGGCGGAACTTGAGAAAATTCAGAATAACAGGATATATGACAATTTGAAACCTAAACAACGCCGGGCTTTGATGGATCTGGGCCAAATGGACGATGTTGTCATCAAACCCTCTGACAAGTGTGGCAATGTCGTCATTTGGCCCAGATCCATGTATGAGAGAGAGGCACATAGACAGCTGTGGGACAGTGTGTGCTACAGGCGTTTTACTTTCAATCCTTTGTTGAAATTCAAACAAGAGATAGGTGAAATTTTGGAACAAGCATGCACTAAGGAACTCATCACTAGAAAAGAGTTTGAAAGTTTGTTGCTGGAATTTCCCGCTACTGTTACACTATGTTTACTGCCCAAAATCCATAAACAGCCCGATAATCCACCTGGTCGCCCGATTGTTTCTGGCAATAACTCTTTATGTGAACCAATTTGCAGATTTGTGGACTTCTTCCTAAAGCCAATAATGGAATCACTACCCTCACATGTTAAAGATACCACAAACATTCTGAAACTGGGAACGATGTTCAACTTGATAAAGAGACACTATTGGTTACTAGTGTTGGGCACGAATATTTGCATTTAGAATTTTTATCACAAATTTGCAAATATATTCGCTATATATTCGAAATTGCAAAATTTTGCTATTTTTGCGCATAGATGAATATTTGCATATTCCTTCGTTTCACTTGTGGGCCAATTAGAATGATGCAAATATACCATATTTATCGGGGTATACCACGCACCGGCCTATAACACGCACCCTCATTTTACCAAGGATATTTTGGGTAAAAAAAAGTTTTTTTACCCAAATATCCATGGTAAAATGAGGGTGCGTGTGTGCACGTGTATACCCCGATATACCCCCAGGAAAGGCAGGGGGAGAGAGGCCGTCGCTGCCCACTTCTCTCCCCCTGCCTTTCCTGGGGTCTAGAGCGCTGCTGTCGGCCCTTCTCACCCCCAGGGGGAGAGAAGCGGCGCCGACAGCCAGGGGGAGAGAAAGGGCAGCGGCACCCATTGCCGGCGCTGCTGCCCCGTTGCCTCCCCCCATCCCCGGTGGCATAATTACCTGAGTCGGGTCCGCGCTGCTGCAGGCCCCTGGCGTGCGTCCCCGGCGTCGTTGCTATGCACGGCGCGGCGCACTGACGTCATGCGCCGCGCCGTTCAGCGCATAGCAACGACGCCGGGGACGCACGCCGGAGGCCTGCAGCAGCGCGGACCCGACTCAGGTAATTATGCCACCGGGGATGGGGGGGCAGCGGCGCCGGCAATGGGTGCCGCTGCCCCTTCTCTCCCCCTGGCTGTCGGCGCTGCTTCTCTCCCCCTGGCTATCGGCGCCGGCACCGATAGTCAGGGGGACAGGACGGGCAGCGTTGCCGACAGCCAGGGGGGGAGAAGGGCCGACAGCAGCGCTCTAGACCCCAGGAAAGGCAGGGGGAGAGAAGCGGGCAGCGACGGCCTCTCTCCCCCTGCCTTTCCTGGGGGTGTATCGGCGTATAACACGCACACAGACTTTAGGCTAAAAATTTTAGCCTAAAAAGTGCGTGTTATACGCCGATAAATACAGTACTTGTCAGAGGTTATCAACAACATCCCTAGCATCTAATAGTAAAGTTGCCCACCCCCTCACTGTTTTCTTCCTTGAATATGCGAATATTCACATATGCGAATATAACAATTACGCAAAATTCACGAATATAGGACAAATATTAATCTATCTATTCGCGAAATATCGCAAATTCAAATATGGGCAACGCCGCTCATCACTATTGGTTACGTGTGATGTTGAATCATTGTACACATCAATCAGACACACGGATGGACTGTCTGCCACACAATTCTTCCTATTAGTGTCAGATTTGGACCTGGAACTAAGTGAGTTGATTTTACAACTGTTACAATTCGCTTTGACCCATAACTTCTTTTTATTCAAGAATACGGTCTTCCTTCAACTCCAGGGGTCCTGTGCCCCCTCATATACTAATCTCTTCCTGTGGTTGTGGGAAAAGCCAATCTTCATGACAGAACCTGTGCCACAGATTAAGAAGGTGTTACAATGGGGCCATTATATAGGTGATATTCTGTTTGTATGGCAGGGGACTGAGGAAGACTTGACCAGATTTATGGGAGCTCTAAATAACAATGAGCTGAATATCAGACTGACATATAAGAGTGGATGCTCTAAAATAGATTTTTTGGATGTTCTATTTGATGTAGATCAAGATGGCTATATCTCTACCAATGTGCATCGGAAGAAAACTTCCACAAATTTATTGTTGCATGCCTCCTCATCTCACCCTCGACCCCTTATCTCTAACATCCCCACAGGCCAGTTCCTCCATATACAGAGAATTTGTCCAACCAAAGCATATTGTGAGGAACAAACAAGAAATCTATCCCAGCAATTTAAATAGAGAGGATATAGAGAAGTGGACATCAAGAAAAGTTGTGAGGGCAAAGGAAACAACGAGAGGGGCACTCTTGACACAATCTAAGAGAAGGAACCAAGTGGATCAGGTGAGATTAATATCTACATATAATAATAGATGGCGTCAGCTACAAAGTGCTTTGACAAAACATTGGTTGATATTACAAATGGATCCTTTCTTATCCCAGTACTTAACAGAGAAACCCTCGTTCACGTATCGACGATCAAAAAACTTGAAAGATTTACTGGTGCATAGCCATCACAAAGGACAAAACGCAAACAGACTTTTTGGTTCTAAGGGGCCAAAATGGGGGTGCAAACCATGTGGAGGATGCGTGCCTTGCCCAAACACAGAAACAGCTAAAGATTTTTGGGATTCTAGCCAACAGAAGAAATATTTGATTACTTACCCCATTACATGCAACACTGTTGGTGTTGTATATTTTGCTACCTGTCCATGCAATCTGATTTACATTGGTCTCACTTGCAGAGAACTACGCCACAGAGTACGATAACATGTTTTAGGAACTGAAGCAGCAAAAGAATAAATGGACATCAGCAAGTTGAAGACTTTACGTCGACATTTCTGTGAATTCCATGATTGTAACAGTAAACTGTTAAAAGTGAGGCGGATTGAAAGAGTTTTTCCAGGTCCAAGGGGTGGGAATTGGAGGAAAACATTGTCCCAAAAGGAGACGCACCACCACTCCTTGGATCTAAACGAGCATAATAGTTTTGTCCCGTTTCTGTAGATTATGGATTTTTGTTAAAATAGTTCACCCGGATTTTGATACGTTGGGTAACTGATTCTGTTATACTTTTGGTCATTATGGTTTTAATTGATTTTATCTTTGTTTATAGGTGAATTGTTGTATGTCTAATACTAGAAATGAGCAAACTTCCAGTAATTTGATTCATCACAAACTTCTCGGCTCGGCGTTTGCTGACTTTATCCTGCATAAATTAGTTCAGCTTTCAGGTGCTCCAGTGGGCTGGAAAAGGTGGATACAGTCCTAGGAGACTCTCTCCTAGGACTGTAACCATCTTTTCCAGCCCACCGGAGCACCTGAAAGCTGAACTAATTTATACAGGCTAAAGCCAGCAACTGCCGAGCCGAGAAGTTCGTGATGAATCAAATTACTGGAAGTTCGCTCATCTCTAGTATTAGACATACAACAATTCCTGCTGAATCCACACGGAACGCATAGCCGCAGTTGCATAGTGCCCGGAAGTCAGAATTTCTGTGCCAAAAACATCTGCCACTGAAATTCCGCCATATGCACAGCACAGTAGAATCCCGTTGAATTCAATGGGACTCTGCTGCTCTGGAATCTCTGTGCAGAATTCCAATTTGGAATTCTGAGGTTTGAACATAACCTTATGCTCTATCCTGTGGATAAGATATGTGTCTTATAAGTTCAGTTCCCCAGAGTACCCCTTTAATGGGAGAAAAGACAGAAATGGGTTGATCCTTTGGGTAGTATTCTACCTTTTGGACAGAAGGCCTTTTTTAAGCATTATGCATAGTTCATCCCACTATGGCATAAGCAAGTCAATGCACTGTGCCAGAAAGTCAAGTGATTATGGATTGGTTTCCTTGCTTCTATGGCCTTCAGTTTCCCTAGGTAAAGGGGTTATCCAACCAAAAATGTATCCTCTATCCACATCATAGGTAGGTGATGAGTGCCTGATACCAGGGACCCCTCGTGATCTCCAGAACAGAGCTCCAGCTCTCCCAGCAGCATGGAGCAGCAGACAGAACTATGTACTCGGGTATCGCCAACACTTTCAGAGTACGTTCACACGTACAGGATCATGCGCAGATTTGATGCACAGGATTTGTAACTGCTGATTAGAAGCTGTGCTCAGTCATTCAATTTACATTGAAATCTGCAGCAGAAAATCCAGTGCATCAAATCCTGCTTATCAAATCTGTGTACGAGTGAACGTACCCTCAAAGGCAATTGACATCTGTTGCACCATACAGCTGGGAGAGCCAGGGCCTCATTCTGGAGATCGGAGGGGGGGGGGGGTCTCAACTGTCAAACCCATTGATCCTCTCTGTATAGGGGATACGTTGTTTTTGGCTGGCTAACCCTTTTAATCCTATAGTGCAATGTATTCAAACTGTGGATCTTCAGCTGTTGCAAAACTACAACTACCAGCATGCTGGGAAATATAGTTTTGCAACACATAGAGTTCCACAGTTTGCTATAGTGCACATGCTATAGTATGTATCAGATGAAGTAGAACAGGCAGTTATGAACGTATTTGGGGAGAGTTGGCAACCAATCAGCTTGCTTCTTTTATTTTTTTCACAGGTCTCTTCAGAAATTAAAGAAGCAATCTGATTGGTGGCAACTGCACCACTCTTCTTCTGCACAGGTTTTGATAAATCTCCCCCCATTGTTTATTGTATAATTTGTGGCAATTGGAAGAATGTATGCTATTTATATGAGCCACTATATTTGCAGAATAATGGCACCTAGTGAAATCTATGCAACTTGCTGAAGTTCTAAAGTCCAACAGTAAAAGTGTGTCTTTGAAAAAAATGTCTATTTAATAAAGATTCCATTAGATCTAGACCACTTAGATAAAGCACCATAGTTTCAAAACAGAGACCTGCAAACGAGGAGACGGCGTATCTCCGAGCAGTCTGCTCTGCAGTTGGTGGAATGTCCGCATGGAAATTTTCTATGCATACATTCCACTGTGTGAACATAACCTTAGAGGTGTATATGGCACTGAGTCAGGGGTGCCAAGCTGAATCTTTTATTTTCACTGGATGACTTATTCAAAAATTATAAGCAGCCTATGTTTTTTTTTATGGGCAAATTGGAAATCATAACGACTCAAAGGTGAAAATGTCTACCATTACCAATATTTACTCTAAGCTATAAAATGCTATAAAATCCTGGTCATACAATCACAATGACTTGCTAAAACCATGGGTGTGCTCATTTTTTTTTATGGACACTGCAAAATGTCCCCTATTTTTTTATGAGCTGTCCAGGAATTTTTGAACAGTTGACAACCCTGCGCTGGGTACACTTGTGTTTATGTCATGTGTTTGTGTAGATAAAATCTTCCTCCTTTGTTGCTTTTCCTCTTACACAAGCATTAGGTAGGAAAAACCGGCAATGCCGGGTACTCAGCTGGCATACAAATAAAACTTAAAGGGATTATCCACCATAAGGTGATTTTAGTACGTACCTGGCAGGCAGTAATGGGCATGTTTATGAAGGATCTGCGCTTGTCTTGGGGCTAAATGGCTACGTTGTTAGATTACCTTAACATTGTGGCTAGCTTTTTGTGAACTGCTATTTCCTGTTTGACTCTTCTTTTTTTGACTAAAAATCCCACAATTCCATCTTCCTCCCTCCCACACATCAGCCACCCATTGAAACATAAATGAGCTGCATCATTCAAATCAGTGTGGTTTTCAATCAGGGTGCCTACAGCTGTTGCAGATTGATCTCTCTCCCACCAAGCATTCCCTCTACCCACTGAAACAGACAGGCTCCCTGTCATCAGCTGACTAGTAGTGTTGCTCGCGAATATTCGCAATGTGAATATATTCACAATTACGAATATTCGTTTTTTGTTTTTTTTTCACAGTACACATCACTGTGATCATCCCTCTCTGCTTCCAGCTTGTGTGGTGTAAAGAAGGCTCTAATACTACTGTGTGAGACTGGCGTACGAATTTTCGCATATGTGAAAATTTGCATATGATAATTTTCGCATATGCGAATTTTCACTTATGCAAATTTTTGCATATGCTATTTTTTCGCATGTGCAATTTTTCGTTTATGCAAATTTTAGCATATGCGAAAATAAAGCGCGAATATTATGAATGTGCGAATTTAGCGAATATATGACAAATATTCATCCATATATTCGCGAAATATCGCGAATTCGAATATGGCCTATGCTGCTCAACACTACTGACTAGTGAGTCAGGTCTGGGCCACATTGCAACCTGGGAAAAATCTGAGACAACAGTAATTTTGTATGCTGGTAAAAATAAATATTGGAGTGAAAATCACATAAGAATTGTGAGAAAACCGTCACACACAGGTACAGACACTATATTATTAACTACACTAACTTTACAGCCCATGTAGCATAGACAAATAAAAAAAAATCCTGGAATACCCCTTCAAAGGCTAAGATTTTTCACACTGTATGAGAAAAAAAAACAGAGTAATATTTTTTTTTCTAAAAGCCAAGGAACGTGCTCTCGAATCACCCAAAGTGCAAGAAAAAGTGCAAACGTGTTACACTAAAAAAACGTGCACAAAGGATGCGGTCTATCGCAAGCCCTTCTGCGATAGGAGAGAGGCCCCCCAACAAACCTTACCCTTCGCCTCCGGACCAAAAGGTACCTGCGAGGTTCCAGGTTCAATGTCCCTTTTCGCCGAAGCTACTAGGGGACCACAAATGCTCCCGGCATCCCCCTTGGCGTTAGCCAAGGTATCTGCCCGCAGAGCCGATAACGGTAAGTACCCTGCCAAAGCAGGAGTACCCGGGGTGTTTGCAGGGAGGTGCGGAACCTAATGGCCACACACACCTCCCCTAGACCGCCAGGAGGGACACCCAGAAGGGCTACCGCATCCTGACAAATCCTGTGAACACAAAACACGCAAAATGTGACACAGTGAGACAAAAAGAAATAAATAAGTGAATGTGTGCAGATATACTGCCCGGACATCCGGCCGGATCTATAAAAATGTCTCTGTTCCTAGCCAAAAGGCCGGGAATCAAGAGGTGAGTGCCACAAGGTGAAGAGATTATGGTGCTCGTGCTTCAACTCAGTGAGCCAGTATTCCCAGTGAGTTTCGGCACCTCGGGGTCACCACTCCCCGATTCACAAAAGTACCTCGGCTCTAGACCCTCTCAGCCTCATGGCGAGACCCGGAGGGAACAGGTCACATCAGGGCAACTGTCGAGCTGATTCCTCAGAACCAGCCCCGGAAAGCCCTGGTACACCTGCACCCTCCATGCAGCACCCATCCCCACACCGGCGTAGTTTGCCACCGGCATGAAAACTGATAAGAACAGATACTACACTTGATCTTAGCCAAAAAGCCGAGAAGCGAAAAAAAAAGTAATTTTCCCCCACACCAGTTTACTTACCTTGCCGGGGATCGGTGCAACGACGTGAGGTTGCTCCTGTCACTGCTCTGGGAGGATGCTGGAGAACTCGCAGGGACGTAGGCAGGGACAGGTCAGGTGATTGGAGTAGACGTGCATGCCTACGCGGGGCACGTGACGTCTCTACTCCCATCAGCCCCTAACCTGTCCAGCCCTGCTATGATTCTTAAGGGGCCTGCGCCCTAGAAAAAGGTAATTTCATAGAAATGTGTGGCCCCCCCGGACTATGAGGCCCGGTCATAAAAAAAAAAAAAAAAAAGCACAATATCTATTCATCAGTGGGTATGTAGATTACAGTGCTGCTACACAGCAGCTCACAAATGACATATTTTCTAATCAACGTCGTTCCTTCTTCTTCTCCACCTGGTCTGGGCTGACGCGGTTTTCCAGCATCAGCCTCAAGATTCCCTGGGGCGTATAGGTGTAAAGGGGTAACAGAGGGGTGTAGAAAGGTGTACATGGTTGACAGGTGTGTAGAGGAGTGTACATGGGTGTCAGAGGTGTGTAGAGGAGTGTACATGGGTGACAGAGGGGTATAGAAGAGTGTACATGGGTGACAGAGGGGTGTAGAGGAGTGTACATGGGTGATAGATGGGTGTACATGCGTGACAGAGGGGTGTAGAAGAGTGTTCATGGGTGATGGGCATAGGGGGTGATAGAGGGGTGTACATGGGTGGCAGAGGGGTTTAGGAGTGTACATGGGTGACAGAGGAGCATAGAGGAGAGTACATGAGTAACAGAGGGGTGTAGAGGAGTGTACATGGGTGACAAAGGAGCGTAGAGGAGTGTACATGGGTGATAGAGGAGTGTATATGGGTAACAGAGGGGTGTACAGGTTTGACAGATTGGTGTAGAAGAGTGTAAATGAGTGGCAGAGGGGTGTGGAGGAGTGCACATTGGTGACAGAGGGGTTTAGAGGAGTGCACATGGGTGGCAGAGGGGTGTAGAAGAGTGTACATGGGTGACAGAGAAGTGTAGAGGAGTTATCATGGGTGACAGGGAGCGTAGGGGGTGACAGAGGGGTGTAGATGGGTGACAGATGGCTGTAGAAGAGTGTACAAGGGTGACAGAGGGGTGTAGAGGAGTGCACATGGGTGTCAGGGGTGTAGAGGAGTGTACATGGGTGGCAGAGGGGTGTAGAGTATACATGGGTGACATAGGCGTGTAGAGGAGTGTACATGGGTGACAGTAGGGTGTACATGGGTGACAGAGGGGTATAGAAGAGTGTACATGGGTGACAGAGGGGTATAGAGGAGTGTATATGGGTGACAAAGGGGTGTAGAGGAGTGTACATGGGTGGCAGAGGAGTGTACATGGGTGATGGGGTCATAGGGGGTGAGAGTGGGGTGTAGGGGGGTGTACATGGGTGACAGATGGGTGTAGAAGAGTGTACAGGGGGGGACAGGAGTGACAAGGTGGTAACAGAGGGGTGACAAAGGGAAACGGGTGAATAAAGGGGGGACATGGGTGACATGGATGTGGTCAGGGGGGTGGACAAGGTTGACATGGATGTGGTCAGAGGGGTGGACAAAGGGGGGTGAACATGGGTGACAGGGGGATGGACAGGGGTGACAGAGGAGTGGATAGGGGGTGGCCAAGGTGGACAGGGATGACAAGAGGGTGGGCATGGGAGACAAGGGGTCAGAGGGGTGGACAGGGGGGTAAAAGAGGGGTGGACAGGAGTGACAGAGAGGGGTGGACAGGAGTGACAAAGGGACAGAGGGGGGAATAGGGGGTGGACATGGGTGACAGAGGGGTAGACTGGGGGTGGACGGGGGGGTGAACATGGGTAAAAGTGGGATGGACAAAGGGGTGGCCAAGGTGGAAATCTCTCTAAGTTGGCCATACATGGTCAAATAAAAAGGGTGACTGAGGACTTTTGTCTGTAAATTATTTGCATTTGGCCAATCATTTGCCACTGCACAAGCTCACTGTGTATAAAAATAAAATGTTATCTGGCAAATAGTCTGACATTGGATTTTGATTGGTCAGTGGTTTTAATGTTATCGTTGATCAGTATAGATAGATATGAAAGTAATGTTTTCTTCAAAAGGTACATTAAAGTGTTAAAACCGGAAAAGTTTGGATGACTATATCCTATTACCACACCTATACATTGTTAGTCAGAACAGATCATAAGTGTAGTCAGTTACCTCCAACTGAGTTCCTGGCGATTGCAGGCATTTCCTTTGTCATATCAGCAGCATGAGAGCTTTGAATTGGCAGTAAGCCAACAGATGCACAACATCAAATCTTTTGGACCAACACCCCATAGTAAGTGAACGTGTGGCTTTTCATATATCTTTTGTAACGTAAATAAATTGATTCATTTAATCAGTATTGATATATAATTTTTTTTCTCCTGACAACTTCTGGTCTGCTTGTGATTAAATACATTCTGTATACAACACTGAGCAAAAGGCTGTTGGTTTATAACTGCAGTAAGCATATTTTCACATTGCGTTTGCAGTGTACTTTGCCAGTTTCACCTGAAAAGCTTCCAGCACATACAAGAAATGTATTTATAGGCCCCTATTTTCTGGGAGAAGCCATAAGAGTCTGTCAAAGCAGTTTACATCATACTTTTTTTTTTTTTGCTGTATGCATGGCACCACAGACTGCGCTGTTCCATACAGAGGCTTTCAATGAGAAAGTGTAATCCAAACAGTAACAGATGCCTTTGGGAAATTTTTAAACACTGACTTTTGCATTTACTTTCTTAATGGAAAGTTTACTGGCGCAAAGCCTTTTTATAAATTTGGTACATCTTTTACTGTCTATACTTTGAAATCCATGCCAGCACTACGCTGGAGTAGATTTCTGCCATACCTTATGCCAATTTCTGTCATAAATTATAGTAAATCTGATGGGCCGCAGGAGGCAATGCCTCCTCCTGCTTAGCCCCATCCCCTTTAAAAAAAAAAAAAATGACGAGCAAAGTAAAGTTGTGAAAAATTTAAATTTTTTGCACAACCCGAAAGAAAAAAATGGTCAAAAGCTGGTTTCGAGCTCTGAAATATCTACCCATATGAGATCCCTTCTGTCTACCTCTCTCAAAGATCTTCTCCACCAGGTGTCACATCAGGCAGGGCTATGTTAGGCCCTGAGCTTGCCAAGAGCCACTTTCCCTACCTACCTGACAATGTGCTTTAAGTAGTGGACTCTCAAATGACGTTCCCTGTGCTGGATTAAAGTTCAGGGGCATATAGAATATTTTATTTTTAGGGATTTACTGTTTGGTTTGTATAGTTGACAGTCTCGCAGGAAAGTTGCAAACCATTAACTGAGGCCCCATACTTTAGGATACCTAAAAAAAAAAAAAAAAAACGCCAGAAGAAAATGCCAAAATAACTGCTGCTTTTTCAGTTTATTTGCCTTATCGCTGGTGTTACTTTATTTGTGTGGAAACACCAAGTTTTTTACTCTGCAGCAGTTTTACTGCCTTTAGGGTTCCACTTAGTGGGTCGGATGCAGAGCGCTCAGCCCACGTAGTGTATGGAGGTAATTAGGGATGCATAGCATCACTACTAACCTTTCACTGGCTGTATAGTATACAGCAGTGTATAGCGCACTGCTGTATACTATAGAGCAGTGCGCTATACACTGTACTGACAGGAGTCCCTGCTCCTATGGGGCTGATCTGTGCCAGCAGCTATACAGCTGGAGATAAACCTCAGGCTAGGTAGGATGTGTAAACTGTGTAAAATCTTCTGCCCAGCAAATGATTACGATAAAGCAGTAATCTGTATTGAGCACTATGCACAGGCTCAGCAAGGAAAGAGTTAACTAGCACTAATTAGTTAACTTCTTTTGGGGGGAGATAGTTGTCTCAGGAGCTTAGAAAGAAAATTATAGAGGAGCATGTTAATGGCTACAAGACCATCTCCGAACAGATTTATGTTTCTGTGAGTACAGTTGCACATTTAATTCATAAGTTTAACGGGGTGCTCCGTCCCTAGACATCTTATACCCTATCCAAAGGATAGAGGATAAAATGTCTGATCACTTGGGGGGGTCTGGCCACTGAGACTCTGGAGTTCTGAACATTTTTATTCAAAACGCCGGCTTCGGGTGGCCTTGGTCGTGACGTCACTACACGACCACTCCATTCATGTCTATAGGAGGGGGTATGATAGCTGTGGTTGAGCAACATGCCCCCTCCCATAGACGGTGCGACAGGATATCAGGGTCACGGCCACGGCCGCTAGATCTTCGGGCCGACACTCCGGCATTCTGAACATGTTCAGAACGCCAGAGTGCCAGCCCGAAACTCTAATGGCTGGACCCCATGCGATCAGACATCTTACGCCCTATCCTTTGGATAAGGAATAATATGTCTGGGGCGGAGTATCCCTTTAAGATCCATGAAACAGTAGCCGGCCTCCCACAAGATGAAAATTGAGGACAAATCGTAGAGACTGATGAGACGAATAATAACCAAAGAGCCCAGAACAACTTCCAAATACATTAGAGGTGAACTCGAAGGTCAAGGTACATCAGTGTCAGATTGCACCATCTGTCGCTGTTTGATACAAAGTGGACATAATGGAAGATATAGAAATAGACATAGACTGGGAATTGCACTTAAAAAGTTCTTTATCTCCAAATTTATCCATGTACATAACAGTAAAGAGATATACAGAACATAATCACCCGGTGCTCAATAGACTGCTCAGAGGTTATTCCACTCGGTGTCTCCAGAAACCTTCCATCCCAGACTTGCTGCTTGCTGGACGGTGTGTTCCTGGCCATGTGAACGCTAATTCTGAGGGGGTGTGAAAACGCTCGCTAGCATGCAAGCTGCTGGACGTTTCAGGAGTCTCCTCCCTTTCTCAACATAGTTCCTGTGCACCCACCACCATACACTTATACAGGTACGTTCTCTCGCGAGAATTCATTTCTACATACAAAATATAAAATAATTAAAACCAGGATTCTGATCGGACAGTATTTATAAAAAGACATTAAAATTACAGCTTTCATTAATTCCCTTAGGTGCTAGAGAATCGAGACAGAGAATCGAGAAATTTATTCCAGCACACCCATTATCATCTCACGTTAAAAAATGGTTAAGATATGTGGACAATTGTTTTGTTATTTGGACAGGGACCTCAGAGGAGTTAATGATACATATACAGTTTTTGAATAGCCATCCGTTAATAGAGTTCACATGTGAATATAGCCCAAACCTTATACACTATCTAGATGTTGAGATACGTTATGATAAAAATGAGTTCGAAACCACCCTCTTTTCCAAGAAGAGTGACCGTAATAATTTGTTACATAAGAATAGTGGCCATGCTACACAAGTATTTAGAGGAATACCGAAAGGTCAAATGATACGGGCTAAACGAATTAGTAGTACGGAAGAAGAATATGTTAAAAATAAAGAGATGTTAATTAAAAAGTTCGTACAGAGAGGGTACGAGGAATTTGAATTAATTGAGACAGCAGTAGAGGTAGATCAAATTCCTAGGGAAGAACTAAGGAAGAAAAATAAGATGAAGAAAAATAAAGAAAAATTTTTTACGTATGTGTCGACATATGACGGTCACTCTAAGTTGGTAAAGAGGTTGGTAAACAAATATTGGAATTTACTTAAAGCAGATGAAAAATATGGAAGTATGTTTAGACAAAAACCAAGATTTGTATATAGAAAAAAATAGATCTATAGCTAATCATTTGATTAGAGCAGATATAGCAGAGAAAAAGGAGAGTAGACAATCATTTTTAAGAACACAGAAAGTTGGGACGTTCCCTTGTAGGTCATGCCAAAATTGTAACAGTATAATTAGGGGTGATAATGTAATACATCCTCCACGTAGGAATAAAATTAAATTAAAAGGTTTTCATACATGTGATTCGAAACAAGTTATTTATATGTTAAAATGTCCATGTGGAATGGCATACGTGGGACAGACAGTTCGTGCAATGAAAATTAGACTAAATGAACATAGAAGCTCCATCAGGTTGTTTAAGAAGAAAACAGAGAATGGAGATAGTGTATCCGAAGATTATAGTCGAGAGAAATTTGGGGAAACGAGTCTGGCTAGACATTTCGTTATGAATGGGCATCAGATAAGTGAGTTAAAATGGTTAATACTGGAAGAAATAGAGGGCATGAATAGTGAACAGATAAAGAAAAAATTAAACCAAAGAGAAGTTTTTTGGATACACTGTCTCGATTCTCTAGCACCTAAGGGAATTAATGAAAGCTGTAATTTTAATGTCTTTTTATAAATACTGTCCGATCAGAATCCTGGTTTTAATTATTTTATATTTTGTATGTAGAAATGAATTCTCGCGAGAGAACGTACCTGTATAAGTGTATGGTGGTGGGTGCACAGGAACTATGTTGAGAAAGGGAGGAGACTCCTGAAACGTCCAGCAGCTCGCATGCTAGCAAGCGTTTTCACACCCCCTCAGAATTAGCGTTCACATGGCCAGGAACACACCGTCCAGCAAGCAGCAAGTCTGGGATAGAAGGTTCTGAAGACACCGAGTGGAATAACCTCTGAGCAGTCTATTGAGGTGATTATGTTCTGTATATCTCTTTACTGTTATGTACATGGATAAATTTGGAGATAAAGAACTTTTTAAGTGCAATTCCCAGTCTATGTCTATTTCTATATATATGGTTTACTGCACTCAGGAGATGGACCCTGAGATAGACATAGGGAAGCCACCCATTATGTGCACACCTGTAGTCTGATAATGTGGAGAAGTGGATACATAATGGAAGATAGCCAAGGAGGACACCACTTCTGAGGGTAAATTATACAAATACAAGACTGGAATTTTCCAAAATGCATATTGACAAGACAAAAACCTTCTGGAAGAATAGCCATTAGACAGATTTTTTAGAAAGTCACGTCAGCTCTATGTTCAAAGACACAAAAATGAAGCATACAAAGAAAAGAACACAGTACCTACTGAGAAGCATGGAGGAAGCTTGGTTGTGTTTTGGAACTGCTTTTGCATCAAGCCCAGGCTGTCTTGAATCGGTACAGGATGCAAAAAATTACTCTGGAGCAAAATATGATGCTGAGTGTCAAGAAGCTGGCAAAGAGTCACAGGTCATGGGTCCTCCAACAGGATAATTAACAAAAATACACAGCTACAAACAGCCAAGAATGGCTGAGAAAACACTGGACTATTCTGAAGTAGCCTTCTATGTGCCTGATCTGAATCCTATTGTACAACTGTAGAAGGAGCTGAAGCATGCAGTCTGGAGAAGACACCTTCACACCACAGACTGGAGCAGTATCTTACGAGGAGTGGGCCAAGATACCCAAGTTACTGCCTCAAAAGGTTGTGCAACAAAATATTAAGTTCAAGTACCATTATTTTTGTCCAGGCCAGTTTTGTTATATTGTTCTTCAGATATTTCTGTTGAACCACAATTCAAAAGAATGTTAAAGTACCCACAAATATTTTAAATCTGTTTATGTTATTGAAAACATCAAGGAAATGTTTCACAAAACTGCTTCCTATAGACAAATATATAAGCAGCAGTTAAATAAAGTATAGTTGTTAAAGGCAATCTGGGACTGTTTTATGAGGACAGCACACAAAGTGACAGATACCCTTTTTTCTTGATAAAATTATTGTTTCAAATCTAAGACTACCATTATTTGAATCTTTTTGTACATATGACAGAACAGACAAACAGAAATACCAACACAGATGTGAACATAGTTTAAACCTGTTGGGAAATTTGAACCAGGATGATCGGAGACCCCCCCCCCCCATGTCGTCAATTCAGACTGGCAATTTGCTGCGATTCTGAGCCAATTGGGTGACTGGTGACCCGATCGCCCGGAAAATAAGAATGATCGGAACTGTCAGAGACAGCTTCGATCATCCTAAAGGATAAAAGGGGGGTGGCAGGAGTGCCACCTCCTCCTATCCCCTGCCGTCGGTCAATCAGGAATTGGGGGCGGGGGTTAAAGTTCATTTCCCCCACTCTGCCCACCGATTGAAGTCAGGGCAGAGCGGGGGGAACGAGTGGGGGGGAGCATGGCCGGCTTACCGGGTGGCATCGGAGCGGCAGGGACATAGGGCGGCGGCAGGGGGAGGAAGCCAGAAAGTGCGGCGGTGGAGGAGGTTGCAGTGAAGATCGCTGGTAAGTGATCTTCTCTGTAGCCTTATAAAAGTTGCAAAACTACAACTACCAGCATGCCTAGACAGCCAAAGGCTGTCTGGGCATGCTGCGAGTTGTAGTTTTGCAACGTCTAGAGGGCCACAGTTTGGAGACCACTTTGTAGTGGTCTCCAAACTGTTGTCCTCTGGATGTTGCAAAACTACGACTTTCAGCATGCACTGACTGTTTGGGTATGCTGGGAGTTGTAGTTTTGCAGCATCTGAAGTGGCACAGTTTGGAGACCACTATACGGTGGTCTCCAAACTGTAGCCCTCCAGATGTTGCAAAACTACAATTCCCAGCATGCCCAGACAATCAGGGATGCTGGGCGGTGTAGTTCTGCAATATCTGGCCCTTCAGATGTTGCAGAATTACAACCTCCAGCATGCCTGGACAGTCTGGGCATGCTTGGTGTTGTAGTTTTGCAACATATGGAGGACTACAGTTTGGAGACCGCAAAGTTCTTCCCTAGTTGTTGCATAACTACAACTCCTAGCATGCCTTTCAGCTGTCAGTGCATGCTGGAAGTTGTAGTTTTGCAACAGCTGTAGGCACACTGGTTGGGAAACACTGAGCTAGAGTCTGTTTCCTAACTCAATGATTCCAACCCGTGTGCCTCCAGCTGTTGCAAAACTACAACTCCCAGAATGCACTGACAGACCTTACATGTTGGGAGTTGTAGTTTTGCAACAGCTTGAGGCACACGGGTTGGAATCACTGAGCTAGAGTCTGTTTTCTAACTCAGTGGTTCCCCACCAGTGTGCCTACAGCTGTTGCAAAACTACAACTCTCAGCATGTACAGTCTGTCAGTGCATTCTGGGAGTTGTCATTTTGACACAGCTGAAGGTTTGGGGCACTCCCCCCCCCCCATGTGAATGTACAGGGTACATTCACGCGCGGAGGTTTAGAGTGGGTTCCCTTCTACAAGTTTGAGCTTTGGCAATTTTTTTTGCCGAAGTTCAAACTCCCAGCGGAAAACTCACTCTGAACCCCCGCCTGTGTGAATGTACCCTAAAAACACTACACTGAACTAATGCTAAATAAAAAGTAAAACACTACAAACACCCTCTTACATGTCCCCACATAAAAATGAAAAAGTCTCATATGGCAACGTTTCCTAAACAGAGCCTCCAGCTGTTGCAAAACAACAACTCCCAGTATTGCTGGACAGCCATTGACTGTCCAGATATGCTGGGAGTTTTGCAACAGCTGGAGGCACCCTGTTAGGGAAAGACTGCTGTAGGGTTTTGGTGGAGACAAATCCCATCCTTGTATCCGGGTCCGCCCCTATTGCCAATTCCTAATTTAGGCCCCAAATGCCCATGGTGCTCTCTCACTTCAGAGCCCCGTCATATTTCAAGGCAACAGTTTAGTGCCACATATGGCACATATTTCCGTGCTCAGGAGAAATTGAGTTACAAATTTTGGGGTGATTTTTTTCCTTTTACGCCTTATGAAAAGGAAAAGTTAGGGGCTACACCAGCATGATAGTGTATAAAAATAAAAACATTTATATTAACATGCTGGTGTTGCCCCATACTTTTCATTTTCACAAGAAATAAAAGGAGAAAAGTCCCCCAAAATTTGTAACGCAATTTCTTCCGAGTACGGAAATACCCCATATGTGGAAGTAAAATGCTCTGCGGATGAACAACAGGGCTCAGAAGTGAGAGAGTGCCATGTACATTTGAGGCCTAAATTGGGGATTTGCACAGAGGTGGCTGAAAGTTATAGCAGTTCTGACGTGAATGAAAAAAAATAAAAAAATAAAAAAGCACCTACATGTGAGCCCAATTTGGAAACAACACCCCACAGGTCTTTGATGAATTTTCGTTAAAGTTGGACTTGAAAAAAAAATAAAAAATTTCCCTGAAATGCTGGTGTTACTCCAAATTTTTCATTTTCACAAGAGGTAATAGGAAAAAAAGCCTCTCTTTCTAAGTAAAGAAATACCCCATATCTGGAGAGAGAATTAGGCTGGAATTGAAGGCCAGGTGCATCTACAAAGCCCCCATGGTGCTAGAACAGTGGACCCTCCCACATGTGACCCCATTTTGGAAACTACACCCCTCAAAGAATGTAATAAGGGGTGCAGTGAGCATTTACACTACACAGATGTCTGACAGATTATTTGAACAGTCGTCCGTAAAAATGAAAAATAACATTTTTCATTTGCACAGCCCACTGTTCCAAAGATCTGTCAAATGCCAGTGAGGTGTAAATGCTCACTGTACCCCTTGTTACATTCCGTGAGAGGTGTAGTTTCCAAAATGGGGTCACATATGGGGGGGGGTCCACTGTTCTGGCACCATGGGGGCTTTGTAAACACACATGGCCCCCGACTTCCATTCCAACCAAATTCTCTCTCCAAAAGCCCAATGGCGCTCCTTCTCTTCTAAGCATTGCAGTTCGCCCACAGAGGTATTTCTATACTCAGAAGAAATGGGGTTATACATTTTTGGTGGCTTTTTCTCCTTTTATTCCTTGTGAAAATGAAAATTTGGGGTAACACCAGCATTTTATTGATTTTTTTTTTTTTTACGTCCCACTTTAACAAAAGTTTATCAATCACCTGTGGGGTGTTAAGGCTCATTTTACCCCTTGTTACGTTCCGTAGTTTCCAAAATAGTGTACCATGTGGGTTTTTATTTTTTTTCTGTTCTGGCACCATAGGGGCTTCCTAAATGCGACATGCCCCCCCCAAAAAAAATTTCACCAAAATTCGCTCTCCAAAAGCCCAATGTTGCTCCTTCCCTTCTGAGCCCTCTAGTGCACCCACAGAGCTCTTTACATCCACATATGAAGTATTTCCTTACTCGAGAGAAATGGTGTTACAAATTTTGGGGGGCATTTTCTCCTATTACTCCTTGTGAAAATGAAAAGTTTGGGGTAGCACCAGCATTTTAGTGTTAAAAATCTAATTTTTCATTTTCACGTCCCACTTTAACGAAAGTTCGTCAATCACCTGTGTGGTATAAAGACTGAATTTACCCCTTGTTACTTTCCTTGAGGGGTGTAGTTTACAAAATAGTATGCCATGTTTTTTTTTTTTTTTACTGTTCTGGCATCATGGGGGCTTCCTAAATGTGAAATGCCTCCCCAAAAACCATTTCAGCTAAATTCGCTCTCCAAAATGCCATTGTTGCTCCTTCCCTTCTGAGCCCTCTAGTGCACGCACAGAGCACTTTACATTCACATTTGAGGTATTTCCCTACTCGAGAGAAAATTAATTACAAGTTTTTTTTTTTGGGGGGGGGTCTTTTTACCTTTTACCATTTGTAAAAATGAAAAAAAATGGGGCTACAATAACATGTTAGTGTAAAAAAGGGAGATTTTTATTTTTCTCCTCCATTTTGCTGCTATTCCTGTGAAACACCTAAAGGGTTAACAAACTTCTTGGATGTCATTTTGAATACTTTGAGGGGTGCAGTTTTCATAATGGGGTCCATTATAGGGTATTTCCAACATAAAGACCCTCATATTCACTTCAGAACTTAACTGGTCCCTGAAAAATTCTAATTTTGAAATTTTTGTGAAAAATTGGAAAATTGCTGCTGAACTCTGAAGCCCTCTGATGTCTTCAAAAAGTAAAAACATGTAAACTTTCTGATGCAAACATAAAGTAGACATATTATATATGTGAATCAATATGTAATTTATTTGACATGTCCCTTTTCCTTACAAGCAGAGTGCTTCAAAGTTAGAAAATGCTAAATTCACCAAGAAATTATGCAAGTGTCAATGAAAATTTACCACTAACATAAAGTAGAATATGTCATGAAAAAACAACCTCGGAATTAAATTCTTAAGTAAAAGCATCCCAGAGTTATTGATGCATGAAGTGATAGAGGTCAGGTTTGAAAAAAAATGCTCCCGTCCTTTGGGTCATAATAGGCTCTGTCCCCAAGGGGTTAAGTAGTGATTGGCATTAGGAAATCTGTTTGTTATTTTTAATTATACATCTTAACATGAATGTAGATGGTAATACCGCACCGGGGACCGACCTACGCGCAGATGGTTACCCAGGCCGCCAGCGCAGGATAAATATACAGCAGTCCAAAAAATCTCCGCACAAGTAGGTCTTGGATCAAATAAAGCTGGTATTTTTATTCCCAAGTAAAGTGCAACGTTTCGGCAATAGCCTTTATCTACTTGTGCGGAGATTTTTTGGACTGCTGTACATCTTAACATGGATAGTTGCAGAATGGTTGCTAATAGTTATACTGTATGTTTGTTTAGAACATCTCACTCAACAAAATCTCTCTTGTATAATTTTACTGTATGTAGGCCTGCAGCCCTGTGGGATTATGCACTGAAGAATGTGATTTTGAACTATGCTAATACAATGGCCCTCATTTACTATTGCAACCCCGACATGTTTTGTCGGGTTGTGCGCCAGATTTTGCGCCAGAATTTGCGCCAGAATTGAAAAAACCCAGAATAACTCTCCATTTTGCTAAGAAAACAAAAAAAAAAAGAGCGTGGGCACCGGTAAAGGGGGCATGGTCTCTGAAAAAAGGTGTGTTCCCGACATTTTCACAAAAACCCAACATATTTACTAAGGTTTCCACATAAAATGTGGTGGATTTGAACTGAGGAAAACCCTACATATCAGAGCATGTGTAAAAAAAGCAAAGTGTAGGGAAAGTGGAAAATGTAGGTAAACCTTAGTAAATACCGTGGGAAATAAATTGTAGGGAATTAAAACCCACAAAGAAACCTACACTCCACTCTTAGTAAATAAAGACCAATGTGTGTTAAAGGGGTATTCTGGAGGAAAAATATTTTCCCTCCAGAATACCCTTGTAGAAAATACTCATAGTAAACCTCTCCTGCTCCAGACAGTTCATGACATAGGCATGTCAGGAGAGAGCACTGTGGTCAGACTAGAAAGAACCACACAACTTTCTCTGGAGCATACATCAGCTGATAAGTACTGGAAAGATTACAATTTTTAAATAAAAGTAACTTACAAATCTGTATACCTTTCTGGTACCAGTTGATTTAAAAATGTTTTATTCCCCTGGAGTACCCCTTTAACCCCTTGGGGACGGGGCCCATTATAACCCTAAGGACGGGAGCATTTTTTGCAATTCTTATCACTGTCACTTTAAGCATTAATAACTTTGGGATGCTTTTACTTTTCATTCTGATTCGGAGATTGTTTTTTCATGACATATTCTACTTTATGTTAGTGGTAAATTTTCGTCGATACTTGCATCATTTCTTGGTGAAAAATTCCAAAATTTGATGAAAAAATGTAAAATGTTGCATTTTTCTAACTTTAAAGCTCTCTGCTTGTATGGAAAACAGACATTCCAAATAAATTATATATTGATTCACAAACACAATATGTCTACTTTATATTTTACTCATAAAGTTTACATGTTTTTACTTTTGGAAGACATCAGAGGACTTCAAAGTTCAGCAGCAATTTTCCAATTTTTCACCAAATTTTCTAAATCAGAATTTTTCAGGGACCAGTTCAGTTTTGAAGTGGATTTGAATGGTCTTCATATTAGAAATACCACATAAATGACCCCATTATAAAAACTGCACCCCTCAAAGTATTCAAAATGACATCCAGAGAGTTTGTTAATCGTTTAGGTGTTTCACAGGAATAGCAGCAAAGTGAAGGAGAAAATTCAAAATCTTCATTTTTTACACTCGCATGTTCTTGTAGACCCAGTTTTTGAATTTTTACAAGGGGTAATAGGAGAAAAAGCCCCTCAAAATTTGTAACCCAATTTCTCTCAAGTAAGGAAATAACTCATATGTGTAAGTCATGTGTACAGCGGGCGCAGTAGAAAGCTCAGAAGGGAAGGAGCAACAATGGGATTTTGGAGAGTGAATTTTTCTGAAATGGTTTTTGAGGGGCATGTCACAACAGCATGGTGCCAGAACAGCAAAAGAAAAACCCTCATGGCATACTATTTTGGAAACTACACCCCTCAAGTCAAGTAACAAGGGGTCCAGTGAGCCTTAACGGGGTGTTAAGGCTCACTGGACCCCTTGTTACTTTGACGACTTTTCGTTAAAGTCGGATGTGTAAATGAAAAAAAAGAATTTTTTCACTAACGTGCATTTCCACCCCCCCCCCCCAATGTACCATTTTTACAAAGGGCAATGGGAGAAAATGCCCCCCAAAATTTGTAACCCCATCTCTTCTGAGTATGTAAATACCCCATGTTAGGGCATTAAATGCTCTGCGGGCGAACTGCAATGCACAGAAGAGAAGGAGTCACATTTGGCTTTTGGAGAGCAAATTTTGCTGAAATGGTTTTTGGGGGGTATGTCGCATTTAGGAAGCCCCTATGGTGCCAGAACTGCAAAAATAAATAACCCACATAGCATACTATTTTGGAAACTACACCCCTCAATTTTCACTAAAGTGCAGTTTTTCCCCCCAAATTTACCATTTTTACAAAGAAAATGGAGAAAATGCCCCCCAAAATTTGTAACCCCATCTCTTCTGAGTATGGAAATACCCCATGTTAGGGAGTAAAATGCTTTGCGGGCGAACTACAATGCTCAGAAGAGAAGTAGTCACATTTGGCTTTTGGAAAGCAAATTTTGCTGAAATGGCTTTTGGGGGGCATGTCGCATTTAGGAAGCCCCCATGATGCCAGAACAGAAAAAAAAAACACATGGCATGCTATTTTGGAAACTACACCCCTCACAGAATTTAATAAGAGTGCAGTGAGCATTTACACCCCACTGGCATTTGACAGATCTTTGGAAAAGTGGGCTGTGCAAATGAAAAATTACATTTTTCATTTTTACAGACAACTGTTCAAAAAATCTGTCAGACACGTGTGGGTTGTAAATGCTCACTGCACCCCTTGTTACATTCCGTGAGGGGTGTAGTTTCCAAAATGGGGTCACATGTGGAGGGGGTCCACTGTTCTGGCACCATGGGGGCTTTGAGAACACACATAGCCTTCAATTCCAGCCTAATTTTCTCTCAAAAAGCCCAATGGGCCCTTCCTCTTCTGAGCATTGTAGTTCGCCCACAGAGTACTTTACATCCACATATTGGGTATTTATATACTCAGAAGAAAGGGGGTTACAAATATGGGAGGGGGGGGGGCTTTCTTCCTATTACCCCTTGTGAAAATGAAAAATTTGAGGTAACACCAGCATTTCAGGGGGAAAAAAACAAATTTTTAATTTTCATGTCCATCTTTAATGAAAATGTGTTAAAGACCTGTGGGTTGTTAAGGCTCACTGTACCCCTTGTTACGTTCTGTGAGGCGTGTAGTTTCCAAAATGGGGTCACAGGTGGATGGGTTTTTTTTGTGTTCATGTCAGATCCGCTGTAACGATCAGCCACCCCTGTGCAAATCACCAATTTAGGCCTCAAATGTACATGGCGCTCTCTCACTCCTGAGCCATGTAGTCAGTCTGCAAAGCATTTTACATACACATGTGGGGTATTTCCGTACTCAGAAGAAATTGCGTTAGAAATTTTAGTTTTTTTTTCTCCTTTTACCTCTTGTGAAAATGAAAAGTATGGGGCAACTCCAGCATGTTAGTGTAAAAATTTCAATTTTTTTACACTAACATGCTGGTGTAGCCCCCAACTTTACCTTTTCATAAGAGGTAAAAGGAGAAAAAGACCCCCAAATTCCCCCAAAATTTGTAACGCAATTTCTTCCGAGTATGGAAATACCCCATATGGGGCCCTAAACTGTTGCCTTGAAATACGACAGGGCTCTGAAGTAAGAGAGCGCCATGCGCATTTGAGGCCTAAATGAGAAATTTGCAATAGGGGCGGACCCCGATACAAGGATGAGGCTTGTCTCCACCAAAAGCCTACAGCAGTCTACGGCTGTCCGGCAATACTGGGAGTTGTGGTTTTGCAACAGCTGGAGGCTCCGTTTAGGAAACACTGCCGTATGAGACGTTTTTCATTTTTATTGGCAGGGGGGGGAACGACGTGTAAGGGGGTGTATATGTAGTGTTTTACGTTTTATTATTTTTTAGTGTAGTGTTTTTAGGGTACATTAACACAGGCGGGGGTTCACAGTAAGGAAAATTTGCCGCAGCCCAAACTTGTAGAAGGAAACCCACTGTAAACCTGCCCGTGTAAATGTACCATGTACATTCACATGGGGGGACACCCCAAACCTTCAGCTGTGGCAAAATGACAACTCCCAAAATGCACTGACAGACCGTACATGCTGGGAGTTGTAGTTTTACAACAGTGGTAGGCACACTGGTGGGGAACCACTGAGTCAGAAAACAGACTCTAGCTCAGTGATTCCAAACCGTGTCCCTCCAGCTGTTGCAAAACTACAACTCCAAGCATGTACGGTCAGTTTTGCAACAGCTGGAGGCACAAGGGTTGGAATCACTGAGTTAGGAAACAGACTCTAGCTCAGTGTTTCCCAACCAGTGTGCCTACAGCTGTTGCAAAAGTACAATTCCCAGCATGGCCAGACAGTCGGGGATGCTGGGCATGTAGTTCTGCAATATCTGGCCCTTCATAATTTTCAGAACTACAACTCTCAGCATGCCTGGAAAGTTTGGGCATGCTAGGAGTTGTAGTTATGCAACAACTGGGGAAGGACAGTTTGGAGACCGCTCAGTAGTGGTCTCCAAACTGTAGCCCTCCAGATGTTGCATAACTACAACTCCAAGCATGCCCAGATTGTCCAGGCATGCTGGGAGTTGTAGTTCTGCAACATATGAAGGGCCAGATATTGCAGAACTACATGCCCAGCATCCCTGACTGTCTGGTCATGCTGGGAATTGTACTTTTGCAACATCTGGAGAGCTACAGTATGAAGACCACCGTATAGTGGTCTCCAAACTGTGCCACTTCAGATGTTGCAAAACTACAACTCCCAGCATGCCCAGACAGTCAGTGCATGCTGAAAGTTGTAGTTTTGCAACATCTGGAGGACCACAGTTTAGAGACCACTACACAGTGGTCTCCAAACTGTGACCCTTCAGATGTTGCAAAACCACAACTCCCAGCATGCTCAGACAGCCTTTGGCTGTGTGGGCATGATGGGAGTTGTAGTTTTGCAGCTTTTAGAAGGTTACAGTGAAGATCACTTACCGCAATCTTCACTGCAGCCTTCTCCACGCCGCACTTTCCGGCCGCACTCCTCCTGCTGCAGCCGCTGCTGCTCCAGAATGCCGCCTCCGCCAGTCCGGGTAAGCCGGCCATACTCCCCCCTCGCCGCCCGTGTTACCCCCCCCCCTCCTGCTCTGCCCCGACTTCGATCGTTGATCGAATGCGCAGTCATTCGGTGCTTGGAGTGAACTTCACAACCTACTTTTTGCAAAATATAACAACGGTGTTGGTTACTGCCACATTTCTAAGCTTCTGAATGTTCCAGTAAGCACTGTTGGGACCATAATACATAAGTGGAAAGACAATTTTCGCATTATAAATTTGCCTCGACTAGGTGCTTCTGGTAAGATTTCTGGAGTGAAAACAATAATCGGAAGAGTTGTCCAAGACTCTACTTGTGTAGGGCTTTGTAAAGACCTGGAATTAGCAGGTATTTTTCTCTCAAAGGAACAATATTTAATGAGAAAAATGGGGGCGTGGTCAATACTTATTTCACTGGCTGTATGACACTATAGAGGTGTAGATGGATAGTCCCTTCAAAAGCTAGGTCCACAATTGCAGATTTTTTTTTATTCTTCCAATAAAAAAAAAAAAAAAAAAGGAATCACTGTAAAGCAATAACAAAAAGTACTACCATTATCAAGGGAAAGTACAAATTCTCTATAGTTTTTTGGGGGATTTTTTTGGTTGCACATACACACACAACCATAATGTCAACAAGTTGAAAAAATAGACTGTCTTTGTTTGAAGTGAATGGTATTGTTTTCTGCAAAGACCACACACTGACTAGGATGTGCAGACAAAATAGTTAGACAATGCAGAAGGAAAAGGCTGTTCCTTTAACAAAATCTTCAGGTGTATCTAGTACAAAATATGTGTATGTTTATTATTTCTGTAAAGCTTAGTCAGCAGGGGTCGGTTGTAAAATCTGCATCTTCCAGGGCAAAACCATTTCAGTAACTTTCTCTCAGGTACTAGTAAACATTCGATTATAATGCTCTATGATGAACTGAGGTAACCCTGAAATGTTGTACACCCAGACAGCTCATTAAAACATTGAGAGAACAAGCTAGGGGACCCTGAGATAGATCATAAATGTATTTGATTGGTAGATTGTAGGAAGTGGGTGGTCAAAGAGAGCTGGACAGAAAATGTATCTACTTGACCATCTGTGAGTTCCCAATCTCCCCCAATTAACTTAAATCGGAGAAAGTAGGGCACTGTCCAGCCTGATCTATTTTATGGCATATAGAAATGTAATGGGTACACTGGGTACACTCTCAAAGACGGCCGCCACTGTAATGAAGCTGCACTGAGGACCCAGGAAGTGGCACATGCTCAGTAGAAGCTCTTACAGAGGGGGGAGAGGCGGAGGGAGGGAATGAACACTCATTAGCTGGGGCGAATGCTGAATGAACAGTGCCACGATGGTGGAGAGATCCGTAACAGTGCCCGAGGTTCGGCTCGTAACCCCACCCATGCCACTTGTGCCTCATTAGCATATTTAGAAAAAAGAATGGGTGAATGCAGGGACAGAACCGGGCATGGTAGGCATAATTTTAATCAGCTTCACCCACACTACCAGCCAGTACCATAGTTTAGTGCTGGTGACTTTGCTGACAGTTTTCCATTAAAGGGGTTTTTCGTTCCCAAGCACACCTTGTAATTGCACATGGCCAGGAAAGATATAAAGTTATTGGTGTGGTTTATACCACTGTCAGATGTGTTAATATGCTCTCATTAATGAAGTTATAAAACTTATTCCGCCCTTTACCCATCCTACTATTTTCCCGGGTCGGCCCCCTTATACACAGCACACTAATATAATCAGCCCTGGTTGGGATACACTGGCATACACACACAAAAGAGACTACAACTCCCAGCATGTGTTATTCAGGAGTTTTTAGTCTGTGGTATAACACCAGCATGCTGCCTCTGTAGTCTCCTGGGGGTTGTAGTTCACCACACCTCTATAGGGCATACACCAGTGTTTCCCAAACAGGGTGCCTCCAGGTGTTGCAAAACTACTACTACATGCCTGGACAGCCAAAAGCTTTCCGGGCATGCTGGGAGTTGTAGTTTTGATACAGCTGAAGACACCCTGGTTGGAAAACAATGCACTTTGTTTGTAATATACTGAATATACTGAATAGGCTAGGCCAGTGTTTCCCAATCAGTGTGGCTCCAGCTGTTGCAAGACTACAACTCCCAGCATGCCCAAAGACTGTCAGGAAATGCTGGGAGTTGTAGTTTTACAACAACTGGAGGCACACTGATTTGGAAACACTGGTGTAACATGATGTGTATGCTGAATAGGCTAGGACAGTGTTTCCCAACCAGTGTGCCTCCAGCTGTTGCAAAACTACAACTCCCAGCATGCCCAAAGTCTGTCCAGGTATGCTGGGAGTTGTAGTTTTGCAACAGCTGGAGGCAGACTGGTTTGTAAACACTAGCATATACACACATAACAGGGACTACAACTCCCAGCATGTGTCATTCAGGAGTCTCCCCCTTCACACACAGAAATGTATTCCCCCGCAGTCTATACATCCCCAGCCCGTGCACCTTGTTATCCCTTCACATAACACTTCCTCCCCTTCACATACATCTTCTCTGTCTTCTTTCAGTGCAGACCTGCATCCTCACAAGACAAAGCAGGGGGAGGGAACATGAGGAGCTGTGTAGGAGCTTCTTTCTTTCATGCACACCTGTGACCACCTGGAGGGGGAGATGAGGGGGCGTGGCCTATCTCTGTCATGCAGTTCTCAAAGAACAGAGAAAAAAAGAAGCTCTGACATCCTGTCCACAGCCTAATCCTAACCTGTGGACAACAGTCAGAGATCCAACACAGAACTACAGAACTTCCTGGCCCACAAACAGGTAAGAAAAAAAGACACATGCTACACAAACATATAATACATGTCAATTGCAAAAAACATGAACATTAAAAGAAGATGCAATATAGCCAAAAATCTTAACCACCGGAGTACCCCTTTAACCCCTTCCCGCAGAATGGCATATATAAACGCCGGGTTGTGCAGTGCGTTCGCGCATCCCGGCGTTTATATATGCCATTCAGTTAACCCGGCGATGCGCAGCATCGCACGGGTTAACTGGCAGAAGTCCCGCTGTTTCCAGCAGGGGACAACTTCTGCTTCACCCCCAGGACCATCCATTGATGGTCCTGGTCAGCGATCACTGTGATTGGTCCCTGTGGACCAATCACAGTGATCTGGGGTGAAAGTTCAGATCCCCCGCACTGCCCGCCCCTGGAAGTCGGGCAGAACGGGGGACGATGGCTGCGGGGGCTTGCGGGGACCTGCGGCATAGGAGGGGAACATCAGGGGACCGGCGGACTTATGCTGGGAGTTGTAGTTTTGCAACAACTGGAGACACACTGGTTGGGAAACATTGTCTGTTTCTAACTCAGTGTTTCCTAACCTGTGTGCCTCCAGATGTTGCAAAACTATAACTCCCAGCATGCACTAACAGACCATGCATGCTGGGAGTTGTGGTTTTGCAACAGCTGGTGCACCCCCCCCCCCTGTGAATGTACAGGGTACATTCACATGGGCGAGGCTTTTACAGTGGGTTTCTCGCATCTTGAGATGCAGCAAATTTTGCGCTGGGAAACTCGCTGTAATCCCCCGCCCATGTGACTGTACCCTAAAAACACTACACTACACTAACACAAAATAAAATAAAAAGTTAAAAACACTACATATACACATACCCCTACACAGCCCCCCTCCCCCAAGAAGAACGTCCGGTACGCCACTGTTTCCAAAGCAGAGCCTCCAGCTGTTGAAAAACAACAACTCCCAGTATTGCCGGACAGCCGTTGACTGTCCACGCATGCTGGGAGTTTTACAACAGCTGGAGGCACCCTGTTTGGGAATCACTGGCGTAGAATACCCCTATGTCCACCCCTATGCAAATCCCTAATTTAGGCCTCAAATGCACATGGCGCTCTCACTTTGGAGCCCTGTCGTATTTCAAGGCAACGGTTTAGGGCGACATATGGGGTATCGCCGTACTCGGGAGAAATTACGTTATAAGGTTTGGGGGGCTTTTTCTTCTTTAACCCTTCATGAAAAGGAAATGTTGGGGTCTACACCAGAATGTTAGTGTAAAAAAATTTAATTTTTTACACTAACATGCTGATGTTGCCCTATACTTTACATTTTCACAAGAGGTAAAAGGGAAAAAAGCCCCCCAAAATTTGTAACGCAATTTCTCCCGACTACAGAGATACCCCATATGTGAGCGCAAAGTGCTCTGGGGGCGCACAACAAGGCCCAGAAGGGAGAGCGCACCATGTACATTTGAGGTGATTTGCACAGGGGTGGCTGATTGTTACCGCGGTTTTGACAAACGCAAAAAAAAAAAAAAACCCACATGTGACCCCATTTCGGAAACTACACCCCTCACAGAATGTAATGAGGGGTGCAGTGAGAATTTACCCCCCACAGGTGTCTGACGGATCTTTGGAACAGTGGTCCGTGAAAATGAAAACTTGTACAGCCCACTGTTCCAAAGATCTATCAGACACCAGTGGGGGGCAAATGCTCACTGTACCCCTTGTTACGTTCCTCAAGGGGTCTCGTTTCCAAAATGGTATGCCATGTGGTTTTTTTTTTGCTGTTCTGGCACCAGAGGGGCTTCCTAAATGCGATATGCCCCCCGAGCAAAATTTGCTCTCAAAAAGCCAAATATGACTCCTTCTCTTCTGAGCATTGTAGTTCGCCCATAGTGCACTTCAGGTCAACTTATGGGGTACCTCCATACTCAGAAGAGAAGGGGTTACAAATATTGGGGGGGTATTTCCTGCTATTAACCCTTGCAAAAATGTGAAATTTGGGGGGAAACACACATTTTAGTGGAAATTATTATTTTTTTTTTTACATATGCAAAAGTCGTGAAACACCTGTGGGGTAATAAGGCTCACTTTATTCCTTATTACATTCCTCAAGGGGTCTAGTTTCCAAAATGGTATCCCATGTGTTTTTTTTTGCTGTTCTGGCACCATAGGGGCTTCCTAAATGAGACATGCCCCCCGAGCAAAATTTGCTCTCAAAAAGCCAAATATGACTCCTTCTCTTCTGAGCATTGTAGTTCGCCCATAGTGCACTTCAGGTTAACTTATGGGGTACCTCCATACTCAGAAGAGAAGGGGTTACAAATATTGGGGGGTATTTCCTGCTATTAACGCTTGGAAAAATGTGAAATTTGGGGGGAAACACACATTTTAGTGAAAAATTCTTTTTTTTTTTACATATGCAAAAGTCGTGAAACACCTGTGGGGTATTAAGGCTCACTTTATTCCTTGTTATGTTCCTCAAGGGGTCTAGTTTCCAAAATGGTATGCCATGTGAGGGTTTTTTGCTGTTCTGGCACCATAGGGGCTTCCTAAATGCAACATGCCCCCCATAAACCATTTCAGAAAAACGTACTCTCCAAAATCCCCTTGTCGCTCTTTCCCTTCTGAGCCCTCTACTGCGCCCGCCGAACACTTTACATAGACATATGAGGTATGTGCTTAGTCGAGAGAAATTGGGCTACAAATATAAGTATAAATTTTCTCCTTTTACCCCTTGTAAAAATTCAAAAATTGGGTCTGCAAGAACATGCGAGTGTAAAAAATGAAGATTGTGAATTTTCTCCTTCACTTTGCTTCTATTCCTGTGAAACACCTAAAGGGTTAAAATGATGACTGAATGTCATTTTGAATACTTTGGGGGGTGCAGTTTTTATAATGGGGTCTTTTGTGGGGTATTTCTAATATGAAGATCCTTCAAATCCACTTCAAACCTGAACTGGTCCCTGAAAAATAGTGAGTTTGAAAATTTTGCGAAAAATTGGAAAATTGCTGCTGAACTTTGAAGCCCTCTGGTGTCTTCCAAAAGTAAAAACTCGTCACTTTTATGATGCAGACATAAAGTAGACATATTGTATATGTGAATAAAAAATTTTTTTATTTGTAATATACATTTTCCTTACAAGCAGAGAGCTTCAAAGTTAGAAAAATGCAAAATTTTCAAATTTTTCATCAAATTTTAGGATTTTTCACAAGGAAAGGATGCAAGTTACCATAAAATTTTACCACTAAGTTAAAGTAGAATATGTCACGAAAAAACAATCTCGGAATCAGAATGATAACTAAAAGCATTCCAGAGTTATTAATGTTTAAAGTGACAGTGGTCAGATGTGCAAAAAACGCTCTGGTCCTTAAGGCCAAAATGGGCTTGGTCCTGAAGGGGTTAATCTAAGTTCCCATCATGGGATTTATTATGTACTTTTTTTTTTTTTTTTTGTTTGTCAATTTGTGTTTTTAGGTTGCACTTTTCATCTGGCACGTCAGATCACGATTAAGGACACCTGCATGAAACATAATAAAAAAAAAAAAAGATATTCTAAATATAGTAATTGTTGCTTAATCATGGCTAGCCACCTACCTGTTCCATGCATAACCCCAAATGGTTTCCACAGCGTACTATGCAATGGGACGGATGTGAGTTGACTTTTGCCTTCATGAATATTTTGTGTCCATCTTTGGACCATTAATTGCTGATTGTTGGGGTGCCAGGCACCACTGGCATGCCCCCCCCATGAGCTGCTTGACACAGCTTAAGCACCCACACTACACAGTTAATGGGGCCATAAGTGGTTGCCCCTATTCACAGGGAAGTGGCAGTGCTTTGTAACTGCAGCTAATTTTAAAGTGAACTACACAATAAAATGAGCCAACTGCTTCCGTCCCCCATTCACTGTGTATTGTGGGTGCCGATCCGCAATTTGTGGCCTATTCTGTGGAAAATTTTAGCTTGGAAAAACCCAGAATCATATTTGTCATAGCTGAACCACAGGCTGTGACAAGTTTAGTAAGTGAGGGTGGGACTAGCATTCCTCTGTGTTCACTCCTGTCCTGTCAGCATGCAAACAGAGAACAGGGGGTCAGGGATGTACACACATAGTGTTAAGGCGTGCACTTATGCCGGTCACACTGGCCGTGAGTGCTCTTTTCCTCTGTCCTCTGGCGGGCCCGGGATTCGCATCCCGGGACTTGCCTGCATGCGAATCTCAGGTCGTCACTCACCTCCTCCTCCTTCTTCTGTTTCCTCCATGTTCTCACACTGCTGGGGCATGCATCCCCGCCTCCTAGGGCAAGCACGCGCCGGAGCTCTGAGATTTAAAGGGCCAGTGCGCCCTTAATTAGTGTTTGCACCTGTCCCTTCTCTATAAGTATGTGCACCTCCCTCTACCTCTTGTCGGATCTTTGTGTGCCCAGTGCCCTAGTGAAAGCGTTTATTGTGTCTTGCCTTACCATGTTCCTGACCTACCTGCTCCGTGACCTGACCTTGCTCCTGTGCCTCCTGCCTACTGACCTCTTACTACATCCCTATTCTTGCTACCGTGCTGCCAGCCCTGACCTTCTACTATCCTGACTATGAAATGCCATATTCCTCCTGTACCACATTCTCTCCTCAGCAGCCTGTGTGGACAAGTCGTGTCAGGGGTAGCGACCTAAGTGCTGCCTGCCACAGCAAGTCCATCCCGCTTTGTGGCGGGCTCTGGTGAAAACCATGGCACCTTAGACTTAACTCCCTGACATGGCCCAAGCCATCATTCACACAGGCTCAGCGGATCTACTACCTCCTTGCCACTAATAGTAAGATCCAGCCATGGATCCCGCTGGGGTGCCTCTGCCTGATGTTACGGATCTCTCCACCATTGTAGCTCAACACTCAGGTGCAACAACTCAATCAACTATCTGCCATGATTCAACAGCTTCTAGCCGCCGAGCAGCAGTAACAGCAGCCGCAACCTGCTCCTGTGTCTCCTCCTGTGCTTGCAGCTCCTTACGGATCCAAGCTTCGTTTACCCTTGCCTACAAAGTATGAAGGAGAGCCTAGGTTTTGTAGTGGCTTCATGACTCAATGCTCTATGCATTTGAAGCTCATGGCTGATCAGACGGAGCTAGCTAAAGTAGTGTTTGTAGTCAGTCTATTGTACAGTAAAGCCCTGGCCTGGGCTACTCCTGTCTGCGATTATAATGATCCGGTGTCTTTTAACCTGTAGGTTTTTCTCTAAGAATTTCGCAATGTCTTTGAAGAACCTGCACGGGCCTCCTCGGCCGAGACGGCACTTCTGAATCTCAGTCAAGGGAACTCCTCAGTAGGTGACTACACTGTTCAGTTCCGCACTCTCGCTTCTGAACTGACTTGGAACGACGAGACCTTGTGTGCTATTTTCAAAAAAGGACTGTCTTGTAGAATCAAGGATGCTCTTGCAGCACGAGATCCTCCTTCTACCCTGAGTGAGCTTATCCATTTTGCCACTCGAATTGATGTGCGTTTTGCCGAGAGGCAGGAAGAACTTCGTCTGGAAAGAGACCTGTCTGTATTCAGCGATATCCTCGTCTGGCACCCGTGTTCCAGTGTCTACCTCTACCCTCTCCTTTGTCTCCTGCCGAAGACGCAATGCAGGTGGATCGGTCTCGCCTAAGGCTGCAGGAAAGATCCCACCTATGCAATGAGAATTGAGCTGATATTGTGCCAGTCCTGAGCATTTTATTGAAGACAGTTCTATACGTCCTCAGCGTCCGGGAAATGCTCGCACCTAGGATTCGTGGGAGAGGCATCCCTAGGTGTAAATACTACCTCTCCTTGTTTGACCATGCCGGTTCAAGTGAATACTCCAGCCAAGACATCTTTCTTTGCTTCTGCCTTTTTGGACTCCGGTTCCGCTGGAGACTTCATTGATGCCTCTCTGGTCCATAAACATCATCTTCCAGTGACTCGACTTGCTAGGCCTATGTACATTTCCTCTGTCAATGGAGGAAACCTGTAGTGTACTGTGCTTTTCCGCACTGAACCTCTAGTTATACAAGTGGGTGTGTTACATAAACAATAAATTGAGTTCTACGTGCTTCTACGTACTTCGGAGCTTCTTCTCTGTCTTCCTTGGCTTCAATTTCACACTCCACTCCTCGACTGGAGGTCTGGTGAGGTCACCCACTGGGGATTCATTTGCCAAAAACACTGTCTTGAGCCTACCCTGCCTAAGTCTATCAATACGCCTTCTTCTATGCCGGGATTGCCTCTTTCTTATCAAGACTACTCTGATGTATTCAGTGAAAAGCAAGCTGAAATTCTTTCACCCCATCGTCCCGGACACTCCTATTGACTTACAGCCAGGGACTTCGCCTCCAGAGACACAAGCCATGGCCAAGAGAACCTCCAAAAGGGTTTAATCCGTAAATCCTCCTCCCCAGCCGGAGCTGGTTTCTTCTATGTTGGGAAGAAGGATGATTCTCTTCGTCCTTGTATTGACTACCGGGGACTTAAAGGGGTATTCCAGGCCAAAACTTTTTTATATATCAATTGGCTCCAGAAAGTTAAACAGATTTGTAAATTACTTCTATTAAAAAATCTTAATACTTCCAATAGTTATTAGCTTCTGAAGTTGAGTTGCTGTTTTCTGTTTAACTGCTTTCTGATGACTCACGTTCCGGGAGCTGTCCAGCTCCTATGGGGATATTCTCCCATCATGCACAGCTCCCGGGACGGGACATCATCATTGAGCAGTTAGACAGAAAACTTCAGAAGCTAATAACTATTGGAAGGATTAAGATTTTTTAATAGAAGTAATTTACAAATCTGTTTAACTTTCCGGAGCCAGTTGATATATAAAAAAAAGTTTTTGCCTGGAATACCCCTTTAACAAAATTACGATCCAAAATCGCTATCCTTTGCCTTTAAAGGGTAGCTTTCATCAAAAAAACTTTTGATATATTATAGATTAATGTATGCAGAACAACTTTCCAATAGCATGTTATTAAAAAATATGCTTCTTTCTATTTAATTTTCCCCTTTGACAAAAATGACCACTAGGGGTCTCCCTACCAGCCTTTAACACCTGAGATGGACACTTTGAACATCTTGTGATGCCATTTGGCCTCTGTAATACTCCAGCAGTCTATCAAGAATTTGTTATTGACATTTTCCATGGTTTGCTTAAAGGGGTTCTCTACTGCCCTGTCTTCCGGAGCTCCGCTCGCAGTGTCCAGAAGTTTATTACTCCGGACGCTGTGTGCGAGCTTCCGTATTCGAGGCCGCCCCCTTGTGATGTCACGCCCGCCCCCTCGTGACGTCACTCCCGCCCCCTCAACGAAAGTATATGGGAAGGGGGTGCAACAGCTGTCTCGCCCCCTTCCCATAGACTTTCGTCGAGGGGGTGGGTGTGACGTCACGAGGCAGAGGCCTCGAACATGGAAGCCCACACACAGCGTCCGGAGTAAAACTTCCCGACGCTGCAAGCGGAGCTCCGAAAGACAGGGCAGTGGAGTATCCCTTCAACTCGTGTTGTGGTACATCTTGATGATATACTGATCTTCTCATCCAACTTGGAGGATCATCGTTCTCATGTCCGGCAGGTTCCCCAACGCCTCAGGAATAATCGTCTGTATGCCAAGCTTGAGAAGTGCCTATTCGAGAAGTCTTCCTTTTCTTGATTACGTTGTCTGCAGTTTTGGACTGGCCAAGACCTACTGGTCTATGGGCCATTCAGGGTTTGCTAATTACTATCGTCAGTTCATTCCTAATTTTTCTTCTGTGGTTGCCCCGATTGTGTCTCTCACAAAAAAAAAATAAAAAAAAATGTAATCCTAAGTATTGGACTCCTGAGGCAGATGAGGCCTTCTCTTGACAAAAATCTGTCTTCACCTCAGCACCAGTTCTCTCTAGACCTGATCCAGAGAAACCCTTTTATCTGGGGTTAGACGCATCCTCTGTAGGAGCTGGCGCCATCCTGACTCAAAAATCCTCCAAGGGCAAGACTGTAACATATGGCTTCTCCTCCAAGACCTTTTCGCCTGCAGAGAGGAATTATTCAATTGGAGATCAGGAACTTATCGCTATTAAGCTGGCATTAGAGGAATGGCGACATCTTTTGGAGGGTTCTCCTCATCCTGTTAACATCTATATAGATCATAAAAATCTCTTATACCTTCAAACTGCTCAGCACCTGAATCCCTGGCAGACTAGAAGGTCCCCTTCTTTTCAAATCTGAAAGAAAATAGAAAAACGAGGTGTGCTCCTAGTGGAGTATTACTAGGGTGGGGTGATCTGCAAGTGGTTAGATGCACCTTACCCTGAATGGTTGTGCTGAAGGCACAACACCTTGAAGTGCTTTTAGACTTGCTGTAGTCAGTAATTCCAGGTGGGCAGCTGCCTCGGCATCCTTCACCTTCAAGGGCCGGTGTGGGGGTATGAAATTGGAAAAGAATATGGACGTATTCCCGTCTGGCGCATGCTCCCAAAAATGCCAAGATGCCAAGATTTTCGTGAGAAAAAAAAAATTGGCATTTATTGTAGAATATAGGTGCTACACAGTAGTTTCCTCAGGCAATGGGTATTATAGGCAGAGACACGTGCTGGTTTAAATACACAGCATGGCATTGGATTACAGCCGGGTCACCGAGTCACATTGTGAATATCAAAAAACTAAAAATAATAACAAAGTATATTACAGTCAGTTTATAGTTGGCAATAATTTAAAAACAAGATGGGTGTACTGATACAAAAAAAAACTTGAGAATTGAGGAAACTGTATGGTTTTGTTTGGTGCTACATGCAGAGCTGGAGGTCTCTGCTCGGGGACCCACTCCTGTGACGGGCTGCAGAAGCAGTAATTATAAGCAATTGTTGTAACACTAAATTTGCACGGTGTTCTGTTGAATATCCATGCTACAATGCTATGTAAATGTTAGTGCTGGGGCAACGCTGCCGGATTACAGGATGACAGGATATTGAGCAGTCATTGCGGACCAGTCTGCTCAAAGGTAAGCAAGTGTGCGAGTGTTGGATCGGTAAGACTACACTTTTCATAGTGTAATAAGTAGCTGTTGTGAGCAGATACTATTGTAGCAGTTCAGAATAAGTGTTGTAACAATACATGGGAACTTTTAAAGAACTTTAATTGCAGGCATTAGGGAGGCACTTGTAGGTTGAATGTATTAGGTTATGTCGGCTGTTGTAATTGTAGACTTTTTCAGATGGAGACACACATAGGTAAGTAAGGAAAAATTCTGTAAACCTTCGTAGTGCGGTCCTCAGAGATAAGGTCCTCGGAAAGATGATTATAGTACTGAGATTCGTTATTCACAATTTTTGTGCCATGGTGGAGATCTTCCGCTATGTTATAATACGCTGTCGTAGCCATGCTGTAACAGTGTATGGGGGCTATGCAGGTCTGGAATTAGTAAAGCATAGTAGGTTGATATAGTGTGGTAATAATATATATATATATATATATATATATATATATATATATATATATAAATGAATTCTTATTTTGTTGTAAAGGGGAGAGGGGGGGGGGCAATTCTACTGCAGACTCGTTATAATACTTGTTATAATACTGTAACGGTCTGTGGCAATTTCTTGATGAACTCCGTAGCAAAGTACTAATCGGGAATCCAGGATATATATGAATGGTATGGTGGAAATATACCAGAGGTCCTTAGTTGTATAAGAAGGAACTATGTGATCCTTGTGATTTGAAGGTCGTATCTCACATAGTATTGCGGTGTAAGGTATGACTTAAAATAGAATAGGTTCTATTCTAGTAACCTATTGCGGGTATTTTAAAGAATTATTATTCTGTATGTGTGTTCACTTATAGGAATAGGATATAGACAAATGACATTTTGTCTGCTGTTGGTAAACAAAATACCATAAGTAAGGGTGAGCTGAAGGGTTAGGAAAATACCTATTATGAGGTTGATGGGATTTTTTAGATGATGGGCTCGACCATTTCATTTATACTCCTATGGGCAACTGTGCACAGTTTGAACATCCAAAAGACTTCACCCTTTTTGAGAGTTCAAACCTGTTTGAGTTGTTTTCAGTGACGTGGTCTATCGGGGTGATTCTGATAGGATCCATATTATCGGGGTGTGAGGTGGCACAGTGCCTTGACAATCCATGGAACATGAATTTCTTTTTGATGTTTTGCCGATGTTTGTTAATTCGGCAGTGTAGGGGCTGGATTGTTCTGCCCACGTATTGGAGTCCACACATACAATCTATGAGATAAATAACATAAGGTGATTGACACATCAATCTGTGTTTAAGTTGAAATGTTTCCTCTGTTGTGTGTGATTTGACTTCCTTGATATTATTTTTGATTTACTTGCAGCACTTGCACCGCATGGACCCGCATTTGAAGCTTCCAACAGGTAAGCTGATTTTTTTCTGTTTGTGCTGGCGGATTTGGCTGGGTGCTAGTAGATTCTTGAGGGTGGGGGCTCTCTGAAATGTGATTTGTGGTTGATCCGGAAATTTTCCTTTGAGATGTACATCACTCTGTAGTATGTGCCAGTTTTCCTTAAGTACCTGTCTAATCTTTTTTGTAGAACTAGTGAAGGTGGTGATTAAATAGGTTTTTTGCTTCTGTATCTGCTTGTCAAGGTTCTCTTTTTTCTGGGCGTTATCCAGATTTAAACATTCCTTCTGTGATCTATTTTGTACTTTTTTGTGAGCTTGTTTGATGATCATCTTGGGGTACCTTTTTTCTTTAAACCTCTTTTCTAGGATTTTGGCTTGATGTTTAAACGTTTCACTCTACACCAATATCCCACAAAAATTAGGATTGGAATGCATACAAGGCTATCCAGAACGGGACTCTGCACTTCTGTCTCTGCAAAAACAATTCATCATGAAAGGACTGGAGTTCATACTGCATAACAATTATTTCATATACAACAAGAAAATATACCAGCAATTTAAAAGTACCGCGATGGGCTTGAAGGTTACACCAGCCTATGCAAATCTATTCATGGGCACTTTCGAGTCCAAATTCATTACGGATAATCCTGCCATATCACCTTTCATCACCATGTACCGTAGGTACATAGATGACCTGTTTTTTATATGTAATGGTCCAGAAGATACAGCTGATATTCTACTTTACAACCTCAACAAAAATGATTGTGGACTCAAATTTACAATGGAAGCAAGCCCCAAAGAAATCCATTACGTTGACTTACGCATTTCACATAACAATAAGAATTTTGTAACGTCAACTTACTTTAACCCCTTAAGGACCAAGCCCATTTTAACCTTAAGGACCAGGCCAATTTTATTTTTGCGTTTTTGTTTTTTCCTCCATGCCTTCTAAAATCCATAACGCCTTTATATTTCCATCTACAGACCCATATAAGGGCTTGTTTTTTGCGTGACCAATTGTACTTTGTAATGAAACCTCTCATTTTACCATAAAATGTACGGCGAACCCAAAAAATATTATTATTTGCATATATAAAACTTTTAGATCATTTTTTATTAATTTTTTTAATAAAATGTGACAAAAAAGCTGCATTTTTGGACTTTTTTTTTATTTTTTACGTTTACGCCATTCACTGTACGGGATAATTAACATTATATTTTAATAGAACAGACATTTACACATACGGTGATACCAAATATGTTTATTAAAAAAAAATTACGCTTTTTCAACTCTTTTATTTTACACTTTTTATGTCCTCATAGGGGACTATCTATAGCAATCATTTGATTGCTAATACTGTGCAGTGCTATGTATAGGACACAGCACTGCTCGGTATTATCGGTGATCTTCTGCTCTGGTCTGCTCGATCTCAGACCAGAGCAGAAGACCCTGGAGCCAGGTGAGGCGACCACCGGCCGCCATGCTGGATGATTGGATCACTGCGGCAGCGCTTCAGGCGATCCGATCATCCATTCAAAGTGCCGCACTGCCGCAGATGCCGTGATCTGTATTGATACACAGAACCTGCCGTGTATGACGCGAGCACTGTTCCGATGCTCGCGGTCATACACAGGACATAAATGTACGTCCTGGTGTGGGAAGTCCCACCAAACCAGGAGGTACATTTACGTCCGTGGTCGTTAAGGGGTTAAAGCGGTTGACGTCAACAGCTATCTTGATTTCGACAGTGGACACTTCAAACAATTGTGGTGTCCCGGCACCAGATTGCATCCGTTGCCTTCTGGTGAGGTCCCCAAAGTCAGAGTCCCTAGGTGTAGGTGGGGTCCTCATCCTTAGTTATTCCCTTGTCACCCCTTTTGTAATTAAAATTATTTAAATTTAATGTATATATTTATGTAGTAAGTGTACTTACCTAGTTGGAGTCGCAGGACCTGCAGGTCACGTGATGCGTTCCAAAGACTCTATGGTTTGTAGTTCAAGGACCTTTGGAGGAAGTCAGGTGTTTACCCATCATACTATGTAACGGTGAGTGACAGATGACTTGGACCACTCCAGGGCGGCCCTGCCCCTGCCCATATAAGGGAGCGGCGGCCATTACTCTCTCTTTTTCCTCGTGGGCTGTTGACAGGGTAGGATCTGCGCTGCTGTCATCAGTGAGTTAGGCCCAAGCCTTGCGGCGACTGCTGATCTTTACAAAACTGTGAGTGTAATCAATCCCTAAGCACTCTGCAAGATTACCGGACCGTATCTAACCCCTAAATCCGGACGGATCTTCGCAAATAACCCTAAATTTAGAGACTTATATCAAAAGTCAAGGTCCGCAACAACTGTCAGTCACTGAAGTGTATGGAGACTGTATTAATGAGACTGTTACTGTTCATTGGATGTACCGCAAGTCTTTAAGTAAAGTTTATCCAAGTTCAAGTTCAACTACCTTGTGGACCTTCAGTCATTTTATGCATGCACCTATCGTTACTGGGAAGGGCGGCGATAGGCCGGAGAATTATCTCAGCATACTAGCCCTCAGCCTGGCGTCACGAACCATAGGGTTAACCTTAACCCCTGATATACTGAAGCAAAACTCTGACTACACTACCCAGAGGCCTACCACACAATGGCTTAAAAATGTGCCATACAGTCAATTTAAGTGTAAGGAAGAACCGTACAGAAGACGAACGTTTAAACATCAGGCCAAAATCCTAGAAAAGAGGTTTAAAAAAAAAGGTACCCCAGGATGATCATCAAACAAGCTTACAAAAAAGTACAAAATAGATCACAGAAGGAATGTTTAACCCCTTAACGACAATGGATGTAAATGTACATCATGGTGACGTGGTACTTAACGCACCATAACGTACATTTACGCGCCGCCATGATCCGGTGCTCGCGTCCTCAGCAGCCAGGGACCCGCCAGTAATTGTGGACATCCGCGATCGCACGGATGTCCGCCATTAACCCCTCAGATGTTGTGATCAATACAGATCACGGCATCTGCGGCAGTGCAGTACTTTGAATGGATGATCGGATCGCCGGCAGTGCTGCCGCAGGGATCCGATCATCCAGCATGGCGGCCGGAGGTCCCCTCACCTGGCTCAGGCTGTCTCCCAGGGTCTTCTGCTCTGGTCTGTGATCGAGCAGACCAGAGCAGAAGATCACCGATAATACTGATCAGTGCTATGTCCTATACATAGCACTGAACAGTATTAGCAATCAAATGATTGCTATGAATAGTCCCCTATGGGGACATGAAGAGTGTAAAAAAATTTGAAAAATCCCCTCCCCCAATAAAAAAGTAAAACGTTATTTTTTCCCATCTTACTCCCAAAAAAGCGTAAAAAATAATGAATACACATATTTGGTATCACCGCGTGCACAAAAGTCTGAACTATTAAAATATATTGTTAATTATCCCGTACGGTGAACGGTGTAAACGTAAAAAAAATGTAAAAAGTCCAAAATTGCTGCTTTTTTGTCACATTTTATTTAAAAAAAATTAATAAAAAATGTATACAAAGTAAAACCTAAGCAAAAGTGGTAATGATAAAAACTAAAGATCATGGCGCAAAAAATGAGCCCTCATATCGCCCCATATACGGAAAAATGAGAAAGTTATAGGTGGTCAAAATAGGGCAATTTCAAACACTAATTTTGTTAAAATGGTTTGAGATTTTTTTTAAGCGGCACAATTATAGAAAAGCATATAACATGGGTATCATTTTAATCATATTGACCCACAGAATAAAGAAAACATGTCATTTTTACCGGAAAGTGTACAGCGTGAAAACAAAACCTTTCAAAATTTGCTAAATTGCGTTTTTCTTTTAAATTTTCCCACATAAATAATATTTGTTTGGCTGCGCCGTACATTTTATGGTAGAATAAGTGATGTAATTACAAAGTACAATTGGTGATGCAAAAAACAAGCCCTCATATGGGTCTGTGGATGGAAATATAAGAGAGTTATGATTTTTAGAAGGCGAGGAGGAAAAAACAAAAATGCAAAAATGAAATTGGTCTAGTCCTTCAGGCCAAAATGGGCCTGGTCCTTAAGAGGTTAAATCCAGATAATGCCCAGAAAAAAGAGAACCTTGACAAGCAGATACAGAAGCAAAAAAACAATTTCATCACCACGTTCACTAGTTCTGCAAAAAAGATTAGACAGGTACTTAAAGGGTAGCTCCCACCATCCTATATATTTTTTTCTGTCCCTGCCTATTGCTAATCTATCCCTAACCCCCTCCCTGATTTTAATTTTTCTTTTTATTATATTAAAAATAACTTTTTGTCTGCCTGGTAGTGTGCTCGCTACCAGGCAGACTTCCCCAGCAGACACCACGTCACTGATGCCTGCTGGGGGGGACTTCCGCCCTTAGTTTATCTACACAGGGTGCCTCCAGCTGTTTCACCACAACAACTCCCAGCTTGCCCTGACATCTATTGGCTGTCAGGGCATGCTGGGAGTTGTAGTAGTGAAACAGCTGGAGGCACCCTGTGTAAATAAACTATAAGTTAGTGCCATGCGGTGCTACGGCGCTAGCCCGTTCCCTCCGTCAACTCAAACACAGATTGACGTGTCAATCACCTTATGTTATTTACCTCATAGATTGTATCTGTGGACTCCAATACATGGGCAGAACAATCCAGCCCCTACACTGCCGAATTAACAAACATCGGCAAAACATCAAAAAGAAATTCATGTTCCATGGATTGTCAAGGCACTGTGCCACCTCACACCCCGATAATATGGATCCTATCAGAATCACCCCGATAGACCACGTCACTGAAAACAACTCAAACAGGTTTGAACTCTCAAAAAGGGTAAAGTATTTTGGATGTTCAAACTGTGCACAGTTGCCCCTAGGGGTATAAATGAAATGGTCGAGACCATCATCTAAAAAATCCCATCAACCTCATAATATATATTTTCCTAACCCCCCCCCCCTTTCAGCTCACCCTTACTTATGGTCATTTGTTTACCAACAGCAGACAAAATGTCATTTGTCTATATCCTATTCCTATAAGTGAACACACATACAGAATAATAATTCTTTAAAATACCCGCAATAGGTCACTAGAATAGAACCTCATCTATTTTAAGTCATACCTTACGCCACAATACTATGTGAGATACGACCTTCAAATCACAAGGATCACATAGTTCCTTCTTATGCAACTAAGGACCTCTGGTATATTTCCACCATACCATTCATATATATCCTGGATTCCCGATTAGTACTTTGCTACGGAGTTCATCAAGAAATTGCCACAGACCGTTACAGTATTATAACACGAGTCTGCAGTAGAATTACCCCCCCCCTCCCCCCTTTACAACAAAATAAGAATTAATTTATATATTTTTTATATATATATATATATATATATATATATATATATATATAATTTTTTTTTTTTATTATTATAAGTATATATCAACCTACTGTGCTTTACTAATTCCAGACCTGCATATCCCCCATACCCTGTTACAGCATGGCTACGACAGCGTATTATAACATAGCGGAAGATCTCCACCATGGCACAAAATTGTGAATAACGAATCTCAGTACTATAATCATCCTTCCGAGGACCTTATCTCTGAGGACCGCACTACAAAGGTTTACAGAATTTTTCCTCACATACCTATGTGTGTCTCCATTTGAAAAAGTCTACAATTACAACAGCCGACATAACCTAATACATTCAACCTACAAGTGCCTCCCTAATGCCTGCAATTTAAAGTTATTTAAAAGTTCCCATATATTGTTACAACACTTATTCTGAACTGCTACAATAGTATCTGCTCACAACAGCTACTTATTACACTATGAAAAGTGTAGACGTCCTCCAAGCCATCTCACAAGAAAGGCTTCGGCAGTAAGCGCAAGTGTACAACATCACGGCGTGGGCACCTTTGTGGAGGTCTCCAGCGCTGCAGAAAAATCAAAAGTCCTCACTGTCTAAACCAACAACATTCACCTAAGAAAGAAAAAAGTCTTACAGATCCCACACTCGCACACCTGCATACCTTTGAGCAGACTGGTCCGCAATGACTGCTCAATATCCTGTCATCCTGTAATCCGGCAGCATCGCCCCCCGCACTAACATTTACATAGCATTGTAGCATGGATATTCAACAGAACACCGTGCACATTTAGTGTTACAACAATTGCATATAATTACTGCTTCTGCAGCCCGTCACAGGAGTGGGTCCCCGAGCAGAGACCTCCAGCTCTGCATGTAGCACCAAACAAAACCATACAGTTTCCTAATTTTTTTTGTATCAGTACACCCATCTTGTTTTTAAATTATTGCCAACTATAAACTGACTGTAATATACTTTGTTATAATTTTTTGATGTTCACAATGTGACCCGGTGACCCGGCAGTAATCCAATGCCGGGCTGTGTATTTAAACCAGCACGTGTCTGTGCCTTTAATACCCATTGCCTGAGGAAGAATCCGGCCCGGGTTCGAAACTACTGTGTAGCACCTATATTCTACAATAAACACCAAATTTTTTTTTCACGAAAATCTTGGCATCTTGGCATTTTTGGGAGCCTTTTCTTTTCAAGGTTCAATTTCTTCATTCATTTCCATCCTGCGGACAAGAATGTCAGAGCCGATGCCCTTTCTAGATCCTCTGATATGGTTGGTCTGGACTCTACTCCTAGGCATATTGTTCCTCCTGAGCGATTGATTTCTGCTATGCCTGTCAATCTTCTGGAAGTTCCTCCTGGAAAATATTTTGTGCCTTCTCGACAAAGACTCTTGAATTGGGGATATTCTTCCTTGCTGGCGGGTCATTCTGGAGTACGGAAGTCCATTCAACTTATTTCTCGGCATTACTGGTGGCCAAACCTAGAATGCGATGTCACAGATTTTGACAGTTCTTGTGCTATTTGTGCTCGCGACAAGACTCGTAGGCAGAAACCAGCAGGTCTTCTATAGCCTTTGCCTATTCCGGAAACACCATGATCACACATAGCAATGGACTTTATTACTGATTTGCCACCTTCCTGCAACAATACGGTCATCTGGGTGGTAGTTGATCGATTTTCCAAAATGGCTCATTTTGTTCCTTTGCCTGGTCTTCCATCTGCTCCGCAGCTGGCAAAATACTTTCTTCAGCATATCTTTCACCTTCATGGCCTCCTGTCTCTCATCGTCTCTGGAATGCAATTCGTCTACCTAGGAGTGCAATTCTTTTCCAAGTTCTGGCGAGCTCTCTACTCCCGTCTCAAAATCAAGCTGGACTTTTCTTCTGCTTACCACCCTCAAACCAACAGCCAGGTAGAGAGAGTTAATAAAATCCTGGGAGACTGTCATTTTGTCTCAACTTGGCAGGACGATTGGGCAGGGCCGGATCATTATTGGCGCTCATGGAGCGCCTGCTCCGGGCCCCGTGCCCGAAGGGGGCCCCTGTCACATTCGGGACATCCCTTTGTCCCTCATGGGTGTAGGAACCGGGGGGACAGATCCCCCACAGAAATTCATGTGGGGGGAGCGATAGTAACAGTATCCCCCATGCCGGACTTCATCTGGTTGCCTGTCTGCAGACGTGATCACCTGGCCCTGACGCTGCAAGAACATCAGCCCCTCTGCCACTTTAAGAGAAGAGGCTGTTGGGACTGGGAGCTTGCCGTGCCCAGGCACATATAGTATGTCCCTGCCAGGCCCCCGGAGCGCAGGGGAGAAAGGAGCACTTCAGCTTTACAATGTGATCCTTTCTGACTTTTTAGGATAAGTGCGTCCTCCACAGTGTGTTCAGCAGGTAAGCCTCCAGTGCCTTTGCACAAACTCCTCCCTTCATATTGTTAGAGCAGATGGCCGGAGAACAGTAAGGGCCGACTGTAAAAATAAAAACACAACTATTAACGCAGATCTTGCCCTGGCTGGCCCGGCTCATGCTACATGCCCTAGTACTCTAGGTCGGTCCATCCCCCTGCCTGTGCCCTTGATACTGAGCAGCTGCAGCCTGTAAAAGCTGTGGAGCGCACAGCAGAGTGAGGCAGACAAGCTAATCTCCTCCCTTGTCTGTGAGCTCGAGCCGACACTTCCCGCCGCTGAGGAAGCTATAAGTTATGACACCTCATCTATCCTCATGGAGAAGAACTCTAGTCACCCTGGCTGGGGCTGTGAGGCCAAATCATCAGGACCCAGGACTTGAATCACTTCTTTGGTTGCTCCTGTCTTTTTATCAGTAAGGTCTGTTTATTATAGCAAGTTTAACCCTTACACAGCATGATAGGAGTAGCCAGAGAGTTGGAACTTATAGGGCTATTTAGAGATTCTCTGGTGTCTGGTATTGTGCCAAGGGACTGGCGCAAGGCTAATGTGGTACCAATCTTCAAGAAGGGCTCTAGGTCTTCGCCAGGCAATTATAGACCGGTAAGTCTAACGTGCATTGTGGGTAAATTGTTTGAAGGACTTATAAGGGATTACATACAGGAATACATAGGGGATAATAGTATTATAAGTGATAGCCAGCATGTGTTTACTAAGGATAGAAGTTGTCAAACCAATCTAATTTGCTTTTATGAAGAGGTGAGTAGAAGCCTTGACAGAGGAATGGCTGTGGATATAGTGTTTCTGGATTTTGCCAAAGCGTTTGATACTGTCCCTCACAGACGTCTGACAGGTAAGTTAAGGTCCTTGGGCTTGGAAACTTTAGTTTGTAACTGGATTGAACACTGGCTCATGGATCGTACCCAGAGAGTGGTGGTCAATGATTCGTACTCTGCTTGGTCCCCGGTATTTAGTGGTGTACCCCAAGGTTCAGTACTGGGCCCGCTGTTGTTTAATTCATTTATCAATGATATAGAGGATGGTATTAGCAGCTCTGTTTCTATCTTTGCAGATGACACCAAGCTTTGTAGCACGGTACAGTCTATAGAGGATGTGCATAAGTTACAAGATGACTTGGATAGACTAAGTGTCTGGACATCCACTTGGCAAATGAGGTTCAATGTGGATAAATGTAAAGTTATGCATCTGGGTACTAATAACCTGCATGCATCGTATGTCTTAGGGGGGATTAAACTGGCAGAGTCACTGGTAGAGAAGGATCTGGGTGTACTTGTAGATCACAGACTACAGAATAGCATGCAATGTCAGGCTGCTGCTTCCAAAGCGGGCAGGATATTGTCATGTATAAAAAGAGGCATGGACTCGAGGGACAGGGACATAATACTCCCCCTTTATAAAGCATTGGTACGGCCTCCCCTGGAATATGCTGTTCAGTTTTGGTCGCCTGTTCATAAAATGGACACTGCGGAGTTGGAAAGGGTGCAGAGACACGCGACTAAACTAATATGGGGCATGGAACATCTTAGCTATGAGGAGCGATTAAAGGAGTTACAATTGTTTAGTCTTGAGAAGAGACGTTTAAGGGGGGATATGATAAACGTATATAAGTATATAAATGGCCCATACAAAAAATATGGAGAAAAACTGTTCCAGGTTAAACCCCCCAAAGGACAAGGGGGCACTCCCTCCGTCTGGAGAAGAAAAGGTTTAGTCTAAAGGGGCGACACGCCTTCTTTACCGTGAGGACTGTGAATTTATGGAACGGTCTACCTCAGGAACTGGTCACAGCAGGAACAATTAACAGCTTTAAAACAGGGTTAGATACATTCCTGGAACAAAATAACATTCATGCTTATGCAGAATTATAAAACTACATCCCTTTCCCTTATCCCCTTACACCCTTCACTTCAATTCCCTGGTTGGACTTGATGGACATATGTCTTTTTTCAACCATACTAACTATGTAACTATGTAATTTATATGTCATGCACTACTATGTCCCTTCTAAACCATTTTTTTTCGCTACCCCAAGCCCCCTTTTCCACTCCTCCAGACCCCTCTGTCCATCCCTAAACCCTCTCTACTCCACCAGACCCCTCTGTCTATCTCTGACCTCTCTGTACTTCTCCAGACCCCTCTGTCTATCTCTGACCTCTCTGTACTTCTCCAGACCCCTCTTTCCATTCCTGACCTCTCTGTACTTCTCCAGACCTCTCTTTCCATTCCTAACCTCTCTATACTTCTCCAGACCCCTTTGTCTAACCCAGACCCCTCTGTGCTCCACCAGGTCCCTAGTGGTCTCTGACCACTCTGCACACCTCCTAATGTGGGGGAACTATACTGCACCTCTAATGTTGGTGAACTGTACTGCACCCCTAATGTGGGGGAACTGTACTGCACCCCTAATGTGCGGGGAACTGTATTGCACCCCTAATGTGCAGGGAACTGTACTGCACCCCTAATGTGTGGGGATCTGTACTGCAAACCTAATGTGCAGGGACTGTACTGCACCCCTAATGTGCAGGGAACTGTACTGCACCCCTAATGTGTGGGGAACTGTACTGCACCCCTAATGTGCGGGGAACTGTACTGCTCCCCTAATGTGCGGGGAACTGTACTGCACCCCTAATGTGCGGGGAACTGTACTGCAAACATAATGTGTGGGGAACTGTACTGCAAACATAATGTGCGGGGAACTGTACTGCACCCCTAATGTGCCGGGAACTGTACTGCACCCCTAATGTGCCGGGAACTGTACTGCACCCCTAATGTGCCAGGAACTGTACTGCACCACTAATGTATGGGGAACTGTACTGCACCCCTAATGTGCGGGGAACTGTACTGCACCCCTAATTTGGGGGAACTACAACATTATGCGGGGGAACTATACTGCACCTAATGTGGGGGAACTGTTGGGGGGGCCCCATCATAATGAAGTTCTCCGTCTTCCAGGCAGCCTTAATCTGGCCCTGCGATTGGGTTGACCTTTTACCTTGGGCAGAATTTTCTTATAATCACAAGGATTCTGAGTCAACAAGGACTTCACCATTCTTTGTATTCCATGGTCATCATCTTCGTCTTCCTCTTCCTCTTACAGCTTCTTCTGGAGTACCTGCCGTAGATGAACAAGTACGCCTCCTCTCATCGTATGAAATCTCAAGCGGATAAGAAGAAAAGTTCTCCTCCAATTTTCGCTCCTGGTGATGAGGTCTGGCTCACTTCTAAATACATCCATTTCAGGATTCCCAGCTACAAATTAGGTCCTTGCTTCCTGGGACCATCCAAGGCTTTGCAAAAAATGAATCCAGTTTCTTACAAGCTTTGTCTGCCATCCTCACTCCGTATTCCCAATTCTTTTAATGTCTTCCTCCTCAGGCTAGTCGTTACAGTTTTTACAAAAAGTCATTGTTCCCTCTCCTGTCTCTGGTTCTTCGGATATCTTTGAAGTGAAGGAGATTCTGGCGATAAAGACCGTAAGAGGGAGACCTTATTTTTTTAGTAGACTGGAAGGGCTTCAGTCCTGAGGAGCCAGAAGAGAATATTTTGGACCACAACTTGGTCCAACATTTTTTGAGACCCAAAAAGAGGGGGAGGCCTAAGGAGGGGGGGGGGATACTGTTACAGCGAACGCTCTGGCCAGTCACATTGGCCATGAGTGCTCTCTTCCTCTCTCCTCCGGCGGGCCCGGGATTCGCATTGTGGGACGCACCCACATGCTAATCTCGGGTCGCCACTCACCTCCTCCTTCTTCTGTTTTCTCCATGTTCTCACACCGTTGACGCAAGCGTCCCCGCATCCTAGGGCGTGCGCGCCTGAGCTCTGAGATTTAAAGGGCCAGTGCACCCTTAATTAGTGTTTGCACCTGTGCCTTCTCTATAAGTATGTGCACCTCCCTCTACCACTTGCCGGATCTTTGTGTGCCCAGTGCCCTAGTGAAAGCGTTTATTGTGTCTTGCCTTACTGTGTTCCTGACCTACCTGCTTCACGACCTGACCTAGATCCTGTGCTGCCTGCCTACTGACCTCTTGCTACGCCCCTGTTCTTGCTACTGTGCTGCCAGCCCTGACCTTCTACTATCCTGACTATGAAATGCCATATTCCTCCTATACCACATTTTCTCCTCAGCAGCCTGTGTGGACGAGTCGTGTCAGGGGTAGCAACCTGGGTGCCACCTGCCACAGCAAAAAAAAGAGAGGCCTGTAATTTTTATCATAGATATACCTCAACTATTAGAGACATAATGAGGGGAAAAAAAATCCATAAAATCACATTGTCTGATTTTAAAAGAATGTGTTAGCAAATTATGGTGGAAAATAAGTATTTGGTCAATAACAAAAGTTCATCTCAATTCTTTGTTATATACCCTTTGTTGGCAATGGTAGAAGTCAAACGTTTTCTGTAAGTCTTCACAAGGTTTTCACACACTGTTGCTGATATTTTGGACCATTCCTCGATGCAGATATCCTCTATAGCAGTGATGTTTTGTGGCTGTCGCTAGGCAACACAGACTTTCTACTCCCTCCAAAGGTTTTCTATGGGGTTGAGATCTGGAGACTGGCTAGGCCACTCCAGGACCTTGAAATGCTTCTGACGAAGCCACTCCGTTACCCGGGTGGTGTGTTTGGGATCATTGTCATGCTGAAAGTCCCAGCCATGTTTCATCTTCAATGCCCATGCTGATGGAAGGAGGTTTTCACTCAAAATATCATGATACATGGCCCTTACATTCATTCCTTTACATGGATCAGTTGTCCTGTCCCTTAGCAGAAAAACAGCCCGAAAGCATGATGTTTCCATCCCCATGCTTCACAGTAGGTATGGTGTTCTTTGGATGCCTCTCAGCATTCTTTCTCCTCCAAACACGATGAGTTGAGTTTCTACCAAAAAGTTCTACTTTGGTTTCATCTGACCATATGACATTCTCCCAATCCTCTTCTGGATCATCCAAATGCTCTCTAGCAAATTTCAGACCGGCCCGGACATGTACTGGCTTAAGCAGGGGGGCACGTCTGGCACTGTATGATATGAGTCCCTGGCGGCGTAGTGTGTTACTGATGGTAGCCTTTGTTACTTTGGTCCCAGCTCTCTGCAGGTCATTCACTAGCCCCCCCCCCCCCGTGTGGTTCTGGGAGTTTTGTTCACCATTCTTGTGATCATTTTGACACCATGGGGTGCGAGCTTGCGTGGAGCCCCAGATCGTGGAGCCCCAGATCGAGGGAGATTATCAGTGGTCTTGTATGTCTTCCATTTTCTAATAATTGCTCCCACAGTTGATTTCTTCACACCAAGCTGCTTGCCTATTGCAGATTCAGTCTTCCCAGATTCAGTCTGGTGCAGTACAACTTTGTTTCTGGTGTCCTTCGACAGCTCTTTGAGTTTAAAGTGTGACTGTTTGAGGTTGTGGACAGGTGTCTTTTATAATGATAACAAGTTCAAACAGGTGCCATTAATACAGGTAACGAGTGGAGGACAGAGGAGACACTTAAAGAAGAAGTTACAGGTTTATTTTACCAAGGAATTTACCAATGTGATTTCCTGTATTATTTCCCCCCATTCTGTCTCTCATAGTTGAGGTGTACCTATGATGATAGGCCTTTCTCATCTTATTAAGTGGAAGAACTTGCACAATTGGTGGCTGACTAAATACTTTTTTTTCCCTGCTGTATGGGGGGATAGGGAGCAGTATATATGTGTGAGTGACCCCTATTATTTTGACATAAAATATATGGCATAGCAATAAAATACTAGTGGGGGGGATTTTGCAATCTTTGCGAGGTTTTGGTTTTACGCAGTGCACTGCATGGTGGGTCTGTGGGTCAATACGATTATAATGATACCCATCGGCAATCTTCTTGTACAGCTTAGGCAGCCTGCCCAAGAAGATCCTGTGGCCCCAAGGATGGTAAAATACCTCCAGCTACCATTTTCACACATCGGACTCCAATAAGACCCCCCCCAACCCCACTGTGACCTTAATTTTTCTAATAGATGCCATGATCTGCATTGATCACAGCATCTAAAGGGTTAATGGCGGACATCAGCAGTGAGTCTCTAGCTGCTACCAGAACTCACCCGCTGTGAAGCATACTGCAGAGCTGTTCATTTATGGCATGTGTTTTGAACGGGTTAAAGGTCATCACCTAATCACGTGGATTTATGACATTTGTCAGGTCACGGTTGCAGCCATTTGCAGTTTGCAGTGCAACTAGATTAGCTAAGATGCAGCACAATGAAAAGGAGACAGTTTTCTTTAACAGGGTCAACAATGGGCACCACTTTCAATTTTGCCCAGGGCCACACTTAAAGGGGTACTCCGGTGCTTAGACATCTTATCCCCTATCCAAAGGATAGGGGATAAGATGCCTGACCGCGGGAGTCCCGCCGCTGGGGACCCCCGTGATCTTGCACGCGGCACCCCGTTTGTAATCAGTCCCCGGAGTGTGTTCGCTCCGGGTTTGATTACGGGCGACCACAGGGCGGGGAGCGTGTGATGTCACGCCTGCGTCCCCGTGTGACATCACGCTCCGCCCCTCAATGCAAGCCTATGGGAGCGGGCTGCAGTGGGACAGGTGCAGTAAGAGGATCCTAAACAAGTGTTCCGGTGGCACATTTAATAGCTGTGGTGGGGATGTCTTTTTTTTTTAGTAAATCAGTGGCGGGCGCACTGATTGCAATGTCCAGAGGCAACTCTTCTATTAGACCACTTAGGCTGTTGCCTAGGGCCTCACTCTGGCCCCCACCCCTGTAAGTAGCAGCCCATCTGCTACCTTAAGAGAAATGCTGTGTGCAGGCATGTCTACTATGTCCTTGCCTCACCCCAGCTGCTTTCCAAAGAGGGGAGAAAGGAGGAGTTGTCTCCCCACTCCTGGTGCCTGTTTCGGTGCATCCTTGATCGGCTCCGGCTCCAGCCTCCACTGTTTCTTCCATGTCCTCCAATGGAAAGAAAAGATTGCAAGGTGGCTGTCAGGTAAGGTTATCAATTTGTACTGTGACATCACTGTGCATATTAATCTTGTACTGTGACATCACTGTGCGCATTGTCCCTGTACAGTAACATCCCTGAACATATGAACCCAGTAATGTGACATCACTGTGGGTATCCCTGTAGTGTGGCATCACCATGTATTATCTCTGTACTGTGACATCACTGTGCACATTAACCCTGTAATGTGACATCACTGTGCATATGAACCCTGGACTGTGATGTTACTGTGCATATTAACCCTGTATTGTTTTGTCACTGTGCACATTATCCCTGCACAGTACAGTGATATCACAGTACAGGGATAAAGCGCAAAGTGATGTCACAGAACAGTGTACTGTACAGGCATAAATAATATACAATGAAAATACTCACTGTGTTGTCACAAAGAAGGGATGACCATCCCCCATTTGGCCGAACCAACCCCCCCCCCCCCCCTCAAAGCCAAGCCTATTTGACAGTGGAATAGGCAAAAATTATGATTTATCTGCCTTATTGCTGTTTTTATGATGATAAATGTCCCTCTTTGTCATTTTTCTTGATCTCAGCACTGTTTGCCAGTAGCCACTGCATATTTCTTTTTGACCAAAGCATTTGAGAATGCCTAAGGGCTCTTGCTGGGCTGTATGAAGTGTCCATCTAGCATTTACTTCAGCAAAGTCTTTGCCTCTTGCTAGAGAATTACTTATTAATGTTTATCTGTAGTCCCAAGCTGACCTGATACACAGTGAGTAGAGATGAGCAAATCGAAGTTGACGAACCCGAATTCCTTACGAATTTCATGAAAAATTCGATTTGCAATGAATACGAATATCGCCGCGATTCTATCGCGCAAATCGCTTAATTAAACTCCATTTTACAGCGTTCCAGGCTGCGTGTGTGTGAATAGCTCATATCACAGCGTTACACTGCAACTGCTAGTCACATCTGCATTAGGGAAAGGCAGGAGTGCAGAGTGCTGTACTGTTACACTGAGAAGGATCATTGATAGCTAAACCTCCTATTCACTTTATTGAGCATTGCAGCAGAGAGGGGCAGATAGCTGTCAGCTGCCTCATACAGATCAACAAGCTGCCTGAACTTTCTGAAGCACGTTATCTCCTCATTGTTCAGCCCAATTGAGTTTATTTTTATTTGCGTGCAATTTATGGTTTAATCCCTGGATTTTTTTTGTGGTGCTGCACTGTTGGGTCCTGCTGCTGTTCAGAAATACGTGATTGTTCAGTGGACTGTAGTGCATTTGCACCATTTTGTACCGGTTAATCTGTCAAGGGGCTGGCTACATACTGTGCAAGTCTCAAAAATACTATTCACCGACAGTTTTTTTTTTTTTTAAACAGTTTTTTCTGTGCATAGTTACGCATATATAACTGCCCTCATCAGTTCATACCGCATAGGTACATCCAAGTATTGTACCATTTAGTACCTGTTAATCTGTCAATGTGCTCCAAACCGTCAAAATCCAAACAATAGTATCCACCGGCTGGTGTATTACAAAAATACAGAGTTTTTTCTGCTAATAGTTAGGCATATTACTGCCCTCATCAGTTCATACCGCATAGGTACATCCAAGTATTGTACCATTTAGTACCTGTTAATTTGTCAATGTGCTCCAAACCGTCAAAATCCAAACAATAGTATCCACCGGCTGGTGTATTACAAAAATACAGAGTTTTTTCTGCTAATAGGCATATTACTGCCCTCATCAGTGCATACCGCATAGGTACATCCAAGTATTGTACCATTTAGTACCTGTTAAGCTGTCATGGTGCTCCAAACCGTCAAAGTCCAAACAATAGTATCCACCGGCTGGTGTTTTACAAAAATACAGAGTTTTTTCTGCTAATAGGCATATTACTGCCCTCATCAGTGCATACCGCATAGGTACATCCAAGTATTGTACCATTTAGTGCCTGTTAATCTGTCAAGGGACTACATACTGTTCAAGGACAGCCGTAAGTAATCACCTGCTGCTGTTCTAGACAAATACTGTTTAAAGAGTAGTGTAGCGTATTGTAATACCCTCATAAATGCACTAAGTATGTCAGGCAGAGAAGTACCAGGACGTGCACAGAGGAGTGGCAAAGGCCTAAATACTTCAGGCAGATTTGGCAGCAGACTTGGGGCGAGTGGCAGCAGGAGTCGCAGCGAGAGGCCTGAGCTCCCGTTATCAGCCAGCGGTCGTGTCTCCACCAGCAACCCATCTGCCGTCGTCGATTGGTTAACACGCTCATCCACATCATCACAAGTGACACCTGACACCCTCAGTCAACAGTCGGTGGGTTCCCCAGACACAACGCTCAGTTGGCATGGCCCGGGAGCAGTCTGTGTCCTCCCATTGCCTTTGTCCTATGCTGTTCCCTCTCCTAAAGAAGTATCCTATGCGGTTGGTTCAGCTCCACTGTTAACTGAGGATGATCCAATAGAGGACAGTCAGCAGCTACTGGACAGCCAAGAAGGGGAGGAGACATGTGCCGCTTGCTCCGCTAGGCGGCTAAGTAGTAATGCGGAAAGTGACGTCGGAGGCGGTGTTGCAAGTGTTCAGGGTCCTGAAGCAGACACTGTTGGGGAACCTGAGGAGGACATCAGTGACGTGCACACAACTGTTGATGATGATGAAGCCGATCGCAATTGGGAGCCGGGTGCAGAAGGGGCTTCATCATCATCAGGAGAAGAGAGTTGCAGGTTGCCCTTGAGGCAGCAAGGCGGTAGCACGTTTGGCAGTCAGCGTGGTGGCAGTAGTGGAAATTCAGGAGCCAAACGTGCCCGGGGGAGACCACCTGCTTCGCGGCAGCCTACCTTTCCGGGAGGTAGTGGAACAGGGGTTCCTGGAGATGGCGCCAGTAGCAGTCAATTATTGCAGACTGTGGGTGGAAAAATCAGCTACTCGGCGGTGTGGAAGTTTTTCATAAGGCATCGGGAGGAGGTTCACGTAGCCACATGCAAGCTCTGTCGGCAGAAGGTGAAGCGTGGCCAGGGTTCCAATGTCGACACCACGGCCCTGCGTCAACACATGCTTCGCCACCATAAAGCGGCCTGGGAGAACCGTGGCTCTGATGTAGTGGTCCAGCCTGCTGCATCACCCAGTGGCCGTCTGCTTCCTCCTTCTTCCAGCCAAGGCTCCACCACCTCAGCCGAAGGGAGCTGTGTGTCAAACCCTCTGTCTGTCGTTCCTGCTTCTCCCGCTTTTAGCCAGCCATTCCGCCGAACAATCCATCGGCGAAGCCATGTCCAAGAGACAACAGTATGCGCCCACTCATCCAACGGAGCAGAAGTTGAATGTGCTCCTGTCCAAGTTGCTGGTGTTGCAGTCCCTCCCTTTTCAAGTGGTGGACTCTGCACCTTTCAGAGAATTGATGGCTTGTGCCGAGCCGAGGTGGAGAGTCCCAAGCCGTGATTTCTTTGCGAAGAAGGCAGTACCAGCCCAGCATAAGTTTATACAAGAGAAGGTGGGCCAGTCCTTGAGCCTGTCGGTGTGTTCAAAAGTGCATGGCAGCGCCGACGTGGGGAGCTGTAACTACGGAGAGGGACAATACTTGTCTTTTACGGCTCACTGGGTAAATGTGGTTCCTGCACAGCCACAACAGCAACTTGGACAGGTCACACCGCTTCCTCCTCCACGCTCTCGCTCCCAGGCAGTTGGTCCTGTTACAGTGTGTGATGCCGCCTCCTCATGCTCCACCGTGTCCTCGACCTCCACTGCACGTCCAAATCTCGGTGGCCATTCATCGTAACATGTGTGTAGGGCACGGCGATGTCAAGCTGTTCTTCACATGGTTTGCCTTGGCGAACAGAATCACACAGGGGAGGAACTGCTAAAGTTCATTCGTAAAGAAATCCGAGTATGGCTTACTCCACGAAATCTGGAAATGGGAACCATGGTGACAGACAACGGGAAGAACATTGTGTCCGTGCTGCGACAAGGAAGTGTGAAACATGCGCCCTGCATGGCACACGTGTTGAATCTGGTTGTCAAGCACTTCCTCAAGTCTTCACCCCATTTGCAAAACATCCTGAAAATGGCAAGGAAACTGTGCATGCACTTCAGCCACTCGTACACCGCCAAGCACACCTTCCTTCAGCTGCAGCGTCAGAACGGTATCCCACAACATAGTCTTATTTGTGACGTTGCCACACGCTGGAATTCCACCCTCCATATGTTGGACAGACTATACGAACAAAGAAAAGCCATCACGGATTTCTTGATGATCCAAGCAGATAGGAGTACTCCCCTGTGTAACTTCAATGTGAACCAGTGGCAGCTCATACGTGACACCTGCCATTTGCTGAGGCCCTTTGAGGAAGCCACATTATTTGTGAGTCGCCTGGATTACACCATGAACGACGTAATTCCACTCCTACATTTCCTACAACAAATGATTGAAACCATGGCTGTTCACGGCAATGGAGACGTTGCGCCTACATCTCAAGGCTACATGATCCCTGTGGGGGCTGAACTGGAGGAGGAGGATGATGAGGGGCAGAGCGGAGCACAGTTTAGGTTGGATGAGATGACCGATGATTCTAGTCTTCGGACAGGAGAGGAGGAGCAGGAGCAGTCAGAGGAGCTGGAGGGTTATGAGGAAGTTGAGACAGAGGACCCAGACACACCGTTGCAGTATGCAGTGGAGATGGAGGCAGGTAGTCCCTCCGAGTCACTGGCGCAAATGGCACGATGCATGCTCAGTTGCTTGCGTAGTGACCCCTGGATCTCCACCTTATTAGACCCTCTCTACCATCCCAAAATGGGGGCCTTTTGTACACCCACTAAGAGGGAGGACAAGCTGACCTACTACAGAGAGATTCTGCGTAGTCAGTTGGCTGATGCCTATCGGCCACGTGGTCCATCCACTCGCAGGTCTGACTCGGGGGGCCCTCTGTGCTCACCTTCCACTGCCATGGCTGCTGGGGAGGGGAGGGGTGGGAGGAGCAGTACCAGCTCAATCAGCAGCAGCCTGAGTCTACGGTCGCTGATGAGTAGCTTTCTTCACCCGCATAGTGAAGCTACTCATCAGCAGCAGGTAGACATGGAGCGGGACCTGAACCAGCAGGTGGTGGCATACCTTGACATGGCCATGCCAACAACCATTGAAGATCCGCTGGACTTCTGGGCAGCCAAACTTGATTTATGGCCACAACTAGCAGAGTTTGCCCTGGAAAAGCTGTCCTGCCCGGCCAGTAGTGTGCCATCAGAGCGGGTGTTTAGTGTGGCTGGGGCCATAGTCACCCCAAGGCGAACTCGTCTGTCCACTAAAAATGTGGAGAGACTGAAGTTTTTCAAGATGAATCAGGGATGGATCAGCCAGGATTTCCAGCCACCAATGCCAGAGGCCTCAGAGTAGATTGACCAAGCTGCTCCACCAACATTTCCCAATTATGGTTGGTTATGAAACCCTCTTGGGTTATCAATTAGGGTTATGGAACCCTCTTTGGTACAGCAATTGCCTGCTCCTGGCTCATCCTGTGTCTTTCAGGAACTACTTGCCTCACTGATGCTTCTGGCCTTGGGCCTTTAATTTTTGGAAGTTTAGCAGTAGCTAAATATATGCTTAATGCAAATGTCAACATTGATCTTTAAATGTAAGGGGTTATGAAACCCTCTTGGGTACTGTGAATGCCTGCTCCATACTCATTCTGTGTCTTTCAGGAACTACTTGCCTCCCTGCCCTCAGGCCTTGGGCCTTCAATTTTTGGATATTTAGCAGTAGCTAAATACATGCTTAATGCAAATTTCAACATTGACTTTTAAATGTAAAGGGATGGTTATGAAACCCTCTTGGGTACTGCTCCTGACTCATTCTGTGTCTTTCGGGAACTACTTGCCTCCCTGATGCCTCAGGCCTTGGACCTTCAATTTTTCGATCTTTAGCAGTAGCTAAATACATGCTTAATGCAAATTTCAACATTGACTTTTAAATGTAAGGGGATGGTTATGAAACCCTCTTGGGTACTGCGAATGACTGCTCCTGACTCATTCTGTGTCTTTCGGGAACTACTTGCCTCCCTGATGCCTCAGGCCTTGGGCCTTCAATTTTTGGATGTTTTGCAGTAGCTTAATACATGCTTAATGCAAATTTCAACATTGACTTTTAAATGTAAGGGGTTGGTTATGAAACCCTCTTGGGTACTGCGAATGACTGCTCCTGACTCATTCTGTGTCTTTCGGGAACTACTTGCCTCCCTGATGCCTCAGGCCTTGGGCCTTCAATTTTTGGATGTTTTGCAGTAGCTAAATACATGCTTAATGCAAATTTCAACATTGATCTTTAAATGTAAGGGGTTGGTTATGAAACCCTCTTGGCTACTGCGAATGACTGCTCCTGACTCATTCTGTGTCTTTCGGGAACTATTTGCCTCCCTGATGCCTCAGGTCTTGGGCCTTCAATTTTTGGATGTTTTGCAGTAGCTAAATACATGCTTAATGCAAATTTCAACATTGATCTTTAAATGTAAGGGGTTGGTTATGAAACCCTCTTGGCTACTGCGAATGACTGCTCCTGACTCATTCTGTGTCTTTCGGGAACTATTTGCCTCCCTGATGCCTCAGGCCTTGGGCCTTCAATTTTTGGATGTTTTGCAGTAGCTAAATACATGCTTAATGCAAATTTCAACATTGATCTTTAAATGTAAGGGGTTGGTTATGAAACCCTCTTGGGTACTGCGAATGACTGCTCCTGACTCATTCTGTGTCTTTCGGGAACTACTTGCCTCCCTGATGCCTCAGGCCTTGGGCCTCAAATTTTTGGAAGTTTAGCAGGAGCTTATACATGCTTAATGCTAATTTCAACAATGATCTTTAAATTCTCGGTGCTCTGCTAGGGCCTTCTCCTACCCCGTCGGGGCCGATCCAAGGACCTCACTAAACCATCCAATCGGTAGTAGAGACATGCGGTGTGTACAAAGGGCAGGGACTTAATGAACCCGAGCTTATGACCAGCTTATGACCAGTTGTGATTCTTCTTTCCTGGCAAATAATTACAATCCCTGATCCCTATCGCGAAGGGGGTTCAGCGGGTTACCCGCACCTGTCGGTGAAAGATAGACACACGCTGGTCCGTTCAGTGTAGCGCGTGTGCAGCCCTGGACATCTGAGGGCATAACACACCTGTTATTGCTCGATCTTGAGTGATCGTGCAATGCAAGGGGTTATTAAAGCCTCTGGGGTACTGCTGATGCCTACTCCTGACTGCTCCTGTGTCTTTCAGGAAGTACTTGACTTCCTGATGCTTCTGGGCTTGGGCCTTTAATTTTAGGATTTTTGAAATACATACATACATGCTTAATTAAAATTTCAACATTTATGGTGCAATGTATGGGGTTAGTAAACACTCTTGGGTAGTGTTTTTTTCAAATTTTCTGATAATTATTACAGTAATAAACCTGAATTTTCCCCAATAATAACCATTATAGCATTGAACGATTGTTGCGTGTGATTTTTTAAGTAAAATTTAAAAAAAAAAATACACAGAGGGATGAACTCTGCTTCTTTATTTCATAAAACATTCTTTTATAGAATGTCTTTTGGTGGTCCACCGTCCTGCATTATAGAGTCTTCTGGACTCTTGGATATGCGCTTGTTCTTAAACAAAGGTACAAAAACCAAAAATGGCCGGTCAGGGCTATGGAGACGTTGCGCCTACATCTTACGGCCACATGAGCCCTGTGGGTGTTTGTGAGATTAGGTCTTTTGTACCCACACGGCTGGGTCCGGGACACAAATTTTGATTTAAATTTCAAATAAAAGAATCACAGATTTCAATGGTCTCCTCATGCTGCAGCCAACTCCAGGCTGCGTCATTCTGATAATATATAGAGAGCACTCGCTGTCCTAAATTTTCGTTAAAATATTTTGTCAAAAAATGTTTGTCTTTTTTATTAGGGATTGTGAAGCTTTGGTGCGTACTCATGCATCAGCCAACTCCAGGCTGTGTCATTCAGGCAATATATGGGTTACTGATGCCGCTGCTGGGCCTGGGCCTGGGAATTTCAAATTTTCTCATGGGTAGCACCCGCTATCCAAAATCTTTTTCAAAAATGTCTAAAATTGTGGTGTTTTTTTTTGGAGGGATTGTGAAGCCCTGGTGTGTACTCGTGCATCAGCCAACTCCAGGCTGTGTCATTCAGGCAATATATGGGTTGCTGATGCCACTGTGGGGCCTGGGTCTGGTAATTTCACATTTTCTCATAGATAGCACCCGCTATCCCAAATCTTTCTCAAAAATTTCTAAAATTGTGGTGTTTTTTTGGAGGGATTGTGAAGCCCTGGTGTGTACTCGTGCATCAGCCAACTCCAGGCTGTGTCATTCAGGCAATATATGGGTTGCTGATGCCGCTGTTGGACCTGGGTCTGGGAATTTCAAATTTTCTCATAGGTAGCACCTGCTATCCAAAATCGTCAGTTTAAATTTCTTAATTTATCTTTTAATCTTAGGGATTGTGAAGGCCTAGTGCCTACTCATGCTGCTGGCAACTCCGGGCTGTGTCATGCATCCACTATATGGTCTCCTCATGCTGCCAACACCTCCATGCTGTGTCATTCAGCCACTATATGGTGTCCTCATGCTTCAGCCTCATCCAAGCTGTGTCATTCAGCCACTATATGGTGTCCTCATGCTGACAACATGTCCATGCTGTGTCATTCAGCCACTATATGGTGTCCTCATGCTGACAACATGTCCATGCTGTGTCATTAAGCCACTATATGGTCTCCTCATGCTGACAACACCTCCATGCTGTGTCATTCAGCCACTATATGGTGTCCTCATGCTTCAGCTTCATCCAAGCTGTGTCATTCAGCCACTATATGGTGTCTTCATGCTGCCAACATGTCCATGCTGTGTCATTAAGCCACTATATGGTGTCCTCATGCTGACAACACCGCCATGCTGTGTCATTCAGCCACTATATGGTGTCCTCATGCTTCAGCTTCATCCAAGCTGTTTCATTTAGCCACTATATGGTGTCCTCATGCTGCCAACACCTCCACACTGTGCCATTCAGCCACTATATGGTGTCCTCATGCTGCCAACACCTCCATTCTGTGTCATTGAGCCCCTATATGGTGTCCTCATGCTTTAGCCTCATCCAAGCTGTGTCATTCAGCCACTATATGGTGTCCTCATGCTGCCAACGCCTCCACACTGTGCCATTCAGCCACTATATGGTGTCCTCATGCTGCCAACACCTCCATTCTGTGTCATTGAGCCACTATATGGTGTCCTCATGCTTTAGCCTCATCCAATCTGTGTCATTCAGCCACTATATGGTGTCCTCATGCTGCCAACACCTCCACACTGTGCCATTCAGCCACTATATGGTGTCCTCATGCTGCCAACACCTCCACGCTGTCATTCAGTCACGATATGGTCTCCTGAAACTGATGCCATCACCAGGCTCTGTCATTGTGCTGCTGTGCGGCAGTGATTCTAAAAGCGATGCCGGTAATCTGCATGTTATTCTGAATAACAGTATTATTTCACTAACCCAGCACACTCCATATGTGTTTTAGAACACAGCAAAATGTTCTATACCCCTATAGAGGGTGTATGTAGGCTAGAAATAGCCTTTTTTAATATATATTTGCTGCGAAAAAATTCGGATCGAAACAAACTTTTCCGGAAAATTGGGCGAATCGGCCGAATCGAATTTTTGAAAAGTTCGCTCATCTCTAACAGTGAGAATAGGACAATGAGTATTCACTGGCTCAACTTGCCTTTTGAACTCATGCATATTGGTCATCTCTAAGGGAAAATATTTCAGCCATCAGATTTCTAGGTGCTAGCACAACTTTGCATAGGTTGACATTTGCCACTCTTAGGTGTTTCTATCCAGCATGAAGACACACAACACTCTGGCTACTGCTCCTCCTCTTTGTAAAGCCAATTCAGTGAGAATGGGAGATTCTCTTAATGATTACAGGGGCGGTGCCGTCAATACTTCATGGCTCACAGAAATAATAACCGATCAACATGGTGGAACTCTGTATTTGTTGGTGGCTCAAAGAAAGATAGATATATCAGCTCACCCATAAATCCACATAGACAGATATCGTTCCTCTCAGTACATCTCAGATTGGAAGCTCCGGGCTGAACACTGAAGCCGTGTCTCCAGGTGGATTCATCAGAAAAAGGTAAGGTGAAAAAGTCCGGCTCCCATGGGAGTAAAAAATATAATTTTATTGATCCATATTAAAATCCAAAAACACAAATGGATTAAAAGTACATATACACAGAAGGAAACACCTCCGACGCGTTTCGACTTAACAAGTCTTAGTCATGGAGAGATAAGATAATTATCTCTCCATGACTAAGACTTGTTAAGTTGAAACGCGTCGGAGGTGTTTCCTTCTGTGCATATGTACTTTTAATCCATTTGTGTTTTTGGATTTTAATATGGATCAATAACATTATATTTTTTACTCCCATGGGAGCCGGACTTTTTTCACCTTACCTTTTTCTGATCTGTATTTGTTGGATCTGGCATTATTTAAGCATTCTTTGCAGGTAGATCTGAGCAGCTTCTTGTTTAGGATCCAGTTCTTGGGTTAAGGGCCTGACTAGTTCACGTAACTCGCTAACCCCCTGTATAATGGGAACCTGTGAGTATTAGGCACAGTGTACCAGCACTTTCTTTTTCAACTCCACCTCAAACTAAAATTCTCACTTACATAACTTCTACGGTAGGGATTGATAGTTTTTTGGCCACCTTAGGCTGCACACATGCTGCACTATTTGCATTCAGCAAGGAAGAGCAGTTTAAAGGACATCTGCAGTTTAAAGGACATCCGAAAACAACTTATCCCCTATCCACAGGGTATGCACCGGTTTATGTGCGTAGCATTGCCCTCACTGAGGTCAACGGTATTCCCCCTCACCATACAGCTTTATTGGAGAGGCGGGGAGGCACGAACGCTCCCATAGACATACATGGAGGGGCAGAGAGAGCCGGGGGCCCCGTGCAGGAGATCGCGGGAGATCCCAGCGGTTCTGAACCCCCCGCGATCAGACACTTATCCCCTATCCTGTGGATAGGGCATAAGATGTTTTTCGCTACATATTTCCTTTAAAATGCGTATTGCAGTTGACAGATTCCCTTGAAATTCTGGCTAGTAAAAGCAGGACAGTTTATATGATATTGGGTAAAATACCCTTCCTAACTGCACTCTCAGCATATTCTGATGGTAAACCAATGCTTTATTCTGGGTGCTTTTCAATATCCAAATATAGCATATGGATTTATATTACAGATCCATTTTTTCAGACACCATTGGCTTGGGAAAAATCTGTCATTTGATGGATTTCATGTCGAAATACACCCTGTTCCAAATTATTATGCAAATTATATTTTTTCTCATTTACCTAAATAATTGATGTAAATAACAGTCAGCATAATTCTCATGTTATCAACTATTAAGAGAACAATTCAAATTTTATTGAACAAACCTAATGATAACCAAATTTTTTTTTAAACATAAAAAACGTACAATGCACTGTTCCATATTATTATGCACAGTAAGTTTCAAAACACTTTATATGTTGTAAAGAACTGAAAATTGTCATTTGTTGTGTTTGCAGCATATTTACTGAAATCAAAAGCTATTTCAATCAAACTTTTAACAATATTTTAACTTTTTAAACATTTTAACAGGTCACCTTACATTTTAACATAGGACCCCTTATTTGATAGCAGCTTCACAAGTCTTGCATCCATTGAACTTGTGAGTTTTTGGACAGTTTCTGCTTTAATTTGTTTGCAAGATGTCAGAATAGCCTCCCAGAGCTGCTGTTTGGATGTAAACTGCCTCCCACCCTCATAGATCTTTTGATTGCGAAAGCTCCAAAGGTTTTCAATAGGATTGAGGGGAGAGGAGGATGTAGACCACACCATGACTTTCTCTCCTTTTATTCCCATAGCAGCCACTGATGCAGAGGTATTCTTTGTAGCATGAGATGGTGCATTGTCATGCATGAAGATGATTTTATTACGGAAAGCATAGTTCTTCCTTCTGTACCAAGGAAGAAAGTGGTCAGTCAGAAACTCCACATACTTTGCAAAGGTCATCTTTACACCTTCGGGGACTCTAAAGGGGCCGACCAGCTCTATTCCCATGATTCCGCCCCAAAACATGACTCCACCAGCACCTTGCTGATGTTGCAGCCTTGTTGGAACAGGGTGACCGTCCACCAACCATCCACTACTCCATCCAGTTACTCCATCCAGGGTTTCACAGCACTCATCAGTGACCAGGACTGTTTGAAAATGAGTCTTCATGTATATTTCAGGGGTGGCCGAATATAAGGCTTATGTACAGTTGCAAGACTCTGGCAGGCTCTACACCTTGATGTCCATGGGACTCCAGATGCATCAGCAGCTTCAAGTATCTGTTTGCTGCTATGTAATGGTATTTTAGCAGCAGCTCTCTTGATCCAAAGCATGGATCTGGCAGAAATCTTCCTCACTGTGCCTTTATCTGCACAAACCCGTCTGTAGTCTGAATCAGCCACAAATATCTTAATAGTGCGATGATCTCACTTAAGTTTTAGTAAAATATCGGATGTTTTCATACCTTGTCCAAGGCATAGAACTATTTCACTCTTTTCAGCAGCAGAGAGATCCTTTTACTTCCCCATATTGTTTAAAAATAGTGCTCAGCTTAATAATGGGGAACACCCACCTTTAGTAGTTTTTCCATTAAATTGGGCTCACCTGGCAATCTAATTATCACAGGTGTCCGAGATTGTTTTCAGTGATCAAAAGAGCCCTGAGACACAATGTCATCCATGAGTTAAACTGAAAAACTAAATATTACATTTTTGTGACACAAATATCATTTGCATAATAATTTGGAACAGATTGTATGTTCATATATAAATATAAATAAGTGGACAATTTCCCAGAATAAACCTGGCCCTGTATTGAGAATATATTCTTTATGGAACTAATGTAAACCTTAAATTTTTTATTTTTTTTGGTGGCAATTTGTGTGCAATCTTTTCAAGAAAACAACTTGAATGTAATGTGGCATGGTCAGCTTTCTGCAGTTGCTTTGGTAAATTTTAAAAAATTGCTGTAAATTTTTCAGCAAACACTCAAATGTTTGTGCAACCTCACGCCAGCCCAGACCACACATAGAGACTAGTCTACACTTACTTTTGGATTTTTGATAAACATGCACTTTAAAAAAAAAAATACATTTGGGGGAAGTACATATGACATATGCTTAGGCAAACCGGGGTAAATAGATTGACTCCCCCCATAGTACACAAGTGTGAATAAGGCCCTAGTGAATAGAGCATTATTTATTCTTTTCAATTTATTTTCAGTTGGGGATATTTATCAAAACCTGTCCAGAGAAAAAGTTGTTGAGTTGCCCATAGCAACCAATCAGATCGCTTCTTTCATTTTTAGAGGCCTTTTCAAAAATGAAAAAAATCTATCTGATTGTTTGGTATGGGCAACTCAGCAACTTTTTCTCTGGACAGGTTTTGATAAATATCCCCAACTGAAAATAGATTGAAAATAATAAATAATGCTCCATTCACTAGGGCCTTATTCACACTTGTGTACTATGGGGTATCTCCCCCAATGTTTGTATTAAACGTTGCTTGTTTTTATGTTCTATTTATAGTGGATATAAAAAAAAAAATCAAATGACACTTTTTGCTGAATAATTTTTTTTGTAAATTATGTTGTAATTATGTTGAAATCTAATATTTTATATTAGATCGCCGCGATACCGCTGCTGGGGACCCCGGGGATCGCCGCTGCGGCACCCCGCCATCATTACTGCACAGAGCGAGTTGGGGGCGGGCGATACAGGGGCCGGAGCATCGTTACGTCACGGCTCCTCCCCTCGTGACGTCACGGCCCGCCCTTGTCAATACAAGTCTATGGGAGGGGGCGTGGTGACGTCACAAGGGGAGGAGCCGTGACGTAACGATGCTCCGGCCCCTGTATTGCCCGTCATTACGTGCAGAGCGATCTCGCTCTGTGCAGTAATGATAGCGGGGTGCTGCAGAAGCGATCCCCGGGGTCCCCAGCAGCGGGACCCCGGCGATCTGACATCTTATCCCCTATCCTTTGGATAGGGGATAAGATGTCTAGGGGCGGAGTACCCCTTTAAGGACAAGGCCAATTTTATTTTTGCGTTTTCGTTTTTCCTCCTCGCCTTCTAAAATCCTCTTTTATATTACCATCTACAGACCCATATAAGGGCTTGTTTTTTGCGTGAACAATTGTACTTTGTAATGAAACCTCTCATTTTACCATAAAATGTACGACAAACCTAAAAAATTATTTTTTTAGGGAGGAAATTTTAATGAAAACCACAATTTTGTACATTTTGGAGGGTTTCGTTTTCACACTGTACACTTTACGGTAAAAATGACATGTGTTCTTTATTCTGTGGGTCAATACGATTAAAATTATACCCATGGCTATATACTTATATATTTTTGTACCACTTTAAAAAAAATCAAAAACTTTTTGACCGAAATCAGTAATCTAAAATCGCCCTATTTTGACCACCTATAACTTTTTCAAGGGCGGTATGAGGGCTCATTTTTTGTGCTGTCATCTCTACTTTTTATCGATACCACATTTGCATATATAAAACTTTTAGATCATTTTTTATTAATTTTTTTAATAAAATGGGACAAAAAAAGCTGCCTTTTTGGACTTTTATTTTTTACGTTTACGCCGTTGACAGTACAGGATCATTAACATTATATTTTGATAGTTTGTACATTTACACACACGGCGATACCAACTATGTTTATATATTTTTTTAAATTACGCTTTTTGGGGGTAAAATATAAAAAACTGACAATTTTCATTTTTATTGGGGGAGGGGACTTTACACTTTTTTTTTACTTTTTATTTTTACATTTTTCAACTTTTTTTTTTACACTTTTTATGTCCCCATAGGGGACTATCTATAGCAATCATTTGATTGCTAAAACTGTTCAGTGCTATGCATAGGACATAGAACTGATCAGTATTATCGGCTATCTTCTGCTCTGGTCTGCTCGATCTCAGACCAGAGCAGGAGACGCAGGGAGACGGACGGAGGCAGCACATGACAGATGATCGGATCGCTGCGGCAGCGATGCGGGCGATCCGATCATCTATTTTAACTTGTACATTGCCGCAGATGCTGTACTGATCACGGCATCTGAGGGGTTAATGGCAGACATGGTCGGATGTCGGCCATTACCGGTGGGTCCCCGGCTGCTACTAGCAGCGGGAACCTGCCGTGTATGATTCAAGCACCACTCCGATGCTCCCGGTCATATGCAGGGCGTGAAGTACCGCCAAACCAGGACGTTCATTTACGTCCGTGGTCGTTAAGGGGTTAAAGTGAGCTCAGTAAAAGGGAAGTTTAACATATCTTTGCTCTACAGTATTAATGATGCTAACCCTTTCACATGAAATGCTATTAAGTAAAGGTCACTTCATATCTGGTAGCTTTACAAATATATAAAATGAAGTAAATAAACACAGCATCTTCAGTTACATAAATATACTTAAAGTTGATTAAATCTTAGTATGTACAAAATAAACATTTCCTGAGAACTGTGTGTTATTTTGTACTATTCTTTTACCATATCCTCTAGCAAAATATTCCTGTCATTGTAACATGGCCCAGCGTCAGTCTTTTGGCAAATAGCAGAAAGAATAAAATTTTATTAAGGGAAATTGAACTCTCATTATGTGTAAACCATCTTATGCTCTGCTGGGATGTAATAATGCTTTGGACACAAGTTCACATAAGGCACTTCAAAGTCTCTTTTATTAACTTTACAATTGGCCTTGGCTAAATGTTAGCTGTGCTTGGAGTGCAAAAATTAGATTTTCTGTTCATAGAGCTTTTTAAACCAAATGTCAAAAATAACAACCATTCAAATGCATTTTTTTACAGGATGATATATGTATATTTGTAAAATACATTGTATTTTACATGTACACCATTGACCTTGCGGTTTAATTAATGCAATATTTTATTAGCTTGGACATTTATGGGACAGGATGTACCTGTACGCCCTGCGTTCTCTAAGGATTAAAACTGGCTGTTACACTAAACACGGTTGGGGGGGGGGGGGGGGGACATTCAAAACTGAATTTGCCTTTCTTGTGTAAACTGTGCCAGATTTGTTGAAAAAGTTGCACAGCACACATTTTCAAAAGAATTTAGCCTAGTTTGTCCAATGTGCACCATTTTGAAAAAAAAAATATTAAAAGGTGTGTGTCCTTGGGAAAGGGCGTTAAGGTGGGGGGGGACTTAAATTGTGCCTAATTTTCTAAAGTATGTGCCTAAAAAAACAAATCCTTAACTACACCATCTCAGAGCTGGTATAGACTGAGCACACAAGGTAAGATTCACCAGGTTTTCTAAAAACCACTGTAAAACTGTCTAGTATAAAGAAATACTGTGGTTCTATTTTTAATATCCTATTCTGCCCGGGCTGCAAAAAGTAAAAAAAAAAAAAACAACTTTATCTTTCCTTCTGTTGCTACCTTGTTGCGCTGAACAGCTTATCGCTGGCCGAAGCAATGTCCCACCTTAACTGCTGATAGGCTGAGCGCAGTGTCATGTAACAGGTCCGGGCAGCAGGGAGAAGACGGGGCCCAGGTTCCTTACATGACACTGCACTCAGCCTAATCCGGCCAAGGCGGGACATCGCTGCGGGCGGCGATAAACTGATTGCAGTGTGATGTTCAGTGTACAGGAAGCAGGAAGAATACCGGGACCGGAGGACAAAAGAGCTATTTTGGCGCAGCAGGGGGGCGACAGATGGTGAGTTAAAGTTATTTTTTTTTACTTTTTGCAGCCTGGGCACAATGGGATAGTAAAAAATAGCACTACAGTATTCCTTTAAGTAAAACTTAAGTTTATCAACATATCCCCCAGTGTACTGAAGTTGAGCACACTGGGGTAATTTTCTTAGGATTTAGCACCATATTCTTTGCGTATTCTTCACCAAATTTGAATGAAATGTTATTCAGCCCCACATTTTCAGATATTTTACTCATGATTTTCCCTCTGTTCGCACCATGCAACCATTGATAAAGGGGTAAAAAACATGTCTGGCCTCACCTGTATCTCTATTGCCACCTGTTTACTAGTATACCACCATCTATATCATTGTCTGCAAGCGCAACAACCTACCACATTGGTTTTACTTTGACTTTTGTAAGCGCTGCAGTCCCCCTGTTTGGTGACCACTGTGGTGCGATATACGCTCAAAATACAAATCTCTACACTAGGACACCGCTGCTAAGGAGGGCACATTACCCCTAATGCTGGAATCTTCTCACCTACTGAGCCGGACGCACGTCCATGCCATCCGACAGCTAAGGGAGTCGGCATCTTACCGCAACCTTTCATGAAGACGGCAGGTCACAGCGATATAATTTTCAAATCACAGTATTCATATGACTCGCAGGTAATATACTTCTATTAGGCTGGGCGAATACCCGTGACATACTTGCAACGCTCACAACTTAATTCACACTGTGTATTCCAACTTATGGATTTGACAATACTTTGAAAACCTATATATATGCGCAATACACTGGACATTTAAATTGGTGCAAAACTAGGTGGCATTATTTGTGTATGCATCATATCGATATTTTATGCAACTGTAGTTTACCATATTTGATTTTACCACATTTTATTATATAGTGTATGTACTATATCTGTAGTGAGGGCCCTGCTCAGATAATAGACAGTTATATTTTATCTAAATAAAGCATAATTCATTTTGTACAGCCAGATACATCTCTACTCTTACTTACATTCCCAGTTCACAATGGGGGGCATTTACTAAGGGGTTTAGTCAGTTTTTTCTGACTATTTTTGGCGCAAAATTGTCGCAATTGCGCCTACCCTATAAATTGTGCGACTTTCCCTAGCAAGAGCTAGAAAGTCAAAAAAAAATTTCCCGCTTAATTTACGCTAGTTTTCAGTTTTGACTTGCAGTGGTCAGGAATTTATTAACTGAGACAGTCGCAGTTGCGCAATAAACTGTCGCAACGGCCATAAAAATTGACTAAATTTACTCCAGCTCCAACATGGAGCAGGAAAAGCTACTGCCGCCCGGGCTCCGACATACTTTCTCCCCGCTACCCTCACTGCGCTACCGGGACACTACAGTGATTTATATCCCCCCCTCTCACCTGCCAGCGCCACACAACTCCCATCTGTCTGCTGTTGCAAGACTACAAGTCCCAGCATGGCCTTACAGTGAGGACACGCTGGGAGTTGTAGTCTTGTAGCAGCGGGAGCTGAGCGGCGCGGGCGGGAGACAAGGGGGGGGGTAGCGGGGAGGCCGTATGAGGAGCCCGGGCGGGAGACAAGGGGGGTAGCGGGGAGACCGTATGAGGAGCCCGGGCGGCTGCACTGTAATGTCAGCCCGGGCTCCTGCCCTGAGAGCCATAGGCTTTGGCTGTCAGGGCATGCTGGGTGTTGTAGTTTTGCAACAGCTGGAGGGCCACAGTTTGCAGACCACTGGTGTGTGGTCTGTAAACTGTAGTCCTCCAGCTGTTGCAAAACTAAACAGCTGAAGGGGACCGGCGAAGAAGTTCACTTACCCTTCCGAGGCTCCAGCGACGATCGCTGACGGAGATCGTCGCGCGGCACTGTCGCGCGGCAGTGTCGCGCGGCAGTGTCGTGCAGCGCTGGATCCTACGGAAGCCGGTAAGTTGCGCAAGCTTCCCAACCAGGGTGCCTCCAAATGTTGCAAGACTACAACTCCCAGCATGCCTGGACACCCTTTGGCTGTCCGGGCATGCTGGGAGTTGTAGTTTTGCAACAGCTGGAGGCACCCTTGCGGAAAACACTGGCCTAAAACAGTGTTTCCCAACCAGGGTGCCTCCAGATGTTGCAAGACTACAACTCCCAGCATGCCTGGACAGCCATTGGCTGTCCGGGCATGCTGGGAGTTGTAGTTTTGCAACAGCTGGAGGCACCCTTGTTGGGAAACACTGGCCTAAAACAGTGTTTCCCAACCAGGGTGCCTCCAGATGTTGCAAAACTACAAGTCCCAGGTTGGGAAACACTGTGCCCGGCCTCCGCCCCACCTTACTGTAAGGGCATGCTGGGAGTTGTAGTCCTGCAGCTGGGGGCAGGGGACAAGCTTGTCACATTTATTATCACCTGCTCACACATCTCCTGCACCACACAACTACAACTCCCAGCATGTCCTTACTGTAAGGGCATGCTGGCAGTTGTAGTCGTGCGGGGCGGGAGATGTGTGAGCAGGTGATAATAAATGTACTAACCCATTTTTTTTTCTTCTCATTTCAGATCCGTTTATCCTGTGGACTCCTTCGGATTCGGTGGACTACTTCGATGACCAGCGTTTTTCTTTGTTTGATTTTAATAAAATGGTTAACGAGGGCTTGTGGGGGAGTGTTTTTTGTAATAAAAATTTTTTAAAACCTGTTGTGTTTTTTTCTTACTTTACTAGACAGGCTTAGTAGTGGAAGCTGTCTTATAGACAGAGTCCATTACTAACCTGGGCTTAGCGCTAGCCACAAAAACAGCTAGTGCTAACCCCCTATTATTACCCGGTACCCAACGCCACAGGGGTGCCGGGAAGAGCCGGTACCAACAGGCCTGGAGCGTCAAAAATGGCGCTCCTGGGCCTAGGCGGTAACAGGCTGGCGTTATTTAGGCTGGGGAGGGCCAGTAACAATGGTCCTCGCCCACCCTGGGAACGTCAGGCTGTTACTGTTTGGTTGGTATTTGGCTGAGAATGAAAATAGGGGGGACCCTATGCGTTTTTTTTTTAAAAATAAATAATTAAATATATTAAAAAAACGCATAGGGTCCCCCTATTTTTATTCTCAACCAAATACCAACCAAACAGTAACAGCCTGACGTTACCAGGGTGGGCGAGGACCATTGTTACTGGCCCTCCCCAACCTAAATAACGCCAGCCTGTTACCGCCTAGGCCCAGGAGCGCCATTTTTGACGCTCCGGGCCTGTTGGTACCGGCTCTTCCCGGCACCCCTGTGGTGTTGGGTACCAGGGTAATAATTGGGGGTTAGCGCTAGCTGTTTTTGTGGCTAACGCTAAGCCCGGCTTAGTAATGGACTCAGTCTATAAGACAGCTTCCACTACTAAGCCTGTCTAGTAAAGTAAAATAAAAATAAAACACAACAGGTTTTAAAAAAAATTTATTACAAAAAACACTCCCCCACAAGCCCTCGTTAACCATTTTATTAACATCAAGCAAAGAAAAACGCTGGTCATCGAAGTAGTCCACCGAATCCGAAGGAGTCCACAGGATACACAGATCTGTAGAAGAAGTAACCAAAAAAAAAAAAAGTGTAAGTACATTTAGGGAGAAAAAAACTGTGTTAAAAAAATGTAATAAACACACACACACACACACACACACACACACACACACACTAAACGCCGTTTACCACTTCTGAGCCATGACTACAATTTACAGTGATCCCTCAACTTACAATGGCCTCAACATACAATAGTTTCAACATACAATGGTCTTTTCTGGACCATCGTAAGTTGAAACCAGACTCAACATACAATGCTACAGACAGTCCAGATCTGTAAAACGTGTCAATGGCTGGAAGAACCAACCAATCAAAATGGGCATTCACTGGTAAAACCCCTGTATTACTGAAGTGTATGCACTGACTGGTGTCTGGTATTACATGTTCTGTACACTTTACCTGTATCAGGGTTAGCTGCTCTTTTGGACACCAGGTGAGGGCAACTCCATTACTTGTTTTGGACATTGCCTGTACTGTACAGGACCCCTGAAGAAGCTCCTGTCCTCTACATAGACCAGTGTTTGCCAAGCAGGGTGGCCCCATTTTTTGCAAAACTACAACTCCCAGCATGCCCGGACAGCCTTTGGCTGTCCAGGCATGCTGGGAGTTATAGTTTTGCAACAGCTGGAGGCTCCCTGCTTGGGAAACACTGACATAGACAGTGATTTACAGCTCCCAGCAGATCTTTATTACTTTTATATGTAAGGATTTGCTTTATCTATATCAGTTATCTACTTGTTTTTCTTTGTCACTTTTTCCTATTTTTGGATGACATTTTGGTGCCTTTAGAACCAATTACCCTGTTTCCATAGAGTTATGGTCTCAACATACAATGGTTTCAACTTACAATGGTTTTCCTGGAACCAATTAATATTGTAACTTGAGGGACCACTGTAGTTATTGAATTATTTAGATGTGGTGAAAAAGCTAAAAAAAAACCTCAAAAACAAAAGATTCAGAAGGAAACCAGCAGCCAAACCTATTCAGACAGCAGGAAAAAGGAACAGACTATTTTTTCTACTACATGAAGTAAATTTCCCACTTTTGCCTATGTGTGCCAAATTTATTAATGCCGTGCAGCAATTTAGTAAATTTGTCGCACATAGTCAAAAATGAAGTAGAAAAAAACAGGGTAAAAACCAGACTACATAGTAAAAGATTAGTAAATGCCCCCCTATATACCTTGAGGTCTGAATCCTAATACTGTTTTTATCCAATTCAATAGGAGTCTGATTCATGAGATGAATTAATAGCCCCTCCCTCACAGCACCACCTGCCAGTGATTGACCTGTTTCTTCCTATAGAGCTGATGACGTATGCATGAGAGGGCCAGGAAAGGCCCTTAGTCACTCCATGGAGTCAAAAAAGAGTATCCCTTCGGCCTCTGACAATCACTGACATCCCTTTTTTCATGCTATAGATAAGGGCAGTAAGCCACTTAGAAAAAAACAAATCACTGGTATATGTAGCTAAAGTTCAACATCATCAAGATTATTTACCTCTTTAAGGGTACGTTCACACGGGTGGATTTATTTGCGGGTTTCCCCCTGTGTATTTGAATGGGGGCGGGCTATTCTCGGCTGTCTACATCAGATTTTCCGCGGTGGAATTTATGCTGCGGAAATCCGCCGTAAGCCCCATTGAAGTCAGTAGGGTATGCGGCGGATTATCCGCAGCGGGAATTCCGCCACTGAAAATCTGCTGCGGACAGCCAAAAAGGGCCCACCCCCTTTCAAATATGCAGCGGGAAACCCGCAAATAAATCCGCCCGTGTGAACGTACCCTAATACTGTATTTATTTATATATACAGTGGGCAAAAAAAGTATTTAGTCAGCCACCAATTGTGCAAGTTCTCCCTTAAAAATATGAGAGAGGCCTGTTATTTTCATCATAGGTATACCTCAACTATGAGAGACATAATGAGAAAAAAAAATCCATAAAATCAAAATGTCTGATTTTTTTTGAATTTTTTTGCAAATTATGGTGGAAAATAAGTATTTGGTCAATAACAAAAGTTCATATCAATACTTTGTCATATACCCTTTGTTGGCAATGACAGAGGTTCTTCACAATTCTTCACAAAGTTTTCACACACTGTTGCTGGTATTTTGGCCCATTCCTCGATGCAGATCTCCTCTAGAGCAGTGATGTCACCGGGCACAGACATTCAACTCCCTCCAAAGGTTTTCTATGGGGTTGTGATCTGGAGACTGACTAGGCCACTCCAGGACCTTGAGATGCTTCTTACAAAGCCACTCCTTCCTTTCCCGGGCGGTGTGTTTAGGATCATTGTCATGCTGAAAGACCCAGCCATGTTTCATCTTCTATGCCCTTGCTGATGGAAGGAGGTGTTCACTCAAAATCTCGCAATACAAGCCCCCATTCATTCTTTCCTTTACACGGATCAGTCGTCCTAGTCCCGTAGCAGAAAAACAGACCCAAAGCATGATGTTTCCACCCCCATGATTCACAGTAGGTATAGTGTTCTTTGGATGCAACTCAGCATTCTTTCTCCTCCAAACACGACAAGTTGAGTTTTTACCAAAAAGTTCTACTTTGGTTTCATCTGACCATATGACATTCTCCCAATTCTCTTCTGGATCATCCAAATGCTCTCTAGCAAACTTCAGATGGGCCCGGACATGTACTGGCTTAAGCAGGGGGACACTGCATGATTTGAGTCCCTGGTGGCATAGTGTGTTACTGTCAGTAGCCTTTGTTACTTTGGTCCCAGCTCTCTGCAGGTCATTCACTAGGTCCCCCTCGTGTGGTTCTGGGATTTTTGATCACCATTTGTGTGATCATTTTGACACCACGGGGTGAAATCTTGCGTGGAGCCCCAAATTGAGGGAGATTATGAGTGGTCTTGTATGTCTTCCAATTTCTAATAATTGCTCCCACAGTTGATTTCTTCACACCAAGCTTCTTGCCTATTGCAGATTCAGTCTTCCCAGTCTAGTGCAGGTCTACAAATTTTTTTTCTGGTGTCCTTCAACGGCTCTTTTGTCTTGGCCATAGTGGAGTTTGGAGTGTGACTGTTTGAGATTGTGGACAGGTGTCTTTTATACTAATAACAATTTCAAACAGGTGCCATTAATACAGGTAACAAGTGGAGGACAGAGGAGACTCTTAAAGAAGAAGTTACAGGTCCGTGAGAGCCAGAAATCATGCTTGTTTGTAGGTGACCAAATACTTATTTTACTCATTAATTAATTCAATAGTAATCCTACAATGTGATTTCCTGTATCCCCCCCCCCCCCCCCCCCCATTCTGTCTCTCATAGTTGAGGTATACCTATGATGAAAATTACAGGCCTCTCTCATCTTTTACAGAGCGAGAACTTGCACAATTGGGGGCTGACTAAATACTTTTTTGCCTCACTGTAAATTGCCCTCTATCTCTTCTTTGTTAGGTTTATAAGAAGATTGTGTTTGGTCTTGGCCTTTTTACACTCCTCTTTTTTCATCTGTTCTGATATATCTGTTTTGGTAAATACTTTTATTATGTTAAAACAATTCTGTCACACACACTTGTAGAATAGTGTTGAGCGGCATAGGCCATATTCGAATTCGCGAATATTCGCGAATATATGGACGAATATTCTTCATATATTCGCGAATATTCGCATATTCGTAATATCCTCATTTTATTTTCACACATGCGAAAAATTCACGTATGCGAAAATTATCATATGCGAGAATTATCATATACAAAAATTAGCATAAGCGAAAATTCGCATATGTGAAAATTCGCACACAGTCTCACACAGTAGTATTAGAGTCTTCTTTACACCACCCAAGCTGGAAGCAGAGAGGGATGATCACTGTGATGTGTACTTTGAAAAAAAAAAAAAGAATATTCGTAATTACGAATATATAGCACTATATTCGCGAATATTCGCGAATTCGCCAATATGCGATATTCACGAATAAAATTCGCATTGCGAATATTCGCGAGCAACACTATTGTAGAACTCTGTGCAACATAAAGCTCCTAGAAAAGATGCTACAGAATTGTTGCTTAGTGGGAAATAAATGTATTTACCAGAACAGACAGTCATTCTGATCTGCTTCTCTGTATCAGACTTTGAGGAAGCTATATGGGGGGACGGGACACAAATTTTCCTAAAGTATAGGACCACTTTAAGCATATTAACTTATTTATTTAATTATTTATTTACTGCTTACTATTGCCATTGTAGTTTTATCCTTGAAAGTTTATGAACCCTTCAGAATTTTCTATATTTCTGCATAAATTTGACTTAAATCTACATCAGATTTTCATAAGTCCTGAAAGTAGATAAAGAAGACCAAATCCAACAAATGAGTAAAAATATTATACATGCTCATTTATCTATTCAGGAAAAAAAAAGCCCCCGTAGTGTACAGCATGGGAGGGGAGGGGGCACATGACAGGGGGTGTAGGTAGCGGTAGGGAAAGGGTCAAAGTTGGTGGTTAAGGGTTAGGGCAGGGTTAAGTGAGGATTGGGGGGAGGAGCCTGTTCCAATTCCGGGCAAAACACTCGGGAGCAGGAAGAGGAGGGACCAGTCGGGTTGAAGAAATCGTGTCCCACCCGTCCGCCTTGGCACATGTAGTAGTTCTGGGTTAGGTAGGGGGGGATTTTGCTGTTGCAGCGGCGTGAGCTGGAAGGGGATTTGGGGGCATGCTGGAAGGATGGTGGAGGTCCTGGTCATAAGGACGGGGGGGAGCTGGGTCGGTAGCCAGCATATCATAGGGGTCCCTGGTGGAAGGGACCGGGGGTCTCCGAAGGTGGTGCCCTTGGGTCAGGTGCTGGTCAACCAAGGGCAAAGTAGGAGACCGGGTCTGGAACAGAAGCTGCCTTCAGGTCTCCTTCCAGAACGGGGAAGGTTGGATACATTTGGTTGGGAGGGTATGTTAACCCTGATTGTTGAGATAAATACTGTTTATGCTGTTATTTATTGTATTGTTATTTATATTGGAGGTTATTTATATGAAGATGTTTATTATATATTTTGTATTGTTAAATAAAAGTTGGGTCCGCTGTGGCCTTTGCACCATACTTCGAGTCAGTGATTCTTAAGGTAAAGATTAAGCACTGGGTGAAGGAGTGGAATGGTTGGGGTGCATCGGTATCGGAACTCCCCTAGTCATGATTCTATATCACATATCTGTAAGTGGAAAAGGTATGTGAACTTTTATCTGTTGTAATCTGTTGTTTGTGTCTGTACCATTGGAGTATGATGTGATTAAAAAAAAAACATTTCTGAGGTAAATAATGTTTTGTTTTAATAGTTTGTGAAAAACCAAAAGAAAGGTGCCATAAAATGTAATCGTTCTTCTAGATCATTAAATCTACACCAAATATTTATGATGGGTGTGTGTCAAAAAGTGGTACTATCACCAACCAAGGAAAAAGAAAAGGGGATATGACTGTAAATGCAGCCCCCCAGTCAATCACACTCAATGAACACTTATTTTGTACACCGTCTATGGGTATATTACGCCTTTGCTATTCACTCAACATGTTTCTGTTCAATCAGAAATATACAATAGATCGAATGTCATCAGGGGTATTTTTCAAAAAGCAAAGGATAGACAAGTGTGTAGTATCTTCTCAAAATACAGGGTGTCAGAAAACTGCAGCAATAGGCCAACACAGGAGTTTATACAATATAATATCACATGATAATAGTATTCATGGATATGCTTCTCCCCAGCAGGAATAACCTGCTATAAGGGACAATACCAAATACCAGGGGGAGTAATATTAATTTCTTCTCCTCTTATCCTATACACATTCCCTTGGGGAGACAAGATATATCGTCCACCCTAAAAGAGAGAGAAGACAACAAAAAGAATCACTCAGTAAATTAGTATAAAATGGGTGCTTATCCTTTCTGTAGCACGGTACAAAGGATAGTCATACTCACTTAAGGAGATGGAAGGCCATATAAATGCTGCCTGTATAAAGGACTGAGGTGCTAATTAATATCACATAGGTCAGGTGACTGCAACCAAAAACCAAAAGACTTCCAGGATATAGTAAAGGAAGACAATACTTACTAAGTGTAGATTAAGATGCCAATCATAATCCTGCAGTGGCAGGAAAGCCCGTCCGATGCCGGATACATGCCATGTGTGCATCCCAGCAATTGTTTATATTTATAATTGATACGCCGAGCGCTCCGGGTCCCTGCTCCTCCCCGGAGCGCTCGCAGCATCCTCTCATTCGCAGCGCCCCGGTCAGACCTGCTGACCGGGTGAGCTGCAATATCACTCCCAGCCGGCATGCGATTTGCGACGCGGGAGGCGCCCGCCCGCGATGCGCGTCCCGGCTCCCGTACCTGACCCGTTCCCCGTCTGTCTTGTCCCGGCGCGTGTGGCCCCGCTCCTTAGGGCGCGCGCGCGCCGGGTCTCTGCAATTTAAAGGGCCACTGCGCCACTGATTGGCGCAGCAGGCCTAATCAGTGTTATCACCTGTGCACTCCCTACTTATACCTCACTTCCCCTGCACTCCCTCGCCGGATCTTGTTGCCATTGTGCCAGTGAAAGCGTTCCCTTGTGTGTTCCTAGCCTGTGTTCCAGACCTCCTGCCGTTGCCCCTGACTACGATCCTTGCTGCCTGCCCTGATCTTCTGCTACATCCGACCTTGCTCTTGTCTACTCCCTTGTACTGCACCTATCTTCTGCGGTCAGAGAGGTTGAGCCGTTGCTGGTGGATACGACCTGGTTGCTACCGCCGCTGCAAGACCGTCCCGCTTTGCGGCGGGCTCTGGTGAATACCAGTAGCAACTTAGAACCGGTCCACCAACACGGTCCACGCCAATCCCTCTCTGGCACAGAGGATCCACCTCCAGCCAGCCGAATCGTGACAGTAGATCCGGCCATGGATCCCGCTGAAGTCCCGCTGCCAGTTGTCGCCGACCTCACCACGGTGGTCGCCCAGCAGTCGCAACAGATAGCGCAACAAGGCCACCAGCTATCTCAACTGACCGTGATGCTACAGCAGCTATTACCACAGCTCCAGCAATCTTCTCCTCCGCCAGCTCCTGCACCTCCTCCGCAGCGAGTGGCCGCTTCCAGCCTTCGATTATCCTTGCCGGATAAATTTGATGGGGACTCTAAGTTTTGCCGTGGTTTCCTTTTGCAATGTTCCTTGCACTTGGAGATGATGTCGGACCAGTTTCCTACTGAAAGGTCTAAGGTGGCTTTCGTAGTCAGCCTTCTGTCTGGGAAAGCTCTGTCATGGGCCACACCGCTCTGGGACCGCAATGACCCTGTCACTGCCTCTGTACACTCCTTCTTCACGGAGATTCGAAGTGTCTTTGAGGAACCTGCCCGAGCCTCTTCTGCTGAGACTGCCCTGCTGAACCTGGTCCAGGGTAATTCTTCTGTTGGTGAGTACGCCATCCAATTCCGTACTCTTGCCTCCGAGTTATCCTGGAATAACGACGCCCTCTGCGCGACCTTTAAAAAAGGCCTATCCAGTAACATTAAAGATGTGCTGGCCGCACGAGAAATTCCTGCTAACCTGCATGAACTTATTCATCTTGCCACTCGCATTGACATGCGTTTTTCCGAAAGGGGTCAGGAGCTCCGCCAGGATATGGACTTTGTTCGCACGAGGCAGTTTCTCCTCTGGTCCTCTGCAATCCGTTCCTGTGCCTCCCGCCGTGGAGGCTATGCAAGTTGACCGGTCTCGCTTGACACCTCAAGAGAGGACACGACATCGCATGGAGAATCTTTGCCTGTACTGTGCCGGTACCGAACATTTCTTGAAGGATTGTCCTATCCGTCCTCCCCGCCAGGAAAGACGTACGCTGACTCCGCACAAAGTTGAGACAGCTCTTGATGTGAACTCTGCTTCTCCACGCCTTACTGTGCCTGTGTGGATATCTTCTTCTACCTTCTCCTTCTCTGCTATGGCCTTTTTGGATTCCGGATCTGCAGGAAATTTTATTTTGGCCTCTCTCATCAACAGATTCAACATCCCGGTGACCAGTCTCGCCAGACCCCTCTACATCAATTCTGTTAACAATGAAAGATTGGACTGTACCGTGCGTTACCGCACGGAACCTCTCCTAATGTGCATCGGACCCCATCACGAAAAAATTTAATTTTTGGTCCTCTCTAACTGCACTTCAGAAATTCTTCTTGGATTACCGTGGCTTCAACGCCATTCCCCAACCCTTGATGGGTCCACAGGAGAGATCAAGAACTGGGGTACTTCTTGTCACAAGGACTGTCTTAAACCGGTTCCCAGTACTCACAGTCGTGACCCTGTGATTCCCCCAGTATCTGGTCTTCCTAAGGCCTATCTGGACTATGCTGATGTTTTTTGCAAAAAACAAGCAGAGACTTTGCCTCCTCACAGGCCTTATGACTGTCCTATTGACCTCCTCCCGGGTACTACTCCACCCCGGGGCAGAATCTATCCTCTGTCTGCTCCAGAAACCCAAGCCATGTCGGAGTACATCCAGGAGAATTTAAAAAAGGGATTTATCCGCAAGTCCTCCTCTCCTGCCGGAGCTGGATTTTTTTTTGTGTCCAAAAAAGATGGCTCCCTACGCCCTTGCATTGATTACCGCGGACTTAATAAAATCACGGTAAAAAAACCGCTACCCCTTACCTCTTATCTCGGAACTCTTTGATCGCCTACAAGGCGCCCACATCTTTACCAAGCTGGACTTAAGAGGTGCTTATAATCTCATCCGCATCAGGGAGGGGGACGAATGGAAGACTGCATTTAACACCAGAGATGGACACTTTGAGTATCTGGTCATGCCCTTTGGCCTGTGCAACGCCCCTGCCGTCTTCCAAGACTTTGTTAATGAAATTTTTCGTGATCTCTTATATACCTGTGTTGTGGTTTACCTGGACGATATTCTGATTTTTTCTGCCAACTTAGAAGAACACCGCCAGCATGTCCGCATGGTTCTTCAGAGACTTCGGGACAATCAACTTTATGCCAAAATGGAAAAATGTCTCTTTGAATGTCAATCTCTTCCTTTCCTAGGATACTTGGTCTCTGGCCAGGGACTACAAATGGACCCAGATAAACTATCTGCCGTGTTAGATTGGCCACGCCCCTCCGGACTCTGTGCTATCCAACGTTTTTTGGGGTTCGCCAATTATTACAGACAATTCATTCCACACTTCTCCACTATTGTGGCCCCTATCGTGGCTCTAACCAAGAAAAATGCCAATCCTAAGTCCTGGTCTCCCCAAGCGGAAGACGCATTTAAACATCTCAAGTCTGCCTTTTCTTCTGCTCCCGTGCTCTCCAGACCTGACCCATCTAAACCCTTCCTATTGGAGGTAGATGCCTCCTCAGTGGGAGCTGGAGCAGTTCTTCTACAAAAAAATTCTTCCGGGCATGCTGTTACTTGTGGGTTTTTTTCTAGGACCTTCTCTCTGGCGAAGAAAAACTATTCCATTGGTGATCGAGAACTACTGGCCATTAAATTGGCGCTTGAGGAATGGAGGCACCTGCTGGAGGGATCAAAATATCCAGTTATTATATACACTGATCACAAGAATCTCTCCTATCTCCAGTCTGCCCAACGACTGAACCCTCGCCAGGCTAGGTGGTCGTTGTTCTTTGCCCGTTTTAACTTTGAAATCCATTTTCGCCCTGCTGACAAGAACATTAGGGCCGATGCCCTCTCTCGTTCTTCTGATGCCTCTGAAGTAGAGGCCTCTCCGCAACACATCATTCCTCCGGACTGTCTGATCTCCACTTCTCCAGCTTCCATGAGGCAAACTCCTCCAGGGAAGACCTTCGTTTCTCCACGCCAGCGTCTCGGGATTCTCAAGTGGGGACACTCCTCCCACCTCGCAGGCCATGCGGGCATCAAAAAATCCTTTCAACTCATCTCTCGATTTTATTGGTGGCCGACTCTGGAGACTGATGTTGTTGATTTCGTGCGGGCCTGTACTGTCTGTGCCCGGGATAAGACTCCTCGCCAGAAGCCTGCTGGTCTCCTTCATCCTCTGCCTGTTCCTGAACAGCCTTGGTCACAGATTGGTATGGACTTTATTACGGACTTGCCCTCATCCCGTGGCAACACAGTTGTTTGGGTGGTCGTTGATCGATTTTCCAAGATGGCACATTTTATTCCTCTTCCTGGCCTTCCTTCAGCGCCTCAGTTGGCAAAGCAATTTTTTATACACATTTTTCGCCTTCACGGTTTGCCAACGCATATCGTCTCGGATAGAGGCGTCCAATTCGTGTCTAAATTCTGGAGGGCCCTCTGTAAACAGCTCAAGATCAAATTAAACTTCTCTTCTTCTTATCATCCCCAATCCAATGGGCAAGTAGAAAGAATTAATCAGGTCCTGGGTGACTATTTACGGCATTTTGTTTCCTCCCGCCAGGATGACTGGGCAGATCTTCTACCATGGGCCGAATTCTCATACAACTTCAGAGTCTTCGAATCTTCTGCTAAATCCCCATTTTTCGTGGTGTACGGCCGTCACCCTCTTCCTCCCCTCCCTACTCCCTTGCCCTCTGGTTTGCCCGCTGTGGATGAAGTGACTCGTGATCTTTCTACCATATGGAAAGAGACCCAAAATTCTCTTTTACAGGCTTCATCCCGGATGAAAAAATTTGCTTATAAAAAAAGAAGAACTCCCCCCATTTTTGCTCCCGGAGACAAGGTATGGCTCTCCGCTAAGTATGTCCGCTTTCGTGTCCCCAGTTACAAACTGGGACCACGCTATCTTGGTCCTTTCAAAATCTTGTGCCAGATTATCCCTGTCTCTTACAAACTCCTTCTTCCTCCTTCTCTCCTTATTCCCAATGCCTTCCATGTCTCTCTCCTTAAACCACTCATCCTTAACCGCTTCTCTCCCAAAGTTGTTTCTCCTACTCCTGTTTCCGGTTCGTCTGACGTCTTCTCTGTGAAGGAGATTCTAGCCTCCAAGATTGTCAGAGGTAAAAAAAAATTTTGGGTGGATTGGGAGAACTGTGGCCCAGAGGAGAGATCTTGGGAACCTGAGGACAACATCCTAGACAAAAGTCTTGTCCTCAGGTTCTCAGGCTCTAAGAAGAGGGGGAGACCCAAGGGGGGGGGGGTACTGTTACGCCGAGCGCTCCGGGTCCCCGCTCTTCCCCGGAGCGCTCGCAGCATCCTCTCATTCGCAGCGCCCCGGTCAGACCTGCTGACCGGGTGAGCTGCAATATCACTCCCAGCCGGGATGCGATTCGCGACGCGGGAGGCGCCCGCTCGCGATGCGCGTCCCGGCTCCCGTACCTGACCCGTTCCCCGTCTGTCTTGTCCCGGCGCGTGTGGCCCCGCTCCTTAGGGCGCGCGCGCGCTGGGTCTCTGCAATTTAAAGTGCCACTGATTGGCGCAGCAGGCCTAATCAGTGTTATCACCTGTGCACTCCCTACTTATACCTCATTTCCCCTGCACTCCCTCGCCGGATCTTGTTGCCATTGTGCCAGTGAAAGCGTTCCCTTGTGTGTTCCTAGCCTGTGTTCCAGACCTCCTGCCGTTGCCCCTGACTACGATCCTTGCTGCCTGCCCTGACCTTCTGCTACGTCCGACCTTGCTCTTGTCTACTCCCTTGTACCGCGCCTATCTTCAGCAGTCAGAGAGTTTGAGCCGTTGCTGGTGGACACGACCTGGTTGCTACCGCCGCTGCAAGACCATGCCGCTTTGCGGCGGGCTCTGGTGAATACCAGTAGCAACTTAGAACCGGTCCACCAACACGGTCCACGCCAATCCCTCTCTGGCACAGAGGATCCACCTCCAGCCAGCCGAATCGTGACAGTAGATCCGGCCATGGATCCCGCTGAAGTCCCGCTGCCAGTTGTCGCCGACCTCACCACGGTGGTCGCCCAGCAGTCGCAACAGATAGCGCAACAAGGCCACCAGCTATCTCAACTGACCGTGATGCTACAGCAGCTATTACCACAGCTCCAGCAATCTTCTCCTCCGCCAGCTCCTGCACCTCCTCCTGATCCACCTCCAGCCAGCCGAATCGTGACAATTTTTTCATATTTTATATGGAAAATGGGAAAAACTTTTGATATGGAAGGGGTTAATGTATGTGTATTAAACCTTTCTTACATTTTTTTTTAGGATTCTTCATACAGATTAATGTAGTTCCATAGAACTCCATTTATCTGTGATCTGTGCTCATTTGGTAGATCCTGCTCCAGACAGGCTAAATCAAATGCAGTTCTGGCTACCTCTGCAATGGAGTTGTAATTCATTCTTCACGAACAGCAGTCCCCAAGAGTTTTTTTTTTTTTTTTTTTTTATCTTGAAGTTGTCTTGGCTTCCCATGCCTTTTTTGCATGCCCCTTTCTTCATGTGTTCAATACTTTCTCACTGTGTCATTTCACATTATTACACATAATTTAATTTCACTGCTGATGTGCAGCTTCTCTCCCCCCTGCCAAATAATTATCAGCCGTGCGCTGTACTTTGTATTCCTGTGCCCTGGCTGCAAATATTAAAAAACAAACTTTAACTTACTTTCATCCTCCGTTCCCCCGTTGCTAAGGAACCGACCTCATGGTCCCTCCGCTGTTCTTGCTGCTTCCTGGGGATGGGAACGTCACAGAGCCTTCAGCCTATCACCCGCCGCAGCGATGTCCCACCTCTGCCGATGATAGGCTGAGCCCACTGTCATGTAAGAAGCCGGCTGGCTTCTTACATGACAGTGGGCTCAGCCTATCATCGGCAGAGGCGGGCCATCGCTGCAGCTAGTGATAGGCTGAAGGCTCTGAGACATCCCAACACCAGGAAGCAGCAAGAGCAGCGGAGAACAGTGACGCCGGTTCCTTAGCAACGGGGGAAGGGAGGACGAAGGTAAGTTAAAGTTTGTTTTTTAATATTTGCAACCCAGGCATTGCCTAGGTCTTATTTTCGGGGTAGGGCTTATATTGCAGCCCACCCTGATAATCCAGCTAGGGCTTATTTTCAGGGTAGGGTGTATTTTCGGGGAAACGCGGTAGTACTGCCATTTAATTTGTAGTAACAATATATATGTGACAAGAGGCAAAGTTACCAAATAATATGGTATCCCCTCACGATTACATTTATTTAACACTCATCGGCTGACTACCCATTGCGCTACATTTACTTCACTTGCAGAAAAAGAAATTGCAAAAAAAAAAAAAACACCCAGGTAATGGGGTCTACTTGCTACCGAGAACTGCAGAAATGTGGCATAGCCTTAAAGGTAACCCGTGTAAGCAGAATTATGGAAACAGCATAGCTACATGATATATACATACATTCATGGCCATACATGTTGGTACCCCTGAAATTTATCTAGAAAATTAAGTATCTCTCACAGAAAAGGATTGCAGTAACACATGTTTTGCTATACACATTCCCTTTGTGTGTATTGGAACAAACCAAAAAAGGGAGGAATAAAAACAAATTGGACATAATGTCACACCAAACTCCAAAAATGGGCTGCACAAAATTATTGGCACCCTTAACTTGGTTGCACACCCTTTGGAAAAAATTACTGAAATCAGTCACTTTTCCTTTAACCATAAATAAGCTTCTTAGAGTTGGACCACTCTTCCTTTGCAAACTGCTCCAGGTCTCTCTTATTGGAAGGCGCCTTTTCCCAACAGCAATCTTAGGATCTCTCCACAGGTGTTCAATGGGATTTAGATCTGGACTCATTGCTGGTCACTTCAGAACTCTCCAGCGCTTTGTTTCCATCCATTTCACGGGGCTTTTTGACATATGTTTGGCGTCATTGTCCTGCTGGAAGACCCAAGATCTCGGACGCAAACCCAGCTTTCTGACACTGGGCTGTACAGTAGGACCCAAAATCCGTTGGCACCCAGTGCCAGAGGCAGCAAAACAACCCCAAAACATCATTGAACCTCCACCATATTTCACTTTGGCTTACTCAAGTTCATTTTGGCAAAATGTAGTCTTGCTTTTTTATGTCTCTGTATCAGCAGTGGGGTCCTCCTGGGTCTCCTGCCATAGCGTTTCATTTCATTTAAATGTCGACAGATAGTTTTCTCTGACACTGATGCTGCCTGAGCCTGCAGGACAGCTTGAATATCTTTGAAACTTGTTTGGGGCTGCTTATCCACCATCCGGACTATCCTGCGTTGACACCTTTCATAAATTTTTCTCTTCGGTCCACGCACAGGGAGATTAGCTACAGTGCCATGGGTTGCAAACTTCTTGATAATGTTATGCACTGTGGACAAAGGCAAATCTAGACCTCTGGAGATGGACTTGTAACCTTGAGATTGTTGATATTTTTCCACAATTTTGGTTCTCAAGTCCTCAGACAGTTCTCTTCTCCTCTTTCTGTTTTCCATGCTTAGTGTGGCACACACAGACACACATGCAAGCACTAAGTGGACTTCTCTCCTTTTTATCTGCTTTCTGCTGTGATTTTTATATTGCCCACACCTAGGTGACTTTAAAGGAGCATCACATGCTTGAAACAATCTTATTTTCCCACAATTTTGAAAGGGTGCCAATAATTTTGTTCAGCCCATTTTTTTTATTTTAGTATGACATTATGTCCAATTTGATTATTTTCCTCCTTTTTTTGGTTTAGTTCTAATACACACAAAAGGAATAAACATGTGTATAGCAAAACATGTATTACTGCAATTCTTTTCTGTGAGAAATACTTCATTTTCTAGAAAAAATTCAGAGGTGCCGACATTTATGGCCATGACTATATATATATATATATATATATATATATATATATATATATACACTGCCCAAAAAAATAAAGGGAACACTAAGATAACACATCCTAGATCTGAATGAATGAAATGAAATACTTTCGTCTTTACATAGTTTAATGTGCTGACAACAATCACACAAAAATTATCAATGGAAATCAAATTTATCAACACATGGAGGTCTGGATATGGAGTCACACTCAAAATCAAAGTGGAAAACCACACTACAGGCTGATCCAACTTTGATGTAATGTCCTTAAAACAAGTCAAAATGAGGCTCAGTAGTGTGTGTGGCCTCCACGTGCCCGTATGACCTCCCTTTAATTCCCGGGCTCCTGATGAGGTGGTGGATGGTCTCCTGAGGGATGTCCTCTCAGACCGGGACTAAAGCATTCGCTAACTCCTGGACAGTTTGTGGTGCAACGTGGCATTGGTGGATGGAGCAAGACATGATGTCCCAGATGTGCTCAATCGGATTCAGGTCTGGGAAACGGGCAGGCCAGTCCATAGCATCAATGCCTTCCTCTTGCAGGAACTGCTGACACACTCCAGCCACATGAGGTCTAGCATTGTCTTGCATTAGGAGGAACCCAGGGCCAACCGCACCAGCATATGGTCTCACAAGGGGTGTTAGGATCTCATCTCGGTACCTAATGGCAGTCAGGCTACTTCTGGCAAGCACATGGAGGGCTGTGTGGCTCCCCAACGAAATGCCACCCCACACCATACCACACCATTACTGACCCACTGCCAAACCGGTCATGCTGGAGGATGTCGCAGGCAGCAGAACGTTCTCCATGGTGTCTCCAGACTCTGCCACGTCTGTCACATGTGCTAAGTGTGAACCTGCTTTCATCTGTGAAGAGCACAGGGCGCCAGTGGGGAATTTGCCAATCTTTTTGTTCTCTGGAAAATGCCAAACGACCTGCACGGTGTTGGTTTGTAAGCAGAACCCCCACCTGTGGACGTCGGGCCCTCATCCCACCCTCATGGAGTCTGTTTCTGACCGTTTTAGTGGACACATGCACATTTGTGGCCTGCTGGAGATCATTTTGCAGGGCTCTGGCAGTGCTCCTGCTCCTCCTTGCACAAAGGCGGAGGTAGTGGTCCTGCTTCTCGGTTGTTGCCCTCCTATGGCCTTCTCCACGTCTTCTGATGTACTGGCCTGTCTCCTGGTAGCGCCGTCATGCTCTGGACACTACGCTGACAGACACAGCTAACATTCTTGCCACATCTCGCATTGATGTGCCATCCTGGATGAGCTGCACTACCTGACCCACTTGTGTGGGTTGTAGACTCTGTCTCATGTTACCACTAGAGTGAAAGCACTGCCAGCATTCAAAAGTGACCAAAACATCAGCCAGGAAGCATAGGAACTGAGAAGTGATCTGTGGTCACCCCCTGCCGAAGCACTCATTTAATGGGGGTGTCTTGCTAATTGCCTAGAATTTCCACCTGTTGTCTGTTTCATTTGCACAACAGAATGTGGAATTGATTGTCAATCAGTGTTGCTTCCTGAGTGGACAGTGTGATTTCACAGAAGTGTGATTGACTTGGAGTTGTGTTGTTTAAGTGTTCCCTTTATTTTGTTGAGCAGTGAATATTTATATATATATATATATATATATATATATATATATATATATATATATATTTGCATGTCCTAGAGGTGGAACCAATTTAAATCTGGTATTATTAAATATACAATACCAATAAATGCAGCTCATATTGTATTATTATGTTATATAGCTTGTATTATACCATTATTTGTTGTCCAATAAGCCATTCACATTAAAGCCTCACAAGTGGGAACACAGCCATATTTAATAACTTATAACATAATTATACACATTAATTTGTGGATGGGATTAATGATCACATGAGTAGAATATTACACAGCATTATGAGGTCCCCTGGAGTTCTTATGCTCACAAACATATTTTGATATATCTGTATATGCAAAATATGCCTTTCAGATCTCAGTTGGTGCTCAGATTTCAGGGGAAAGGTAAAAAAAACAAGATAGTAACTATATGGGTTATAGGTCTAAAGTATCTACGGCTGCAAAGGAGAATGAGGCAATTAAAAATAATAGTACAGTTAAAGGGGTATTCCAGGCAAAAACTTTTTTTTATATATCAACTGGCTCCGGAAAGTTAAACAGATTTGTAAATTACTTCTATTAAAAAATCTTAATCCTTCCAATAGTTATTAGCTTCTGAAGTTGAGTTGCTGTTTTCTGTCTAACTGCTTTCTGATGATTCACGTCCCAGGAGCTGTCCAGCTCCTATGGGGATATCCTCCCATCATGCACAGCTCCCGGGACGTGACATTATCATTGAGCAGTTAGACAGAAAACTTCAGAAGCTAATAACTATTGGAAGGATTAAGATTTTTTAATAGAAGTAATTTACAAATCTGTTTAACTTTCTGGAGCCAGTTGATATATATATATATATATATATATATATAAAAGTTTTTGCCTGGAATACCCCTTTAAACAAAAAAGAACATTCTGCAGGTATAAATAGAACATGATGTATATTTTGCCTTCAAAGCCTGAATCACAAAGCTTACAGTTAAGAGTAGCAAATATGGACAAATATCTGAATTAATAGTTGGATTTCTCTGATTTAAAGGGGCACACATCTTGATTACTTAATATTGAAGTGTTATACTTCTATGCGTGTCATATGTCATGTCATGAAATCTTTAAGACACAGTTAAGAAGTGGTCACAGGAAAACAAGGCTAAATAAAAGAGCTAGCAAATTTAAAGGTGAAGAAGTTTGAACTTTAGCCTGTTCGTTCTTCTGCACCAAGCACATTCTTACATTTTATCGCTGAAACTGCAAACAGTCTACAGTCATGGGTTTAACTGCAAGTTTTGCGCTTCATGCAACTCATATCAGACCTAAGGCTAGGTTTCTATTTGGTTTTTTTGTCCTGTGTTTTTTTTTTGTGTGAAAAAAAAAGCCTGAAAACACGCCAGTGCAATTTCCTGCGTCTGACATTTTTTCTAGCGTTTTTGCATTTGAGTGGAAATTGCATTTTGGCCCCTTTGGTGTTTTTTCAAAATTTGTTGGGCACAGAAAAAAAAAAGGATGCATTATGGATGGGAAAAATGTACTTAACAACATTTTTATTTTTTATAACTAAATTTTAATTAATTTGTAATAAAGTGTGTGTGTGTGTGTTTCACTTTATTTTCTCTATTTTGTACATTTTTTAGGTAGTACTACTACTCCCAGCATGGAACAGACTGTTCCATGATGGGAGTAGTAGTACATGTACTAATAGACATATCGCCCTTCCTGAGTCCCGATGTGATCGTCCTATCTATGGTAGAGATGCGGAGTGGCTCTACACAGCGTTCGCATCTCTGCCATATACTCCGGCAGGCCAGTGACATGAATAGAAATTCACATCACTCATTTATATTTTCCGCCCAGAGTGGGGATTGGCAGGATGGTTGCAGCCAATCCCTGCTCTCAGTGGGAAATATGAGTGAGGTTTTATTCATATCACTGGCCGACCAGAGTATAGTGCAGAGATGTGAGCGCTGTAGAGAGCCACTTCGCATCTCTGCAATATATAGGATGATCGCATCGGGTGTCAGGAGTGACACCTGCTGTGATCTGTCCTTAACTGCATGTACTACTACTCCCAACATGGAGCACAGTCCAGGCTGGGAGCTGTAGTACCTGCATTAAGAGACAGATCGCAGCGAGTGTAAATTCTGACACCTGTTGCGCTCTGTCTATTAATGCAGGTACTACAGCTCTCAGCATGGAGCAGAGTGTGCTCCATGTTGGGAGCAGCAGTACCTGCAGTTAATGAAAGATCACAGCGGATGTCACTCCTGACACCCGCTGTAATCGTCCTGTATAATGTATAGATGCGGGCGGACGCTCTTCTTTGGTCCCCTGCACTGACCTATATCTACACCTATTCATATTTCACACAGAGAGTTGTGATTGGCTGGAACCATCTGGCCGCATCTATAAATTATACAGAAGGATCGCAATGGACCCTGTACAGGTACTACTACTCCCATTATGGAACAGTGTGTTCCATGCTGGGAGTAGTAGTAGTACCTAAAAAAATTTAAAAAATTAAGAAAAAGAAGTGAAAAAACACACACACACTACATTTTTATTATTGACAGCTAAATTTTTAGTACCCTGCCTGCACACACCAATTGATCACTGTTTAAAAATTAATAAAAATTTTGTTATAAAAAAAAAGATACATTATGTTAAATACTCTTTTTTCCATCACTATTGTATATATATTTTTTTTATGGTACCCTACGAAATTTTATTAAAAAAGGTATCTCCATCACTTTTTTGAATTGCTAAAGTCCAAAAAAAAAATAAAAACCACCTGCAAAAATGCCAAAGTTAAAACCCACATGGCATTTTTCTTGGCGTTTTTTTACTCCCATAGACTTCTATGAGATAAAAATGCCACAATTTAAGGGGAAAAAACACCATAGGCTCAACATGCTGTGACGTTGCACAACTGCCAAGGAGCTGAAAAACGCAAAACTGAAAAAAACAAAGATGGAAAAATATATTTTTTCCCATTGATTTACAACGAACATCTGGCCGCAGCGTTTTTTCAATGAAAAAACACCATGGGGGGGCGTTTTTTTGGGCAAAACGGCAAGAAAAAAAATAGTGGAAACTTAGCCTAAAGGCATTAGAGGGAAATGTATATGTAATATATCACTTACATTTTTCTAGTTCATTTTTTATAGCAAATAAGTGTCAATTAGAAAAATGACACTTTATCTTTATTCTGTAGGTCCATACGATTAAAATGATACCCTCATATATAGGTTTGATTTTTTTGTACTTTTGGAAAAAATCATAACTTCATGCACAAAAATTAATACATTTAAAATTGTCCTTTTCTGACCCCTATAACTTTTTTTTTTTTCTGCCTACGGGGTGGTATGAGGGCTTATTTTTTGTGCCGTGATCTGAAGTTTTGATCGGTACCATTTTTCTTTTGATCTGACTTTTTGATCGCTTTTTATTTCGAAGAGTGACCAAAAATACGCTATTTTGGACTTTGGAATTTTTTTTGCGTGTACTCATTGACCGTGCGGTTTAATTCCCAGTATATTTTTATAGTTCAGACATTTACACACGTGGCAATACCATATATGTTTATTTTTATTATGTTTATATATTTTTTATATGGAATTTGGGAAAAGGGGGTTATTTAAACTTTTAATAAGGAAGGGGTTACTGTGTGTGTTTTTTAAAACTTTTACCTTTTAGTCCCCTTAGAGGACTTTTAGGAGTAATCATTTGATTCCTCATACAGATCAATGGGATTACATACAATACATACAGCAACAAAAGAGAGTACACCTGTAAGTAGAAATGTCCAAATTGGGCCATTTTCCCTCCCCGATGTCATGTGACTTGTTAGTGTTGCAAGGTTTCAGGTGTAAATTGGAAGCAGGTATCTTAAATTTGGTGTTATCGCTCTCATATTCTCTAATACTGGTCAATGGATTTGGTACCCCATGGCAAAGAATTCTCTTAGGATAAAAAAAAAAAAAAATAAGAATTGCTGCTCTACATAAAGATTGCTTAGGATATAAGAAGATTGCCAAGAACCTAAAACTGAGCTGCAGCACGGTGGGCAAAAATATAGGAGAGTTTTCATAGGAGAGTTTTCACTCAGAACAGGCTTTGCCATGGTCTACCAAAGAAGTTGAGTGAACAAATCCAGAAATGTGGTAAATACACATATGAGGGCTATCAGCATTGCAGCAAAGGTTAAAGGGTTGGGGGGGGGGGGGGTTAGTGCTCAGAGCATATGCCACATATTGCAGAAGGAAGCATCTTACAAAGATGATTCACACAAACCGTTTGCTGGAGACAAGCAGACTAGAAACATTACTGGAACCATGTCCTGTGGTCATATGATGCCAAGATAAACTTATTTGGTTCAGATGGTGTCAAGTGTGTGTGTGGCGACAACTTGGTGAGGAGTACAAAGACAAATGTGTCTTGCCCATAGTCAAGCATGGTGGTGGAAGTGTCATAGTCTGGGCCTACATGAGTGCTGCTGTCACTAGGAAGCTACAGTTCATTAAGGGAACCATGAATGTCAACATGTACTGTGACATACTGAAGCAAAGTAGTATCCCCTCCCTTTGGAGACTGGGCTGCAGGGTAGTATTCCAGCATGATAAAAGCCCCAAACACACTTCTGAGATGATCACTACCTTGCTAAAGAAGCTAAGGAGAAATGTGTTGGACTGGCCAAGCATGTCTCCAGATCTTAACCCTATTGACCATCTGTAGGGCATCCTCAAATGAAAGGTGAGGGATCAGAAGGTTTGTAACATCCACCAGCTCTGTGATGTCTTCATGGAAGAGGGGAAGAGTGCTTCAGTGGCAACCTGTAAAGCTCTGGGGAACTCCATGTCCAAGAGGCTTAAAGGGGTACTACGCCCCTAGACATCTTATCCCCTATCCAAAACATAGGGGATAAGATGTCTGACCGCGTGGGTCCCGCCCCCTCATATAGACATGAATGGAGAGGGGTGGGGGGTGATGTCACAACCCCCACGATCAGACACATTTTCCCTTATTCATTGGATAGGGGGTAAAATGTCTAGGGGAGGAGTACTCCTTTAAGGCAGTGCTGGAAAATAATGGTGACCACACAAAATATGAAACTTTGGGCCCAATTTGGACATTTCAACTTATGTGTACTCCCTTTAGACATTAATGTCTGTGTGTTGAGTTATTTTGAGGGGACACAACACACAACACGGTTATACAGGCTGTGTACTCACAACTTTACATTGTAGCAGACGGTCATTTATTCAGTGTTGTCCCATGAAAACATATACTAAAATATTAACAAAAATGTGAGGGATGGACTCACTTATGAGTTGTGATTCATGAAGATCTTAAAGGCTTTCTACATCGTAGAAACTATTTCATGTCATGCCATTGGATCCAAAATAAAAAATAAAGTGACTTTTCAATATGTCTTTGTTAAAAATGGCCCGTTAATTTAGATGTCTAGCTCAAAGCAGACCAATGCATCTCTATGGTAACAAACAGGGCTGCCATCAGAAATTTTGGGGCCCCTTACACAGCTTGCAGTCTGAAACCCCTCCCCCACCCCCGCTTCCCTCATATCGCCACACCATATTAAATTCTGCAGTGACTAAATAAAACCACCATACTGTAAGGAAATAAAAGCTACTATACACAGACCACTATCACTAACAACACCACAATGCAAGGGACATATAATTCCGTCACACCATGACCACTACCATTACCAATGAATGAATGGATGAATGGTCGGCACTGCGGCTTAGTCCTGATGCACGTGGAGTAGAATATCACAGGTGAAGGAATTCCCGGCACACGGTAATCATTTTTCTTTGCTTAAATTTGCTTTCAGCTTAGTGTTACTGCACTCGTTACGGCTCCACCTGAGCCTTTCTCAACAGCTTATTAGTGTTGAGCGGCATAGGCCATATTCGAATTTATAATATTCGCGAATATATGGAAGAACATTCGTCATATATTCGTTAAATCACATATTCGTAATATTCTCGTTTTATTTTCGCATATGCAAAGTCTTGTGTATGCGAAAATTAACATATGCGAAAATTAGTATATACAAAAATCAGCATAAGCGAAAATTCGCATATGCGAAAAATAACATATGCAAATTTTCGCATATGCGAAACTTCGCACACCAGTCTCACACAGTAGTATTAGAGCCTTCTTTACAACACACAAGCTGGAAGCAGAGAGGGGTGATCACTGTGATGTGTACTGTGAAAAAAAAAGAATATTCGTAATTACGAATATATAGTGCCATATTCGCGAATATTCGCGAATTTGCGATATTCGCGAATAAAATTTGCATTGCGAATATTCGCGAGCAACACTACAGCTGATTACATACAACGGAAATGACATCTTGTAGCATCACAAAAGTAGGCGTAATTACACATTGCAAAGTAAATGCAACTTACTGCTTGTAAAACAAAATAGTTAAACCAGGAATAACACACATATGACATATATGAACATATACACACAGGTTTTCACTATGTAAGGATTTTCTTAAGATACATTTTCAAGTCATTTTCTGTTGGATCTGAAAATGGAAAATTTCAAAATGTCAAATCTCATATATAATGCAAAATTTCGTACTCCCTATTCAAGCCTCTAGGGGACAATGTATCAAAGATATGAATCCAATATGCCTCTCGGCGAAGAAGAAGCCTTTTAATGTCACAGCCACATCTAGGATATTGAATCTGCTCCAGAATTTGAAATCTCAATTGGGATACTGTATGTCCCTTCTGATGAAAATGTTGTGGCACAGGGAGTGTCATTTATGTTTACTCAAATGATCTTTCATTCGTTGTGAGGTTTCCCCGATTTATAATAATCCACAAGTACATTTTAAAACATAAATAATATTGGACGAATCACATGTAAAGGGACCTTTAATTTTAAACGGTGTCCCCCTATAGGGATGAAAGATCTGATCTCCCTTAAAGGGGTTCTCCGGTGGAAAACTTTTTTTTAAATCAACTGGTGCCAGAAAGTTAAACAAATTTGTAAACTACAAAAAAAATCTTAATTCTTCCTGTACTTATTAGCTGCTGAATACTACAGTGGAAATTATTTTCTTTTTGGAATACAGAGCTCTCTGCTGACATCACAAGCACAGTGCTCTCTGCTGACATCTCTGTCCATTTTAGGAACATTTTACATACTGTTGCATGTAATCAGCTGTGCCGGGAATTCCTTCACCTGTGATATTCTGCACCGGGACTAAGCCGCGGTGCTGACCATTCATCCATTCATTCATTGATTTATCGTAATGAGCACCGGCCAGCGTATTCTTAGCTGCCCAAAAATTTTTTACCTTTCCGGGTTTGCATTGTACTCACTGCTCCAGTGTAATTAAGGGAGATCAGATCTTTCATCCCTATAGGGGGACACGGTTTAAAATTAAAGGTGATTCGCCCAATATCATTTATGCTTTAACCCCTTAACCCCTTAAGGACCGGGGTTTTTTCCGTTTTTGCATTTTCGTTTTTTTGCTCCTTGCCTTTAAAAAATCATAACTCTTTCAATTTTGCACCTAAAAATCCATATGATGGCTTATTTTTTGCGCCACCAATTCTACTTTGTAATGACTTCAGTCATTTTGCCCAAAAATCTACGGTGAAACGGAAAAAAAAATCATTGTGCGACAAAATTGAAAAAAAAACGCAGTTTTGTAACTTTTGGGGGCTTCCGTTTCTACGTTGTACATTTTTCGGTAAAAATGACACCTTATATTTATTCTGTAGGTCCATACGATTAAAATGATTCCCTACTTATATAGGTTTGATTTTGTCGGACTTCTGGAAAAAATAATAACTACATGCAGGAAAATTAATACGTTTAAAATTGTCATCTTCTGACCCCTATAACTTTTTTATTTTTCCGTGTATGGGGCGGTATGAGGGCTCATTTTTTTGTGCCGTGATCTGAAGTTTTTAACGGTACAATTTTTGCACTGATAGGACTTATTGATCGCTTTTTATTCATTTTTAAATGATATAAAAAGTGACCAAAAATGCACTATTTTGGACTTTGGAATTTTTTTGCGCGCACGCCATTGACCGAGCGGTTTAATTAATGATATATTTTTATAATTCGGACATTTTTGCACGCGGTGATACATATATGTTTATTTTTATTTACACTGTGTTTTTTTTTTTTATTGGAAAAGGGGGGTGATTCAAACTTTTAATAGGGGAGGAGTTAAATGATCTTTATTCACTTTTTTTTTCACTTTTTTTTGCAGTGTTATAGGTCCCATAGGGAACTATAACACTGCACACACTGATCTTCATCATTGATCACTGGTTTCTCATAAGAAACCAGTGATCAACGATTCTGCCGCATGACTGCTCATGCCTGGATCTCAGGCACTGAGCAGTCATTCGGCGATCGGACAGCGAGGAGGCAGGTAGGGGCCCTCCCGCTGTCCTATCAGCTGTTCGGGATGCCGCGATTAGCCGCGGCTATCCCGAACAGCCCGACTGAGCTAGCCGGCCACTTTCGGTTTCGCTTTTAGCCACGATCGGCGCTGCGCCCTATTAGAGGCGGGTCCCGGCTTCACTATGACGCCGGGCCCGCCGTGATATGACGCGGGGTTACTGTGTAACCCCGCGTTATATCAGGAGAGCAGGACCAAGGACGTACCAGTACGTCCTTGGTCCTTAAGGGGTTAAGGATGGAGCCCTTTTTCACCTTAAGGACTGAGCCCTTTTTCACAATTCTGACCACCGTCACTTTAAGCATTAATAACTCTAAGATGCTTTTACCGATTATTCGGATTCTGAGATTGTTTTTTTGTGACATATTCTACTTTATTTTGGTGGTAAATTTTTGTCGTTACTTGCATCCTTTCTTGGTGAAAAATCCCCAAATTTCATGAAAATTTAGAAAATGTTGCATTTTTCTAAGTTTGAAACTCTCTGCTTGTAAGGGAAATGGATATTCCAAATAAATGATATATTGATTCACAAATACAATATGTCCACTTTATGTTGGCATCATAAAATGGACATATTTTTACTTTTTGAAAAAATTAAGAGGGCTTCAAAGTAAAGCAGCAATTTTCAAAAATGTCATGAAAATTGCAATTGGTCAGGAATTCATTTCTGACCAATGGCAGGGGATAGGAGGAGATTGCAGCACTGCAATCTCGCTCCTATCCCTCAGGATGATCGGGGCTGTCACTGACAGTTCCGATCATCCCTACTTTCCGGGTGATCGGGTCACCAGAGACCCGATCAGCCCGGAATAGCAGAAGATCGTATGTCTGAATTGACATGCGATTTTTGCAATCGCCAACATGGAGCAGATTCAATATCCTAGATGTGGCGATTTTCTGGAGCAGATTCAATATCCTAGATGTGGCGGGGACATTAAAAGGCTTCTTCGCCGAGAGGCATATTGTATTCATATCCTTGATACATTGTCCCCTAGAGGCTTGAATAGGGACTATGAAATTTCGCATCATATATGAGATTTGACATTTTGAAACTTTCCATTTTCAGATCCAGCAAAGAATGACTTCAAAATTTATTGTAAGAAAATCCGAACATAGTGAAAACCTGTGTGTATATGTTCAAATATGTAATATATTGTTTTCTTTATATTATTCCTGATTTAACTATTTTGTCTTACAAGCACTAAGTTGCACTTACTTTGTAACATATAATTACGCCTACTTTTGTGATGCTATAAGATGTCACTTCTGTTGCATGTAATCAGCTGTTGAGAAAGGCTCAGGTGGAGTCGTAACTCGTGCAGTAACACTAAGCTGAAAGCAAAATAAAGCAAAATAAAGCGAGAAATTCCCCTATGGGGACTATTAAAGTATAAAAAAAAGTACTAAAAAAGTTTAACAAATTTGAAAAATCCCCTCCCCCAGTAAAAATGTAAATTGTCCCTTTTTCTATTAAAGCGTACCTGTCAGAGCCAACAAAAAAACACTTTTTTAACATATCACTCAGTACCTAATCCTGACCATGTACATCTAATTTTTATGTGTCTAGCACCTTTATTTTTTTTTTTATTACACTTTTAATTTAGCTCACTAGTCTGAATTCCTCTCAAAGGGAGGGGGCGTGGCCTCACTGTGCAGGTCTCCGCCCCCTCCCTCAGTATGCTGTCTGCTCACATCTCCCCTAGCATTAGCAAAACTACAACTCCCAGCTTGTCCTCACTGACAGTAGCGAGACACAAGCTGATTTTTCCTCCAGCTATGAGCCCTGCGCTCACAGCTGTCAATCAAGGAAGTTGGTCCATGACGTGTGGACACAACAGGACTAGTATGTGTCCAAGCAGGCAGGGGGCACAGTTGTTTGACTGGATTTTTCAGTATAACATTTTCTAATGAAAGCAATGGCAAAACCTATTGGTTTTGCATGCTTTACAACATATCAAAAGTTTTTGTATCTGACAGTGCCCATTAAAAAAAAAAAAAAGTCCAAAATTGCTGCTTTTTTGTAACATTTTATTCCAAATTTTTTTTTATAAAAAATGTATTAAAAGTTTTATATATGCAAATGTGGTATCAATAAAAAGTACAGATCATGATGCAAAAAATGAGCCCTCATACCGCCACTTATACGGAAAAAAGAAAAAGTTATAGGTCAGCAAAATAGAGGGATTTTGAATGTACTAATTTGGTTAAAAAGTTTGCAATTTTTTTAAAGCGGTACAATAATAGAAAAGTATATTATCATGGGTATCATTTTAATCGTATTGTGCCACAGAATAAAGAACACATGTCGTTTTTTACCGTAAATTGTACAGCGTGAAAACAAAACCTTCCAAAATTAGCAAAATTGAGGTATCTTTTCAATTTCCCCACACAAACAGTATTGTTTTTTCTTGCGCCATAGATTTTATGGTAAAATGAGTGATGTCATTACAAAGGACAACTGGTTGCGCAAACAACAAGTCCCATACTCATCTGTGGATGAAAATTTATGATTTTCAAAAAGCGAGGAGGAAAAAATTAAACGTAAAAATAAAATTTGCTGAGTCCTTAAGGGGTTAAAGGACCGGTATAAACAATTAAAAAAAAATGTTTTTCTCAACCTGCTGCAAATTTTTTTTGTTGTATTTTATTTCCATTGGCACAATGAACTCAATTGTGAAGTTAGACACTTAAAGGCAATGTACACTTTTAAATACAACGGTTTTGTTTTTTGCTTTGTAATTGACAAAAAAAATTGCCTCCATATAGCTTGACAAATTTTCTCAGTTTCTCTTCTACATACCGTATTTTTCGCCCTATAGGACGCACCGGCTTATAAGACGCACCCAATTTATAGGTGCAAAATCTAAAAAAAATTAAGATTTTGAACTCAATAGTGGTCTTCAACCTGTGGACCTCCAGATGTTGCAAAACTACAACTCCCAGCATGCCCGGACAGCCGTTGGCTGTCCGGGCATGCTGGGAATTGTAGTTTTGCAACATCTGGAGGTCCGAAGATTGAAGACCACTGCATAGGAGGTAATACTCACGTGTCACCGCCGCTCCGGACCCTTCACCGCTGCCCTGGATGTCGCTCCATCGCTGTCGCCGTGTCCCCGTCGCTCCGGAACGTCTCTGCTGCCGGCTGGGTATCCTCGCTCTCCGTCGCCGTCATCACGTCGTTACGCACGCCGACGCACGTACGCGACGACGTGATGACGAGGAAGGAGAGCGCCGGCCATACAGGGTATCCCTGAACGGAGAAGACACCGAGGAGGCAGGTAAGGTCCCTCTCGGTGTCCTGTAAGCACTAACCCGGCTATTCAGTCGGGCTGTTCGGCGGCGGTCCCGAACAGCCCGACTGAACAGCCGGGTTAGTGTCACTTTCCCTTCAGACGCGGCGGTCAGCTTTAATCGCCGCGTCTGAAGGGTTAATACAGGGCATCACCGCGATCGGTGATGTCCTGTATTAGCCGCAGGTCCTGGCCGTTGATGGCCGCAGGGACCGCCGCAATAGGGGTGTATTCGCCGTATAAGACGCACCGACTTTTTCCCCCCAGTTTTGGGGAAGAAAAAGTGCATCTTATACGGCGAAAAATACGATACTTGTTTTTACATATAATGCTATCTGCTATGTCCTGTTCACAGTATCATCTGATAGAGAACCTGCCTTGATACGTCTGTTTCCAGTCTTCCTGAATTAAATTCTAAGTTGATTTATGACCTATTAAAGATCAATTTTGATGTAGCCATAAATCATCTTTTAAGCATACTGAGATGTTGGACTTGACTGATGGCAAATAAAAACACATGACCCCAACAAGGGAACTGTCAACTGAGACTATGGAAAGGTATACAAAAATTCTTCAACATAAATTTTTGTGCAAGGGATCTGACCCTTTAACTGAATTAATATTTTTTGCCACAGTTCATATTAATGAACTGTAGCAAAAAATATTAATTCATTTAAAGGGTCAGTTCCCTTGCGTATATTTTCTACTGCAGATCTGCATCAGCAGATTTTGCTACCCATTGAAGTCAATGGGCAGTAAAATCTGCAGCAGAAAATCTGCAGGTGTGATCCTACCCAAATTGTTTAAAGTATCACCTTTTGTGAAGCATCCCCTTGTGCTAACCTCTGGGAGCAGGGAGTCATGTTCTTACCTCATTAGGGCACAGTACCTTCACCCAAATCTTTCTGGGAGCTCTGTTGGAAGCCAGAAGGGTCCACCTCTACTAAAGAAACCTCCATCCAAGCTTAGTACTGATAAGGAATAAAACTACTTCACATATATATTTTAAGGAGGTTTAAAAATGATTGGCACACCAAAAGAAGAAAAGATAATGAAAAAGTGGAACAAGTACAATTTTGTATGACTACACCCCTAGTCATCAGGAATGGATCTATGTGCCAGGCCTAGCTGAGATAAGAATATACATCAACCCCCTGGTATAATAACCTATTGTGGGTTTAACACATGATTTTGAAACAGTTTACAGAAAACATTGGTGCGAAATCTTCTCAGCAACATTTTTTTTCTCTACGTATTGCATCCAGCGTGGGGTCACAGTGCTAAGGTGTGGGGACACAAAAAGAGTATGCAGGATGCTCCTCAGAGGTGAACGGAAGTACTGTTTGTAAGTCTTGGGACTCTCTTTTCCCTTGCCTGCGTCCCCCAATGTAGGACACCCTGCACCCTGCACCATGTGTCTCCCTTTTTACTGCATGATCCTTTTCCCATAATTCTTACTTAGCCAGCCAGTCTTTTCCTCTGCAACCCCTCCTACCGAAGGAAGACATACTGTGAACTGTAGTCTGGTACACTTCCGGAAAAGAAGTGCTGGTGCCTGTTCCTACTTGACAACAGCCTTTTGGCTAAGATCAAGTGTAGTATCTGTTCTTATCAGTTTAGTCCGAAATGCCGGAATTGGGCTGGTGGGGATGGGTGCTGCATGGAGGGGACAGGTGTACCAGGGCGTTCCTTGGTTGGTTCTGAGGAATCAGCTCAACAGCTGTCCCGATGTGACCTGTTCCCTCCCGATCTCGCCATGAGGCCAGGAGGGTCTAGAGCTGAGGTACTGACTCACTGAGTTAAAGCATGGGCACCATGAACTCTTCACCTTGTGGCACTCACCTCTTGATTCCCGGCCTTCTGGCTAGGATCAGAGACATTTTTTATAGATCTAATCAGATGTCTGGGCAGTAACCCTGCACACATTCACTTATTTCTTTCTTTTTATCACTGTGTCACTTTTTGCGTGTTGTGTCTCCACAGGATTGTTAGGATGCAGTAGCCCTTCTGGGTGTCCCTCCTAGCGGTCTAGGGGAGGTGTGTGTGGCCATCAGGTTCCGCATCTCCCTGCAAAAACCCCGGGTATTCCTTCTTGGGCAGGGTACCGACCGTTTATGGCTCTGCAGGCAGATACCTTGGCTGTCAGCAAGGGGGATGCTGGGAGCATTTGTGGTCCCTTAGTAGCTTTGGCACGTTAGACCACATGCTTTGTGCACGTTTTTCTTTTAGAGTAACACGTTTTGTACTTTTTCTTGCACTTTGGGTGATTCAGGAGCACATTCCTCAGCTCTTAAAAATACCTTCTTGACATCAGCTGCAGCATTAAAGGGGTACTCCACTGGAAAAAAATACAAATTATCAACTGGTGCCAGAAAGTTAAACAGATTTGTAAATTACTACTATTAAAAAATCTTAATCCTTCCAATACTTATCAGCTGCTGTATGCTCCACAGGACGTTCTTTCCTTTTTGAATTTTCTTTTCTGTCTGAGCACAGTGCTCTTTGCTGAAACCTTTGTCAATGTCAGGAACTGTCCAGAGCAGGATACGTTTGCTATGGAGATTTGCTCCTACTCTAGACAGTTCCTGACATTGACAGAGGTGTCAGCAGAGAGCACTGTGGTCAGACAGAAAGGAAATTAAAAAAGAAAAGAACTTCCTCTGTATTATACAGCAACTGATAAGTACTGGAAGGACTAAGATTTTTTTATAGAAGTAATTTACAAATCTGTTTAACTTTCTGGCACTAGTTAATTAAAAAAAAAATGTTTTCCAGCTGAATACCCCTCATTCACACTACGTATTTTTCAAGCAAAACTGCGCTCTAAAGTTCCGCTTTGAAAAATACAGTGCAGCAGCCTCCTATTGCTTTCAATGGGATTATGCTGCACCATTTACACCACAGGATTTTCATGGTGAAACATCCAAAATTCCATGTTAATTTTTTCGGCGCAATGCACTCAGAAATACATTGTCGTCTATGGAGACAGCCCATCTTTGATTGGTCCTAGCGCCAGCTTGTTTAGCTGGCGCCCACTGCAGATGGTATCTCTTGGTATGGATTTTGTAGTGTAAATAAGCCCTGCTCACTATGCTTTCCCTCCATAGATATATATATATGTGTGTGTGTGTGTATAGGGAGAGACCTATCAAGCCCAGCAGAGCATGGAAAAGCCAATTGGGACTGCCCAGACGATTTTTTTTTGCCTGATTCTCTGTTTGTTTTTAAATGGGCACTGTCACCAACTTTATTTTTTTATATGTTGTAGTACTTATGTACTACAACATATCTCTAATATACTTTTATTATTATTTTTTTCATTAAAAAGGTTTAATTTACATTTAAAAACTGGCCACTGAAAAAGGACTGATTTTGGAGTGGCAATCAGTCCTTTTTCAGTTAGGCTGCACTCGCTCCCTGCCTGTCAATCAGACAGGCGGGAGCGAGCGCATTGGCTCCCCGGCCACTGGCTGGGAGGCCACTCCTCCCGCACATCGCCGACGCCGCCTCGTTGCCGCCCCTGTCCCTGCACACCCGGTGCCGGACTCTGCAGTAACTGCAAGTGTAATGAGGGAACGGGGTATGCGGGGCGGGGGGGGGGAGGAAGGAACGGGCTAGTGCCGTAGCAGGGGGGGGAACGGGCTAGCAAAAAAAAATAGGATGGTGGGAGCTACCCTTTAAACTATTATTACAATGAAATTCAGCAGTGTTTAGGAGTAAATCATAGTCCAATTTAATTAGTGAGCTTGTACCTGTCAAGCTACTGAGAACTCCACCCACTAAGAACTGTTGTGCAACTTTAAGTTGTAGAAAAGTTCGGTAAACTTTTTCATTTCCAGTATATTGGTCTTCATTTATCGTCTTTTAAAAGATAACCTATGCTACAAGTAGCCATGAAGTGACATTTTGGTCCCAAGCCCCAGTCTGGCTGTATTATTACTACTGCATTAGCAAGTCATTGTATTGACACATTGGCCCTCATTTACTAAGAAAATCGGGTTGTAAGTCTATCTTGCTTTCTTACCCGACTGCTTTTCCCCTGGTATTAATTATTATGTCGCATCCTGTTTGTCGCACGTGGGTTTTGTTGGTTTTGGTTTCCAACTCCTCTGAGCTGTCGGGAAAAAATCCACAACAATTCAACTAATTCGGGTTGGAAACCTTAATAAATACGTGGGAAAGCTAAGAAATGTCGGGTAACGCCCCTTTTTCGGGTTTGGGAGAATCCACATCGGGTCCGTCGGGAAAAAATGTTGCATCGTGTCGCAGTCTGGCGCAGGATGTCTGCGACATGGCGCAGACAAAGATGCGACCAAAAAACCCGACAAAAGAGGTCGGGTTTAGAATAGTAAATGAGGGCCATTATTGTACTGGCAGACCATTGCAGGCAACAGCAGTGACGAGCTATGGTTCTAGTAGACTACTGCATTGATATAACCATGAATCAGCAGTTAACAGCATTGACACACTATTAAGGGAGCATTAGCATTAGTACTAGCATTAAGAGACCTATTCACAAAAAGCCACACAGCTTCCACACAATTTCCTAACTTATATGGAGAGAATTACTACCTCTGTGTTATCGTCAGCCAAAGGCTATGATATTAAGTAAGATTACAAAAAACAATGTGTAACTGAAACCCTTGGCCACAGATTATATCCCCGGGGAAAACATTTGTAGCTGGCACCCTAGCAGGAGCCGGTCTGCTGGCAGCACCTGAAATTCAGCATTTCTCACACAAGACTGAACTTTGGAACTAATGATGCATTTTATGAACTCGTATGAAATAACAGCGACACGCTTTATTAATCATCTATACT